>NC_064925.1:287850158-288463015 GCF_023897955.1 Schistocerca gregaria
AATCGTAATGAGGCCACGGTTGACTTTTATCGATGTGCACACAGACTTGCCCAACTTGGCCGACTGTATCCTTACTACCGTCCATCAGATCAGCACAGATCCTGCGCGTTTCAGGACCATATCTTGTGTTTTGCCGTCGAAAACTTGCGAGAAAATCTGCGGACCTATACTCGAAATGGAGGGGAGAGGAGTTGGCCGTAGCCTTGGACGCATGACGAGAGCGAGAGCCGGGCCGGCCGGCGAGCGGCTGCAGCGGCGCTGGGAGGCGAGACGGCGAGGCGCCGTGGGAGCGGCGACACTTGCACATCCGGCTGCCGCGGCGTGCAGGCGGCGGAGGCTGTCTGCGTCTGCGTCCGCGGCCGTCTGGAGGCTCACCTTGGACGCAATTGGCCAGCCGGCCCAACTCGGGGCCCCGGGCCGGGGTCTACTGTTGGCGGCTGGGGCACCGGCCGGTGACGGAACCTGGCGCTCCACTCGCTCGCCAGCTCTCTCTCTCTCTCTCTCTCTCTCTCTCTCTCTCTCTCTCGCTCGCTCGCTCTGCAGCAGCTTCTTGGTGCGACCCATAGTGCATTTAATTAATGACATGGCATCTCACCAGTAGCGTGGCTAGGGTATGGCAGTCGTAGGACATGCCCTGGGAGGCGTTTCCTTGCGGGCGCCGTTTCGTGATGGCCAGAAACAATGAGGAAGAAGGAGGAGGAGATCATCATCATCAACAACAACAACAACAAGAATGGAATGGAATGAAAAATATGAAAGCCAGTCATACACTACTGGCTATTAAAATTGCTACACCAAGAAGAAATGCAGATGATATTATACTAGAACTGACATATGATTACATTTCCAAGCAATTTGTCTGCACAGATCGTGAGAAATCAGTACCCAGGACAACCACCTCTGGCCGTAATAACGGCCTTGATACGCCTGGAGATTGGGTCAAACACAGCTTGGATGGCGTGTACAGTTACAGCTGCCCATGCAGCTTCAACACGATACCACAGTTCATCAAGAGTACTGACGAGCGTATTGTGACGAGCCAGTCGCTCGGCCAACACTGACCAGACGTTTTTAGTGGGTGAGAGATCTGGAGAATATCCTGGCCAGGGCAGCAGCCGAACATTTTCTGTATCCAGAAAGGCCCGTACAGGCGTGCAACATGCGGTCGTGCATTATTCTGCTGAAATGTAGGGTTTCGCAGCGATCGAATGAAGGGTAGAGCCACGGGTCGTAACGCATCTGAAATGTAACGTCTACTGTTCAAACTGCCGTCAATGCGAACAAGAGGTGACCGAGACGTGTAACCAGTGGCAAGCCCTAACCATCACTCCAGGTGATACGCCAGTATGGCGATGACGAATACACGCTTCCAATGTGCGTTCACCGCGATGTCGTCAAACACGGATGCGACCATCCTGATGCTGTATACAGAACCTGGATTCATCCGAAAAAATGACGTTTTACCATTCGTGCACCCAGGTTCGTCGTTGAGTACACCATCGCAGGCGCTCCTGTCTCTGATGCAGCGTCAAGGGTAACCACAGACTTGGTCTCCGAGCTGATAGTCCATGCTGCTGCAAACGTCGTCGAACTGTTCGTGCGGACGGTTGTTGTCTTGCAAACGTCCCCATCTGTTGACTCAGGGATCGAGACGTGGCTGCACGATCCGTTACTGCCATGCGGATAAGATGCGTGTCATCTCGACTCCTAGTGACATGAGGCCGTTGGGATCCAGCACGGCGTTCTGTCTTACCCTCCTACCCACCGATTTCATATTCTGCTAACAGTCATAGGATCTCGACCAACGCGAGCAGCAATGTCGCGATACGATAAACCGCAATGGCGATAGGCTACAATCCGACCTTTATTAAAGTCGGGAACGTGATGGTACGCATTTCTCCTCCTTACACGAGGCATCACAACAACGTTTCACCAGCAACGCCGGTCAAGTTCTGTTTGTGTATGAGAAATCGATTGGAAACTTTTCTCATGTCAGCACGTTGTAGATGTCGCCACCGGCACCAACCTTGTGTGAATGCTCTGAAAAACTTATCACTTGCATATCACAGCATCTTCTTCGTGTCTGTTAAATTTCGCGTCTGGAGCATGTCATCTTCGTGGTGTAGCAATTTTAATGGCCAGTACTGCATTAATATTCGGACTGAACTGTGTAGAGCAGCAGTTCCATAAACCCTTTCTTACAGGAACGACTTTCGCGTCAGAACCAACTACTCATTGTCGGTGCGCGTCATGTGCTTTAGTGTGAATCAGAAGCGAACGACGTCTCGACTGGGGCAGTGATGTCAGTGATAATTGACTGTACGGAATGTGGATTTCTGAAGTCTTGGGTATGTTTCAGACTGCGCATGCGTATAAATCGGGGTCTGTGGCTTCGTCTGCTAACATCAGATAGGAGGTCTGTCCAGAAAGTACGTTACGTTCTCCCTTACAGCAACAGTTTGCGGGCTGGAGCAGCGTTTTTTCGTTCAGTGCCATCTTGACGTTCGTGTCGTTTCCCATTGTTTCACAATAAAAGTTACAGGTGCACGCCGCAGCTGAAAATTCTCCCAATTGTGCAGTGCAGTCGTAAAAAACTTTTGTTAGCAAAAAACCAAAATCGACTGAAATTTATTAGCAACTGTATGAAGTGTTCGAAAACGTAGTCACCGAAGGTGGGGTGCGCCGATATTTCCAGCCTTGTGCCGCTAGAGGGCTTCGAGTCGTATCATGTAACAGGGTGGTGTGTAACGTAAAGGTCGGTAAATGAGGAGCTGCATGCTGTAATCGACCACACACGAGCGCAGCGACATCTGCAACAATCAGACACCTTGGGTTCACGGCCGTCAATCGCCGTCCATACTGTCCCCACTTGACCCCCATCCGATTTTCGTCTGTTTCCAAAACTTAAATAACACGTTCCAGGATTTCACTTTGATAATGACGAAGTAATGCAGACGAAGGGGAGGTTGTGGATCCGTGAAATAAGTCAAACATTCTACAGTTACGCTGCCACTGGTCTCTCGTTGGGAGAATGAGTTCGTCACCATATTATTCCGAGAAATAAATATTTAGACATTACGAAGAAAGATGCAGAATGTTAATAACCTTTGTCTTATTTAAAGAACTTTAAAGAGTTTGCACAAAAAAAGTCAGAGGTATTACTTTTCAGCACACTCCCATACGCTCTATTCAAACTATTTTCTCGAGATTTGAGATAGGTATTGATCTCCTCCCAAATTAAAGAAGAAACACAGAAATGTATGATCCAACATGCACCAAACACGAAATCATAGCGACGCCCATTTTTCATTGCAAAGTATTCGAATATCGTGCAGCTTGTTACTTAAATTCTGAATATCCCAGTCACTATGGTCATTACGGAAACGATAGGCACTTCACCACCAAGTTGACTTACGTGACTATGAGATGCGAGAGAATATATGTTTAATCGAACAGCTTCTGTAAAATCGTTTGAGGTAGATTGCGGGGCAGCCAGCTTCCGCACACTGCCGTTGATGCAATCTAGCGAGCATACCACCTCCCGCGCAAATATTACACTGTAGCGAGAAAAGTCATCGGATACCGCCTAATATCGTTCCGGACCTCCTTTTGCGCGGCGTAGTCCAGCAACTCGACGTGGCATGGACACAACAAGCAGTTGGAAGTCCTCTACAGAAATAATAAGCCATGCTACCTCTATAACAATCCATAATTGTAAATGGATTTTGTGCACTAGCTGACCTCTCGAATATATCCCATAAATGTTCAATGGAATTCATGTTGGGCGCTATGGACGGCCAAATCATTCGCTCAAACTGTCCAGAATGTTCTTCAAACCCGTTGCGAATAAGTGTAGTTTAGTGACACGATATCATTGTTTGGAAGCATGAAGTCCACGTACGGTATCCAGTGGTCTCCCAGTAGTGGAACATAACTGTTTCCAGTCAGTGATCGGTTCATTTGGAGCAGAGACGCAGCCCATTCCAAAAAATACAGACCATAGCATTATGTAGCCACTATAAGGTCACACAGTGTCTTTTTGACAAGTTTGGTCCATGGCTCTGTGAGGTCTGAGCCACACTCGAACCCTACCATCAGCTCTAACCAACTGAAATCGGGACTCATCTCAGCAAACCATGGTTTTCTAGTCATCTAGGATCCAACCGATACGGTCACGAGCCCAGGAGCGGGGCCACAGACGATGTCGCGCGTTAGCAAAGGCATTCGTGTCTCGTCTGCTGCCCTAGCGCACTAACGCCAAATTTCGCCGCACTGTCGTTACGGATACGCTCGTCGTGCGTCCCATTTCTGCCGTTACTTCACGCACTGTTGCTTGTCTGTTGGCGGTGACAACTCTACGCAAACGCCGCTGCGCTCGGCGTTAAGTGAAGGCCGTCGGCCACATCGTTGTCCATTGTGAGAGGTAATCCTTGAAGTTTGGTATTCTTGGCACAGTCTTGACGTTGTTGATATCGTAATTTTGAATTCCGTAACGATTTTCGAAATGGTGATTTCTATACTTGTAGCTCCAACTACCATTTGGCATTCAAAGACTGTTAACTCCCACCGTGCGGCCATAATCACGTCGGAAACCGTTTCACATGAATCTTTCGTTTTCGCTTACGGCGTAGTCACGCAGCGATCGCAGGGTCGGCGTGGTTACAACGGATTTGGCAGTGTTAGTGTTAGGGATGGCCGGATGCCCTTCCTGCCGCCACCCCGTAAAATAATAGCGAGGCCTTCTCACTTAAAACAAGCGTCCCTTGCCGCACTGACAGCGTCCCGTTGCCCTATGTGCCCGGGATGTGGTGGCGCCGGGGAGCCGCCGCTGGCGAGGCGCGGCGACGGCGGAGACCTCGTTCGTGGCCCGCCGGCGGCATTGAGCGGCGCGCCGCTCGCCGTGACCTAGATACCGGCGTCGAAATAGACGCCGACGCCTCGGCGCCGCCGTTTGCCACGCTCGCCAATCGCGGCGCCGCCAGGGGCGCCCGGGGTGCTCCCAAGCAGCCCTCGCTCGCGGCGCTACAGTTGGTAAACACTGGGTGAGCACTGGGACTGTTGTTACACATCGCCTGTATTCACTACCGAGTAACGGTTATTCCACGAGTCTCAAAGTACCGTTCCGTTAATACCCAATACGTTTCGTTAATCGGATGTTATCTCCGCGTACGCCTTTCGTTCCCGACTGTGTATTTATTTGCTATTTCCATTTAGTCTTCTCTCTACAAGGCGCTATCAAAAAGTTTCCGTTTCAGGGCGTTGCTGCAGCGAATACGCAAACAACGTAGCGCGCCGCTTACGCGGGTACGTAAGCACGTACCTGGTGATCAAAAAGTTAGTATAAATTTGAAAACTGAATAAATCACGGAGTAATGTAGATAGAGAGGTACAAATTGACACACATGCTCCGAATGACATGGGGTTTATTAGAACAAAAAAAAAAGAGACAAAAGTTCAAAAAATGTCCGACAGATGGCGCTTCATCTGATCAGAATAGCAATAATTAGCATAACGGAGTAAGACAAAGCAAAGATGATGTTCTTTACAGGAAATGCTAAATATGTCCACCATCATTCCTCAACAATAGATGCAGTCGAGGAATAATGTTGTGAACAGCACTGTAAAGCATGTCCGGAGTTATGGTGAGGCATTGGCGTCGGATGTTGTCTTTCAGCACCCCTAGAGATGTCGATCGATGACGATACAGTTGTGACTTCAGGTAACCCCAAATCCAATAATTGCACGGACTGAGGTCTGGGGACCTGGGGGGCCTAGCATGACGAAAATGGCGGCTGACCACACGATCATCTCCAAACGACGCGCGCAAGGGATCTTTCAGGCGTCTAGCAATATTGGGTGGAGCGCCATCCTGCATTTTGGTTCTAATAAAACCCCATATCATTCCAAGCATGTGTGTCAGTTTTTACGTCTCTGTGTACATTATTCCGTGGTTTATTAAGTTTTCAAATTTATACTGACTTTCTGATAACCCGGTACATGTAAGTTAGGGATTAATGTAGCATTCGTGTATTTCCCACCAGTGTGCGGTAATTGCGGAAACATGAACTCCGGCGACGTTACTACCAAATGCGTCCAAATAGGACCAACATGCTGTTACTCTTATCTTGGCTGCCGAAGGAAAGCACCAGCAGACATCCAATGCAGAATGAAGAATATATATTGCGCGGCATGTCTGTCGAAAGCCACCGTTGTGGATTGGTGCGCCAGATGGCGCTTCTGCATAATGATAACGCACGTCCCTATACAGCAAATGTCCTACAGCAGAAGCGGCGCCTGCTAAAGTGCTTGATGCTCGTGCACCCGCTCTATAGTCCTGGCCTCTCCCCATGCGATAATCACGCCTTTGGTCCCTTAAAAAAGTTCTTGGAAGGTCCGACGATTCCTGTCAGACGGGGATGTGCAGCAGGCAATTATGGAGTTCTGCACGCAGCAGGACACTCTGTTTTACCAAACGGGTATCTTCAACCGGGCTTCCTCAGCGATCAGGACGATTTTTCCTGATTGGCGTACCATTTATGGACTTTACGGCCTTCCAACGGAAACATTTTTTGATAACCTGTTATAGGTAGGAAAACAGACCAAATGTTGCACATAAATTGGCATAGACTAGTACAACACACAATATTTTGACTTAAAATTTCAAATGTGTTTGTGTAACATAGCGTTATGGTGTCTGAGGAAAAAATTGTGCATGAAACAATTACATAAAATAAAAAATTATAAAATCTACATACTAACCTGCAGCCTTCTCGCGCACAGGTATACACCAGTGCGCGCAAAACATAAGGGCGGAACTATCTTTTGCATGATGCTTCACTGCCAAGTAACATAGCTTGATGAAACATGTGCCATACCTAGAAAGAACTGCTACACTATCCCACTTAAGGTAACTGAATAATACTGTCATCTCTATTTTCCTGACTGTGTACCTCCTTCAGTTAGTTACCTTCCGTACTATGCTGCAGCAGTTCTTTCTACACATGGTCCATGTTGCATCAAGCTATGTTATTGGCAGCGATTAATCGTGCAAAAGTTACTCTGTTCCTTAACGTATTCGATGGCTGTCGTTCTCGTCCAGTTTGTTATTCACAGAGGTGCAAGACGTTAGTGACAGATTGTACCAAAAACATTATGCCAGTTGCCACGCATTCTTTCCCCGCGTCCATTTCGTGATTCACTCGGGCGGAGTCGGCGGTTTTCGCAGAAAACACGTCGCCATCGCATGACATTGCAGAGGCCTGTCGCCCAACGCAAAATTGCTGTCCCTTTCTGCAGAAGTGGCGTATGTGAGGCAGTGGCATGGTGGTTCGATCTGCAATTTTTTGATATGACGAGTTACTCTTGCAACTCCAGCTTTTACTAATAACACTATAGCCATGGTGGATGTTCGCCAGAATGTGGAAGAAAGAAACATGTTAGCAAAAAGTAAATAGTTACGACAGGGCACGCCCGCGCGCGCGCGCGCGCGCGCGCTTTTGTGTGTGTGTGTGTGTGTGTGTGTGTGTGTGTGTGTGTGTGTGTGTGTGTGTGTGTGTTGACAAACTTTATTTCGTGATAGGAGACATTCTTTGTCCTTAAGTAAGATGGGTCTTCTACACGCAGTTCCAACTGTCCTTAACAAGTGGTAGGAAAGTCTTCACACGGGAAAGACATTCTGGTCAGGAATGAACGCGGTGTGCGGAACAGTTAGTTTGTTGTGGGAAATACATTGGTGCGCCGATACTGAAATAAAATTACGTTACGGTAACTAGTTCAAGTAATTAGCCAGTCACCTAGGCCTGTCTGCAGTTGTGTTAGCAGCGGAAAATACTTTATAATCCTAGTCATTATAATTGGATTGAAATGCCTTATTACTGAACCGTCCGTTCGGGAAAACGACAAAAGCTCTAAAGTTTTGTGCCCATTTCAGTAACAATGGTTCAATTTCTAAGCAAAATGTGCGAATAACGAGAAGTCAAAAATGGTGTATGTGAGTTAGTCCTATTTAACTGATGATGACGTTCGTGGAGAATTTCAGAAGGTTTCGGAAGAAAAGTGGTCGATATACAACACTGCTAAATATTTCTCCATTAGATGGAGTACTTTCCAAGACTATGTTGGTAACAAAGATAATGTGATCATTGGCAAAATGAGTAGGCCCTTACGACTGAACTGAAAGTTAGTTAATTTCATAATACAAATACAGGAAATAAGGTTTGGCCTGAACTTCAACAGAGTACTGCTCTGAAATCTCATGCAGATATAGGCTATTATGGCCACACTGTGTTGTGAGCCCATCGATTCACCTGATGCTGCCGCATTCATGTGTAACAATTGTGCAAATATTAATCTTGAAAATGAATGAAAAGTCCATTAAGTGAACTTCAACAATTATATTTACATTTCTTAAATGGGTTAGTAGAGCAGTGTATTGGCCTCTTATCATGTGAAGTATACAATTTCTAGATTGAACATTTGTTTTGCTTTTTCATGTACAATACTTAATATCGCCAATTTAGATAGGTTTAACCCGTATCTAAAGGAACAATAGGATTTGCCGTCCAATAGATGAAGAGCTTATCGATGCCGGAGAACATGCTCCATTTCGGAAGTGTGGTGAAGAAAATATGATGCAGATATATGTTATAATGTCGGCACTTTGTCTCACTGTTCGAGCAATCCATTTGTTGGCACATCTGTTACACCAATATGTCGGAAGATGTAAACACAATGGCAAGTTCTCATTCATCCATTTCTCCATTCACATACCACGTTCCGTACGTTCCATCACAAAAGAAAGCTGTGAAGCAGTCGCCACTGCGGCCTGTGCAAAGTTTTATCGTTGTGCTACAATATTGTAGCGCATTACCTTCTAGCTTAAAATAGTAGTAATCGTAACTAGTACAGTAATTTTACATACATAAATTCAACTGTTTAACTGTACAGGGTGTATAAAAAAAGAATCATCCTAATTAGCACGTCTACCTTTCTGAAACAAATAAAACTATACAACGAATTTTGTTTTTTGATCAACGAGAAACTGAAGGTTCTTTTTTATATCTTTTCATAGGTGTTCAGTGTGTCCCCCTTAAGATTTACCGCTTATGTCAGTGCGGTATTCAAATTGTTCCCAGACAGCGGTGAACATATCTTGAGTTAAAGCTTCCACAGCTGCTGATACGGGATGTCTTAGTTCATTCTTTGTTGTTGGTAACCGAGGCACATAAACAGTCTTATATAAACTCCCAAAAGAAATAAACATATACAGTTAGGTCCGATGGCCTTGGAGGCCAGTATTGTAGGGCTGAATCATTTGGTCCACTACGACCGATCCATCGTTCAATAATCCTTTTAATCCTTTGATTGAAAAAGTCCCTGCACTTGCAGATGCCGGTGAGGCGGTGCCCCGTCCTGTTAGTAAATGAAGTCGTCCGAATCAGTCTCCACGTGTGGGAAATGGAAGCATATCGAGATATGTGCTTTCTGTTCTCGGCAAAGAGAAATGGACCATACACCTTTTCTCGTGAACCTGCACAAAGTACATTACATTTTGGACAGTCCCCGTCATGTTGTACAACTTCATGTGGTTGTTCCGTATCCCACATTCTCACATTATGACGGTTCCACATTGGCATTTAAATGGAATGTTAGCCCCTCACTAAACACTAAGAGTGGAAGAAAACTGTCATCCTCCGTCTTGTCAGAAGCCAAATTACAGAAGTCCAAGCGTTGTTGTTTGTCATCTCCACGAAGAGCTTGCAGTAGCTAAATTTTGTATGGTCTCATGTTTAATCGTCGACACAACAAACGCCACTCGGACACGGGGGCATGTTGAGCTGTCGAGCTACACGACGAACGGATTTGAGCAGATTCCTTGTGAAACTGTGGCGGGTGCGTTCCACGTCTGTGTCAGTCAGTCAGTCGGGTACGGTCCGGCGATTAGCCTGTACTCAAACAACCTGTTTCTTTGAGATGTTAATGGAACGTGGAATTCCGCTCTGTGACGTCACTAGCTCCTCGTCCACAGGCCTTTTCACGTCTCGTTAGAGGACCGTCTTCATGAAGAATGCAGTAACTGCAAAGATAAGGTCGCAGTAACATTCCTACACGTGGCTACTCACGTCCGCAGTCCAGCTCTTGACGGAAATGTTTCAGAAGAAGCCATTTCTGTGATTTTTCCTGAAACTGCAGAATAGATAAGGGACATTTCTGCTGACTACGCGAGAGTACTTACATTTCGTTACGGTTACGGGGAAAACATGCAGCCCATGAGCGCATGCCAAGTTCAAGATGGACATAGCTTTGGAGGGGTGGGGAGGGGGGTGGGGCGGGGGGAGGCACGGAGTCGCAGTTTGTTACTTTCTCATTCCCTCCCCTTAACTTATAACGAGCCTCAGTTCCCTAGGATCTTAATAATGACGCCCATTTAGCATAGCTTGCAAGAAATTGTAACTCAGAAAAATAAATAGTGTTAAAAGCGTACGTTAGTAAAATTTGAGAATCTCATGTGTCGTGTAATTGATACAAGAACTATAATATGCACAAAGTTTCACAATTATGACGACGACATAATTTACGCGATTTAAAACGGAATTCTGCACTCAGCGTTATCAGTATTTCACAGAACAGTACGATTGTTCTGCAGGCTGACGGTGTGCACCCGTGTAAATGGGGAGAATTTTGCTGCTTTCAGTCTCCAATGTGGGAGTGATAGGCCTTCCAGCAATTTGTGTGGCAAATTATACGAGCATGTAGGTCATCACCTGTGCTGAACACGCTCTGAATGAATCTCGTACTTACTGCATTAAATGTGTCGTTGTCCATTGAGCAAAGAAATGCAGAAAACTAACGTTACTTGAACTTGGGGCTAAAACACCAATCAGAGAATGCTGATTTACTACTTAATCGTTAAATAATACCCTTTGGACATCCTGAGTAGACATGTGCCTTGCTTCGTATTAGATAATTCAAGTATAATAGAATACCATGAGACCAAGAGTTAGACTTTCATAATTTAATCCTTAATTGTCATATATAGCTCCAGTTTTCACCTTTGCGAATGTAGTAGCAACAGCTTGTTTATATTTTCCTAACCATGATATAATATGCTTGCGACAAATAGTTTAACTGTTCCTGTCGCATATTCTACTAAGCCATTCGCTCTCTCCTGTGACATAGTATTCTCTGCCAGTACGCACTTGCATAGTGTTCTAGCGTTCTTTTACTTGTAACGTTTGAGTATAATGTAATATAAGGTTTATTTATTCTTAGCTTCCTATTTGTTCTTTTCGTGTGTAGATTATATTCTCTTAATCTCTCTGGTTATATGTCACCACCATATGCACAGCTGTCCTGGTTGCGTCCAGAAAAGCGCAGAGACTTCCACACCCTCTGTCTTCTCTGAAGTCTTAGCAACGTACACTGTTCCCCCTATCTTTCTTCGATCTTAACGCCTTGCGTGGACACCAAGGCAGAACCACCCGTTCCCGTAATGGCAAAGTGCTTTCTATTCCACTCCGCCATTCAGCCACTTTCCCGAAGTCCTTCCCAGTAGCAATAATCCGAGTCTGGAATACCCTCCCGTATTATGTTAGAGAACTGAGTAACATCCACAGCTTCAGAAGAGACTGACATGTCTACCGTAGCAGCAGTAATGATTACCATCGTCTTGGAACGCACACGTTACCCTTCAACATCCTTCTTTCCAACCAGAGTTTTTTCATTTCCCAGTACTCTTAACTGGTGCACTCTCCTCAAATTTGCTTTCCCCAGAATCCGCTGTATTAGGAAGCCTCTAATTTGTACATCTATAAATTCTTTTTTTTACCTGCCACTATAAATATTGTCCTAATTCTCAGTATTATTTTTAGTATTAGTATTATCATTTCTGGCAGCAGCAGCAGCAGCAATAGTACAACTTCTGCCAGTATTGACTTTATTAGTTCGTAGCCAGTATTATGTATTCACATTGTCACTATAGACACTTGGATAATTTTAATACTATTTGTCATATTAAAATTGTTATTTCTTTGGTAACTATGATGTGAAAAGGGTACTGTACGTGTGAAACCCCGATCCGACGCAAGAGAAGGCCTAATGGCCCAGATAAGGTTAAATAAATAAATAAATAAATAAAAATAAAAGGTCACATATCTTTGAAAAAACAGTGTTTGTAAAACTATAATCTCTCGCTGATACGTGAACTATCAATATAGTCTTAATTTGTCTGAGAGTGGCCTAGAACTGCGTTTCTTAACCTATGTTGTGTTTGTTTTTTCTTTTTTGTTTAGGTCGCACGAGAGTACGTTTCAAACTTTCGCGACACCTCTACTTAAGATTTCTTTTTCCCTGGATGCAAAGAAGCAAACACACAAAGCACATACAACACATTTTCTCATTACTATGCGTATACTCACGTGTAATGATGGACGATTTCTTGCAAATTGGGCTACTCAAGGGAACAATTTGGCGATAATTCTTTTACATTCGAGATGTTTTATCGGAAGATTTGGATACATTAAAAATCTCGCGACGTACCGGACATGTATTCGCAATAGACCAGAGTCTCGAGACACGGCGGTTTAGAAACTCTGGCTTAGAAAGCCGAAAGCCGCTTCACATCGAACTACAAAATAAATAATATTGTGGAAAATCAGCATTGTAAATTTTAGTTCTTTTTGTGAGAAGTGCGTTTACTGTGATACGTAGGCCTAATGATGTTACAGCGATAACGTTACTTTACGTCTGAAGTACACAGAGGAGCATTACAGCTAGGACGTAGTTATCAAGATGCGTAGATAACAGTAAGCACCCAGCAAGACTAGACCGAGAAAGAGCTCGGTGTGTGTGACACAATTTGCGAGGAATGCTATAGTCCTCCCGACACGAATAGCCCGTGACTCACCGGCTGGCGCACCGCTGTACCCCGGAACAACGTCGCGCAACTATAAATGAATCCGTCGGTACACGAGTACATGGCAGGGACAGACGAGTCGCCGTAATTTAATTCTTAGCATGGCGCGCGTAGGCGTCACGCCCGCCTACACAGGTGTTGGCACCAAGGCGCTGTTATAAAATACATTTTTCAGCAGAAGTGCAGTAGTAGTGAGTTAACATGTTAGACATAAATGCTGCGATTTCCCCGTAATAAAATTTTGTGTTCTTAATTTTGTTCTTTCTTGTTCCTTTCAGGTAAGTGTGAAGATAGGCAGTAGTAAATTGCAAGCAGCTGCCTCTTCCACACGGTAAGAATTCAACTTTCGTCCTGCACCCTTTACCTTCTTCTCTTTCGCCTTCTTATTGTGCATTTTATTATTATTTATTGGTCCACTCACTTTTACGCTGTATTGATACAATGATCATGATTTAAACAGCAAGTAATCAGTAAGCTGCTTCTCAGAGAACGCGACTATCTATCTCGCGGATATTTAGCACAACTGCCTGGAGGATGAGAAACCGATGGCGTTGGCTTCGGTTAGTTGTTGCTGTGGAAATACAGCTTGTTGTGTAGATTAACATTTAATGTGGACTTAGAACCGATTCAGGCAACTTAAAGGGAATGCAACAGGGTAATGTAGGTTGTGTTACAAACAGAATTGGTCGTACTCCGAGGAAACACGCACGAAGTGCGTATTTAAACCATTCTCTAGGATTCTTTTAGAGCACTAGCGTTCAACTTTTTAGCTTAACGGGGCCACGAAAGAGAGAGAGAGAGAGAGAGAGAGAGAGAGAGAGAGAGAGAGAGAGAGAGTTGCAGGTATGGCGGGGGTGTGGCTGGAGTTTGAAATTGAAAATATTCATTTTATTGCAACTTTATTTAAACGGAATTAAATGGAATTTTTTTATATCGATTGTGTGATAGACGCTCAAAAAATCAAATGGCTCTGAGCACTCTGGGACTTAACATCTGAGGTCATCAGTCCCCTAGAACTTAGAACTACTTAAACCTAACTAACCTAAGACATCACACACATCCATGCCCGAGGCAGGATTCGAACCTGCGACCGTAGCGGTCGCGCGGTTCCCGACTGAAGCGGCTAAAACCACTCGGTCACAACAGGCCGGCGATAGACGCTCACTTCATGGGCTGCATTTATATTTGCTTTGGGCCACATGCGTGTTGTTTTAAGAGTGTAAATTCTGTACATTGAACAAGCAGTAAAGGTAAATAAAGAAATATTTGGAGAAGAAATTAAAGTTCTGGGAGAAAAATGAAAACTTTGAGGTTTGCCGATGGCATTGGAATTCTGTCAGACACAGCAAAGGAGTTTGTGGAGCAGTTGCACGGTATTGATGGTGTCTTGAAAAGAGGTTTTAAGGTGAGCGTCAACGATAATGGAATGTGGCCGAATTAAATCGGACGTGCTGAGGTACAGGGGTTGAACAAAAGTATGAAAACCGCCAGAAATGCACGCTTCAAGATACATGAAGATGCTGTCCAAGCCTGCAGGTTGCGGTGTTGTTTTTGACCACGAACGGCGCTTGTGCAATCTCCTCAACACATTACAAGTGTCACTCGTGATCATAACAGTGTTGTGTGCAGTTGTGAGTAAATGATGTCGGAACTGAGTGATATCGAACGCGGGAAAATCATTGGTGTTCGCAGGGCGAGTGCTTCCGTAACCGGTACCTGTTCTTCTCCTCCCCATAGTTCTGCGAAAGTGGCTCGTTTCGCCTGGTCTCACTGCAAGTCGCCTGTTTCATGTTAACAGTACTCCTCACTTCAAAATCTCGCCGATAAAGCAACATAGTACAAAAAGAAATAAAGGCGAATATATCCCTTGGGCAGAGTTACGGGTGTACGTCAAAGAAGAGAACTAGCTTATCGAAATATCTGACAGCATCAGAGGCTTTTAAACCAGACCATGTTGCCATGTTCGCGCTTTTTTACTTGTTACTGTTAATACGTAACATAATGCATCGTGTCAAGTAAAGTAACATGATAAGTTTCATGATGTCATGTCGTATAACATGACACACGTCAACCAACATATCATCTGTCATGTCGTGCAATATGACACATCGTGTCGCTGAAGTTTAGGTTACATGCATCCTCCACTTTGGGATACTTGCTGTTATAGATGCGTCCCCACTCTCAACTACTTCCTATTGTAAATGCTTCCCACCTTCTAGAAAAATATAAATTTGTCTATTTTTTGCTGCACTTCTCACCACGCATGTAACAGTGCGAGAGAAACTAAAAGAGCTCACTGCGCTGCGGAAGTAGCTTTTACTCGTAAAATAAGTGCTAATAGGTCATGTTTTGATTTGAAAGCCTTTGAAGCTACCAGATAAGTCGAAAAGGTAGTACCTTTCTTTTACATCCCTGACTATGCCCAGGACATTTTCGCATTTTTTTGTGTTGCGACATAAGTATTTTTTATTCTGGTTGACAACTTTCGCTCTACCATAAGCTCGTGAAGCTTGACTGCCATAGCTTAGCAATAGATGCAGATTTTTGTCGGCTTAGGCAACAAAAATTCGACGAGTCATGCGGTATAGATTATTATTATTATTTATTTATTGTCCTCCGAATCATGGCAACGGATAAAGCGTTCACAAAATAATGGGAGGCCATTAATTACATGTATTTGTCTACCTCCTTAGAAAATTTTAACCGACTAGCACAAGTTCGAAGTATTGAAGTGGCCCGCTTCAGAACCTCACGCTCCAGTCCCGAGTTATGTAAGGGTGGCTGTTTTTGCACTATAATCCGAACGGTGCACATGCAAATGGTGCCATGAGCTGAGCATTAATCTCAGCCCAGTTAATATCTTTTGCAAAAGGAATTAATCGGTTCGTAAATTTTTTGTGGACGCCAGCTCCGATTCGTCGTTCAAACCTTGTTTAGTTTACTGTAACATAGCTACAGTAAGACAGATGTTCGAATGGCTATACAAATGTCCTAGCTCAAATAGGAACCGAACACCCAAACAGCGTTTCTGCGCGGGGCCTTCACAGACAGAATTGTTGCAGCGTACCGTGCTGTAACGATATACCCAGTACTTGTTGGGTTAGAGAAGGTTAAGAAGAAGAAATGAAATCAGCTCATACAGCCACTGTGCACCTCATGACTTCCGTTAAACTAATTCAACTCCCCTTCAGTTGCGTCATTAAAGGTAAATGACTGAAAATATACGAGACGAAGGGCTTTCCGCCTTTCAATTTTTAAAAAATTTCCGTGCGCCAGTGCCTTGGAAGACGATATTTCATATCGGAGAATTTATAATATTAAAACGACGAAATACCCAAAACATTTTTCCACTAGTACGTCGGTTCCCGTCATTTTATTGTAACAAATCGTATCGAGGAGTTTCCCCGTGCCCCTCACCCCAGAGATCGGGAATGCGCCGGTGCTTTGAAACAAAGTATGTTCGTAAAACGTGAGTTATGATACGAACTATATAAATTAAGGGATTGTACTACAAAAGACATAATAAATTCTGCTTGTGACGAAAAGGCGACTTCGCAATACATTGGCGACGATCCTCTCCGCGAAGCAAAGATCTGATTTTACAGATCCTACGTTTTGGGCTTGATAATGCTCCGCAACGCGAAATTGCACGTTCTGACGTCACGAAACTCGACGAGCGCCTCGTCCTCGCTGCCTTTCACGTGGCGTGTGAGGACGACATCGAGGCAGTGCGCTGGCACGCCCTCGGTGTATTTTTGGCCCGGGCGCCGTGGGTGGTCAGCGTTTCCCGTTTTTCGGCGCCCAGGCTGCGGCGCCGTAGTTGGCGCACGCCGCTGCAAACCGCTGCGCCCCTAATTACCACTTAGCGGGCGCCACAGGTGCTGCTCGGCCGCCTGCACGCCCAAGAACTCGCCGAGGATCCCCGCGCACCGAGACCACCATTCCGCCGGTGCTAATAGTCGCGCTAATGGCGCGTTAGTCGTTAACCTGCCCCTCCTCGTCCTCAATTCTACTCTGCCTCCAGCGGTCCGTCTTTTGGTGCTTGATGCTGATGTGGAGGAGACACAACATTCAAAACAGATAGTCGGGGCGTTCCAGTAAAGGAATCATCTTGCGAGCGTTGGAACCACCTCTCGGCATCATTGCATGTTTCTGAATTAATTTCTCATTTTTTATTCCTTACTCAAATGTTTTCGTCATCTGTGTGTTAGATCAAATTGCTCTCATTTTATTTCTGTAAAATACTACACAAACCTCATGCACGTCATCTGCAAAGAAGTCCGAAGAATACCTTGTTTTGTTCAAAGAATACTTATTTTTGTATACTTTTACCGACCGTAACAATGATCAATGTCGTGTTTTTTCCGTTTTTGGCTCTGAGCACTATGGGACTTAACATCTGAGGTCATCAGTCCCCTACAACTTAGAACTACTTAAATCTAACTAACCTAAGGACATCACACACATCCATGCCCGAGGCAGGATTCGAATCTGCGACCGTAGAAGTCGCGCGGTTCCAAACTGAAGCTCCTAGAACCGCTCGGCCACAGCGGCCGGCTTTTCCGTTTCTCATCTTACTATACGGGTGTAGGGTAGTTCTCACTAATGTTTAAAAACCACCGAAGCGACGTAGATGACGACGAGAGAAGTTATTTAATATAACACACATGGGGCCGAAAGTGTCGGGAATCAACCCAAAAGTGGATGAAAACGCGGTGGCTGTGGCTGTGGCTGTGGCTGTGGCGGCGGCGGTAATTTCAAGTGCTACACACACACACACACACACACACACACACACACACACACACACACACACACCTCGACCTGAGGGGGGCGGCTCTGACCTCTGATGGCGCGGCATGGTTGAAAAATGTCGAACATGTGACGTCACCGGAAAACGTACCCACCGCACGGGCAGCGATTGTGCTTTTCGATCGTACCCTCGCTAGTAGGGGCCAGTGCTACACATCCTTCGTCTAAGCTACTGTTTCTGAACAGCTTTTGTGAACATGATGTAAATGTAGAAGCTACAAAATTATTGTCCACACGTTGTACCCTAGCAAAAGCTGTTATTATTTTGTGCTCCTTTTCCTTTTGTCTCCTTTTTTGTTGACAATCTTTATTTAGCAAAGAACACGTCGTTCTTTTACTTGTATTGATGCAATTCGGAAGCTTATACTTTTTTTTTATTTGTGACACAGTACGTTAGGTTGCTGCAATTAACCGGTGGAGACCGCGAGATCGGTAAATAAAATTATAATTCTTACATCAGTATAAGCACACAACTCTCAAACACAATGGGAAAAAAATGCCTGCAAAGTTGCGCACATAGGGCCAGAGCAGCACCGATGTGAATACTTTAGTTAGGTTGGGATGATCAGGTGTGACAGAGCGATAGGCACCACCGCTGCGCGTGCAGCGAGATACGTCATCTGGTGACGTCACATGCTCAACATTTGTCATTCATTTGTTAGGTATTTCTCTACCTTTGCGGCCCCTGTGTCTTATATAACTTGTCTCATCGTCACCTACGTCACTTCGCGTTTTTTTAACCTTATTACAATAATCCAGTATAAGGGGCGATCACGAAGTGATCAATCAGTATGCAGATCAGGCAAAATCGCGCTGAGCATTGAGGCAATCACCCCATCGACGCAGCAGGTGTTAACGTTTCGTAAAACAGCGTGCCTGCTGCGTCAAGAACTCCGTAGGTGCCAGGCGCTCATCGTCGTCTTGAAAGGAGTCGTCGACCCTGCAACGACTTGTTTAAGGGACTCAAGCCGTGGTAATCCCATGGGGAGAGCTCAGGGTGCACGAGCGTGTCGCACTCCTTGCTTCTGCTGTAGGACATTTGCGATATGGGGTCGTGCGTTATCATGAATCATCAGCACCCTCTGGCGCACGATTCGTCAGCGGTAGTTTTGGACAGACGTGCTGCGCCAAACATATTCTTCATTCTGCGATGGATGTCTACCGGTATTTTTCCTTCAGCAGCTAAGGAAAGAAGAGCAGCACGCAGGTCCCGTTTGGACGAATTTGGTAATAACGTCACCGTAGTTCGTTTCCGCATTTACCGCACGCAAGTCAGAAAAGATAAAAGTGCCCAACTAATCCCGTGTGTAGATACCCGTGCTTATATACCAGCATTGGAAACGCGTTGCACTGCATATACCCCGCCGTAACGCCCTCAAACGCAAACTTGTATATCGTCTGTTACATGTCTTTTCTATATATCTCGAACATATGTACGCTATCTACTCTATGTAAAGCAGAGCCCTTGTTTCAGGTGTTGCGTTTGTGCGTGTGTGTGCGCGTGTGCGTGTGTGTGTGTGTGTGTGTGTGTTTCTGTATCGTGACCAGTGACTACTTTTATTCCCTATTCCGAAAATGTTTTGCTGTCTCTAATGGGAGGCGAAATTGTGCAGTAAAACAACAGTTCGGGTAAAGCGTTAGTTTGCTTAACTTGCTTACGATGGAGATATGTTCGAAACAGCGACATCCATTATGTTACCTGTTAGAGCATAACCGGTTTCGGCCCAAGTAGTAACATTATCAAACGCGCAACATTAGGTTTAAAGTAGCATAAGAATAATGGAGCCAAAAGACAATGTTAGTCTAGATTCATAGGTTATCGCCATGTCGTCTCTTATTGCATACGTGTTGTAAGTTACTATATGCAACTTGCATCTTCCAGGATGTATCAAAACGAATGTATCAATATCCTCTCCCCCCCCCCCCCCCCCCTCCATGAGATGGACGGTAGATGTCAATGCGGTATTAAAGTTGTCCCCACACTTGCAGTGAGCATGTATTGCGTTACGGCTTCCATAGCTGCTGTTATGCGATGTTTCAGTTCATTCAATGTTGTTGGTAACGGAGGCACATAAACAGTCTTTTATAAACCCCATAAGAAATACATAGTCAGGTCCGATGACCTGGGAGGCCTTGGCGGAAGCGTTCGAAGTCCGTGTCAATCACGCGGGGACGGCCCGGCTATTTGCCTTTAAACAAACAACCTATTTCTCGGAATTGTTCATGCCATCGTCTAATGCTCTCTGATGCAGGATCCACATTCTACCTAGTACGAAAGTCACGATCAACAGTTATTACTGACCCGCACCGTTCAAAACGTAGAACACAAAACGCTTTCTATTGTCCCGACACCATTTTTACTAGAACTGAAGTCGGCGCACAGTGCTGTTACCTAGCGGGAACCGTGTAGAACTCGAGAGTTTGCTCTTTCCAACAGCAGAACTACTTAAACCTAACTAACCAAAGGACATCACACACATCCATGCCCGAGGCAGGATTCGAACCTGCGCCTCGACCCGCTCGGACACAACGGCCGGCTGTTCATAGCACTCCCGAGCAACATCAATACGTGGTGCAACGTCTCCTTGCTCTTTATGCAGGCTTGCATCCATGTTCCAAATCGTCCCATTATTCAGTAATAATTCTGGTCGCGCAGAATCGTGGTCATTGTTGATGTCCAAAAAACAGCTCGAGTCAATCGATTCTGCACAGTTCGATTGGGTTCATGTCCGGGAAACAGGCATACCACTGCATTCTGGTGATCCTAGCATGCTGAAGGAACGTGCTCACGAGAACAACACGATGATCACACGTGTTACCTTCCATAAAGATGGACTTGTCACCAAAATGTTTGCGATACCGTCCCACTATCGACTGCAGAATCTCGCCCCTGTACTGTAGAACATTGAGATTGTACCATCGTGTAGTGCCATGCCACATCATCACTTCACCGCCACCTCGGTGCATATACAGGGTGTTTCAAAAATGACCGGTATATTTGAAACGGCAATAAAAACTAAACGAGCAGCGATAGAAATACACCGTTTGTTGCAATATGCTTGGAACAACAGTACATTTTCAGGCGGACAAACTTTCGAAATTATTGTAGTTACAATTTTCAACAACAGATGGCGCTGCAAGTGATGTGAAAGATATAGAATACAACGCAGTCTGTGGGTGGTTAAGACAAGGTGACTGACTATCATCATTACCGTCCATCTGTGCACTGGAATACACAATGAGAGAGTGGTACAAGGATAAGCCAGAGAACGTAACAACTGTAAGCCTGTACAATGACGTAAGTTTATACCTCTTGGGATTTGATGTCGATTATGCTCTGCTGGCTAACAAAGTTTCACCAAACGAGACAACAAGTTAAGTCACTACAAGAAATAGCGCGGAAAATTGGTTCAGAAATTTCTTCTCTAAACCTCACCTCACCTTAGGTTTGGTGTTGGTTAGAGTAAGCTGCATTAGTCACTTGGTCTTGGACGGAATCCCACAATGTTTATTAATGGAGACAGGAATATGCCATCTCAGCAAATGTTACTGCTAGGGGGTTGTTCCGTTTCCCGTAGAATGGCTTAAACAACAAACTAATGATCTGCTCTGCAAAACTTCCGCATGGTTTTACACCTGCTTAGTGTCCCTCTAAATTGTAGTTGTTCGATGATTCTTTCATATAGGATCTTGGATAAGTCTTGTTTGTGCGGCCCAAAAGAAAAATTCCGCTGCAGTTGTCAGGAAAACTCTGATCCTGCTTCTCGTGCTGTGAGAAGGTGACGGCCGTGGTCCAGTGTTCAAGGAATTGTGGTGTTACCCCATTTTTTGTGAAACATGCTTAAGGAGGTCTTGACTGTGTCACTTGAACATTTTCACATTTCAACAAATACCTAATCTTCTCCATATGCCTTATTTTTATCTTTTTGGCCCTTTCACTGTTTTTTGTAGTTCTTGAAAAGCTGCAGGGTCTAATTTTTTATTTTTACTAGGACAACAACAAAGAGATCGCGTGAATGGGGCTAATACGGTGCCACTACTTTTTGAACACACCTCGCATGTCTATGTTGCTTGGCATCAGGTCTTCGGGCTCAGATGGTCTGGCACGTGTGGACAGCGTGCAGGGGCGGTTGCCCTGTCCTCGGGGCTGCAGTGCGTCGTGGCGGGCCGCGTAGAAAGTGGACGTAGCCGCGCCGCGCCGCCACGTTGTGTAAGAACGGGTTTCTCCTCGCGCGAGAAACCCAAGCCGCGCCGCCGTCTGCTCTCCATCCGGCGGCCCAGGGAGGCCCTCTGCTGCGAATTAACAACGGCGCCGAGCGAGCTGCCGCTGCTACATCTTCTCTGATCACAAAAAGCTACCAATATTAGTCCCACGAAACAGCGTGTACCAGAATACTAGCCGTACGAGACCTAACACGAACCTTCCACAAAACGACAATGTGGAGAAATTCACGTGTAGGGTCAGCGCTTCGACGACGTAACAGACATCCAAGCCACTGTGACGCGTGAATTGAACGACATCACAAAGAAGGACTCTACAGGGGGCTTCACATGTTTCTGTAAACGTTTTCTGCAGTCAGTCAAGTGGGGTTGTGGGGAGGGGGGGGGGGGGATAGTTTCGAGGTAATTATAATATTTAAAACAGAAAACGTCATATGGACGTACGACCTATTTCGAATGGTTTGCTAGAAGGAACACATTTAACGTACACTGTTGTTTGCTTTCTGTATTGTTCAGAACTGGAAAAGCTAGTAGAAGCCGACCTCAGGGAGGATCAATTTGGAGTCCATACAAATGTTGGGTCACGTGAGGCAATACTGACCCTACGACTTATCTTAGAAGAGAGATTAAGGAAAGGCAAACCTACGTTTCTAGCATTTGTAGACTTAGAGAAAGATTTTGACAATGTTGACTGCAATACTTTCTTTCAAATTCTGAAGGTGACAGGGGTAAAATACAGGGAGCGAAAGGCCATTTACAATTTGTACAGAAACCAAATGGCAGTTATGAGAATCGAGGGGCATGAAAGGGAAACAGTGTTTGGGAAAGGAGTGAGATAGGGCTGTAGCCTATCCCTGATGTTATTCAATCTGTGTATTGAGACGAAACAAAAGAAAAATTTGGAGTAGGAATTAAAATCCAGGCAGAAGAAATAAAAACTTTGCGGTCTGACGATGACATTGTAATTCCGTCAAATACAGCAAAGGACCTGGAAGAGCAGCTGAACGGAATGGACAGTGTCTTGAAAGGGGGATATAAGATGAACATCAACAAAAGCAAAACGAGGATAATGGAATGGAATTAAATCAGGAGATACTGAGGGGCCGGCCGCGGTGGTCTCGCGGTTCTAGGCGCGCAGTCCGGAACCGTGCGGTCGCAGGTTCGAATCCTGCCTCGGGCATGGATGTGTGTGGTGTCCTTAGGTTAGTTAGGTTTAAGTAGTTCTAAGTTCTAGGGGACTGATGACCACAGCAGTTGAGTCCCATAGTGCTCAGAGCTATTTTGAAGATACTGAGGGAATTAGGTTAGGAAATGAGGCACTTAAAATAGTAGATGGCTTTTGCTGTTTGTCGAGCAAAATAACTGATGATAGTCGAAGTAGAGAGGATATAAAATGTAGACTGGCAATGGCAAGGAAAGCGTTTCTGAAGAAGAGAAATTTGTTACATCGAGTATAGATTTAAGTGTCAGGAAGTCATTTGTGAATGTATTTGTATGAAGTGTAGCCATGTATGGAAGTGAAACATGGACAATTACTTCAGACAAGAAGAGAATAGAAGCTTTCGAAATGAGATGCTACATAAGAATGCTGAAGATTAGATCGGTAGATCACGTAACTAATGAGGAGGTACTGAATAGAATTGTGGAGAAGTGGAATTTGTGGCACAACTTGACTAGAAGAAGGAATCGGTTGGTCGGACATCTTTTGAGGCATCCAATTTAGTATTGGAGAGCACCGTGGAGGGTAAAAATCGTAGAGGGAGAACAAGAGATCAATACACTAAGCAGATTCAGAAGGATGTAGGTTGCAATAGTTACTTGAATATGAAGAAGCTTGCGCAGGATACAGTAGCATAGAGGGCTGCATCAAACAAGTCGTTGGACTGAAGACCACAACACACATTATTCAGACATTGTCAGTGTTTCGGGTGTACCACAGTTGTGTAAAGGAAATTCAGAGTAACAGTTTGGTACAGGACAATTTTGATCCGTCACGTTGGGAAACTATCTCACATTGTCCTACAAAAAACTACCTAAGCTATAGCGCACACGTGACGCGCGAGATTTTCACTAGTCTGTCACTCTCTTCGCGCAAACTATTGGTCGCAGCGAAAAATGAATCAGACCTTTCTGGAGGATATTTAATGTAGTTCAATTTTTAACTGTGACATGTTTCCGCTGTAGAGTCCATTTTTCGATTTATGAAAGAAAAACGCACAAAAGTGATAGTAAACGTGGTCTATCTAAGAAAACCATTCGCAATAGGGTGCATGTCCCCATGAAGCTTTTGACTTGTATAAATAAAAACAAGAAAAGTTACGGTACTGTGATCTTCCTGTTATTTTTTTTATTTAAACGATTTGAAATGTTATTTTAACGCGTTTTGTTCGTCTGAAGGAGTGGTACAGCATACCGTCACAAATCAAGCGCTGGTACAGAATACTACAATCCGTCAAAGCTTGTGTCTTCCCTTCTGAGTCACCATGTATTTTTTCAGTGTGAAAGGTAGACAAGCCATTTGCTCCAGTGCTAGTGCAGCTACGTACGTGAGACAGAAGTGACAGTTAAGTAACAAGTGAAAGAAAACAACGCTTCCCCTGGAGGAAGGAAGAAAAACTGAAAAGAAAACTAGGGAAGCGCTGCGGATAATGCCCAGTCATGCCATTGCGGGAATACCGGCTCCGGAATGCGCAAAGGACTGGGCTGGAGGGGTGCTCCTCCATACGGCAGTCACGCTGTTGGTTGGTGATACCTGGTCGGCATCGCGGAGTCAGTCTTCTGTTTATTCCAATTTGCTTTAACTGATCTCTTAACGGTTCAATAAACGCCTTCTAGCGATTTAAAAATAGGGCTGAAACAGTTAAGTTCAGCCACTTTTGCACCTCGTGTAATTACCACCCTTTGAAAAACAAACGAAGCACTCTCGTAACAGACTTTGCATATTTGCTCTCAATATCTTACAAGAATAATTTTCTTGCGAACTTGTCACTTACATAGTACTGATTGCATAAAAGCGAGCAGTAAGAATAATATGTAGTGTTCGCTTAGAGTGATCTTGTTGATACTTCTTCAAAGAGAAACGCATCATAACAGCGCATTCGCAATACACGATACAAAACACTAGAAGAAAAAATATCCGTTTTTGCTCATTATTAAAGCTTACAACTGCTCGGGAGAGGTATTCGATGTGGACCAACAAAAATTTTTGATCAGTTGTCCAACAGCATAACTTTGGACAGGTAGTAAGGCAAGTTTTAAATGGAATCTGAAATCATTCCTTCTTGATAACTTGTCCTATTACATATCCTAATTTTAATTTAAAAGCTGGTCACCGGTGTAAAAAGGAGGACCTAGTTTTTAGTTTTCTGTATGCACTATAAATGTTCATTGCACATTTTAGACGTCATCGAAAATGCCGTTTTCGACTATGTTATGCTGATTTGAAAACGGGACTCGGTCCGAATGAATAAAAAGTAAAAATTTGCAACTTGCACTGGTTTTTCG
The DNA here is from genome assembly GCF_023897955.1 of Schistocerca gregaria. NCBI lineage: Eukaryota > Metazoa > Arthropoda > Insecta > Orthoptera > Acrididae > Schistocerca > Schistocerca gregaria. The sequence continues at coordinate 287,875,609 of NC_064925.1, forward strand.
TTGTACTGATTAACACAAGTTGGTGGCCCAAGCTACTCCAGCATGCTGGAAATTCGTAGTTCTTACGGTTCCATGACTCAGTCGGTAAAAACGGAAGCCTTGCAGGAACATTTTTTGTCCGTCTGCCTCTTTGTCTGTCAGACTGTTAAAAATCCTTTTTCTAGGAACTGGTAGGCGCATCAATTTGAAATATACTGAGTTCTATGGTCGCTTGGTGGTGTGAAACACTGAAGCTTCTAAATTGTTCAAATGGCTCAAATGGCTCTGAGCACTATGGGACTTAACTTCTGAGGTCATCAGTCCCCTAGAAGTTAGAACTACTTAAACCTAACTAACCGAAGGACATCACACACATCCATGCCCGAGGCAGGATTCGAACCTGCGACCGTAGCGGTCGCCCTGTTCCAGACTGTAGCGCCTTGAACCGCTCGGCCACTCCGGCCGGCCGAAGCTTCTAAGTCAGTGCAATGAAAGACACGGCCATTTATGTCATGTAGTTCAGTACTCGTAGACTCACGCATCAAAACGTGTAGGGTAGTTCACGTTGACCTAGAATCGTTAAATTTTGCAAGAAGCAGATTTTACAGTACCGTACAAGTAAAGAAGAAAATTCGAAAAACTGCAAATTTGTAATTATATCATAAGAAAAAATATTTCTTTTGTCGTTCGTTATCCGACGTCGAACTTGATATCCAAACAATCTGTAGTTCTGCATGCTAGCTGAGTGGATCGCAGTGATCAAACATCACTCAAGGAATGACTTTATTGTTCCTGTGACAGCGTTTGAGAATTTGTCCATAATCAGATATACAGGATGTGGCGTTGCAAATTGTACGCGAAACAAAAATTCGTAAACCTCATTAATATCAAAATTAATCGTGTACACATTTACTGTAAACTGACCCGTTCGACACCGTTCCTTCAAATGGTCTGTGGAACATGGAACTCACTTGAAATAGCAACAAAAACTATCAGATTATTTTCAGATGTTAATGAAGTTAGATCTCCACTATGTTGTGTCGGCGAGGTAGTAAAGTAAAAAACAGCAAATCTAGAGCTCTTAGTACTTGCTGTAACTCTGGAAGGAAAATATTTAGCGGATACTAGCGTTGTATGTAGATTATGCCCTCCTATTGAAGCTGGGGTGGTTCGGAATGTGCGTTCCATCTGTGATATAGGATGATAGCAGTGGTACCCAGTTGATTTTGCTGTGCAGGCAATGCAGTGCGGCTCGGAGGGATACTTTATTGACGCGGAGTGCAGGCCGGCAAACGGCGCAGTGTCGAGTGCTCTTTGCGAACAGAAGCGCGAGAGATCGATAAGGCTGGCAGGCGGCGTTCGCTGACAGGAGATGAGACCACTGCGACGGCGGCAGCGACCGGGCACCGTGTAACGAGCTTTGTCGGCGAGGCTGGCCTAGCAGTTAAGCTTTTTATCCTATTAACGCGCAGGCAACCCGCGCGCGGCTAGGCGAAGGGGCCCGTACAGCGGCGCGGCGAGCTGTACTGTGTGCGGAGGGGTAGGTGTGGGGGGGGGGGGGGGGGGGGGCAGTAGAAGCGGCTGCGGAACGGGGCCGCCAGACGGTGTGACCTACATCTGCCGCCGGCGTCTGGCGCGCGCCGCGCATGCGCCCCAGGCACCGCCGGCGCCGGGCAGCGACCGCTGCGCGTTAATTACGACACGGCGCCGGTGGTCAAGAAGCGCCGGCCAGTTCTGCGTCCTTCTGTTTGGTTTTGTGTGTGTTCAGCAAATGTACGAGTGTGATGGCAGGGCCGTTTTAAGACCCAGGCTCTCGTGGCGTCAAGCTGAGATCAGAGGCGCCACAACTTTAAAGATCAGAACCGGCCGCTTGGAGTGCCATGCCTGGAGCGGCGCCCACCTTCAATATTTGTTCACAATGCGTATCACAATAGTTGTGAAAACTGGCACAGGTGAAGCTGTAGAAGGGCAGAAGGGTGGACGGGAGTGCGGGAAAATAAGAAGTCGCCTGTGTGGAAAAATGTTCTCGAACCGACCCTCAGTATAGGGACCCTTGCTGTTCACGTTGCATATCAACTCATTATCAAAGTTGCCAGACTTTTTTCTCAAAGAAATTAGGATTTTTCGCAAAACCTACACAAAACACACATGGGCCTAAAATACAAAATACAGTAAAGAAAAGGCCCGCGTTATACGTCGTTGATATTTCCGCCAGCTCCTTATTAGGACCTTCTTTTCGTCACCATCGAGAAAACGACAAAACTGTAGGTACGTAAATGAGTAATTCATCATCGCTATTTATTCAGCTTCTCGCGTACCATTGGCAATCGGTTTCTCTCAACCTTTTAAGTGTTCCTCATGGCCGGCCGGGGTGGCCGAGCAGTTCTAGGCGCTACATTCTGGAAACGCGTGACCGCTACGGTCACAAGTTCGAATCCTGCTACGGGCATGGATGTGTGTGATGTCCTTGGCTTGGTTAGGTTTAAGTAGTTCTAAGTTCTAGGCGACTGATGACCTCAGAAGTCCCAATGTCCTCAGAGCCATTTGAACCATTTGTTCCTTATGATACTGCAAATTATTTGTGGTGTAGCATTGGAGTGAGATACTGAGAACTTGAAGCAGACAGCTTTGAACAAGTTTTCACCTTTTTCATAACCACGAAAAAATTTCATCCTCTTATCACCAAACTTTAGATTAAAAAATTTCTCCTCCTCTTCTTCCTTGAGAAAGGTGTTTTTCATTGCACACATTCTTCGAATATCAAAGCCTCGTCTACCCAAAGCTCGTATCGAGAACTCACATGTATGATTTCTAAAATGGAGCACTGTTCGCCAGTTCAATGAGGCCGAGCGGTTCTAGGCGCTTCTGTCCAGGACCACGTGGCTGCTACAGTCGCAGGTTCGAATCCTGCCTCGGGCATGGATGTGTGTGATGTCCTTATGTTTGTTAGGTTTAAGTAGTTATAAGCCTAGGGGACTGATCACCTCAGATGTTATGTTCCATAGTGCTTAGAACCATTTGAATTGTTCGCCTATTAATGAAAACAGTTTGATAGCTTTGTAGACGTTCTCATCAATGTCAAATAGTTTGTCAAGATAGTCGTGCCACGGTGCACGTAATCTATCGCTTCTCTTTTGAATGATTAGGCACGTCATCATCATGTAACTGACGACCGAGAATGTCGCAGAGAAAGGGAACTGCGCAACACTACTTAGTTCTTCTTACAGAGAATGGTTAAGCAGTGTTGTGATCGACTTCTGACTCGCTTCTCGAAGACAACGGCTGTTAACTCACGTAGGCCAACTTAATGTCTCCTACTGAAACTAAAAGCGGAATTTTAAATTTGAGTAACTTTTACAAGACTGTCAGTTTTAAACCCACAATGAATAATTTATAGTGGTTACAATATTGTTATATGAAATATTGTCCGTTTTCGGGTAATTGGGATTTTTCTTATCCCTACAATTTGTAATCGGAATTCGGGTTTTCAGCTGGAAATACAGTGTACTCCCGCCTAAATCGAGATACCTGGCAACACACCATTCCTACCCAGCGTTACGTCAATGGTACATGTGACAGGATTGGACTTTCATTGAGGTTTTAAACCACTATGAATTTTCTTAATATTGTCAATGCATGGTAAGTATTGTGAACATATGCTCTTTCGTTCCTATGTTGGTACTTTCGACAAGCAATCCATTACTGAGAACAATTGGCATTTGACTTTAAACGTTTCTTCTACAGCCTGAGACTCGTCACACTATGTAACTAGTAAAACAGTTTTTCATTGAGATCCAAAAAATGTAAATAGTTCCTAAATAAACCATCAGTTACATATCATTTATTTAAATTTATGCAACATTATTTGTATCACAGGGACACGTGTTAAATTTTCAGCATTACATAATAATATCGCTAAGCACTAAATAGAGCATTTTCATAATTTTAGTACAGTGTTGTATTTCCGCAGTGCAGTGTCTGAGACACTGCGTTGGCGATGAACAGCCGCATGCAGTTTAGAATGAACTAGCAAATTGCGGCTGTTGGTAGTTAACACAGTGTCTAAGATACTGCGCTGTACCATTTCATTCCATAGCAAAGCTATGACGACAGAAAGGAAATGTCTTACCCTGTGAGGGAATCACGGGAATATGTTTCGATCATAAGGGAGTGCAGATACCAGACAAATGGAGATTTAGGCCGCTCCTGGAAACGCGCTCGGATAGCCAAAATAGTAAGGCGGTCGCTCGTAACAAGCGGGCAATCGGCGTTCCAAGTCTCGGTGCGCCACGAATTTTCATTTGTTGCGAAATATCCTACAACTGAACCATAACTGCAGTTTTCGAGTTCATTCTTAATCACTGCATGACGCTGACAGATGTTCTAGTTTTTCTTAAGGAACCATGTTTTGGGTGCACTGAGACTGCCAGAGAAAATTGTTTCCCCCAATATTCCCCTTCCAAAAGAGAAGGAAATAGATAAAGATGAAAGAAGTACTACTAATTCTTTTATACAAACAGAAAATGGTCTGTTTCTGTTGAAAAGGCATGACAGCTCCGTTCTTTCTGAAGCATTAAGTACAATCTACCAACAACCGACGGGAGATTGTGTGTATTAACACAAATGGTGTAAAAAAATTAATGTTAACGATATTCTCAGTAATCAGTGAAACGGATCGAAGTTCCTCGGCCCTCCATTCCCATAGAATACAACTAGAACATGGATGGAACTAATCGAATGGATCCAAATGTGAATCAATAGGAGATAAATGTCCATAACATCAAATGGTACTGTGTTCGTTTCAGTTGCTTATCAGATGTCACTGTACACACTGCCTGGATACTCTACCGCAAAAATGGAGGTATGATGGATCATGTAAATTTTCAAAGATAAGTTGTGCCGATATACAGAAAAAGGTATGCGAAACCACCAAAGGAACCTGCATGAATCCCGCTCTCCAGTACTGTAGCATGTGATGCGGAATTTGATAGGGGAACCACCTGACTGTGAAATTAGAGGAACTGAAAGGAAGACGATGTGTTCGAATAAATAGCAGTCCATTAGCATGTACCGAGTGCAAGAAGTGTAACGTTGATCCGTGTGTGGAATCTTTTGCTGCTTATCGTACCAAGGAGTTTGTTGTTTTTGTTATTACTTTTAGTGCATAGAGTTACACATGTGATTCGATATATTACATTAAAGCTTATTAGGTAATAATTACTTTTTCACTTTAAATGCTTCATATTTATTACGAACAAGGTAAATAAATGTATAAAAATTAAGTCAAAACAATTTGTGCACTAATGTGTTAACCCGAAAACAGGTATGGTCGGGTCATGCAGACGTCAGGACATTTATTTATTTATTTATTTATTTATTTATTTATTTATTTATTAATACCAGTGACTCTGTAGCGCTGCAAGTCTCAGTACATTTCAGACGGTGTGCTCTGAACTGTTGACCACTCTCGTTGTGTTGACAGCAGGTAAATTTGTAGTTGAAGACTAATTTTACTTTCATTTGAAGACTAATCCCACCACAGCGAGTATGAGATATTTCTCCGTCGAAATATTTTGTGCTATCCTAGACAGAAATGGCATAGACAGTGATCCTAAATTCGATGAATGGGTACAATACGTTAATCAAAAGTAAGGGATTTGCGTGCCGTCGGCATCGCCGTCCTTAGAGACGGAGCGCAAGCTCGGACTGTTTCAAGAAAGAGTAAGCGAATCTGCCTGGAGCGATTTCGGGAAATCACTGGGAACCTGCGTCTGGATTGCCGGACAAGGATTTGAACCGCCGTCCTCCTGAATGCGAGTCCAGTGTGCTAACCATTGCTCCAGCTCGCTCGGTATGAATGAAATAGAGACAGTAACTACGATTGCAACGATGATTTAGATCTGGACTCGATTTATGGAAGGTCATTGTAAAGTCCTAAGTCAGCTTCTTTAAAGTACGTGCAGCTTGAAATATTAATGACTATTCATATTAAGTTTGTTATGAGTGTTTTTGTTTCATTCGTCAGTTTCTGAATTTTAAAAAAAAACGAGATTCTAATGACCATGTCATATCACTAGTGCATCAATAACTTCACCACACTAGTTAGGGGCTAATGATATTGCAGTTAGTATTAGTAGACACGCCAGACATTTACAGCTAATGGACCAAGGACTGGTAACTTGCTTTATGTGTTCCTAACACAAAATTGTGCACTTCACACAAAGAAAACAAAAAAGCACTGTCTTATGATCACAATATCAACGAGTTACATTTGGAATCGGTCAGCTCATACAAATGTCTCGGTTAACAATTTGAAGGAATATCAAATGCAATCATCACACAGAGTCATAGTTAAAGCAGGTGGTGCACATCGATTTATTCGTAGAATACTACGGAAATGCAACCATTGTGCAAAGGAAACTGTTCACAGGACACGGGTGCGACCAACCCTAGAATATTGTTCAAGTGTGTGAGACCCACACACTATCAGAGGATGTTGAGCCTACACAGAGAAAGGCAACATGAATAGTAACGGGTTTGTTTGCCTCTTGAGACAGTGCCACGGAGGTATTGAAGAAAATGACGTGGCAGACACTTGAAGACGACGCAGATTATTACGTAAAAGACAACTGAGAAAGTTTCAGGAACCAGCTTTAAAAGATGAATCTGCCATACATATCGCTCCCTTCCTGTTGTTTTCTGCTGCTGACAAGGTTCTCGATTGCGACGTTCAGTGGAGGGGGGGGGGGATGGGATGATTTTTGTGGCTGCCATCCTCTTGTTTTTCGTCACAATCGTCTTCAGTGACCGTCTGCACGATCACTCAACACACACTTTCGTCCGCGTTGTGTTTTAGCAGGTGGTATTTTTTCGCTTTTCCTGTATGTAGTATAAATCTTCGATACGATGCCTGTTGAAACACCAAAGACTTGTGCTACCTTGCGTACGGAAGCGCTCACCATACAAGCAAGCAACCAACACTTGCACACGTTCGATTTAAATTAGCTCCGACGTAATGGACTCACAACTACACAAAAAACTGTTGGACCACGACTGACACTTGGAACGTATCGAGTACATTGGACAGCTGCCTTCGCTTTCAAATACAACCTGCTGACTTGGCTGGCATTTATACTTATGTTTTAGCATGTATATCTCGCTGTCTTTCCTTATTTTTTCTCCATCCCTTCTATGTAGCCTATTAAGGAGGTAACTAATATTTTTTTGGTGTGAGCTTATCTTTGATGTACCGTAGTGTGTGTGTGTGTGTGTGTGTGTGTGTGTGTGTGTGTGTGTGTGTGTGTGTGTGAACAACAACAACGCGGGCAGAGCTGGGAACATTCAATCGTACAGAACGTGCCAAATAGCCGCAGATGCGCCAGTCATTTCTACGACAGTACCTAGTACATTGCGATGTTGAGCGCAAGATCGTTGAATAATTGCTATAATTAATGTAACTCGGAATTTTGTTTACAGTCAAGTTTCTGTTTAGTTCACATTTACTGATCACTGTACTTGTTGGAATGAAACTTAATTCATACTCTCAGTGGATTAGCAGAAATGGTAACATGTAGGCTTCAGAATTCATTATTAATATCATCTTACTGCAGCGATGTTTCACAACTACAGGCTATCATCTTAAGAGATTAATTTCGTTATGGTACTTTTTGGCGTAGTTGATTTAACTGTCGACTTTACCCAGTAAACAACGCGGAAAATTCGCGTCAAACGCATTCAACCATAGATAGGAATCTAAAAGTTTGATTAGTTTGACAGTTCGATTGAAACTATTATCCTCAGCTAATTTATATCAATATCTCGGCGCTTGAGCATAATCGATGTCACACGGAGCAAGTGCGTTGAAGTACACACACACACACACACACACACACACACACACACACACACACACACACACACACACTGATGGGCTATCGTGTCATGCTCTTACCTCCACAACGTCCACATATACAACGTTTGGTTGTTCCGAAACTACTGTTTTCTTCGACTTCCACCAATCACCGCTGAACGTATTCTGTGGTAGCTTTCTTCTTCCATGTCGGAGATTCGTGTCGTCCTCGAGCGCGGGCGTGTGTGATTCCTTAGTGTAAATTAGTTAAAGTTTGATTAAATTGTGTGTAACCTTAGGGAGCGATGACCTCAGCAGTTTGGCACCATAAGATCTTACCACAAATTTTCTCCATGTCGTGTGGTTCAAATGGCTCTCAGCACTATGGGACTTAACTTCTAAGCTCATCAGCCCCCTAGACCTTAGAGCTACTTAAATTTAAGTAACCTAAGGACATCACACACATCCATGCCCGAGGCAGGATTGTGCGGTTCCAAACTGTAGCGCCTAGAACCGCTCGGCCACCCCGGCCAGCTGCATGTCGTATTGTCTATTCCTATGTTTGCGTTGTACTTCGAAAGAACTGATAGGGAGAAGAAATCTGGTGCAGGCATTTAGCCTACCCTACTGCTCTCGAAGAGCGTGGGGGGGGGGGGGGGGGCCGAGCTTAACATATCTCCCCAAGGCCCGCTCACCTCAGTGTCATATGCTCTCACTCCATAAGACACTGCGATGGAGTGGGATATTTAATACATGCCACGTGACGCGAAGTCTGGTGATCAGTGATTGTACCTACCACCCTTCCAATTGCCGTCCAAATAATGGCGATCCACCTTTAGTACTCGAAGCGACTACAGCCGAGTCGTTCGCCGCCATGCAAGAGCGCGTCAGTAGTTCGGCTTTGGCAACAGTGGCAGATTCGGAATGAGACAACGGAACTCCGCAGGTACTGTGACGCCTGGATTCGTGACGAATGGGAAGAGCCCCGCTGCCGTGTTCCATCGATCCCCGCCGACGACCTCTGTCTCTGTTGGGATCGCGTGTCTCGGACACTGCTTGCTACACGGTCACCTCCGCCTTTTCGTGCCGCCTTTTCCTGAGCGACCGTGTCTATCCCAGAAGCGTTGACATCTGAGAGAACCAACTTCTACTTCGCCACGGAAACTATCCACTTGCTGTTGTCAGCTAATCTCTGGTAGTGAGAAGTCCATGACGTGGCCATGTGCCGTTCTGATACTGAGTCTAGCTATAAAGTTTTAATTACGACCTTTAAAAAAAGTGAAGACGTCATCTTGTAACTTGGGTATCGCGACAGTACTCCCGTACATATTCGGCCTTCAGTGAGACACTTTTTTACAACAATGCATGAGTAGGCGGAGACCGTGGTTGTACGGGATTGATTTTTGTCTGTCAGGGGAACTTTCCACCTCGAAAACCACGACGTCGTGCTTCTGGAAATGCTTCCCGTGCAATAGGGTCTTCATCCGTGTTAAGAGAAAGACGTCACTGTGGGTCAGATAAGGAGGATACTGGAATGAGTCAAAATTGGTTCGTTGATTTGGGGGAGGGGACCAAACTGCGAGGTCATCTACCCTTCGAATTAGGGAAGGGTGGGGAAGGAAGGCGACTGTGCCCTTTCAATGGAATCATCCTGGCATTTGAAGCGATTTAAGGAAATGATGGATGGTCAGACGCGAGTTTGAACCGACGTCCTTCCCGTGAATACGAGTCCAGTGAGCTAACTACTGCGCCACCCCTCTCCTCTCGGCGGTGAGAGAAAATCCGATTGCCCAGACAACCAGCATGTGTGAGTGCGTCACCAAGTGAACTGTTGCCAGACATTTCGCTTCAAGTGCACAGTGCACAGTGCACTAACAGTGACCTCTTACAGTCAGCTGTCTGTGTCTTGGGAATTCGTCACATTTGTCTATGTTGAAGGTCAGTTGCCGTTCCGTGCGCAAAGTGTGGGGCCTCCGCAAGTCTTCTGCACGTTTCCACAATTTTCTAGCGCTGTGGCTTCTCCGTATACAACAGCATCATCCTCGAAAAGCCTCTTTTTCTACTAGGTCATGTACATATAACGGGTTATCAAAAGTTTACATCCGAAAGCCTTGCCAAGGGATGCAGATCAGGCAAAATCACCGTGAGCATTGAGGCAATCACAACACCGATGCACAACCTGGTTGAAGATTTCGTTTTTGGTGAAACACAGTGTCCGGTTCCGTGAATGAGCCCGTAACTGACAGCTGCATCTCCTCTTCAGACTCGAATCATCGACACTTCAAAGCCTTTTTTAAGGGACCCAAGACGTGACAATCGCATTTTTTAGAGGTGAGGGCTACAGGACGGGTATTTGAGAGTCTCACATTTGAACTGGCATAACATGTGCGTTTTGACATGTTCGATATAGGCACGTGTGTTATCGTGAACGTGGTGGACCATTCCGGTTTTCGACATACATGCCGCCCCAACACACGACCTTTGTTCTCCGATGGATGTCTACCGGTGTTCCTTTTTCGGTAGCCAACAAAAAAATACCTGTGCGTTGGTCTCGTTGGGTCGCATCCCGTAATAACGACGCGATAGTCGACGTTGCCGCATGTACCTCACGCACGTAGGAAAAACTAATCCCTTGCCTACATGTCGGTGCTTATATACCCGCATTGGAGTCGCCCTACTTTGCGTATAAGCTGCAGCAACGCCCGCGTATAAGCTGCAGCAACGCCCTCAAACGGAAACGTTTTGATCGCCCCATATACATCGTAAAGTCATGTTTCCATAAAACTCCCCTGGGGCACACCTGAAGTTACTTTTACTACCGAAGAATTCTCCTCTAGAATGACATTCTGTGTCCTATTTACTAGAAATCATTTCAGTCGCACAGTTAAAAAAAAATTGTTCAAATGGCTCTGAGCACTATGGGACTCCATATTCATGCCCGAAGCAGGATTCGAAGCTGGTGGCCGAGCGGTTCTAGGCGCTACAGTCTGGAGCCGCGTAACCGCTACGGTCGCAGGTTCGAATCCTGCCTCGCGCATGGATGTGTGTGATATCCTTAGGTTAGTTAGATTTAAGTAGTTCTAAGTTCTAGGGGACTCATGACCTCAGAAGTTAAGTCTCAAAGTGAAAAAAGAAGAAAAAGATTCGAAGTGCGACCGTAGCAGTCGCACGGTTCCGGATTGCAGCGCCTAGAACCGCGTGGCCACCGCGGCCGGCTTCGCACAGTTCGTCTGATATTCTGTACGCTCGTATTTTGTTCATTAGACAGCTCTGCGGAAGTGTATCGGACGCTTCGGAAGTCGAGAAACGAGGCATGTCCATGGTCGCGCGTTTCTACTGCTTTCTGGATGTCGTGGACGAACAGAACAAGCAGGTTTCACACGGTCGTTGTTTTCGAAACCGAGGTTGATTCCTGTAGATTCGCTGTCCAGGAATTTCAAAGTACAACATGTTCCAAAATTCTACAACAGACCGAAATCAGAGATATGGGACTGTAATTTCGTGCATCTGTATGACGACCCTTATTGAAAATGAGAGTGACCTGTGCTTTTTTCAAACCTCGATAAGTGTCTGGAAGCCGCGATGTGAGGCTGTGGGTCACGAAGCGGCATAGCGCGGCGGTGTTCGTACAGGGACGGAGCGAGCTAAACGGTAGGCGCCGCGATTCGCTGAACACGAGAATCACGCGATTTAATGCAGGCCCGCAGCGCAGCGCAGCGCCTGCAGCCGTTAATTGGCTGCCACAGCGAACAGGGCCCTAATTGGCCACAGCGGGCGACCTTACGGCGGCGGCCAAGCCGACTGTGAAGGGCGGAAGGGGAAGGAAAGGCCTACCTGCTGCCTCTTCTCTCGCGGAGGCGCATGTGCCCCAGGAACCTGTTCCTCACCAGCAACACCTGAAAACGGCAGGCGGCTCATGGCGTCGCATTCGAGGTGCAGCTCGAAGCCGTCGCCACACGGCGCGTGGATTCCAACGTCAACGTTGAGCGTGCTGAGTCTCTGGCGTCACCGCGCGGGAATTTTCCCGAATGTTTAAAGCAATATCAAGCAGTAGCAAAAATGGCTCTAAGCACTGTGAGACTTAACATCTGCCGTCGTCAGTCCCCTAGCCTTAGAACTACTCAAACCTAACTAAGGACATCATCACACACGTCCATGCCCGAGGCAGGATTCGAATCTTCGACCGTAGCAGCAGCGCGGTTCCGGACTGAAGCACCTAGCACCGTTCGGCCACAGCGGCCGGCAAGCAGTAGTAGTAGTACGCCGGGAAAGCTTTAAACATCAGTAGTTGTAGTGGTATTAGTAGTAGTATTTATCCGGAGTTCACTTTTACGTAGACATTGGTCATGTTTTGGTACTAAAATTTAAGAACAACAAAAGTAAATCAGTTCACATACACAGGGTGGGGCGTGGGAACTACCTTCTCTCCCTCTCTCTCTTTTTTTTTATATAATACAACAGAAAGTACTGGAGATCTGAAATTAATTCTATTTTCTTTACATGCGGGTAAATTTAACGATTTACTTCATTAGGTTTTGTTCACAAATGTGTGTGAAATCTTATGGGACTTGACTGCTAAGGTCATCAGTCCTTAAGCTTACACACTACTTAACCTAAATTATCCTAAGGACAAACACACACACACACACACACACACACACACACACACACACACACACACACCGATGCCCGAGGGAGGACTCGAACGTCCGCCGAGTCCGGCCGCACAGTCCATGGCTGCAGCGCCTTAAATCGCTCGGCTAATCCCGCACGACTCATTAGGTTTTGAAAATGTTATCGTGAAGATAGCCTCCCGTCTCCTCAATGCATTTGCAGAGTCGAAATCAGAAGCTTGGGCCCACTTTGTCCAGCACGTCTCTGTTTATGTTGGCAATAACAGCACAAATGTAGTTCCGCATCTCACCGAGGGTCCATAGATGATTTGGTATACACCAAGGATTTAAGATAATCCCATAATAAAAAGTCACATATAGCTAAATCTGGCGAGCGAGCTGGCCGCTGATGATCGCCCCTCAAAGAGATGAGACGGCCGGAAAGTGTTCGCGGAAGAGCGTCATTGACGTTCGTGTCGTGTGAGCCGTGAGGCCGTTGTTTTGGAACCAGAGGTCCACCACATCCATTTCTTCGAGATCGGGAAGAAAATATTTCCTCAGTCATGTGGATATAACACTCAGAAATTACCGTGACTGCCCTGTAGCTCTCTTCACACACAAATAAGAATGTGCCTCGTCGCTGAAGAACACAAGGGCGCCATGAACCAGATTTGCGATCAGGCTTTAACATATATTTTTTCGTGAAACGCAGATGGGTACAACACTGCCAGATTCTATAGATGAAATGTTCAGCCCTCTCTAAGAATTCGCCTTACTGTGCGATCAGAAATGTCAGGAATACCAGTCCGGAACAGCACTCCTGCTACGGTCGCAGGTTCGAATCCTGCCTCGGGCATGGATGTGTGTGATGTCCTTACATTAGTTAGGTTTAAGTAGTTCTAAGTCTAACGGACTGATGACCTCAGATGCTAGGTCCTATAGTGCTCAGAGCCATTTACACGATTTTGCAGGAATAGCTCCATGTTTGCGCCCAGATCGCTTAGTAACAATCTATATTCGAGCAGGAACACGACCTGCAGGCGTTGATATTAAACTGATCCCAGGATGCACGCTGGCTTGCGATGACCGAACGGCCACTACTGCAAAAATAAGTCGCCATGGCGGACACTACATGATCGCCACTAAACTAAGCGAAAAAAAGGAACGAAGGAAGGGAGAAAGAAAGTTAGGTCCAACCCTTTCGAATGAACTCAATCCCACGCAACAGTGAGTAACGGCCGCACACTGTACAAACGTCTAGAGACTTAAACTAGTATTGTACAACTACGGGGATAGGTAGTCGGCCGTAGCCTTTTAGTAGGAACCATCCCAGAATTTGGCTGAAATAATTCATGAGAACCACGGGAAACCTAATCAGGATGGCTGGATGAAGATAGGAGCCTCCACGCTCTTAAATACAAGTCCTCACTGCTTAAAACAATGGTACGTCATTCCGTTTACCCCTAGTGTATGATACTCTCTTAAAAATAAGTTGTTTGGTAATGAAAAGGCTAATGCCATATTGTTCATTCATTTCTCGCACCCAGTAAAAAAAATGCCGCTGGTTGATTTCCTTGTCCCACTTGCAGAGCAGATGATTTCGTAGGGAAAGAAAGATGCGATTGCCAAAAGAAAGAGTTTCTGGGCGTCCAAGTGTTGCGCTGAAGTCTGTGCTGAATGTTGGGACCTTCCAGCAAGTGAAGGTGGAGCAAAAAGGTGCGCGGGGTGTGCTAATAGGAAGACGGAAAGTAGAATAAAGATCTTAATATGTACCACGGGTCATATTGCTTTCTGCAAAAACCGTTAGAGACCGTGTCACAAGTAGAAGAATCGATGGGATTGCTCCACGGGTCACGCGAACTTGTATGTAATAATGAGAGAGTATCTTTTGGAATCTGCAGAACTGTCGTACATTTGTAGTCGTATACAAACTGCTTTTCTGGAACTATGTATCATAAACTAAAGTACAGAATAATCATTCATTTAACTACCCCTGGGATATATAGGTCCTATATCAAAATACGAGTACGACACACACATCCCATCCCTTTCGCGTTGGGGAACGGAATGGCAAAAATCTTTTTTATTGTTACTTCAGAGTACTACATTAATTAAAATCACAATATATTATTGTAGGCTATACGATATTGCAGCGGGTGTATTATTTCGAAAATGAGGATATATGAACGTTTGATGCGCCCGTGAGTCGTGCTCGGATATGGTAGTGGTAAGGTGTACGCTCACGATAAGTGGGAAATCTGGTTCGAGTCCAGGTGTGGCACAAATTTTCATTGCTGTCATTGCAGTATAAAGCTTATGGTCCTCCATACCCGCAACTGCGGATACATTTCATGTGTTTATTAGTATGTTTCATACCCAAAACAATTCTGGTGAAAGGATTAAAAAAACCTAAAGTGGAAAACTGCAGCATTGAGGACATAACAAGGTTGCCCATAATAAGCTCACCGGACAAACAATTAGTCGTCTCAGTGAGCACGTCCAGATGAATCGTTAAGCCTTCACAAAGGCACACTAATCGGGTCACCTACTGAACCCCGCTCGTACTGCCTCTACGTGAGCATAAGGAAGTAACGATCACTGAGACATTTATGTTCCAGGTAGACATTGTACGTAAGCATGGGTAAATGTGTGGACGTGACAGAGTGACGAAAAGGGGCACTCGTATTTGGTCGTGTCTATAACCATACGGTGTGTGACGTCGTTGGATTTGTTGGTGTTTCGCAGCGGACTGATAAACGCGTGCATAACCAGTGTTCAACGTGTCCATAAGCTGTGGTGTAACACACACGGCCACAGAACAGACGTTAGAATCGTGGAGTGAAGAAGATCTTGACGGAGAGGAACCGGAGACGCGTTTCACCGTTTGTGAATCAAAATCGCTTCCAAACCCATCAGGAATTGCAGCTGTCAGCGTGAGACCATTGCGACAGCAGCAAACTTCAGCGGTCTGGAAGAATATGTGTCTGGTTTTTTGAACGCTCCCCTACCTTATTACGTTTCGATTGGCCAGCAAAATCATATGACTTGAATCTCATAGAGAACCTATCAGCGGGTAAAACGCCATCAGCATCCCCTCAGTCTGATGTATCGTGCGATCAGAATCTTGGAGAATGGCTTATACTAGGTACAAATTACTTTGGTTATCAAGTCTAGGAGCGGGAGAACACGGTCTTGAATGGTGCTTGTAATAATTTCTCTAGAGCTGACTAATTTTTTGTCGGGTGGGGTTATTTTTCGGATGTACAATAACCGCGACCACCGAGAGTTTCGGAGCGGAAGGGAGTGAAGGAAAGACTGTTTCCGCGCTCCCCCCTTCAGTCCTCACAGGCATTCTTCTGGACTGTCTAAAGTATTTGGAGTACTCAGATCCACAGACAAGCAAGTCGAGTTACTGACAGCTAATGGGCACCGTTGGTGGAAACGAGAGAGAGTGAAGCAAGCGAGGCGCGGCCGCGCGCGTAATGAGGACGGGGCGATGAGAGCACGCTGGTACTCGGGGCTCGAACCCAGGACCGGCGGTTGGCCCTTATTGATTTACGGCGGCCCTACGCTAGCCGCTGCCACCGCCCCACGCAGCGTACACTCCGTGCGCTAACCCTGCCGCGCGTGCGCAGGAGGCGGGCGATCCACCAGATACGGCACAGCGCGCACGCCGCGCCGCCCCCGCGTAATCTCTTACGCGCGAGCGTCAACTGCACAAGTGCGCTCGCAAGACCGTTCCCATCCTTGACACCTCAGACGCTGCAGTGTCAGACTGGGAGGAGAGCGAGGGTCGGTACTGGTAGCCCAGCACCTCCAGGCGTCGCTTTGAGCGTTGAGAACACCGACCCAGGAACTGAGAGGAATAAAACTTCACAGCGCATTTTGTCCAAATCTGCGGCGACGAGCCAAAACATTATGAACACCACTTTCACGTCGCATTGGTTCTTTTTAACGTCATGTTCACACTCAGGGCGTTCCAGCACCACCGAACGTTTTGTAACTCAGTGGCTCAAGGCAGGACCGGAGCTTTAAAATGGTACACTTGTATTAAATCTCGAGATAATTATAATTCGCCCTTGTCGCGGCACCAGACGGTGGGCACGGGCGTCAACTGTCTTTTGTTTACGACTGCCAGGAGCCTCAGAGATCTATTAGTATGTTATGCTTGTCAATGAGAAACTAAGGATCATTTGAACATGAGCGTCGGTATAATGTGCTTTCGCGAAATTTTATTTCCTCCAAACTGCAATTTATGACTTACCTGGTGACAAAGTGCGACCGCATGGTTAAACGTTGGCAGCCTTTCGTGTAACGCTTCTACGGGGCAGACGACAGCACTCGTTGGTTATCTTAAATCTTTTCGTTTTATTTCTCTAAGTACTAGGAAGTGGTATTTTTGAACCTGTCCGAAAGAACATGCACTATTTTGATCCTGTAGCCAGTATGAATCAAGACGCAAAAGAATTAAAGACATTAGCGCCGTACTGGTCAGCGCATCCACCTAGTAAGCAGTAAACCTCTGTTCGAATCCCGATCTGGCACACATTTTCAGCTTGCCTTAATGATACAAATTAGCACCCAGAAGCACCTAATATTAAAAAAACTGGTTCTGAGCACTATGGGACTTAACTTCTGAGGTCAGCAGTGCCCTACAACCTAGAACTACTTAAACCTAACCTAAGGATATCACAAACATCCATACCCGAGACAGGATTCGAACCTGCGACCGTAGCGGTGACGCGGTTCCAGACTGTAGCGCCTAGAACTGCTCGGCCACTACGGTCGGCAGCACCTAATGTCTTCAATAACTTGGCGACACGAAATTACGTTTTTAAAACGTGAATTTCAAAACAGTATTTTGTTAAACATGAGTCCCCTTTGTACGTTGTATCACAAGTACCAAAAAAATCAAAATTTATGATTTTTTGGGCGGAGGATAGGGGGTCGAAAGAGGTGCGATATGGCACCTCAAATTTTAAAAATTAAGCACTGTTCACAACTATTGTCTTTTCGCCAACCGAGGTGGCCGAGCGATTCTAGGCGCTACAGTCTGGAACCGCGCGACTGCTACAGTCACAGGTTCGAATCCTGCCTCGGGTATGTTTGTGTGTGATGTCCTTAGGTTAGTTAGGATTAAGTAGTTCTAAGTTCTAGGGGACTGATGACCTCAGATGTTAAGTCCCATAGTGCTCAGAGCCATTTGAACCATTTTATTGTCTTTTCAAAAATATTTTGCTACTGCAGTTCCCTGACAAAAAATGGTTCAAATGGCTCTGAGCGCTATGGGACTCAACATCTGAGGTCATCAGTCTCATAGACTTAGAACTACTGAAACCTAACTAACCTAAGGACATCACACACATCCATGCTCGAGGCAGGATTCGAACCTGCGACCGTAGCAGTCGCACGGTTCCGGACTGCGCGCCTAGAACCGCGAGACCACCGCGGCCGGCGAAGCAATTTGAAACGAGTCTTGTTCGACCAGGGAACATGCTCGCAGCCATGAACAGTGTCGTTGTTGATGGACCCAGGCGAGGCGGAAGCTTTGTGCCGCTCAGTCATCAAGGCTACACGAATTGGTCTTCCGCTCCGAAAGCAGACATCGATGAGGTTTCGTTGAATGGTTCGCACGCTGACACTTCTTGACGGCCCAGCATTGAAATCTGCAGTAATTTGTGGGATGATTGCACTTCTGTCACATTGAACAATTCTGTTCTGTCGTCGTCGGTCCCGTTTTTGCGGGATTTTTTTTTTTTTTTTCGGGCCGCAGCAATGCTGGAGATTTGATGTATTACCGGATTCCTGATACTAACGGTACACTCTTGAAATGGTCGTAAGGGAAAATCCTTACCTCGGAGATGCTGTGTCCCACTGCTCGTGCGCCAACAATAACACCACGTTCAAACTCATTTAAATCTTGATAATCTGCCATTGCAGGAGCAGTAAGCAGTGTAACAACTGCGCCAGACACTTGTTGTCGTATATAGGTGTTGCCGACCGCAGCGCCGGATTCTGCCTACGTATTTGAATACGCATGCCAATACCAGTTTCTTTGACGCTTCAGTGGTAACAAAACAGGCAGAAGAATAGGAAGTTTGAAAGTTGTCCCTGTTTGCGGTACTTGTGTAACGTGGCCGGCCGGGTAAGAGTAGCGGGGACTTCGGAACACGCCGTCCAGTCTATAGCGACAGAGTATAACTGGCGTGGGGGGTGGCGGTTCAGTGTGACGGGCAGGCAGTGCGGCGTGGCGTGGCGTGGCGTGGTGACGAGCGTGTGACGGGCCGCTTTTGGGCGGGCAGCCCGCCTGCGTGGGCGCCGTGTGGATCGGAGTGGCCGCTGGCGGAGCGGTCCCGCGGAGTCACCTTCACGGTCTGTGTGTCGGCTGGCGGCTGGCGGCTGCTGGCCTGGCTCTCGCCGCCGTGCCGCCGTTCGCACGCCGCGCCGCTGTTGGCAGCCGCTGACGGCGCCACCCGACGCCACACTCTCTCTCTCCCACGCCGTCTTTCCACGTACACGCACAAGTTACGGCCCCGTCCAGAAATCATACGTTTACCGCCCCAGTACCGTATCAAAACACCAGTTCTTCCTCAGAAGCACCGAGAGCAGTACCAACGTCGTTCGCTTGTAAATTCACTCGCATGTGACAAAAGTCACGGGATAGCCATGTGCACATGTACAGATGTCGGTAGTGTCGCGTTCACAATGTACAGTGCATCAGCGGCGCTATCGTTTGTAATGACGTGATTATGGTCACACGACGGGATGGCAGTTGGACCTAGACGCATGGGGCGTTCCATTTCGGAAATCGTTAGGGAGTACAATATTCCGAGATTCACACAAACATGAATGTGTCGAGCATTCCAAATTTCAGGCATAGCCCTTCACCACGAACATCGCAGTGGCTGACGGCCTTCCCTAAAGACAGAGAGCAGCGGCGTTTTCGTAGAGTTGCCAGTGCTAACAGACGAGTAAAAGTGGTTGAATAACCGCAGAAATCAATATGGGACGTACCACGGACGTATCCGTTACGACAGGACGGCGTGATTTGGCGTTAATGGGGTATGGCAGCAGTCGACCAATGCGAGTGCCTTTGCTAACAGGACGATATTGCCTGCATCGCCTTTCCTCGCTTCGTGACCATATCGGCTGGACCGCAGACGACTGGAAAACACTGACCTCGTCAGATGAGTCCCAGTTTCAGTTGGTAAAAGGTTTATATGTTACAGAAACTCCACGAAGCTGTTGGTCCAAGTTGTCAACAACGCACTGTGCATTCTTATGGTGTGAGATGTGTTTACATGGACTGGACTTAGTTCTCTTGTCCGACTGAACCAAACATTGATTGGAAATGGTTATGTTCCGCTAATCGAAGGCCGCTGACTTTATGTTCCTAAACAACGGTGGAATTTTTATGGATGACTATGCGCCATGTCGCGATCGGTCCAAAGTACATTCTGGACAATTCGAGCGATTGATCGGGCCACCCAGATTGCTCGACATAAGTCGTATCGAACATTTATTGGACATAATCGAGAGGCCAATTGCCGCGCGGGTTAGCCGAGCGGTTTAAGGCGCTACAGTCGTGGACTGTGCAGCTGGTCCCGGCGGAGGTTCGAGTCCTACCTCGGGCATGGGTGTGTGTGTTTGTCCTTAGGATAATTGAGGTTAAGTAGTGTGTAAGCTTAGGGACTGATGACCTTAGCTGTTAAGTCCCATAAGATTCCACACACATTTCATTTCCCGGCGAACGGTCTACCCGACGGGAAGCCCTAGTCACACGACATTTATTTATTTTACCGCAGAAATCAGTATGGGACGTATCACGAGCGTATCCGTTACGATAGGACGACGTTAACGGGCCTCCTGTAAACTAGCTGTAATAACGGTGCGGTACGTTGCCGCCCGTCCCCAAGTTGTTAAAGTTTGGAGCACATTGAGTCGACTTTTCTCTGTTTCAGACCTGCACCGATCCCACAATTGTGACTCTGTATTTGCGTGACCATGTTTTGTTGTGTTGTCTGTGAGAACGGATGATAAATTGATTAATAACAGTAAGACTATACAATAAAAGTTGTTTTATATTTTTTTCTCACTTATACTTTTTTTTCGTGCCCCAGCGAAATATCTACAGTGTGCATAAGTTATGATGCAGTGTTTCAGAGTGGGTTGCCGGGAAGTAGATTGGTAAGGCCGATATTAGAGTATAATAAAATTTGGTAGTGTAATAAGGAACTTTGTCAGTGTTAGGCATTGGTCATATTTCCTTTGATCAAATCTAGCGCCTCGCCCGAAATTTGATCAAAGGAAGCGTTCGCCATATGTTTAGTGCATGGAGAAATCAATCGCTTGGAACTTTAGCATCGCTGCAGCTGTCTGACACACAATGTTTATCAATTTGACTCCCAAATTTACATGGTGCGTCGCGTATATAACGAAATTGATACAAATATTCGAGGCGGATGAAGCACTGTGTAGCTTACGACGTCCAGAATACATAAACAGAATAAAAAGCATTCCTCCGCGACGTGTAAAGATGCAGTAAATGCGATAGAAATAATTAAACAATTTGTGACGCGCCACAATGTTTCTGACGAAACAATGACAGAGTTATCTCATTTTGAGATACAGTGTACGCTATTGCCGCATCAAAGAAGAAACAAGCAAAAATTACGGACTTTTTTTACGAAATGACGTTTTCATCTATGTAGAGGTTTAGATTTGCCTTTATTGTATTGGTTAAAACAATCTTGTTTGCAATTTTAGTTTTTTTGTTTTGTTTTCAACGACGCGTTTCGCCTTATTTAGGCATCTTCAGGTTATCTACATAGAAAACAGAGAACAAATACATCTATTTAAGAATCGCGCTCGCGTTGTGCAGACTTGGATAACCTATAAGCATGTATAAACAGATCACCTATTGAAACAGCAAAGACCTTAATTTGGTATTTCTTAGAACAATCCTTTAGTCAGTGTCGTCGAATATATTAGGCCAACATCGTCTTCGTTAAACTCAGTAAAAACTTGAAATATAAAATAGTAAAATCATTACTTCTCTAGATGGACGCGAGAGGCACCAAGATCTGCATAACGCGTTCCCGTCCACAGGAGCGAGTAATAGTAAGATGGGGGCGCAGGTCGTGTGCCAGTACTGAAGCCTAGTACACAACCACCTCAAGAGGTGGCGGTGCGGCGCAGCAGTGACTAAAAATGAGAGATCGTAAACTGGATATACATACCCACTAAAACTTGACAAATGTAATGCACACAAAACATTGATAAAATGGAATTACTAGGGGCAACACCTGTGCTTAACTTATCCTAAAATTTTGACGAAGTAAAATATAAATGAAGGCGGTAAATTTAAAATGAGAAAACGAGGTGTGTAATTCAACACACAGATGCAGTACATAAACAGATTTTTCGTATCATATACCACTACAACGAGTACATTAAAAACACAGGACTGTAATTTCAATAAAGAGGCCGCCCATATGGATTGGTAGAATTTTTCTTTATATCTTTGTTAAATATGCTACCTTGTAAGCTTATATAATGTTTTGTAGAATGTAATTTTTTATTTGCTGCATTTTTCATTTGTGTTTACCAATTAACTTGACAGTATGATGCTATGTTTCATACATACATGTTTCACACTTACACCTTTTTTCTGTAGTCCGTTGAAAAACGTATAAACGAAATTATACCGTATTTAAATCCGTGAGACAAGATCACAATGTTTACTAAAAGTTCTGAATGTCATTTTTCAACTCGTTGCATTGTGTTACAGCATCTGTAATTTAATTTCCTGTTTCCTGCCACATATGTACCGCGTTTGAAAATCGTCGTCTCTATAATGCGCAGTCGCGAATCCATGTTACTTCGGCCTTAAAATGTATACCATAGCGGCTACTCGATATAAGTTGCGCACACCCTAAGTTGTCAGTGCGGGAAGGCAAACAATAAAGTCTTCCCCCTCTAACATCCAGTGGCCGTGCCACTTAACTCTGTGGCCCTGAGGTAAGCGGTCAGTTATACTTAGCTCACGGACGAATTCATCTACATCAAATAAAATTAAGCCCAGCTTATATTATTGTCTCTGTAATTATTTTTGTTTGTTACCGAGCATGAAAACTACTGTGCAGAAGCTCTTAAAATGGCGTTTGTGGATTCGGCTGTTAGTTATTAGACTCATGTTACTATAAAATACCGCAGAAGCTCGCGGGCCGTAGTTTGACACGAAGCTGTTCAGTACATGTTCACATTCACAACTGTGAAACACTTATCTTCTATTGAACAAGTGTATAATTTTTGTGTTTACGTGAGAAGTCTTTATAACATTTAGCCAGTCTGATTCTTTTTCTTTCTACATGTTCAGACATTCCGGATTTTCGGTAATCCGAATTACCTGTGATCACATCAAGTCCGGATAAACGATATTCCACTCTAGTGCATCATAGGATGAAAATAACGAGATGGCTGCTTTACAAACCTACCTCCAAGAAGTGGTGCGTGTCATACAACGTTGAAACCACTTCTCAGATGTATGTAATTACCCATTGCCGTTTCAGCTCTATGATTTCAACGACCAGACGTCAAAACTCCTTCCTCCAGAACATTGCCAACAGCAAAACTGTTACCTCAACGCGCGTTGTGTAATGTTTCACCGTTTCAAAGAAAATTAGGTCAGCCATCCCGACTGGTATGGCGACTTCGGCAGTATTTCTGAGCCGTTAGCAGCAGTGAACAAATATTTTCCTTTTGTCAGACTCCGGAGAAGTCATCTGGCGTGGAATGCGCCGTCGTGAACGACCGGGACTGCTGTTACGAGCTTCCTTATGCTTATCGCCAACCTGTTTGTGTGCTTTCAAACTTTATGACGTTCGTATTGGGTAGGGCGCCGCGGCCTTATCTCCGGACATTGTTCTTAAGATTGAGAGAGCTGGGTAGGTGGGTGGTTGGTCGGGGGGGGGGGGGGGGCGGAGTGCAGCCGACGAAGAGCCGACGGCCCGTCTGTTTGTGTTTTATCTGGCGTCTTCGAGCGCTCACATGCCGACGAGTTGAGTGTAAATATCTTTCTTCGCCCAGCACGTCGGAAACAGTGGCGTGTAAGAATGTTAGTTTCACAGAGCGAGATAAGTGGCATCTGCTGATGGACTTGTCGGGAATTCAGAGGCGGGAGACAGCCAGGTATATCTGAATGGCTGTAGAGCTCCTGGCCTTTAGTCATTTGTGCAGGAAATTTGGCACTGGTGTGTGTGTGTGTGTGTGTGTGTGTGTGTGTGTGTGTGTGTGTGTGTGTGTGTGTGTCAGCGAGCGCGCAAAAACACGTGGATACAAGCTGCATTGGTAACGTATGGAGCGGTAGAAGCCGACCTCGGGAACCTCCAGGAAAATGTAGGAACACGCTAGGAAATATTGACATTATCTCTTACCTTAGAAAATAGGCTGAAAAAAGGCATGGCTACGTCTACAATATTTGTAAATTTAGATGAAGGTTTTGACAACATCTCATTTAATACACTGACATTCTGGAAGTAGCAAGACTAAAATACGGTTTGCTAAAGGTTACCGACCACTTACACAGAAACCAGATGGCAGTTCTACGAGTCGAAGGACATCTGAGGGAAGCAGTAGTTGAGATGCGAGTGAGATCACGGAATGGATAGTGGCTTGAAACGAGGATATAAAATTAACAGCTGCCAAAATCAAAACCCGAAATAGCATTCTCCAGAAACTCGAGGGCACATCGTGAGGTTCCTCTTAATTGATACTCTGTACGTCGGCTCTGGGATTGCTCTACCCTGTTGCGGAACATTGCTCCTCATTGTGGATGAATAGTACCCACACAAAACTAGGTTACGCACAGGTCCACTATGCCATGCATCTTGTAACTGTCACAGATTTACACCTACTTTCTGGCTACCCATAGTTATTCACTTCCGTAACTGCGGCGGAGTACGAAAAAAGCTATAGAATAATTCTCAACTCCCTATTCACGCGGACATTCTAGCCATCAATACAAGAATGCTTCGCTCTCGGCCAATATTCCCCGAAACTGCAAGAATGATTGTTGGCAACGGTTTCACTTTTTTTTAGCGTAAGATTCCGTGCGTTCCGACCAAACCGCCTGGCTTCAAATTTCCACCCAAGATATGGTCGTTTTTACAGGATAAGAAGAGACATTGGCTGGTGTAACGATTCTCTACGCTTGTGGAAGAAAATTCCCAAGTTGTGACTGTGGCGCTGAAAAGTAAAACGTTCACCGTGTGATTCAAGAATGTCCTCTGAGAGCTTTCCCCAGCGATCCAGCAGAGTTCCTGGTGATAACAGAAGCATCCCTGGCCAATAATCGCGACCCAGATGGTAGTTTATAATCTGAGATAATTGTAAATAATAATTTTTACTGGTGTAGTTAAATGTAATCGAATTAAATCAGATTATGCTGATACAATTAGATTAGAAAATGACACACTAAAAGTAGTCGATGAGTTTTTCTATTTGGGCAGCAAAATAAGTGATGAATGCGAATAGATAATATAAAATCCAGACTGGCAATAATGAGGAAAACATTCTTGAAAAAGAGAAATGTATTAACATCGAATATAAATTTAGACGGTCTGAAGTATTTTCTGAAGATTCTTGTATGGAGTGTTGCCTTATATGGAATCACAACGTGGGCAATAAGCAGTTCAGACGAGAAGAGAATAGAATCATTCAAATGTAGTGTCACAGAAATTGCTGAAGATTATATGACTGAACCGGATAGGTAATGAAGAGGTACTGAATAGAACTGGATGCGGGTATATAAGCACCGACATGTAAGCAAGTGGTTAGTGTGGTATTCGTGTCTTCCCGAAGCCTTTGTGGTAAATGCGGTGACTTAGACTGGGCGACGTTACTATCAAATGCGTCGAAATTAACGCATCGTACCGTTATTAGCTTCCTAGCTGTCGAAAGACGAACACCGCTGGATGTTCATCGGAGAATGGAAGATGTGTACGGGGTAAACATGTGTGTCGAAAGTTACCGTTGTGGAATGACGCGTGGTTCCGTACTGTTGCTTCATGATGACGCACGTACCGATACCGCAAACGCCGTAACGCAGAAGCTACGCTTTGAAGACACTCCAACACCCGCCCTATAGTCCTGATCTCTCACCATGCGACTGTCACGTCTTAGCTCTCTTAAAAATGACCTTGAAAGTCGACGATTCCTGACGGACGAGGACGCAGTTACGGACTTCATCATGCAGCAGGACACAATGTTTTACCAAACGGATATCTTCAACTTCATTGGTCGTCGGACGATAGCATCACGGGCGATTTTATACCGATTCTGCATTGTACGGCCTTGGACGGAATCTTTTTATCGGTCCTTATCAGTTTATCGCTAATCTGAATATTTCTGCTTTGGATCTTGAGACTTCAGACTTGTCTGGTGTAGTCGGCCACGTCTATCTCTGATTTTCCAAACTCTTCATCTCAGAGTAGCAGTTACACTCAACGTGCTCGCGTATTTCTTGGATATTTAGTCCAGTCTCTGTCTTCCCATATAGCTTCTGCCGTCAGCGACTCCCTCTAGTACTCATACAGTAGACGCTATTCCCCGACGTTTGAACACAAATCTTATAGTCTGAAGTCTAATACGAGGGATGGAACTTCAATAGTGGCGACTATATATTTACAGCTCGTACAAAATAGATAAGTGTTTCAAAGTTTTACTGACTTTCGAAGTAGTTACCAGCGTTGTATATAACCCGTTGCCGGCGATGTGAAAGACGTAGGATACTCTTAGCAGTGCCAGTTGACAGTTCGAGTGGCGCGGTCTATTGCCCGACGAATTTGTGACCGTTCTGAAGCGAATGTCGTGAAGTGTTTCCTTGAGTTCAGAAATCCAGTTGAACTCACGAGAGCTTAAGTCAGGGGAGTGCAGTAGGTGGTAAAGCACTGTACGTACTTGAGCATTGTCCTGCAAAACAATGTTGAGGTCCTGTACAAAGTGTCATCACTTCTGTCTCTAAGCTGGTCGTAGGTTTTGTTCCAAAAATGAACAGCATAGAGACAGAAGTGATGACATTTTCTGCAGTACCTGACCATCATTTTGCTGGACAATGCTCAAGCACGCACAGTGCAGGCTGTTACTGATTGCCGGCCGTAGTGGCTAAGCGGTACTAGGCGCTAGAGTCAGGAACCGCGTGACCGCTGTGGTCGCAGGTTCGAATCCTGCCTCGGACATGGATGTGTGTGATGTCCTTAGGCTAGTTAGGTTTAAGTAGTTCTAAGTTCTAGGGGACTGATGACTTCAGAAATAAAGTCCCATATTGCTCAGAGCCATTTTGTTACTGATTTTTTTGACTGATGGGGCTGCTGAGTGCTATACCACCTACGGCAATCCCCTGACTTAAGCCCTCGTGACTTCAACTGGATTTCTGAACTCAAGGAAATACTTCACGGCATTCGCTTCAGAACTGCTACAAATTCGTCGGGCAATAGACCGCGCCGCTCGAACTGCCAATACAACTGGCACAGCTAAGAGTATCCTACGACTTCCACATCGCTGGCAACGGGTTATACACTACGCTGGTGACTACTTTGAATGGCAGTAAAGCTTTGAAACACATTTATTTTGTACAAACTGTAAATTAATAGTTTCCACTATTAAAGTTCCAACCCTCTTAGAAAAGGACGCAGCATTGAAGTGGCAGGAACTCAAAGAAAAAAAAAAGGCTCTAAGCTCTAAGCCCTATGGGACTCAACATCTGAGGTCATCAGTTCCCTAGACTTAGAAACTACTTAACCCTAACTAACCTAAGGACATCACGTACATCCATGCCCGAGGCAGGATGCGAACCTGCGACCGTAGCAGGCGCGCGGCCCGGACTGAAGCGCCTAGAACCGCTCGGTCACAGCGGCCGGCATGTCAGATTTTTCTGACGCTACTGTGTGAACTACCAACATGGTCCCACGCTAACACAGAGACATCTACAGGTTGCCGCCAGGACTTGCCTACTCGTGTTGTGCAAGCGCACGGGGCACTTTCGTCTTACCGTGCCCGCGCAACTGCGGACATCTCACGGCGTGACCGTAGCGGGATTCGAAGTGGGGCGGCACCGACACAGTCGTGTATTGGCGATCTCGGCTGCAGGGAGTGGTGGCCGTCGGTGAGTGGGAGTGTCGTCGGTGGGAAAGCGGACACGTCCCGGGGGCCGAGAGCGCGTGGGCGGCCGTATCTAGGCTAGGCAAGGGCGGAGTAGGGCGGGGGCCTCGCCTAGGCGACGCGACACACTTGGCATCGCGTGGCACGGCGCGGCGGGAGCGGAACAGCCGCCAGTAAAACCCGTGTGTAGGAGGGCGTGGACACGTCGGTAAGAGTCGGGATTTGAAAAACATCCGCCACGTGTAACTCGACTCGATCTTTTCCCAAATGACAGTCCTAACACCATCTGTCTAGGCAGTATTTATTGATATATTTTAACTAAAGTTCAGTCTTGATCACAACACTTATGTCTCAATAACATAGGTGACCGGTTTCAGTTAGACCCATGGCTTCCTTGAAGGATGGCAGGCGGCGCTCTCCTCAGATGCTACAAAGTCAACTGATATTGGGTCGCAAATGCTGCTCCAGATCATATTCCCGGAAACAGTTTATGAACAGTTGACTTTGTAGCAGCTGAGGAGAGCTCCGCCTACCATCCTCCAAGGAAGCCATGGGTCTGAAGATGATTATCTAAAAATAACCGAAACCGGTCACCTATGTTATTGAAACACAAGTGTTGTGATCAAGACTGAACTTCAGTTAAAATATAATAATCTATTGATCAATGTATTCCAAAAATGTTTACCAAAAAAAAGTATTTCTTGACTTTCTAAAAACATGTGACTCAAACCACACCTGCCCTAGTTAGCGAAAATAATGGTTTGTTGTATCAAGCGCAATTTGTGACTAGGTTGGGGGTGTGTTGGAAATAACGTACTATGTTACCTTGAATGTAGAGTTATTGATGGATGTGGAAGTAACTTAAGATGTGTCGCAGGAAGGTGTGTTGGGGCCCTTCCTGTTTATGTCGTTCAAGGGGGAGTCAAATGAAAACCATAAAAATGAAATTAAAAATCGTAATTTCGCTCCGTTGTGCTGCTAGTTGGCGGTTCCATTGCCAGTGATGTAAAGGCAGCAGCATACTACAGACAAACCAAACGCGGTCACAGTGGCAGTTCAAAATGGCTGCCATTGTTAGCATATTATGGAAATAATTTATTGTCCGGCACATTCACAACAATTTCAGTCCGAAATTACTGGTCTCGGTCGTCACCAGTCGTCGTCATAACTACAAATCTATACGTTTTAAAGTTAATAGAGGAGTTATACAGATTACGTCAAAATTAAAATTCAGGAGCTAGAAAAATATTATCTTAACAATCCAAAATTGAATTGTTCCCAGGTACACAGAGGCGTGTCAGTTCAGTATTGGTATGGAGGTAGGTGGAGGAAGTAATCGATAGTGGCTGGTAGCAGGTATATCCTGAACTGTTTATTGTGATATTCACCATAAAAAAGTGCAAGTTGTCCCCACCCTCTCTGCCACCCTCTATCCCCCCCCCCCCCCCCCTCCACACACACACACACACACACTACCATCAGAATCCAACTGCTCATGACTACCATCAGAATCCAACAGCTTAGTCCCCCTGAAGAGGACCGTTCCAGAGGCGGCCAAAATCGTCAGTTTTGCTTTAAAGCTGTTTATAGTGTTACAAAATGCCACGGTTTTATACCCGAAATAATTTCCCTAAAAACGCGGTAATTACCTAGCGAGTCTTAGTCGTGAATTTTAATGGAGAAAGCATCGCGCTGTGTATTTGATGGGCCACTGGGAAGTCGTACACGCCTTTCCTGATTAGAACTGCCCACCGGATATTAAAAATTGCCTGCCGAGCTCTCAGCTGCTCATAAATCAAACGGTGGCCGCTGAAGAAGGCGACTGTTTGGGTACAGTGGGGCTTTGTTCTGCGCCCGCATCGAGTTCACCAGCCTGGCTGGCTTTGTTGCCGGTTAAGCGGCTTGTATGGGACCGCCGCCAGTGGAGCGAGTCGGTGCGTGAGAAAGTGTCGCTCGGCTATTGTCCACCGGTCCAGAGTTCATTGCCTCCTGCACTGTGTCACAATCTTCTAACGTGGTCTTTTTTTCCTCACTTTATTGATATGAAACTTAGAGTCTTGTCCGTAAAACTACGCTCTACAGATTATACGCAGCTTGCTAGAAGAAATGCGCAATTATTTTCAACTTTTTAAAATGCTTTCAGCGAGGACTGCAACCAGTCGTCAGACGTTTGTTCGAGCTCCTAGCTTCCCATAGCATTTTCAAATAACCTAGTGATTCATCGTCAGATGGTGCCGTTCTTAGTGATATTTCGTTGCACAGTGGGGGGGGGGGGCGTTGTGTAGAGTTATTTTATTCCTTTGGATTACCGCTGGTGCAAAAATCGCTTTCAGAAATGTTATATATGTTCTCCAGTTCTGTTAATTACACAGTACCACACGCACTTTGCCACAGGTACCGGCATCGATGATCACGCTGTTTGGTCCCCTCCCACAAATCGACCAACTAAGCAACCAATGTACTTTACAGGAGATAAACAAACCAGAGTGTGTGTAACCAAATGTTCCACTATTATCTCAGTTACTTAGTCTATAGAAGAAATATAGACTTCGTAAATAACATTTATTCAGCCTCTTTTGAACCTAAACTGTACCTCGCGCTTCGCCACAGGTCAGTATGTCACAGCATCTTACATTATGTATTCAAATTCGCTGCCTTCGGCAGCTCACAAACAAAGTGTCATCTTTCAGCATAACGTAGATTTCGGACTCCGCTACGATCAAACTGTTACATTCCGTCCTAACCGAGGCTTAGAACTCCGCTACAGATCAGTAAGCCAACACAATCTACATTTCACAAACTAATACTGACACGAAATAAATATTTACAGTGTTCTGTTCTCTTCCTGTTGAAATACTTATAATGTCCCACACGGTATCATCATTACGGACAAATCCCTCCGTCGTTTTAGCAGATTCAGATCACCAGCCACACGTGTTTATAGAGGAAGACCAGACGAAACAAGACAACTGGCAAGACACTAATTTCGATGGCAGTACGGAGTGAGGAATGCACGTCAGCTGCGAGCCGAGGAAGACAAAGGAAGGTGGTGGGAACTGGAGGGTGGGCCTATGAACCGCCGTAGATTCGAACGGCCCAATAAGTAGGTATTGTAATGTGTACGTGGAGTCCGGTCGAACAAATACTGTTCATAAACTGTTCCCGAGAATATACTTTGGAGCAGCATTTGTTAACCTATCAGTATTTGCGGCCCAATTTTCATCGCATCCCTCGCCCTCCCACCTCTTCCTCATACGATAATGTGAATATTTCGATGCTAAAGCTACAAATGTTAAAAACCGCACAAATTACAAAGAATAAGTAAATTTATTGCCATTCACTACACCAAGGAGCAAATACACATATGCTGGAAATGAGTGCTGAAGTAATGCTTTTTGTAGAAAACTGGAATTATGAAGCATAAATTTAAGCCGGCCGGGGTGGCCGAGCGGTTCTAGGCGCTACAGTCTGCCTCCGGCATGGATGTGTGTAATGTCCTTAGGTTAGTTAGGTTTAGGTAGTTCTAAGTTCTAGGGGACTGATGACCTCAGAAGTTACGTCCGATAGTGCTCAGAGCCATAAATTTAAAGTAAAAGAAAAAAACACTAGAAGTTTTCGCAAATAAGTATGATTGTGCTAGAAGATTTTTGTAACGACTGAAAACCATTTAACGACTCTGTAAAAGAATTTGCAAGTATTTACTATCTGACGAAAAGTTGGTAGTAAGTTACGAGTGGGATAGAGATCCATTTCAAAATACTCCCCAAGGTCTCTCAGATGCTGAAGAATAAATCTTCATAGGGTTAACGGCACGTGGTGAAATCAAACTACGACCTATTAATAGGCTTATGATGAGTTTTCTCCGCTGAACAATACCTTTGCTAAACGGGATTTTCTGAATTGGTTGCTTTGAAGACAAAACACTGACCCGGCCTGAGTGGCAGCGGTTCTAGGCGCTACAGTCTGGAACCGAGTGACCGCTACGGTCGCAGGCTCAAATCCTGCCTCGGGCATGGATGTGTGTGATGTCCTTAGGTTAGTTAGGTTTAGGTAGTTCTACGTTCTAGGGGACTGACGGCCTCAGATGTTAAGTCCCATATTGCTCAGCGCCATTTGAACCATGTGAACAAAATACTGATCTCAGCGCAGAAAAAGAACTTGATCGGTATGTTTACAATTTTAATCTCCTTCGAAAAGTTTTCCTCAGGAGTCCAGGCTCCAGTGAGTCAGTAATACTTACGAAATTCGCTTTTAATGTAATATAGAAAAGTTAATTACGAAATGCATTATGCAGTATCTGTGCTGTCCTAATTGTAAGTCTGTCACGGTACTGTAAATGGGAATTTTTATTTTTGGTGATGTCAGAATGTATTTTTCTTTGGTTTCCTTTCAGTAAATTGATCAGTTTTTTAATTTTTTCAGTAAGCTCGCGCGCCCCATTTTATATTGTCACGGCACGCCCCACATCTTGAGAATCGCCCTCTAGAGAAATGGCGCACGGCAACTGTGACTTAATACGAGGGCGTACTAATGTTAGGCACGAAAGCGTGTTACGCCAAAGTGCAGCGATAGGAATGAAACAAAGAAATGGAGAGGGAAACTAAATAAAGCCCGTGCTAGCGGCGCCGCTCGACAAGGCGCTTCATTAGTGAGCTGTGAAAGTGCGCTCCAGTAGGTGCTGGTGGGGCTGTGGGCGGTAGCCAGCTGCACTGTCGGGGCACAAAACCACGGCCAGCCGCCCGCTACCTCCGGAGCCGTTATGCGCCGAGGATCCGTCTGCCACCCTCACCCCCACCCGTCGAACCAACCAACCAACCAACCAACCTCGCCCGTCAAGCAGCTCCAAAAAACCCCGCGCCAGGTAGGCTGGAAGAAACGAAAGCTAATGTCCGTTAATGAGCCTGTTTCCCTGCACCGCACCGCTTCGTAATTGGGTGCCGGGATGCGGCGACACGCCTTTTGGCTTTTAGCGCTGACAGATGTTACACACGTGGCCGCCGCAGCCGACACACAAGCAGCGCGCGCTGTGCGTGTGCGTGTGCGTGGCAGCTGGCACGTGCTGGCCACGGCAGCTGCGTGCCGCCCGGGGCCGCTGCTCTTCAGATTGTTTCTTGCACCAACCGCCCTCCGACTCTCACTGCGCTCGTGACACGATTACGTCTCATTTCACGCCTAGTGCTGTCTGTGCCACGCTCCCTTACGAAAAGTAATTTCGAAATTTTAATTACGCACCTCAGTCTTTCCCTGCATAACAGCAATTCGACTCGTTTTCCCCAGCAATGGATGTCCTGGCGGAGACCTTAACCCTTTCGTGGTTGATGGGGGACAAATCTTCCACTAAAGTTGACGCAGTTTTGGGCGTTGTGACGTCTACACTGAGCTGACAAATGTTATGGGGTAGCGATTTGCACATACAGACGATTTTAGTATCGCGAACACAAGGTATAAAACGGCAATGCTTTGGCGGATCTGTCTTTTGTACTCAGATCATTGGTTCAAATGACTCTGAGCAGTATGGGACTTAACATCTAAGGTCATCGCTCCCCTTGACTTAGAGCTACTTAAACCTAACTAACCTAAGGACATCACACACACCCATGCCCGAGGCAGGATTCGAACCTGCGACCGTAGCAGTCGCGTGGTTCCGGACTCAATCGTCTAGAACCGCTCGACCACAGCTACTCAAATGATACATGTGCCAAGATTTCCGAATGATTATAGGCGCGCGACGGGCATTAAGACTTTGAACGCCGAATGGTAGTTGAAGCTAGGCGCATGGTAAATCGCTAGAGAATTCAATATTCCGAGATCCTCAGTATCAAGAGTGTCCCGCGAATGCCAAACTTCAGACATTACCTCTCCCCACAGACAACGCTGTAGCCGGTGGCGCTCACTTGACGACCGAGAGCAGCGCCGTTTGCCTATGGTCGTCAGTCCTAACAGACAAGCAACACTGCGTGAAATAACCGCATATATGAATGTGGGACGTACGATGAACGAATCCGTTGGGACAGCGCGGCGAAATTTGGCAGCAGACTACCGACGCAAGTGTCTTTCCTAACAGAACCGCGTCGCCTGCAACGCTGCTCCTCGGCTCGTAACCATATCGCTTGGACCCTAGACAAAAGGGAAAACCTTAGTCTGGTCAGACGAACCCTTATTACAGTTTGGCACGACTTGATGGTAGGGTTCGAGCTTGGCACGGACCCCACGAAGCCGTGGACCGAAGCTGCCTACAAGGCTCTGTGCAAGTTGATGGTGGCTCCATAATGGTGTGGGCCGTGTTTACATGGAACCGACTGGGTCCTCTGGTCCAACTAAATCGATCATAGACTGGAAGTGGTTGTGTTCGGTTACTTGGAGACCATTTACAGTCATTCATGTAGTTCATGTTCCCAAACCATATGGAATGTGTACGGAAGACAGAGTGCCGTGTCACTGGGCCACAATCGTTCGCTGTTGGGTTGAAGAACATTCTGGATAGCTCGAGCCGGTCGCTGTGACCGAGCGCTTCTAGGCGCTTCAGTCCCGAACCACGCGCCTGCTACGGTCGCAGGTTCCAATCCTGCCTCGAACATGGATGTGTGTGATGTCCTTAGGTTAGTTAGGTTTACGTAGTTCTGAGTCTAGGGGACTGATGACCTCAGATGTTAGGTCCCATAGTGCTCAGAGGCATTTGAATGGCGAATGATTTGGGCACCCAGACCGCACGACGTCAATGCCGTCGAACATTTATGAAACGTAATCGAGAGGTTCAGTTTGTGTACAAAATTCTGCAGCAGTAACTCTTTCGCAATTTTGGACAGCTGAAGCGGCGGCGTAGCGTAATATTAATGCAGGGGACTTCCATCGACTTGTTCAGGCCATGTCACGTCGAGTTGAGTTGCTATGCCAGGCAAAAGGAGGTCCAACACCATTTTTTACCCCATTTGTATATCTCATATGCGTGTAATGCTAGCATGAATCGAAGTTCGAGCAAAAATACTGCTGACCACGGGATGGGTGTATAGAAGGATGTGAGTGATGAGGTGGGGCGGGACACGGTGCGTCTGTCTCATGAATCACGAAAGTCAGATCAATCACCATCTTGTCCCTTTCAAGAATGTTTGATGTAACTGACTGTTTCTTCTTATACAATATTTTGAATCCTTACTACGTACCTCATCAGTTGTGTTAGTTTTTAGACAATTTGTTTGTAGGAGGACATACTTGCCCTAGAAAACATGATGCAATGTAGAAAACATTGGTGTGGGGTATGTCAAAGCCATCTTCAAATGTTATGTTGACAGCTTATGTGCGATATTTCATGTTCCTCATTGTCAGGAGAATAAATGTTTTGGTACTGGTTTGTTACGCTTCTCTCTATAATTGCCAACCTGATAAAATTATTCAAAAATTAAATATTTAACTCTGAAAATCCTAGGTTACCAATTTTCAAAATAGGTCAGCTTAAATTTTTTTGGTAGTGAAATCACAAAAGGATACAGTTTTCGACCTTTTATTTTTCAAAGACATGCAAAATACATTTTGACGATGAATATGTTAATGGCAGAAGTCTACATCATGGCTGATCTAGGAAACGTGTTATCCCGAAAATCACCCCTGAAAAGGCCTACCACGCAGTGGTATTTTTATCCGAGGAAGCAGGAAGAAGTTATTGGGTGCTATAATAAGAGATTATCGGTAGGCGAGGCAAAAATTGCTTTGTGCTATCCATTATCGTCGATGGTGGAATGTTGACATCGCACGATATAGCCATCAGATTGCAGTATGTGCCTGTAGTGGGCAAATTAAAATTGCTCTGGAAAATAACTGGTGCGTCACTGAAACGGGCAATTTTAAAACCTCCACCAGCGGTACAAATTTATTCCCAGTGATTTTAAAGAAATACAACATGAATTTAGCAGTTTAGAGTGCCAATCACTTGGAAATGACATCACGTACGTGGCCGCCATTTTCCTTGACACACATTCAAATTATTTGCG
Source organism: Schistocerca gregaria (assembly GCF_023897955.1). NCBI lineage: Eukaryota > Metazoa > Arthropoda > Insecta > Orthoptera > Acrididae > Schistocerca > Schistocerca gregaria. The sequence goes on from NC_064925.1 coordinate 287,911,194, forward strand.
GGAGTTTGACATCACATCGTGCTAGAATGGCATTGGAATTCGATTAACTTCCTCCCGAGTTAGGCCCGCAGTTCCTGGATGATATGTGGTAGGTCACATCGGAAGATCTGAAATTTCAAATGACATAAAGGAAGAAATCATACGCTGAAAGATCAGCTGATTTTGGAGGCCAAGAAACGTCCTCGTTTTTGGAGATGACCATCAAAGATGTTCAGCTGTGGGTGAGTCGAAAGCCGCGAGGTATGGCATATGGCCCCGTCTTGTTGGAAGAACGTGTTCGCAGTTATAGGAAGACCGGTAAGCTAACGCACTAGGACATGGTTCGTCCTGTTAATATGAGTTACGTATTCACATCATCAGCATTGCCGCGATCTTCACAGTGAGATGCTTGCCACTTCGTTTGTCATCCAGACTTCCTTGACCACACCGGAAATGTCTGCGCCACCTTAGTTGTGTTCTGTACAATGATGTATTCTTGAGGTGTACGTTCACCACCTTAGCGTGGATTGTTGCAACGAATTACCGCACGACACTCCTATTTATGAACAGGCTCCAACCATTGTGCGTTGGTCGTCCTAGCGGCAAGCTGTGGTTCTCTGGCCCGGGGATATGAACGTGGACCAAGATTGCTGACTTGTATCTACAAACAAACAAAAAGGTAACTTTATTTTTGACACATCATATGTATATACTACTATCCTATTGTACAAGTACAATCCGGAAACTTAGCTACTAACAAAGGTACAAAAGTGGGCAGTAGGTAAAAAAGGTTGATTACCAGTGTTTTAGACTATAGATAAAATTCTGTTGTTAGAGCAACGACTTTCCTCTCTCACGCTGGGCTGACAGTTATTTTGACCACAGAAAGGACATACAACCACAAAAAAAAAAAAAAAAAAAATGAAAAATGAAAAACAAAAGTACCAAATCATGAAAATGGCAGAATGTGTACTAGGGGATAAATGCTATGCAGAGGGGGAGAGTGAGGGGTTCGGGGGAGGGAGAGAGATCTGCAATATGAAGAAATAGAATTTTGTAGCTGCGACTTGTGTAGCACTTTACATATGCTGCCAGAGTTTGTAAACCCAGAGTTTGGCAGTTGATGTAGGAAGGTTCCTACGCTGCTGTGCAAACTAACTGCCGGTTTTTACTTATGAATGACCGACACACGCTGTGAAAGTTCTACCGAGTTTATTTTTTCTTGTTAACCGTTTTCGGCTTCAAGGCCATCATCCGTCAACAGCTGTTTTCTGACGATGGCCTTGTAGCCGAAAACCGGTTACCGTGAAAAATAAACTACTTCCTACATTCGCAGGGTCTGTTTCCATTGGCAGGAATGGAATCGCTCTGCCAACAAGCGACGGAAAAGTCATTAATACAAAGAAGAAACATTATAATGACTGATTAAGAACTGAAAAGCTAGGGAAGTCTAACTAGGAGATGCTGGGAGAATTTGTTTCACTGTTTAACAGAGGGAAAACTAGTTAATGTTGATACGTTGATTTACAGGGAAACGTTATGGGGATGGCAGAATGAAAAACTATAGCTCAGGGAGCATATGATTGCACGCAGAGTGTAGGGTAGCTTGTCCTAGGGGCGGGTAGCTTCAAAGGAGGAACAGTCTGCGATTGCTTGTGTTGTATGGATGGACACAGCTAGCGTACTACGACAAGGGGCCATGTATTCATGATACGATATTGCAGATTGTTAACCTCTGAAACAAGGTAGGGGGGGGGGGGGGCGAGTTCTGTGCGCACTGAGGAGCCGATGAAGTAGACGCAGCTTATGGCAGTCGCATAACTCGTCTGTTTGCAAACATTCTAACTGGACGTATCAATAATTAACATGCTCGCATAGACGGAAATTACAGATCAAACGCTCACAAGAGCATTCACGCTTACTTCTACATGCACATCTATCTTTCGCAAGCCACCATTAACTGATCGCGCCTTCGGCGGTCCACTCGCGAATGGGGCGTGGGAAAATGGCTTTCGGTAAGCCTCTGTATTTGCTTTAACTTCTCGGACTTTCTCGTCGTGGCCGGCCGGTTCTAGCCGCTACAGTCTGGAACCGCGCGACCGCTGCGGTCGCAGGTTCGAATCCTGCCTCGGGCATGGGTGTTTGTGATGTCCTTAGGTTAGTTCGGTTTAAGTAGTTCTAAGTTCTAGAGGACTCATGACCACATCAGTTAAGTCCCATAGTGCTCAGAGCCATTTGAACCATTTTTTTTCCCCCGTTGTGGTCATTTCGCGAGATGTATGTGGGAGAAAGTAATGTGTTATCCGACTCTTCCCGAAAAGTGATCTTCCTAAATTTCTATAGTAAACCTTTCCGTATTGCAAAACGCCTCTTTTGGCATCTGCCACCGCAGTTCGTCGAGATCTCTGTAACGCTCTCGCGCCGACTAAACGATACTGTGAAGAAACGCGCCTCTCTGCATTAGATCTTGCCTCTCCCTCCCTCCCTCCCTCCCCCCCTCCCCCCTCCCTCCCTCCCCCCCTCCCCCCTCCCTCCCTCCCCCCCCTCCCCCCTCCCTCCCTCCCCCCCTCCCTCTCTCTCTCTCTCTCTCTCTCTCTCTCTCTCTCTCTCTCTCTCTCTCTCTCTCTCTCCCTCTCCCCCTCTCTCTCCCCCTCTCTCTCCCCCTCTCTCTCCCCGTCCCTCTCCCTCCTACCCCTCTCTCCCCCTCTCCTATCAGTCCCTCCTGGTAAGGTTCCAATATTTATGGACAGGACTCAAGAATCGGTAGAAGAAGCGCCTTGTAAGCGATTTCTTTAATGGATGATTCACATAAAGTAAGATTCATCCTATGAATCGCAGTCTGGCATCTGCTTTTCCTACTGTTTGTTTATGTGATCAGTCCACTTAACGTCGGTTCGGCTTTATACTTTGAGATATTTTACGGCAGTCACTGTTTCCAGGAAGTTGTCATCAATAGTGCAGTTGTAGTGTAGTGTGTTTCTTTTCCTGTGTTTGCGCAGTATCCTACATTTATTTGTGTTCAGGGTCAACTGCCAATCCGTGCACCACTCATCATTCCTCCGTAAGTCCCCTTTCCGGCGTTGCTACCTTCTTACAGACAACCGCATCATCTGCGTATAGCCCTAAAAAGGGGTAGGACGTCAAACCGGCCGACTGGGAGCAGGTGCGGCACCATAGGACATTTCAATTTCCACTGCCATTACTTTTCCAAATTAATTCATAAAACTTTTTCGGCACGTCCATGAAGGATTCAGGATTCACACTCGTAATAGTGGAAGTTCCAGAACCTAACACAATAATTTTTTTGTGCAAAATCTCTTCTTTTTCACTTACGCTTAGAAGCACCTTTTGATGTAGGTACACTATTCTTCATAAGTAAAAGAGATTCTTCGATAAATTTTACAGAGCTTACTAGCTTATTTAAATGATGAAAAAAATGAATTAGCACTTCATATTTGGAAAAAAGTCTAAATTTGTGGTTAATTATCTTATTTCTATCACATTTTTAATAGATTTGGAATATCTATTAACATTAAGGAAGTTGTGCTTTATAAACATACCAAGTTTGAAAGTAATACTTTGCGTATTATGTGTATCTATGTAAACGAATTTGTGTTGTGCGGAAAATGTCCGTTAAAGTTCCTGCTTGTATTTAGAACTGTCCAGCACAATAAGCAGGTTATTTTTTGACGTTCTTTATCAGTTTACTTCCTTTTCACATTCCTGTGATGCACTCTTCATTTTGTCACTTCCGAAAACGAATTATCTGCTTTCACAACACGGCTATGTCTATCACATACAAAGCTTTCATGCAGTTCACTCTGGGCTTAGTTCCTATTTTTTCTAAAACCTATTTTCTGCTTTTCAAGTCATCATTAAAACATGAAACTAACTCATAAACACCAATAACTAGTGCATTTCTTCCCACAAATGCGGCTTTTCGCAATTCGTCAGATACACATTGGTTAAAACTCTCATTTGAGATTTGGGTACCGCCGTGAAGACTTTTCTTCAGTACGTTTACTAATATCCATAGCCTTTGTTTCAGGTATTACAATCCCTGGCGGAAATATATACGTGTGAATTCCACAGAGCGAAATACAGTCACGTACAATAGAAGAATGCTGTGCGAAGAGGCGTGGCGTTGCACTTTGGTACACTGAAGACCATACAACTTGTTTTATATTTCCTCAAACATATACCTTTTATTTATCAAACAATTCATGTAGGTGCGCGCTACAAAAGGAGCATATTTTTGAAAAATCGATTTTTTATTTTTGATGCCCTACCTCCATTAGTGTTTCCCACGCATTCTGCTAGGTCATCTACATACATTGTAAACAGTAACGGTCATTTCACACTTTTTTCTAGTTCTCCCGAAATTATCTGTACATCTGTAGATTCTGTTTCCTTAAGAGCAACGTACTGAGTTCTATTTGCAAGGAAGTCTTGAACCCAGTGGAAAATGTGGTCCGGTACTCGTTAAGCTCCATTTTTTGTTTTTATTTCTCTAACCGGCAGTGCGGGACGGTGTCAGATGCTTTCTTGGAATCTAGGGACACAGCGTCTACCTGAACGCCGATGCGTACAGCGTTGTAGATCTTGTGAAGGAACAGAGCGAACTCAGTTTTGTAAAATTTCTGTTTGCGGAATCTACGTTGATTTTTTTATAGGAAATTTTCGTTCTCCAAAACGTCATGATAATTCTAACCCTGCAGAATCTTTACTACTCGCACAATGTTGGATGACGTCACAATAGTTTCGGCAGGACGTGTGATTCGTCGAGTGTACGTTTCACTTCCTTCATAAATATGTTTCGTAACTTGTGGAGAGCATATAAGCAAGCGGAAGCCCTTTTGCATGTGCGACAGTATTGAGAGAGAGAGAGAGAGAGAGAGAGTAGTGGAACGAGAGGTAAGTTAAAGGCAGATCCCGAAGAGTTCGACTTCGACATAATGACGCTGTAGAAGCGCTGGGCAACATGTTAATGAACTAGTGCCTGGAAATGAACTTTTTAAAGCCAGTGTGAGACAGTTATTGGTTGCGGCGTTCTTTGTGCCACTAGCTATCACGGGGGGGGGGGGGGGGGGGTAACGTTTTTCTGATGTGTTATTTACTGGATCTCTACGTTGTGTCATTTTACCTTTCATGCTGTCTCATCACGAGTCAAATAACACCGAAATGTACGCTGCAGTATTCGCTTATGCGAAGCCACATCTGATAAAATATCTGTGAACCAGTAACTGTACTGCCGTAATTGAAAGATGATATCCCAGACGCATTATGCAAATGGATATTGCTTCTCATTTGCATACAAATTTCGGCTCTGGCGCAGGTGGGAGGTTTTATGAGAGCCAGCGCCAAGGGTTCAACTCTGATACGACGTCGTACTCTGGTTAAAAAAAAAAAAAAAAAAAAAAAAAAATGTGGGGGGAGGGCTGTTTCTTTTCTTCTACAACCTCTCGACAGCTCCGCTCGAATACAGCGGGTTTATTGGTATAATGATCGTGGAGGTGCGGTAGATTCATAAGATTCCGAAACAGGTTAATCGACCAAAAAACGAAATAGAAAAATCTGCGTTACTGTCAAGCGGATGTAAAAGCAGACAACTCGAATCTGATATGAACGTGCAGAATTGGGTACTTCTTGCTCTTCTCTACAGCGTCGTGTACGCTTCAAAACACACGGTAGTAACTGCAAAAGGCGTGAAGAATCTCGTGTAACGTCGTCATAAGACATTAAACTGGTCTGTCCGCCTCTAATCATTATTGCGTTTTCACTAGGTTAGCTCCAATTTCATAAGGTTGCCAAATAATTTTACAGGATGGATTTTTTATTGTGAATTTAAATGAAGTCAGAGCTGAAACAACCTGTTTATTTTCGATATACCTGTAGGACAAACACTCACGATACAGCAATAACTTCAGAAAGAGAATCTGTCATAGTGCAACATCTCAGCATAGGACAAAGAAAACTGGAATGATGTTCACTATCCAAGCTATAGTCCAGTGTCCAAAAGCAGATACCGTCAGCTATTGTTTCGTGTGGAAATCTCTAATGGAATGAAATACTTGATACATATTTGTGTCGAGCGTTCTGTGTGACGTCGTGTGTTCGCTCCAACGGATGGCGCAACATGTTCATCAACGGTAGTTAATCATTGATGACAGTTACGTAAATTCGTTTCTACGTTTAATTTGCAACTAAAGTATAAAAGGTGACAAAATGTACCCATTAATTGGCAAGAAAAACGTATGTAGAATTGAAAAAAATATATTTGAGTGTTATGCGTTATTCCTACAGTAGTAGTAGTAGTAGTAGTAGTAGTAGTAGTATGTATGTATGTATGTATGTAGAAGTCTGCAATACAACTCTTTTTTGTTTATCCACACATGTCTAGCACCTTCACTTGGTTTCACTGTAGTTCTGCTGTAATTGAGTGCTGTATGAATTATGTCTGTCATTATTACAAGTACATCAGTTTTTATTATAACCGCCTACCTGCAATGAGAGTGAAAGAACCCAGCTACGACTGCTATAAGCAGACCATCTGCTTACTTGAGTGAGCGGTGGATACAACAAAATAGGGTGCTTTTCCCAGCAATTCTTTCTTCACTCCTAAACGCTAGCGTAAGGGGACCCGACCCCAATTTTCCTATCGACTCTACCACTCTCATAATGACTCCTTTACAAAATCAGTTGGTCAACCCGTAAGTGTTTCTTTCATTAAGCCGTTTATGTGGTTGGCTGTAATCTCTTTGCTTCCTCAGTCTGTCCTCATTCTTTGCTAGCTTAATTTCTCTCACCCCTTTGTTTGCTTACTCTATCCCCACCCCTTCGATTGCTCTGCCTGTACCCATCCCATTGTCTGCTTGCTCGGTTGGTACCTGCTCCTTTTCTTATCTTTCCGTAACGCCGGCCACTGTGGCCGAGCGGTTCTAGGCGCTTCAGTCCGGAACTGCGCTGCTGCTACGGTCGGAGGTTCTAACCCTGCCTCGGGCGTGGATGCGTGTGATGTCCTTAGGTTAGTTAGTATTAAGTAGTTCTAAGTCTAGGGGACTGATGACCTCAGTTGTTAAGTCGCGTAGCGCATAGAGCCGTTTTAACCGTTTGTATCTATCCCGTTTACTGGCCGAGCGAGGTGGCGCCGTGGTTAGGACACTAGATGGGAAGATGATGATTCATATCCTCGTCTGGCCATGTAGATTTACGTTTTTCGTGGAGGTTGCGTTGAAAAGGGCGCTAAAGATTATCGTCTTCATCGCCCTTAATCGTAGCTTGTGCTCTATGTCTAATGACCTCTTCGTCGACAGGGCGTTAAGCTCTTCTTTCATTTCTTTCCCATTTATTTCTTGCTTCGTCAGACCCCACTCCATTTCTTGTATCTTGGTACATCCCCATCACTTTTTCTGCTTGCATGAACAACCGGCAGTCGTTTGGCTGCTTGCAAGGTAGACCTCTTCACCCACCCACTCTCCCTTACATTGCTTGCTGGTCGATCGCCACCTATTAGCTTGCCTGTTCCAGCAACCTCCACCCCTGAGCTTCGTTGATCAGTCCTCCTCCTCCTCCCTCCCTCACCCCTCCCCAGCCTATTATTGCGCTTATTCAGTCTACATCCACCTCTTAGCTTGCTTGCTCAAGGGACCGCCATTGCCTAACTTCTTCCTCAGCCGACACCAGTCCATAGGTTCTCTGCTCGTTCGCCCCTTAGCCACTCCATTCTCTCTCTCTCTCTCTCTCTCTCTCTCTCTCTCTCTCTCTCTCCCCACCCAACCTATCTTCCTTGCCCGTTCGTCCCCCTGACTCTCACCTAGCCTGCTCTGTCCATTCCCATCCGTTAGCTTTCTCGATCATTCTCTCAAACCATTGGTTGGTTCGCCCCACTCCTACAGCGTGTTCCCCACCTGTCCGTTATATTGTTTGAGCCAATCTTAGTGAGGACGCTGCCTGAGCGTCTGAACGCTTTTGCCAGCCCGCTGAACATGTTTACTACGAGCCCAGGTGCTGTCGGCTGTGAGGGGGGGGGGGGGGACACGCTAAGAGGATTTTCCGTCGCTAATGGCGTAATTAACGCCGCGGCGCTGCTCGCTGCCGGGTGGCAACGTACTCACTGGCTCTCCGCCAGGACCCACTGCAGTAGCGGTCTGCGTCTCAGCTGACTGGCCCCCTTCCCTTCCGTATGCGGTGCCCAGTCCATAAAGGCTGTAGTCACAATTGCATTAATATCTGTAGATTCCGTTGCCGACCGACATCACCCGGTCCTTTCAAATCAGTACCCCAATACGTGCACCATTAGAGTGTAGCTGTTCTAATCGTCCGAACGTACAGGCTTCGGACGACAATCAGCAAAATTCAAGTCAGTTTGTATTCTTCGCTCAAGTCGACGATGTCTCACACGGAATATTGAATAGTAGATTATGTATCCCGCCTGGAAGGAGGCGCGTGGGTCTGCTCCTGTAAACTGAAGGGTAGGCCGAATGTAGGAAGTGAGTGGGAGCAGGAAAAGGTGGAACATCTCTCGGTACTGCAGTGTGAATTAAAGTCACCTTTACTTCAGCATGAAGATAAATACATAACTTTGCACTGAGGTGAGCACGTAGGTGCGAAGCCTTAGACCCGTTGTAAGTAGTGCAAAGTCTCTGTATAAAGAGAAGCTGTAGCGAAGTGTCCCGGCCGTCTCCTCTTGATCAAATAAGCTGAATCTGGAGCGGAGCTCGTACATCTGGACAGCACCGGCTAGAGGGCGCTGGTATCGGTGTCTTAGTGCCAACCTAAGAACTTGCACCTATGCCGTGGCCTCGTAGCTATCGATACCACAGTTGTTGTTGTTGTGGTTTTCAGTCCTGAGACTGGTTTGCTGCAGTTCCCCATGCGTCATCTCCCAGTGCCTACTGCAACTACATCCTTCTGAATCTGCTTAGTGTATTCATCTCTTGGTCTCCCTCTACGATTTATATCCTCCACGCTGCCCTCCAATGCTAAATTTGTGATCCCTTGATGCCTCAGGACATGTCCTACCAACCGATCCCTTCTTCTAGTCAAGTTGTGCCACAAACTTCTCTTCTCCCAAATCCTATTCAATACCGCCTCATTAGTTACGTGATCTACCCACCTAATCTTCAACATTCTTCTGTAGCCCCACATTTCTAACGCTTCTATTCTCTTCTTGTCCAAACTATTTATTGTCCACGTCTCACTTCCATACATGGCTACACTCCATACAAATACTTTCAGAAACGACTTCCTGACACTTAAATCTATACTCGATGTTAACAAATTTCTCTTCTTCAGAAAAGCTTTACTTGCCATTGCCAGTCTACTTTTTATATCCTCTCTACTTCGACCATCATCAGTTATTTTGCTCCCCAAATAGCAAAACTCCTTTACTACTTTAAGTGTCTCATTTCCTAATCTAATTCCCTCAGCATCACCCGACTTAATTCGACTACATTCCATAATACTCGTTTTGCTTTTGTTGATGTTCATCTTATATCCTCCTTTCAAGACACTGTCCATTCCATTCAACTGTTCTTCCAATTCCTTTGCTGTCTCCGACAGAATTACAATGTGATCGGCAAACCTCAAAGTTTTTATTCCTTCTCCCTGGATTTTAATACCTACTCCAATTTTTTCTTTTGTTTCTTTTACTGCTTGCTCAATATACAGATTGAATAACATCGGGGAGATGCTAAAACCCTGTCTCACTCCCTTCCCAACCACTGCTTCCCTTTCATGCCCCTCGACTCTTTGAACTGCCATCAGGTTTCTGTAAAAATTGTAAATAGCCTTTCGCTCCCTGTATTTTACCCCTGCCACCTTTAGAATTTGAAAGTGAGTATTCCAGTCAACATCGTCAAAAGCTTTCTCTAAGTCTACAAATGCTAGAAACGTAAGTTTGCCTTTCCTTAATCTTTCTTCTAAAATAAGTCGTAAGGTCAGTATTGCCTCACGTGTTCCAACATTTCTACGGAATCCAGATACCACAGTAGAAACTGATAAACTTAATCCGAGAAAGATTGAGTTTGTGACATCCTGAGGATGAAAGTATCGTAAACAGGGTGTAGTTCGAAATCTGTGGACTGTCATTGTGATTTTTATTGGGCTCACAAATTACATTTTGTACAGGTATGTACATGTGACGCAGGACGCGTCGTTATATTTACAGTCTATACAATATACATATCGCAAACGCAGGTCTATTGCAAACCACAAAATCTTTATCGGAAATTTTAAGCCTAAATTACAACTATTTTCCTGGAAAATAGTTTGTTCAAGTGAGAAGGATGGCGTATCTTATGTTCATAGTTACTGTAGTTGATCTTTTTTGGATTGTGATAGATTGGTATTAGCTGTCTATAAATTATCATTAATGCTTATTGGTGTTTTTACGCCAGTAGTTTGGTGATTCTGTTTTATAAAGTAGCTAGCAAATGTAATTTACGGTATATATTTCCACTTTTCAGTGCTTCAGGTTTGCAGAGTATCTTGAGGAGGGAAAAGAGGGTTTAACGTCCCGTCGACATCGTGGTCATTAGAGACGGAGCACAAGATAGGAATGTTTCAAAGTCGGGGAAGGAAATCGGCCGTGCCCTTTCAGAGGAACCCTCCCGGTATTTGCCTGGAGCGATTGGGAAATCACGAAAAACCCAAATCAGAATAGTCAGACATGGGTTTCAACCGTCGTTCTCCCGAATGCGAGTCCAATGTGCTAACCACTGCGCCACCTCTCTCGGTACCAGAGTGTCTTATGCTATACTTAATGTTTGTCTTTTACGCGTATCGGTGTGCTTAATAACAGCCAGTCTATGTTAATTATCGTATGCCTGCGCAGTTTTAAATAAATACAGAGAAGCGATCTTTGTAATGTTGCCTTTTAAAGTCGCTACGTATCATCTCGAGTTTATAAACACGTTTCTCCCGTCATCTCATATATTTGTAAAACTTGTCTGCTTATTCATATATCTGAGGACAGAGTGTACAGTACTCGATGTAGTTCATTCACGCGCATTCGGTGTCTTTTTAAGAGCAAAATCAGCAAACATCACTCTGCCCCCAAGCACAGAGGAATCCTTGTATCTCGTAACAGATTTAATCTAACCTACTTCATACACAGAATATTTTCTAACATAACCTAACCACCTCGTCCACGCCAAAAACTGAGGTAGCTCGGACACATTATGACCAAAAAGTCGGTAGATGTTATTGATTCCTGACTACCGTTGTTGGTGTCACTGTGACCGCAGCCTAAACACAACAAAGCAACTCTCTTTGTGTCACTTCCCTCACTAGCAACAGGGGCATATTTCTGTCATCCTACGTTTATTCCAGTGCCCACGGAGACACAATCTTTATTCCATAACTGTTCCACCAGCATGCTGATCTCCATCACGCAGTATTTAATCTCATATGATAAATTGACATTCTATTACTTGAATGTACGGTATCCGTTCCTTTGAAAGAACAGACACCACGCAGATCCAGCAGCTGTAAAATATTATATGTAAATTGAAAAGGGATCACTGCTTTCAGCCGCAGCGGCATATTAAGCGGAATCAGCGACGACGAGCGAAAATGTGTAACGGACCGGGATTCGAACCCGGGATCTCCTGCTTACTAGGCAGGGGACTGCAGATACGTAGCGCTCGATGGGAGTGTGATCGGCCCTTAGGCGTACCGAGGTAGTCCATTCAGTTGCGGAAGCGCTGTGTCCCGGATGACGCAGTGGTTACCGCATCTATCCGCAGTAAGCAGGAGATCCCGCTGCGGCTCACACACACACACACACACACACACACACACACACACACACACACACACACTTGCGCGCGCGCCCGAGGGAGGACTCGAACCTCAGGCAGGAGGGGCCGCGGAATACGTGACACGGCGCCCTAGACCGCACGGCCACTCCGGGCGGCTGATAGCAGTGATCCCGTTTAAATTTACAAATAAAATCGACATTTGCTTAGCGCGACAAAAAAATGCCAGTCGTCTGAGAACGCTTTCCGTCGTAGCGCAGTCACGCAAATGCAGATGCAAGGCAAGCGTACAGATTGCACTGTTAAATGTAACCGCTTGCAGTGTCATCAATAGGTTGCAGGTGACAGCCGTGGTCAGAACAATGTTCTGTGTAATTTCGAGTGCATTATGTCGGAGCTAAGTAAATTCCAACTGGGCAAATTGTTGCTCTTCCGTAATCAGGATAGCAGAAGTGTTTAGCCGTACAGTGTAAATTTTCACGGCTGATGCTGACATCACTTAAGACTTCCAGGCTAATAGGTTGTGGTCGATGTGTTAAACTTTCTCCTGCTCGTTTCATCTCCGAATGCGGAAGACATCTTCAGAGGTAATTTGCCACTTTACCTCTTAAGATGTCCCCCGCAGTCGGATGGGGAAACTTTTAGGAGAAAGTTTTACACATCGACTACGGCCAATTAGTCGGGAAGCTTAAAGTGATAAAAGTGTTTGGCGCCTCAAGAGGCATCGATCGAAGATTTATACCTCATATAGGGAAAGCGGACAAACGTCTTCCAGTTAGTCACAGGGCGGTCGAAAATGTGTATTGAGTGAAGGTGACAGACGGTCATTGAAGAGGCTTGTGACGAAAAATAGAGGACTATAGCTGCGTAAGTTACTGCAGAAATGAATGCCGCACTGGAGAACACTGTCAGCACCAAAATAACAAAAAGGGAGCTCCACAAGCAGGTAAGTGCAGGGAGAGATGGAATTGAAAACCCAGGCATCAGTGACGCAAATTCCCGTAAGGGAAAACGTGGTGGGGAAGCTATACAACCTGGACTTTGGAGCAGCGGAAGAATTTAATTTCGTCGAATGAATCTTGATACACACAATGTCAACTTTTGGCCGAATTTACGACCCAGGAGTGCCGTGAGTTCGGCTGTGATGCGAGCAGTCATATTGTTGTCTTTCACGGGCACCGTTGTTACTGTTTGGCGACTCCATGCAGTGCTGTGTGCACAACGACCATATACGTGAAATTAGAAGGAAGGTCAGCGTTGGCCGTAATATTGATGGTTTAATCAATAGCAAAATCGATTTTTAGTCACATAGTGATCATCTTCAATGCTGTGGAGTACAAATTAAACTCATAGGAACATATTGTGGTCGTTTCTTAGCTTTGGTTACTGATAATAACTTGATACCAGTGCCAGTGAGTTTAATTTGTACTCCTCAGCTCTGAAGATGATCACCATGTGATTGAAAATCGATTTTGCTATCAATAAACCATCAATATTAAGGCCAACGGTGACCTTCTAATTTCACCATAGTTACCCCTCTGCAAGGTTGCATTACGGCCAAGTTTTATGTTACCATTTTGGTTAATCAGGTCCATCTCATGGTACAGTGTTTGTTCCTGTGGGTTGGTGCTGTATTTTGGGAGCTCAGATTTTGAACAGGAGGATGAATTTCCACGTCTTCACTGGTCTTCACAGTGACCATATACCAATAGTATTGAGCCTGTGTAGTGTGTATTGCAGAGAAGGATGCGTGATCGTTATCTCGCCTCCATCATCATGAGCTTACCAATGTTTTTCGGGAAGAATGATAGAAGAGTGCCTTAAAAACCATACTAGTATATAGTGCCAGAGTGTTGTGGTCTTCAGTCCTGAGACTGCTTTGATGCAGCTGTCCATGCTACTTTATCCTGTGCAAGCCTCTTCATCTCCGAGTACCTACTGCAGCCTGCATCCTTCTGAATCTGCTTAGTGTATTCATCTCTTAGTCTCCTTCTACGATTTTTGCCCTCCACGCTGCCCTTCAGTACTAAATTGGTGATCCCTTGATGCCTCAGAACATGTCCTACCGACCGATCCCTTCTTCTAGTCAAGTTGTGCCACAAACTCCTCTTCTCCCAATTCTATTCAATAGCTCCTCATTAGTTATGTGATCTAACCATCTAATCTTCAGCATTCTTCTGTAGCCCCACATTTCTAACGCTTCTATTCTCTTCTTGTCTAAACTATTTATCGTCCATGTTTCACTTCCATACATGGCTACACTCCTTAATAATACTTTCAGAAACGACATCCTGATACTAAAATCTATACTCGATGTTAGCAAATTTCTCTTCTTCAGAATCGCTTTCGTTGCCATTTGCCGGTCTACATTTTATATCCTCTCTATTTCGACCATCATCACTTATTTTACTCCCCAAATAGCAAAACTCCTTTACTACTTTAATTGTCTCATTTCCTAAACTAATTCCCTCAGCATCACCCGACTTAATTCGGTTACACTCACCAAGCGAGGTGGCGCTGTGGCTAGCACACTGGACTCGCATTCGGGAGGACGACGGTTCAATCCCGCGTCCGGCCATCCTGATTTAGGTTTTCCGTGATTTCCCTAAATCGCTCCAGGCAAATGCCGGGATGGTTCCTTTGAAAGGGCACGGCCGACTTCCTTCCCCGTCCTTCCCTAATCCAATGGGACCGATGACCTCGCTGTCTGGTCTCCTTCCCCAAACTAACCAGACGGCTTCATTCCATTTTGCTTTTGTTGATGTTCATCCTATATCCTGTTAAGACACTGTCCATTCCGTTCAGCTGCTCTCCCAGGTCCTTTGCTGTCTTTGATAATTACAATGTCATCGGCGAACCTCAAAGTTTTTATTTCTTCTCCATGGATTGTAATACCTACTCCGAATTTTTCTTTAAAAACCCTACTAATATATAATGCCAGAGTGTTTCCTATGCCGTATTAGACATGGTAATGTGTTTTTCGTGTTTCCATGTTTCCGCCGACCCGCTGTACATCCATCTCCTTCGGAACATAGCCTGCAAAAAGGAATGTTTTCAGGACCATCAATACTGCTTTTTGGTAATGACTATACGTCAATCCGCGCCCTCAAACGGTCGGCATATTTGCTGTTTGGCAGTATTTGAACACACGGGGGCCGCTTTGTACCTGTTGAACAGAAGTCACAGGAGACTGCGGGTACACATCTATTCATTGCGTACTGATTACACTTGAAGAATACGAGCAAATAGATAAATCAGTATGCGGAACGACAAGAAGTGGTGTTTGACGTTGGTGACGATGTGTTCAGTAGAAGTAGGAAAGTGGTGTGTCGCAAGGCTGCTCTGCGGGCAGCCGAGATGCCGGGGGCAGCGCAGCCTGCAGGAGGTGGGACGGGACCCAGCGCTGGCGGCTAGCCGCTACCTGCAGCAGCAGAGCCGGCCCCTGCCCGGCTATTCCGAGAAACGGCGTTCGCATGCCGCGGGCACAGCCTGCCCCGCAAATGGCGCGCCAATCTCCTCTACCTGCGAGCGCGACGCGCATAACCAGCTACTCGCAGCCTGCTACCTACATGTTCATTTGGTCAGTTTTTATCGAAGTGGTGCGTCACGAGTCGGTCTGCAGGCTGCTTATATGTGGCTAGTTTGTGAGTGTGACTACATGTTGTCTATTTACAGATAAGTAAGGAGTGGACGAATTTTGCTATCTCAAAAGT
The DNA here is from genome assembly GCF_023897955.1 of Schistocerca gregaria. Lineage (NCBI taxonomy): Eukaryota > Metazoa > Arthropoda > Insecta > Orthoptera > Acrididae > Schistocerca > Schistocerca gregaria. Next base: position 287,926,645 of record NC_064925.1, read on the forward strand.
AGAACAGGTAAGACATAAGAAAGATGTAGTAAAGGAGCCCATACGAAGTCTGTATTATTGCCGTTCCCCGTACAATGCTCCGTAAAAATGTGCAGTATTTAGTCAGATTCGAAATACACGACTCTACTGCTGTGAGAATTACTGTACATTCTTTCAAGCAGAAGAAAAAGATGGACGAGAAATCGTTATTCCTAACGGCCACCACGGGTCACGATCCCACTTGCAGCTTGCCCATCAAACGGCTTCCAGTGGCGGCAAAAATTTAGAAATTCTTCCAATCTATATGTGGCAGACAGCAAACCAGTGCTTAACAGTATTGGTTAAAAACAGTCTTGGCTGCAATTTTAGTTTTTTTTTTTTTTTTTAGTTTTTCAACTACGCGTTTCGCCCTATTTAGGCATCTTCAGGTTGATCTTAATTTGGTACTTCTTAAAACGATCCGTTAGACAGTGTAGCCAAAGGGCATCGTCGAATACATCAGGTCAACATCGCCTTCGTTAAACTCAGTAATTAAGATCAACTCAGTAATTAACATCAACCTGAAAATGCCTAAACAAGGCGAAACACGTAGTTGAAAAAATAAAAAAATAAGAAATTGCAACCAAGACTGTTTTTAACCAATACAGACAAAAATTTAATTTGTAATATTTCATACAGTGACCAGCAGAAAAATGCTCCTATCAGAGCACAAAAGAGGCAAATGTGCTCCTGTTTATCAAAAGACTCTGACTGAAAAGTGGAGTACCAGCTGCCTCAGTCTACTTTCCTCAGTACCCTTAACAGTTTTCGCAAAAAATTTGACATACTCTTATTAACAAGAAACTCTCCTCTCACTCCCACAAGTTCCACTAAATGTAATTCGCTCACACTCACTAGTTCTTTCAGCCCAGCTTACTGTCGTTATCTCTTTGAGTCTCTCCAAATGTCACTGTTCTCCTATTACTGCCTCACTGTCATTGCCTCCCTCTTGCTCTGTCTCATTCGTTCCTTTCCACTGCTGCTGTCTCTTCTCACTGCCGCTGTCTCTCCCTTTCATCCTCACTGTCATTGCCATCGCCTCTGCGTCTCATTATCATTGGCTCCCACCCACTTCCACTTTCTCTTTTTCTGTATTCCTCTGTGTTACCGTAGCGGTAAAAACTGTAAGTAGGTATCCCGTAGCAGTGTTTATGTTGTAGCGTCGCTCTGAGCCACGCTGCGTAACTGACCAGCTGTAAGGGTGATCGTACTATCGGTATGGGTTTTCTCACTGTTGTCGAGGACGTTTGATGTTTTATTAGTAAAGTATTTGTCAGGCTTGCATCGCCGGACTAGGAAGACAGACCCATCATAATTGAAGGCATCGCCAGAAAAATGTGCTACTCCTCAGTTTAATAAAGATATCTGTGACCACGCAATGTGTTTTCGACTCCACCGCATTCTGGCAACAGGTAATTCTACGTCTACCGCTAGGAAATGCTGTCTGCTATATAAATTGTTTTGTTCTATTGCATGTATATACTTGTCTTTGAATGTAACCAAACATAGACAGTCTGTCCAAAAAGTTCCTTGATTTTATTCTTGACGTATAAATGACGTCAGCGCAGTAGCTACGGTGGCAGGTTAAACTAACAACTGTAAACAACAGGTGCGCAGTCGACCAATCGGTTGTTAGCATGCAGTGTTAAGTATTGGACATGCCGCCGTAGTATGTCAACTTGGGTGTCAATCACAGCGGAGCAACGAAGTGAACATCTCTAAATCAACTGTGCCAGGCATTGTCCAGAATGTTTTGAAAAGAGAACGATGTGTGCGAAGTTTGTCCCACACACCTTCAGTTCTGAACAAAAACAACGACGCCTGGTCGCCTGCCGCGACTCGATTGAAATGCGAGATGTAGACAATTGTTTTCTGGAAAAAATCAAGGGTGTCCAGACATTATGTTAGCCGTACGACTCTACCGCAAAACGACGAAGTGTGCAAATTCACGTGAAGGGTCAACGCTTTGACAATAAACCCGCCATTCAAGCTAATGTGACGTGCGGATTGAGGAACATCCCAAAGAAGAGCTTTTCTGACAGTTTCATACGGTTGTATGAACATTCTGTGTCGTACTAAAGTGCGGGGGGGGGGGGGGGGTTACTATGTCGGATACCTGAAGCATTTAAGCAGCCGTCGTACCACTTCTGTATTTTTTTATTAATCCAGTGTCGAAACTTTGTGGATTGACGAGCTGGGATATAACATGCAGTAACGTAAAATATGCTCTTCTGGATTATCGGTTTCTTCCGCCGAAAAAGAAAATGAAAGCAAAATTTGGGATTTGCAAATAACTTTTGAAGAAGGAATTGTAATTCAAGCGTAAATTATTCCGTTGCGCCTGGTTTGATTAAGATAAAAGTTGACAATTTTACATACTAAGTTTTCGTGTACCTCTGGAAACCCTTCGTCAAAAGTTATTTGCAATCCCAAATTTTCTTTTACCTTCTCTTTTCAGGTGTTTATGAAAATACTGATTAAATCCTTGCGCTGAGCATTATTTTGATTTCTAAGGGATGTAAGTAATGTAAAAATTGGATGTAACTTTTTTTAAAAAAAAGGTTTCTAAATAGAGACTCGACCCCACGACCTTCAGATTACCGTTCTGTACTGCTTCCGCTGCGCCAACCGCTGCCCGGAAACTAAGCTAATTTACATGGCTCATACCTCTCCAGACCCGCGCCAGTTTTTTCTAAACATTGGGCCATCTGGATCTCACACTTCGGTCATTTCGTTTCTGGCCAAGCTCTGCCTCTACCATAATTTGGACTGAGTCGGTGGTGACGAGTATGCGTGCGTCGCCTTGTCGGACTGCGTGACGTGGCACAGCAATGCTGTCGGTGTGAGAAAAGGGAAGCAATACTCATAGTGAGAGGTAAGTCTTTACAGGCAAGAAAGGAGGCAAATATGGCCCGGCCACACAAAATAAGAGTGATCCCCAACTTTGGTGGATAACAGCAGCAAAACATTGGCCATACGAAGGCAGGTGCTTGCAGCATCCTGCTGCATAAGTGATATCGCCGGACATACATCAATGCCGCAACCACATTGGACTGTTGTTGACGCAACACGTGCGGCCAGATGTTACCGCTTAATGCGGCCCATTTGAAAGCGCGTTGGAGGTACGTTAACATGAGCCATAAAAATGGCATATTGCAGACAATTTATCCCTATAGTGTTGTCAGGCAACATGCACTACAAAGTACCAGTCACTGTTGGCTGACAATGTTTGTGCCACCACTTTTCCGGTTTAGAAGCGTTTGCATGGGGCTGCACTATTGCCACAAAATAGACGAACTCGAGCAAGTGCAAATGCTTTTAAGTCCCACAAGCAATAAACATATCACTTTTCAAGACACTCTATTGGCTATTGATCATACGAGATGAAATGGGCTGCTTCTGTGTTATACCACACTAAAAATTCCTGACACTATATACAGTGAACAGAGTTAGTATACAAGCAATTTGTCGGTCCCACAGCTCTAGTCGTAGGTGAATCAGACCTCTAGTTTTCTAGTTTTTCCACTTCTCCACGGCTATACACAAGCTCACTTCAACAAACTACGAAATAAAACACTGCATCAGAATAAGGTGAGATGGCGCTACCTATGCCGAGCAAAGCCATCTATTGAAGCCAGGGGCACCATCCGTCTCAGCATAGAAAGTGAGTTTCTCGGTTAAATACTGTGTCACACTTGGCGTCTTAGCTTTCTTATGTCTAATAGGCAGTGATTTGTGAATATACAATTTGAAACACTGTGAAGTATCACTGCATTGCAATATGAATACACACTCGTCACCAAATGTTATGAACACACCATTATGGCTGCGGAGGCTTCACTTTTGCAGCGTGAGGACACCACGCTTAGTTCACACTTCTTTGGTACGTACCAGCGGTACAACAAAAGCGAAACGCTATTGTTTTCACTTAGGCATCTGACTCCAGCGCTGTCGGTAACTGAAGTAGGATACAAGGGCGAGAATGAGAGGGAAGTACTTGCTGGACAGGGAGAGATATTGCCCTGCAATACGAAATGTTCTACACCTTTGGTGAACAACACGGCAACCCGTAGGCAATACGTGGGCAACTACCTGAAACAGCCGGCAGCGTCAGCAGTAGTGCCCATCCATACGGCAAAATTGCCGTGTATTACACTAATATTGTAGCAATATTGACGGCAGCGGTATTGGGGCCAAATATTCCCGTAAAATGTGGCCCATGTGAATGCATCTTTTGGTGGTGGTGTGTGAGACAGTCGGTTGAGGCCGTTGTTGGTGCTCATTGGCAGTCAGGCGGCGCGACATAAGGCTCGCGTGCAGCGCGGCCGTGTAGCGGAGCCGCTGGTGTCTGCTGCAGGCTGCAGCTGCAGCGGCGGCGACATTCCAGTGTGTACGTCGAACCCTGGCCGCCGCCGCCGCCCCCGCCGCCCCCGTTGCCCCCGCCTACCACCAGCTTAGGCCGTCAGCGGCTCCCACAGATGCACCTCTGGCGCTGGCCTCGGAGCCACGATGCACGGGAGTACAAAACCCTCCTCATTCTGGTTGCAGGGGTCCAATCATTAAAGTTTCCCTATAACCTGGAATAAAAATCTAGTTGCGGCGATAAAACCGTGATGACGTTAGTTCTTTACCACATATTCTAACGCATCTGCTCGGTGACCCTATTTCTACCACGAACAGGAACACGTCATACTCCGCAATACACCATACAGTGCGTGGCGGAGATTACCTCGTACCACAACTAGCATCTTCTCTCCCTGTTCCACTCCCAAACAGAACGAGGGAAAAATCACTGCCTATATGTCTCTCCACGAGCACTAATCTCTCTTATCTTATTTTTGTGGTCTTTCCGCGAAATGTAAGTTGGCGGCAGTAAAATTTTACTGCAGTGAGCCTCAAATGCTGGTTCTCTAAATTTCCTCAGTAGCGATTCACGAAAAGAACGCCTCCTTTCCTCTAGAACCTCCCACCCGAGTTCCTGAAGAATTTCCTCAACAGTCGCGTGATGATCAAACCTACCAGTAACGAATCTAGTAGCCCGCCTCTGAATTGCTTCTATGTCCTCCCTCAATCCGACCTGATAGAGATCCCAAACGCTCGAGCAGTACTCAAGAATAGGTCGTATTAGTGTTTTATAAGCGGTCTCCTTTACAAATGAACCACATCTTCCCAAAATTCTACCAATGAACCGAAGATGACTATCCGCCTTCCCCACAACTGCCATTATATTCTTGTCCCACTTCATATCGCTCTGCTATGTTCCGCCTAAATATTTAATCGACGTGACTGAGTCAAGCGCTACACTACTAATGGAGTATTCAAACATTACGGGACTCTTTCTCCTATTCATCTGCATTAATTTACATTCACCTGTATTGAGAGTTAGCTGCTGTTCTTTACACCTATCACAAATCCTGTCCAAGTCATCTTGTATCCACCTACAGTCACTCCACGACGACACCTTCCCGTACACCACAGCATCATCAGCAAACAGCCGCACACACTCGGAGTGCCCAATACACACTCGACAATCAGGTTATATGAATGCCTGGTTTTTCGGGCGTGTACGAAAGAACAGACAGCACACATTTATGTAGATGATACGCCTAGATGAGTAATGTATCCACCTTCTCCAATGCGGATGCACAATTATGTCCGACATGCCGGCATTCTCAGACTAGCGAGCATGGAAGGCATGGATAGGTGGCGCTAGATGGGAATGTAAGTCGGCCGTAAGGCGTGCCGCGATAGTCCGTGCGATGAACACTGTCTCTGGGTGGCGCAGTGTTTAACGCAACTTCCAAGTAATGAGGAAATCCCGGGTTCGAATCCCGGTCCGGCACACATTTTCACTCGTTGGCGGCGACGCCGCACAAAGTTCTGTTGCAGTTCATATCAATAATTCCTTCCCTTTCCGTTTTCCGTCCCTCCCTCACCCCCCCCCCCCCCGCCTCCCAATTCACACCCACCCCTCCTGCTTCAGTTTAAACAATTCAGTTTAAACAACCAGATTGCCCGACCCATAAACATTAGTAATCATATAACTTTAGGTTTCTTTGTTAGATAAATAACTACTTTCACTTGGGTGCAAATATATTAAAATTTACAGTGAGAAACAATTTTAAAATGTGAATGTTATGTTCAGTTTAATTTTGAGGAAAACTTTTGAAATGATTCAAATCGGATTTGACGTTTGAGAAATGATTAATACTTGCGACTGTAAAAGGAATGGGTTTATAAATAACTTATCTGCTTTTCTTTTATTTACATTTTACACGACGGCAAACGATCCCCATTTTCAAATGCATTTTTCTTTATGTGCTGTGCTATTTTTACGTAATGTTTTTTGATATGTGAGTTTCTGTATTGTCTTGTTGCTTTTACTGCAATAATTGAGTTGATTATCGATCTTTATATACAGTTAGTGGTGAAATTTGGACGAATGTGCACATACCGCTTTCTTGTGGTCTTTGTGTAGAATCGCATACATATTAAACTTGATAGACAACTACCTGTGCGCTGTGGAAAAGTAGTGCAAAATGACAAAAGTACGCCATGGACTAAATAAAGGGAACACGATGAATCTGTTATAAGAACTGGAGATGTATTCACATGACAGAAAATGTGAGTAAACAAAAAATAAAAATAAACGAAGAACATAAAAGCGAATCTATGAATTGCTTGAGATGCTTCGACAGTATACTTACTAAAAATAGTAACACTTACGAGTAAGCTCCATTGTAAATAGATATAGGCGATTTATGGTCCATATTGTTAACATAAATACCCTCTGTACACAAGTATATCATAGTCTGTGGAAGACATATAGCATCATATCTGTTGACTATAACAAAAACATCTTCGTAACGGATTGTTTATGTAAGTTTGTTATACTTGACATGTGCTGTGAACATAAAACTGTGTATAATGTTTAATATGTGTGAGACAGCACAGATGCACCCCAAGAAAACTTTAAGTACAACTTCCTCAAAATTTCGGCACTAAACTGTATGTAAATACTGATACCCAAGTAAAAACGGGGCTTTTTTTTACCTATTTCAATAAAGGCAATAGAATAATGCAAAATCTCACACATCAAAAACATCGCGCGGAAATGCGGTACTATACAGAAAAAATGCATTTGAAAATGAGGAATCATTTCCCGAAGCGCGTCGTGTAAAATACAAATAAAAGAAAATCATGACTGGTAGTGTAACAAATTTGCCGGGGAGACTGGAATTGTAGCAAAAATAAAACAAAAATAATCATTGAAAGATTATTTGATTAAACAGAGCATTTGAAAAGTTTATTGTTGTACTTCTGTTCCAATGACATCAAGAACTTGTGATCATGGGTGTGTCTTTGTTACTGATCACTGTGGCCTCCATCACTCAAAGATAACTTTGACCTAAATACATATGTTTACTGCTAGAACAGTTTCCAAACATTACAGTTTAGTAATTAGTTCTGCAGCAAGTTTACCACATTGTTTATACATACCTTAGTTCGGTGTAACTCGGAGTAATTTGCTTCCTGCTGCTGCTGCTGCTGCTGCTGCTGCTACTGCTGAAGTCGTCGTCTCGGTCAATTTCATCTGCAAACTGGATCTAGTTACGTGAATTCCATGAAATAATCCAGGTACCAAGTCGTTTTATAGTGGTTTATTAATGCAAGCTGCACAACGTCTTCTTGGTAACAAAATCATTATAGTATAACAATTAGATTATTACGCTGATGTGCGATACAGTGGTCGCGTCTGTAAACTGTCTCCAACTCAACCTCCTCTGAGACTTCTAGTTCCTATATTTATATGTTCTTAACTATGGACTTAACAAAACTCTAGTGTAAATTTATAAAATTAACAATTAAAAGTTCAAAGTTATTATGAATGATTATACACAAAACGTTTCGAATTTTATGCCCAATCTGGCGTATACAACATAAAAGATTTTTCCATAAGATATGTGTCACGTTATACAAAATACTAAAAAACAACAATGCCAACCTAATTTTTCTTAATTATAGCTTAATTAGTGAATGCAAAAATAATGCTAGCATATATTAGACGAACATGACATACAAGTAAACAAATTAAATATTAAATTTTATGAAGTTTAATGTATTTACGAAATCACTTACTTTGTGGAGGTATACTAAATACAATTGGAATTACGAAACTTACAATAAATTGCCTCTTCGGAGAGTATTTCATTAGGGTATCGAAAGATAAATATAAAACAAGGGGTTGTTTTATTTCAGTAGCCGAAAAGTTACTTGTAAACATACCCATGATTGAAATCTGAAGAAATTCTTCAGTTTAAATATCATAAAATAATACTCAGCCATAAATTGTATCTTTGTATGTGAAAAGTTGACATGTAATTGTACTTCTTTGAATTACGATGAGACATGAGTATCGCTGGTCACTTCGTATTTGAATTTGTTTTTGGCGCGAAGTAATGGCGGCCATGAGCCTGGACTGTGTCCTGTTCAGTTGTAGAAGGCACCAAGTTATTGTTTCTTGGATGAAAATAAACACGTGTGGTACATCCGTGACTTTTAATCTAAAGACTAATATCCAGCACAGAAAATAAACCTGATTAGCCCTAGTGTAACCAATACCGAAGAATTATAATTATTTGTCTTACACCATCGAGGCGACGTGTAGACGAGACTACATTGGATTACGACATAAAAGACAACTGGGTCTTAACAGACTTGAGAATTATTATCTCATTGATATGTAAACAATAATGTTCCCAGAATTTTGTTGTTGTTGGGATCCACAACCTCCATATGTTTCAAGAGAAAAAACAAGGCCCGAAAAGGTTGTAATATAGTCATTGCTGTTAGCAGTATTTATTGGTGTTTACTGATGTCGACTGTTAGTCATTTTCAAACAATTATTACAAGCCCCGAGCTTCACATAATTAATACGTTAACTTTAGGAAGTTCTCAAACGCATTCCTCCTGAACTCGAGATTATTGCAACTACTGTTCTTCATTACGTCTGTCTCATGTATCTTCCCGTCACAAGTTGTATAATACTGCACATAAACATTCAGTCCATATAGCTATTATTTCCAAAGACGTAGACGTATCTCGTTGTAGTCTACATCAGACGAAACGTCGTTTCCGGCAGTATATTTCCACAGAAAAATCCAGCTCTTTCATTCAGATAAAATCTTGGGGAAAAAAGCTTCCAACTCAGTTCTATCCTTTTTCAACAACAGCTCTACCAAAGTACTTTATTGCGTATTAGTCGTTCGCCATTACATATGAACACTAATATAGATAATTTTTGTATTCATGTCAAGGTACAAACATGGCGTGTCATAAATGTTCAGATGTGTGTGAAATCTTATGGGACTTAACTACTAAGGTCATCAGTCCCTAAGCTTACACACTACTTAACCTAAATTATCCTCAGAACAAACACACACACACACACCCACGCCCGAGGGGGGACTCGAACCTCCGCCAGGACCAGCCGCACAGTCCATGACAGCAGCGCCTCGGCTAACCCCTCGCGGCGGCGTCTCATAAAGCATACATAATATTTTCTCGTTAAATGAAAACAAAATCAATAGGTATTTGATCAATAGTCTCAGGAGACGGTCAAGATGGCCACGGCTGCTTCACCAGTGCGCGTCTGTCGGTAGCGTAATAATTACCACTAGTTTCTTAGCTCCAGGAAGTCCGTCGCCCTTGCATATGTCTCGTTACGATCATGAAACCGGTAATAGACATACAAACAAACACAATATTTCGCAACAAACGGTGTCTTAATCCTAACATCAGTTACCGTGTATCGCTGTGCGCATGATTCAAGGTATGCTGAAAATAAGCTCGAATGGAAGTGTCTGCGCCACGTAACCACTTTGTCATATGATCGTGCATTGTTGTCGTACATTTCTACCGAATCATCATTGATTGCTGCAGAGTTGTTCGCCTTCAAATATACAAAACTAACAGGTCAGCTATAGAGTCTATCCGTTAGCTTTAGCCAGTGACATTCTTTGTGACGTCATGAGTTTACGATGCAAAGGATGTAAGCGGCCTTTTGTACAATGTCTGTGGTTGCCTTATTGACAAGTGTAAACTATGCTGTATATGTCGCAGTGACGGAGGGTGTGATTAGAAAAACACATAAGAGGAAAACTTAAATTGCTGGGAATTAAACGGGTAGCGATCATATTTATAATCTTTGTTCTCACAAGTGTTTGGCTGTTTCTTTTCGAATGTGGCACGATTTTAGATGATGAGGTTGGGAAGGAAACTAAGCGGGCATGTAGATACCAAAATCGAAAATCCTAAAAGAAAGCGCACTGAACATTCTAAAACAAAGCACAATACTTTCGAAACGTGAAACGCAATACATCTTGGAATGGAGAACTAGAACTGACATATATATTGAATTCTACTTACCGATTCCACGCTTCATTTTTTTTCCGTAAATTTTCGTTGCGTTTGCAGAGTGTTTTCTTTTGCAGTGGGCCTTTAATGTTGTATGTGGTGCTTTTACGCACTCGCGTAAAGTATGACTATACATTATTTCACGTATGTGTAATTTCATTTTTTCTCTTTTTATTAACTCATTTATTACGATATAATTCGTGGCTAAGTAGATAATCACAAGAACTGTCACTGCAATTTATGGTAAATATGTGTGTTATTTTTTCTGTGCTACTTTCGTTTGTTTAGGAATAAGCGTCATTGTTTTAAGATAGAAGTGTAGCTCTGTAGCAGTTTTTAGGTAGGTATGACGTCATTGGTCAAATTGTGCCGCGATGGTGTGGCGCACGGATTTCAGTGTGTGCCAGGATACGGATCATTTATCTGCAAACAAACGAAAAATTAAATACGTAGTCTTATTTTTTTCCGAAGTGGTAATTGAAACATTACGACTACCCCTGTAAGTAACCTCTCACGTAGGCACACGCAAAATTCTATAGTGAAAACACAGTTACGTTCTTGTGAAAATTTAAACACCTGAGACGCATCTCATTTAAAGAAGAAAAAATTGCAATTTTCACTAGAATTACTTCCAAAAAAAGCAAAAAATTACCATCTTCAGTCAACTACAAAAGGAGTAGAAAGAGACCAAATGAATCGTCGCGATCGCTTGACTATATGCAGACGTGTGCAAGTTAACAACGAAGGACTGAGGTCGTGACTGAAGAGAGAACGGTTCCGAGGAGATCGACGGTCTATAAACATGAAAAGCTATTCCAATTCAGCAATTATGGTGAGAGATCCACCCACGACCGTGCACCGGGAGCCGACCCGTTATTCACCACGAATGATTTAGAACAACTACGCAAGACCGGAATCGGCATCTGCGGACCGGACGGTGATTCAAACTACGCTAATCTGGAGTGTCATTGTCCTCAGCTGCAATTCTCCTGACAACCCAGAAAGGATAAAAATAACGCTCTCTAACTCGCACTCGGTAAATGTGAGAGTCTGTGGCGCTACGCCGTCCGCACTTGAATCAACGGAGGGACAGGGTCTATTTTTAATTAGGCCGGCCGCGAGAGAGAAATCGGCGGAGTGGAGTGAAGCGGTGAATTGTAACGGAGTTGCCCAGCTGAAGAATGCGGGACCCGTACACTACTAACGGTAGCAGTGGAATGAAACGAGAAGACTGCCCGCAGCTGGCTTCGTTAGCGTGTGCAGGCTGTGTGCCTGCGGGGGCGCTAACAACTATCTGAATGACCTTCGAGGGTTTACGATTACACTTCTATGTGAAACGTAGCGCACCATACCGAAAGTTACTCATCCTCTGCAGACTTAACACTAATACCGTGTAAAACCGCCTTTAGATCATCATCTTTTCTTCCTCTTCTTCTTGTTCTTCCTGAAATGTTTCTGCTTACGCAGGTCGTTCATCCAGCCCAGATAATGGCCATAAACTGGTAAAGAAGAGATTCAAAGTTTCCTTCATGTGAAACTTCCCTATCTAGCGCGATGTTGAAACGACTACTGGGTTTTTTATGTAATTTTTAAAGGCCATTGATAACTGGTGAAATGAGAATTGCTGTTGCTGTGGAACAATATATGTGAAGAAATTACACTTTATTTTTATAACGAGAATGGATATGTTCTTATTCTGTTTACTTGTCTTTCGCTCGGTTGCTACTTTAGTAAAACACCGTTTCAGGATTCTGTCGCTTATTGAACTACATTAGAATGTTAGTGAGATGAGTATAAACTTTGCTGTGTTTTGCCAAAAGAGGCAGGTTTTAGTGTGGCAACAAAGAAACTGAAGTATTACTCAAAACTCCATACTGATAACGTATCTTTGAACAGAAGTAAAGGGTATTAGATGTCTTGGAAAAATAAATCGCTACTTGTATTGAAATTTCAAAGGAATCATATGCCCCAGTGTATTTTTAATAGCGAATGATGTGGATTGAAAGTTGCCAACGGACTTTTTCCTTCATACGTACGCAAACAGTCAAAATATGATGAACTTTTCATGATCGTGATTCAGAACCATCTAGAATATTTTAAAGGATTATATTCGCCGCTGACTGTGGAAATTATTTAATTCAGTAGTGCAATCTCGGCCTTTGAGCTATTTCAAGTGGTACTACAAAAGATTTTGCTTCAGCACGTGGCAGACTTAATCCTCCAACATGTATACATCTCAAAGGATTTGAAAATGGCCCAGAGGCCGAAATTGCAATTGTGAATTAAGTAATTTCACAGTCATCGACGAATGTGAATTCATTTTGAAAAGAAAAAGTTAAAGTACGATCACACACGCAATAAAGTTTACGCGATTCACAGACACGACGTTCTCGACTTTAAGGTTGTCTTGACGACTGCGGCGTGTGGAGAGACACCGAGTTAAATAATAAAATAAAATCTGGCAAATCCTGAGAAAGCGGACCCTGTACTGTACGGGGTAAACGCTTCAGGAAAGAAGAAGAAAAAGAAGAAGAATGAAATTCGCGCACGTCGCGTAGCCGCCAATAATTGGCAGTTGGCAATTATGGCCACTGGGAAGCAATGCGGTCGCAAACGGCCACGCCGCGGTACAACGTACCGGTACCGTAAACAAACAGAATCGTTTGTGAACATGTAGCAGCATGAAGACAACGTGAGCGCATTCCACGAGTGCCACGTTCTGTGTGAAGGCGACTTTACGCAGGGAAGGCCTGTGCACCGTCGGTTCGTGAACCCTACATCTGTGTTCAATGTGGGACCAGCCGAGCATTTTCGTAAAGGAGCGCGGAAAACTGCCGAAAAACCACACGATGGCTTCCCATCCCTTGTGTCCTGTTTGGCAGGCTAGTGGCCTGCGCGATAAGCTAAGCGACCAAATGCCACAAATTTCACTTATAAAATTTCTGTCTTCGTTTATAATTTTTCTCATTTTGCTACCGATTTTATGAATCCTTAGGTCTAAAAATCTTTATATAAATAATTATTTTCAGAAAAATAGTATAAAAAATCTGAAAACAGTTTCAGTTAAGACAGTCGTGTTAATGCTAGTTTGGACTATGTCCTATTGTAGAAGGTACTGGAAGCTGAACTTGTAATATATGTCATTTAACAGTTTGGCGACCGCTACGGTCGCAGGTTGGAATCCTGCCTCGGGCAGCGATGTGTGTGATGTCCTTAGGTTAATTAGGTTTAAGTAGTTCTAAATTCTAGTGGACTGATGACCTCAGACGTTAAGTCCCATAGTGCTCAGAGCCATTTTTTGAATAGTTTTGGCGCCAAGTGCATCAGAGCTGCTTTAGATATCGTCAACACAGTGTCAGAGTGGGTTTAGCATCTATTGAGTTTGGCACAAGTTGTTCTCTGATCGATTACGTTCTTTGCATGGTGCATTTGAGAAATGTCAAATATGTGATGGTAAATTATGTTTTAAGAACATGTAAATAAAAGAATAAAATGGTTAAACATAATGTTTAAGCTGCTTGTTATTCAAATGGTCCGGGACAGAATCTTTTCACTAGGTTGTACAGGAACAAAGGACTCAGCCCTGACACTGAGACCACCTTTGCAATATAATTGCCGTTTATCTGCAAATATAATGCGTTTCCTCTTACTCTGTATATTATAACGTTGTTTAATCTATGAGAGAGTTATTACAACATAATAATTATACTTCGTAATACATGGACAATATGTAAAGGGGTGTATTAAAAACGCAAAGGACGCTTTTAATGGTTTTGCTTAAAAGCGACGGCCGCTTTGTAGTGTGTTACGAGTAAAAGGGAAGATCACCTAAACTTTTCTGTACTGGATGTCAGCTTCGCCCAGAGATGTAATGACGTCATGGCGTTTGACATCATACGTTCTTAATCAGTAAGAGGACAGAACACTGACAATTCACATTGCGTGTGCATAGCAGAAACGTGTGCTCTAAGAAAAAGGCAGTGATCTGACCACATAAGTCAATTTCAAGACCTTTTGAACCATATAGAGGATATACAGTTGCGCAATCTATGACGAGCTCTATTTAGCATCTGTTGGAGGATATGGTATGTAAACTGGTAGTACCCGAATTTGAATCAGAGGACGTAAAATCAGTAATTCATGATTCCTTGATGAAACTGTGCTCTACACAGAATCACTGAAGAAAACGAAGGAACTACTGGGTGGAGATAACAGACAGAGGTGAATCACCACCAGCTACTGATGTATGTACTTTCAGAATATGTGGAAGTTGATCTCTTCGTCTACCTGTACTCTGTGGTTCAGAAAGATGGTGGCTCTATACACATAACATGGCGCAGAATTGTTCTGGGGTGGAATGCTGCATCGAAGCTGCTACTAATTCAGAAAGACCGAACCCTAACCAGACTTAGTAAATTCAGCAGTGCTGAAATCTCTGTTGTTTACAGTTTTCCTGCGAGTGGATGAATGTAATAACTGAAGGGGGCTACAGAAAAATAGCTTTTGAGATTCGAACATAACAGGTAGTTCCTGAGAATAACATGCCCGAGAAACGAACAAAAATAAGCCCTTCAAGAATTCAGAATGGAGAAGAGGTTGTCCAGTGTATGTTTCCAACACATCCTACAGTTCCTTGGTCACGTAATTCGAATACTGGAAATAACTTGAAAATATGATCAAACGCAAAGTGAAGGGAAAAGATTGCAGAGAAGACCACCGAGACCACAGAAAAATCAGATAAAGAATAAAATTCAAAAAATGTTGGGCCAACTACTTCAAGATGCAAAAGACTGGGTAGTTGAGATAGATTGTTCAGAGGACAGAGTGGTGAGTCATCTACATTCAAATATGAAAGACGAGTTATTGATGATTGTGGTGGTGGTGGTGGTGGTGGTGGTGGTGGTGGTGGTGGTGGTGGTGGTGGTGGTGGTTTTTCTTACAGCAGTTGGACAAGAATATGCAAAAACTGCGAAAATGCATGCCTGAATATAAATGCAGATGCTAGGTGGTTCTGATGTGTGTGACCACGTACTGCTCCTGAGCAGTGTTCTTAATCCGTTCCAAGTGCCAGTTGTGGTGAGTGCATTACGTCAGAGCTAAGTGAATTCGGACGTGGGCAAACTGCTGGTGCTCGTATGGTGAGCGCTTCCGTAGCCAAGGGAGCCGAAATGTTTGGTGCTTCAAGAGGCACCGTAACGAAGATTTATAACGCATACAGGGAAAGTGGTGAACATCAGCCACTAAGTTACAAAGCGGACGAAAGTCCGTGTTGAGTGATCGTGACAGGCGGCCATTGAAAAAGGTTGTAACAAAAAATAAAAGGACGACAGCCGCAAAAGTCACTGCAGAACTGAATGTCGCACTCGCGAACCGTGTCAGCAGAGCACGAAGGGAGGTCCATAAGCAGGTAACTGAGAGCGAGCTGGAATTTCAGAACCACCCAACAATTGATGCAAATGCCCATAACCGGAAAACGCTGTGCCGAAGCCATAAGACCTGAGATATGGTGGGTATTCGGTGATGGTTTGATCAACAATATCATGGTATTCCATGGACCCCATGGACACATTGCTGCCAAAGATTATGTGAATTGTTTGGCTGATAAGACCATCTCGTGGTACAATGTTTGTTTCCCAAAGGTGATGGTGTGCTCCGAGACGGCAGGGCGCCTGTTCACTCAACTCGCGTAGTCCAGGACTGGTTTTGTGACCACAAGGATGAATTGTGGCGTTTTCCTAGGCTCCACAGTCACCAAATCTCAGTCGTTCAGACTTTGTGATGTACTTCGGAGAGAAGGGTGCACGTCGCTGTCCATCTCCATCGTCTTTACCTGAACTTGCCGTCACTTTGCTGTAAGAATGGTAGAAGAGTCCCGTAAAAACCACACAGGACTAGTAATTATCCATTTGGAGACGACTAGAAGCTGTTGTGAATGCCATCAGGTTTCCTACACAGTGTTAGACATCGCAATGTCTGTTTGGTGTTTCCACAGTTTTGAGCAGTGATGACAGACTGATCCGTAGCGAAGGTACCGGTTAGGTCGAAAGGTAGCAATTTGGTTGTCAGTTGAAGAATCCAACGAATTCGAGTACGAAATTTTAATTGTGTTGGCGTGCCGATTTGTAACGTAGCCCGAGGGTTAGGTTAAGTTGACAGCTGACAGTTTGGTTTTGAGTTGGCGAAGCGGTATCGAAAGCTTCAGTTTTTGCGGAAAATGACCCCGAAAAGAGGAGCCTGGCGCTCGGCGTCCACTAATTTCGCCGGAGGAGCCGGACGGCGGCAGCGTGGGCAGGAACCCTGAGTCACGGCAGGTGGCGGCGCCGAGTTGGGCCGTGTTGGCTCTGCCGCTGCCTCTGCGGTCGCCGTGACTCACCGGCCGCGGGCTTCAGCTCCAGCACGCCGCCGTTTTCCTTTTGCCCAAACAAGTAGCCGTAGCGGCCACTGCGGAGGCGCCTCTACACTCCGCCAACACACTCTCTGCGAGCGAAAGTTTCTTGCTGTGAAGGAAACCACTACTCGATCGACATCCCACATGACCTACTCAGTGGCAGCCGCCAGGCCGCCTGAAAAATACCTATCGTGCCAAACTCTCTTTCCACACTAAATTACGACAGCCATAGTAAGAAGTAGCCTGGCAGTTACGGCTGTGGAAAAAATATCGACATAGGTATTTTCGGGAAGCATCGATATATGTGTCGACGATATTCGTTCACCCTATCAGTGTGGCGATATCGAGTGCCGATATTTTTATTTTATATAATTTTTTCCCCATTTTCGGTACATATTTGAAGTTGTTCTTTCGAAATTGTAGTAGAACATAATTTTACTTACACGTGTGAAGCAGTCTTACAAATTTTTTGAGTTATTATCACGCCCAGTCTTTCTCTGTTGTATGTGGCACAAAAAAAGAACCACCTCGATTCCACGGGGGGCGATGTAAATGGAATAACAAGATTTCCGTTGTGAAGAAATAATACACCAGTTGCTGAAAACGGTAGAAAAAAAACTAAATCACAAGATTGGTCCTTGCGGCGGGCGGAGTCGTATGAGGGGAAATGCAGACGTAATGGACTACCAACGGAAACTGCCAAGTTTAGCTTCACCATACAAGTCTGGCTCTACAACTGCTTGATCACTGGCGTTGGCAGAAATGAAAGAACACTGAAGTCGACGTGAAGTGTTCCAGAGAAATCCGATATGTGACGAAACTGAACGGCAGACCCATGGGATACTTTTTTTTTCCACTTACATGCCGTTGCCATTGTTAACAAAGCGGCTATCGCGAAGCGCGAACGTGCGTCGCTTTCCTTTCAATTCTTGCTCCAACAGAGATAAGCGGGCTGTCAATCTGTAGATGTACAGAATATCTAATAATAACTCAATACTTAAACGTAGCCGGGGTGTGTGGCCGAGCGGTTCTAGGCGCTTCAGTCTGGAACTGTGCGACCGCTACGGTCGCAGGTTCGAATCCTGCCTCGGACGTGGATGTGTGTGATGACCTTAGCTTACGTAGGTTTAAGTAGTTAAAAGTTCTAGGGGACCGATGACCTCAGATGTTAGGTCTCATAGTACTCATAGCCATTGAAAATGGTTCAGACGCATTTTTACTGTAGCGGGCTCATAAGTCCGGCAGCAAAAGACGTCAGGAAATAGTAATAGTTGCTTAGGCGGCCCTCGATGATTTGAGTGGGGTGCGTGAGCCGTTAACGCCTCGTATCGCATACGTTTGCCGATCAGGTCAGCGCCGTTGTGCCCGTGTAACTCGGTACGCATTGGGGAAGGCTACTGGATGCACGTACGCAGAACTTCCTAAATGCAGTGTCCTGGCGAGCAAGGCCACGCGCGAGTATCGATCGGACTGCGTGTCTGTCTCGTTCCCTCCTCCCTCTCCCCAACCTCTCTCCCTCCTCTTCCGTCTCCTTGCTTGCCGTCCGCAGACTCCTCCCGACTCCTTCCGTTTGCAGATTCCTACCAGTCACGGCGTATCGAGTCTCTCTCCAGCAGACCAGCCTAGGGGTGGATGGTGATTATAGCGAAAACAACTGGTTTTCGGTTATACCTGTTTTATTTGCCTCCAGTTTAGCCTGACTATTAAAACTGCTCACAATAATTGGTTTGTTCTAATGAAGGTGACGGACAACAAGACCTCGACCGATATGAGGTTAAGGCCACGGCAGTGTCTCTAGTCAAGTCGGCAAAGATGGGGGAGACGGGCGCAGCGACAACGAAGTTCACGACGTTATGACTTTCCTGCATCATCACATTTGGATGGCAGATATTTCTCACACGGAAGCAACCACAAAATTAAGGTTTCAGTATTATCCCAATTTATTGGACATCAATAAAATCATAGGTATAAAATTACCTTCTCTTCCAAGGGACATTGTTTGTGTCTCCTTATACGCTGCTGCAAGTTTGTTGTCCCTCCTACCGTTTTTAATCTTTTAAGGCACATGGAGTATTTCACTTTATTCGTACCGCAATTCGTAAAATACTTCTAAATTATAGACGGTGTATTCTGCTCTGCAACCGATGCCCGAGGAGGACAACGAGAAATTACCGTGTGCGGCTGATTGGTGGCAATTTTTGTACTCGCTACCGTCTACTCTAAATGGGCCATGCGACACGGTAAACAGGTACATTACTGTCTCGTACCGATTCTGATGTCATGCGTCTGTTGTTGGTTTCTGGATGTTGGTGGTAGTATTAAAATGGCACTGGTGGATTTTTCTTTTTTATACAAGAACCTAACATTTCAAAGCAGTGGACGTTTTACGAGTAAACAAAAATTAAAAAACTGTCATAACCAAGACCAAACCAGTACCGAGAAGCAGCGATTATTCGGAAGTAAAATATCAGTGTCGGTTTTTCCCGTCGCTAGATTAGAAGCAAATCTGTCGCGTACGCTACGTCTTCCAAGCGCCTCTACGCCCGTGTTTATTGCGAATATCTTTCCGAAAGTAATGCCTCTTACTTTGTGTTGGCTTTAAGCGTCGGACCCATATTATGTTGGTGTGGTAGTAATTATTAATCTTCCGGCGAGTGTCCTGTTACTTTAGTTGCCAGAGCAATCAGCAGCAAAGGCAGGGGAGCATTTCATTATGGCGTCTGAGGCCGAGGAGAGCATAAAACAGGAATGTGTCATTGAACGTCTGTGTGCCGAGTAAACTCTGCCAGCTGAAATTCATCGATCTTATTAAAAGTGTATGCGGGCAATACAGTAGACGTGAACAATGTGACGTTGTTGTACGCCGTTTAAATAGCGGTGAAAAGGAAGTGCACGACAAGACATGTCTCTGTCCACGTTGCTTAGTTGCCATTCCTCGTAATGGACTGAATCCTCATTAGCTTACTTTTGATAATCGGAAATCGTAACCAAGGTATTGTATGCATACTCCGCTCTTCTAAAGAATCGAACAGCTTCAAACGTCTGATTACTTTAGAAACAAGTTAATGTGTTAATGATACTAAGCATGTAAAAGATTACATCGTTAGATTGGGTAACTAATGAGCAGTGAACTGCACTGGGGAGAAGGTTGGTAGGACAGATACTGAAGTATAAAGGAATCGTCAGTTTGCCAATAGAGGGGGTTAAAACGGATGTAGGTTGCAAAAGTTATGCGAAATGGAAAATCTTGCACAGGATAGACAAGAGTGCATACTGTCAGTCACTGGACAGAATTCTACTCTAAAAGCATGGGAACACCGTCATATATGGACTTCAGTACATGTAAGATCTTATCTGAATGTTTGCTGCACAAAGTGACAAGTAAAAGACAGTATGGGATGAGACTGCTGAACATTTCACTGATACTGCGGTAAAGATACATCTCTTCTGTAAACGGTCATAACAATTGATGGCCGGACGGTGTGGCCGAGCGGTTCTAGGCGCTACAGTCTGGAACCGCGCGATCGCTACGGTCGCAGGTTAGAATCCTGCCTCGGGCATGGGTGTGTGTGGTGTCCTTAGGTTAGTTAGGTTTAAGTAGTTCTGAGTTCTAGAGGGACTAATGACCTTAGAAGTTAAGTCCCATCGTGCTCAGAGCCATTTGAACCATTTGAACAATTGATGAATCATATTAGCACCGAAGAAGAGTAGGCGTGTACGTTGGTGGCAGTGCGCTGGTTTGCACTACTTGTCGATGGAACTTGAGAGAGTGCTGGTGTCAATGCTTCGATCTATTTCAGAAGTCTTCGCGGGCTGTTTTCAACAACTTTTTAATCATTATCAAAAATATATTGCGCCCATTGTATATTACTTTGAAAGCATATAGACAAGTAGGTAATTTGTTCGTAACTTCTTTTGGCCTTCTGGTGTATGAATACAAGGGTTTTTTTAACAATGATTTGACCCCCAAACCGTTATCATGATTTCCAACGACGTAATTAGCACCAATGCAAAAAAACATCTTCAAGCGCAAAAATAATCTGTGTAAGAAAATACATAGATGTCTTTATGCTCGACTAGTGGATTCACGACAGCACTAGAATGATTCAGCGTCGATGACTTGCCATACAGTCAGTAAGGCTACTACTGCAGCCAGAGAGAAGACGTTGGAAAGGCTACTGCTTTTATTAATTGGTGTACGCATCTAATGGCCTAATTAATTCTGTCCGTAACGTGAGGCGCTCTGTAAAGATCCTGGGCGGTCTCGATAGCCACCAGCACCCAATTAGCAGCCACGATTATTGCGGGTATCCAATTACAGAACTCGTACCACTTCTGCTGTAGCTACTCGACTCCACAACCCTCTTGTGATTTGCATGAAATTCTTTCTAGTGGTCTAGTCTTCGCAGATGTTGGTTCGTAGTTACCTTTCCCCATAATCGAAGTGAGTACCGCAACGAATCCAACAGTTCGTGTCAATACTAGTTATCCTTGTTGATCTGGACCAGTTTCGCTACGTTCGTTGTTGCGTTGTTAATTTCCAGGTCACGATATCTTGTTGATCATGTTAAATATGGCACCAGTCACCGTAACTACTGTATCAAAGGGACATACTTCTCATTGGTGCTGGTCCGCTGGTTTGGTTCTTTCCGTGGGACCTTGTACGTTCCTGTAAATTCAAATAATCTCTCACAGGGAGTCCAACACGTTTTGTAAACTCATTCCTTGTGTTTTCGAGATTATATTGTCATCACTTTCTTCACCTCTTGGGGCTCTTGTCGTTTTAAACACGGATGTTCTTAGTTACAGTTTCATTTCTGTATGGGCCCATTTTCTTTTATTTTCGTTTCTATTATTGCTTTTGCTTTATCCTCCCTGATGTTACGAAAATCCTTTGCATAAGTGTGCAGTTAACTAACTGCACTGACGTTATCAGTTAATCACTTCATCTGTGTTTCATAACACTCCAAATACTTCGGTACACTTTATACTTTATAGCTCCAAAATTAATTTTTGCCGTTCGCACTTTAATCAGAGCCTTATCTTTAAAGCCTCTTTCTAAATCTTCATAGTTCTTAAATTTGTGAGCATGTAATACACCCCTTTCTCCACCCTCTCCTACGATATTTCATCACCTCATGTGTGTTAACGTACTGGGTCTTGTGCCTGAGCAGTGGTGATGTACACCTACTTCTCTTTACATCTTTTCAACATTGTTTTCTGCTTGGTTAAGCCTGTATTGCGGCGTTGCGTATCAGTTTTCTCACATTTTTAAGACAGCAATGGCGTATACCTTGCAGGTTAAATAGCATTATACCGTGTGAAGTTGTTACAATAGATATTTTCCGTAAGTACACTTACTTTTTCCGACGAATAATTCTCATGAAAATGTAATGTGTTTGAGATTCACGGTTTTGACTTTGTTTCCATTTTTGTGCGAGCACTGTGAAGATGGTCCATGATCGAAACCGGTAGAGAATAAAAGTGCTGTGAGACATCACAGACTGTGTCATTCTTTTATGTAAGTATGTCTATTCTGTTGACAGTTGCCTGAAAAAAAAAGAAAAAAACTTGTTGTGGAGCTGTTGAAGAGCGTTTCGAACAGTTTGCAATTGTAGGATGTCGCGGTCAGGAGTGTAACTCCGTCCGCCTACTGCACGAAAACAGCTAGGCTGCCGGGGCAGGTAACTTGTAGGTCTGCGTTGTGCATGCGCCGGGCTGCGAAGCTCAGCCCGGTCTTTACGTAACGGCCGGTACATTTCCAGACGGAGCGGGTTGCTGGGGCAAAGGCCTGCGCGCCACCATTACACAATCTGTCCTCCCAAACATATTTCAGCAGCAACCGGTCATCCGTACGTCACGTGTCGCACGGTTTGTGTTATACGGACGTTTACCAACAAAAGCACTCTTTGTTATGTGCGGAATCAAGTAAATTTGTGACTGGCTTGAGGACTTCTTGGCTTGGTGGTGAAAGTGCAGTCCTTTATCTTTGACTGAGAGTCATCGACAAATGTAGAAGTGACGTTGCAGTTGCGTAGGTACAGTATGCAACTAGGCGTTTTTTGCGTAGGTATAATATGCAACTAGTCGTGTTCAAGGCAATGCACACTCATCGTCATGTGGAGGTGTTACATGAAAATTATTTTCTGGACGATGTGTAACTGAAAGTTACAAGTCCGTAAGTGACTGCTGTACATCCTAATCCGAGAGGAATCGCCGACTCTTCAAGGCCTTTTTTAAGGGACCGAAGGCGTGCTAATTCCACGGGGAGAGAGCAGGACTATAGGGCGAGTGCTTGACAGAGTTCCACTTGAGTTGACGTAACTTCTGCGTTACGACATTTGCGATATGGAGACGTGCGTTTATCATAAAACAGCAGCACCCGTTGTCGCAGTTTCCATTGCATAAGCATCGTTTTCCAAAGATATGGTGCCGTACACACATTCTTGCCTCCCATGAATGTCTACCGGTGTTTGTCCTTCGGTGCCCAAGAAAAGACAGCTCGTTCGTCCTGATAGGGCACATGTGACAGTAACGTCGCTGTAGTTCACCTTTCCTTATTCACTGCACGCACATAGCGAAGACACGAATGTGGCATTAATCTCTCGTCTACATTTCGGTCCTCACATATCCATATCTGAGTCGCGCTACGTTGCATATACGCTGCAGCAACGCCCTCAAAAGGGATGGTTTTGATCGCCCTATACACTCCAGTGCTG
Source organism: Schistocerca gregaria (assembly GCF_023897955.1). Classification (NCBI taxonomy): domain Eukaryota; kingdom Metazoa; phylum Arthropoda; class Insecta; order Orthoptera; family Acrididae; genus Schistocerca; species Schistocerca gregaria. The sequence goes on from NC_064925.1 coordinate 287,950,186, forward strand.
CATGGTATCTGCGACGGATTCATTACGATATCTTTTAGCTAGATCTCTCTCTCTCTCTCTCTCTCTCTCTCTCTCTCAAGCAAACGCGCGTGCACACTATTTAGCTACATTTGGATTGACATCAAACAAACACTGACCGTAAGTCCAAAAAGTATGAAGATGCTGCGTATTATAGTTCTTCTTATCGTGATGTTTGGCTGGAGATGCGTTGCAGAATAAAATATTTAGATGCGTAGATAATCACGGAAGTGAACCCGGAAAGCTCAAAGTGTTTACGTACGTGGACAGTACACGCCTAATATGGACCCAAAAATTGCAGATAAACAGAGTGAGATATTTACTACATAATAAAGAGTGAATGATCATGAAAAGCTGTAGATGTGCGCATGAGTGGGGCTCTTTTTTGTGGAACCATGGCAATATAAAATAATACAGAAGAAAATAGTAACTGAACTGAGAGAATGAAATGTCTGTCGTATGAATAAATGACGGAAATAGTGGCAAACATACACGGTAGATACAAATGAAAATTGAAAGCTGCAGGTGCGCATATGTATTGACTCTAAATCCTCGAATTTCGCCTTCGTGATCATTTCGCGGAAGTAATATGTTGTCCGACTCTTCCTAGAAAGGGTTCTCTCGAAATTTCAAAAGTAAACGTGTCCGTGATTCGCAACGCATATCTTCTAACGTGTGCCACTGGAGTTTTTGACCAGTACTCAAGGACCTGTCGAACAACCGCCTTGTAAACTACTTCCTTCGTGGATGAGTTACTTTTCCTTCAGATTATAGCTATGAATCACAATCGGCATATACTTCTACTACTTGTTTTATGTTGTCATGGCAATTAAGATCCCTCGGAATGGCTACTCCTAGATATTTCACTGTAGCTAGTGTTTCCAGCAATTTGTCATCAACGTTTGTAGTTGTACAGTAGTCGATTTCTTTTCCTATATATGCGCAATATGCTACATTTATTTACGTTCAGAGTCAACTGGCAGAGTCTGCACCATTCATAAATCCCCTGCAGGTCATGAGTTGATTTACTGGTTGTGTGCTAGTAACAACATGAACCGCGCCGCGGGGAGGCCTGTTGAGATATGTGTTGTCCACGTTGTATATCTATCACATGGCAGACAGTATCAACAGCAAGTCGAACTGCAGGATTTGAAGACGGTTGTAGAAATAAAGTCTTGTAGGCTGTTACACCGCGTCATATTGCTCTGCAGTTTTTATATTCGCAATCGACGCTTCGATCCCTTTGCTGAGATCTTCTTCAAGATCTTCTGGTGTCCCAGGTTAGCAGTATTAGCTGAAGAATATAGAGATATTCTTCAGGCCCATACGTATCGCTCCCGCGGGGATCGTGAAAACATGGTTAGACTAAATACAGAATACATACAGACGAGAAAGCAGTCACTCCGGCCTCACTCAGTTCTCGATTGGCACCGGACGAAACCTTGAGATCCAGTGCCGTGCTAAATACCATCTGCCACGCGCTTCAGAGTGCTTTGTAGAATATGTATGTAGATGTAGATAAAAAAGCGTCAAATCTTTCCAACTGGGTACAGCCATACTGTTGTAACCTGTTACCTATACTGCATAAACAGGAAATGCGTAGTCATTTACTTTTGTTAGTTGTGAAAGTTAGAAATATTTGGTGTTTCACATCCGTATAATAAGTTCACCAGACAAAAAATTATTCACACTTAGAGATATCATTACAGGCATCATTTAAATCCGTGTAATTCCGCTCTTGGACTTGATAAACGCATGAATGCATTTAGGAAGTAAGTCCGCGAGGCTGCTGTGCAGGTGCGTCACATCCAGATTAAACCACTAGCTGAGGATTTGATCGCGCAGATCCACCAAATTTCGGGGATGCCAATGTCGGCGTTTTACACCCGTGCAACATGTGCCGCAGATTTTCTATAACGCGTAAGTCATATGATTTTTCTGGCCAGTCGAGCTGTAATATAGTGAGGTAATATTGAAGAAAACCAAACCAGCCTCATGAACCTTGCTGCAGTCGTCTTTATGTGCCTCTGGTGAGCAATGGGCTCTTGTGAGGCGACCGACTCCAAATGTTCACTGTATGCAGTTCCCATCCCAGTAATCTCTCGCTAACCGATTGGCATGGACCTTCACTCAATGCTTGAAGCAGTTTCTGTCGTGTTTTTAGAGCGATTTCATTCACAAGGCGTGAAATGCGTCTCCGGTCCCTCGCAGTCAGGATCTTCTTCCAACAATAATGTGTCATGCCACTGCACGTAGACAGATTGGGCAGTCTGCCGCGAAACACGACAAACCTAGCTAATTCACACACTGTATGGTCATAGGCACTGCCAAACACGATTGCCTCTTTTTGCCATCCTGTCACGTCCTTACGTTTACCCATGTTTACGTACAATGTCCGCTTGAAACATAAGTGCCTCACTGATCACTACTGCCTTATTCTCACGTAGAGGCATTACGCACGCAATTTGAACGCTTGACTCGATCGCTGCGCCATCTGTAAAGGCTTACCGATTCATGTGTGTGCGCATGGTGGTTTTTCATACTGTGAGGTTCTGTAGTGTGTAAGGTACATAACCCTAAGAAATTCTTGTTAATCGCATTTATTAATAGTGTGTAATGAAGGGAATGGAAGGTGCAGAGTTGTTACATATTTAATCTAGAGCACAGGGCAGAAACTCTTGATAGGAACTGTGGCTGCCGCGTCTCAATCCAGGGAGTTGATTATAGGTGTTTCTGGATCTAACGCAACAGAGGCTACCACGTCAGCGAATGAAAACAATGCAGTGATATTCCAGCAGTATTCTTTCACACGATGATGGCGAATAAAATGAGGATGATCTATGGAGAATTTAGTTGTACAATACCGTGACATTTGCCTCATAATTTCGAGAACACTAGGTATAACGCATGAGAAAAAGCCACACATTGTGCGGGAAAGGAACAAACGAATGTCACCAACAGATAGGACTATCACACGTTTAGCTAATGTTCGACGTGACGTAATGTTCTTGCCTGTTCGGCTACTGTAAAATTATCGGCTTTGTCATTAATGCTGTCAGGTGAACAATCTCTTATCTTAAATTGTGTCTCTTATATACTCAGTGACAAAGCAATTGGAATGAAAAGTCCAACATAGACAGTGATATTGGTCCAATGTTGGACTGAATGGATACATGAGGCCAACAAGGTATAACCACACAAAGAGTGTGCATCAAACTTATTGTAACCGCCACACATCTGTGCATGCCATCCGGACACAAGGAACAGACTAACTAGAAAACACCCCATCTCATCACGCATAACTTTAGTTGGATAGTATCGGAAGCTACCTACAAAAGTTGCAACATTCTACTGTACTCATGTTGTACTTCATTTAACTTCTGTTTGTCACCATTGGCAGAAAGCAACACAACCTCTCAATGCATAAAGTTTCATTTTGCTTCCACGTCTCCTAGATGTTAATATGTCTTTTTGTGAGCGCAGTATTCGCGCTGTACCAATAAATGTTTGCGCTACTGTAGTGTCTGCCTGTTTTGTTCAGAAATACCACGCGGTGTACCTCCGGACACGCATGCATGTCCGAGGGATCTGGCGCTGCGGCTATTACAGCCATTACGAAACATGGAATATTTTGGCAGTTATGAATAGCAACCATCAGCTGTATAATGGAATGACGACAGTGAAAACTTCTGCAGACCCGAGAATCGAACTCGGATCTGCCGCTTAACGCGAGCGGTCGCCTTACAATTAGGCTCTCCGAGCCAAACTTCCGTGTGTCGTCAACCATGTGTCCACAACTTGCACTCGAACATTCGTTATGGTTATTCCAGTACAGGGCAGGTTGTAGACACATGGTTGAAGACATATGGAAGTTTGGTTCTAAACGTGTACCGCGCTCATATAGCCAGATGTTAAGGTGACCGCTCACGATCAGCGCGAAATCCGGGTTCGAGTCCCAGCCTGGCACAAATTTTCACTGTCGTCATTCCATTATACAGCAGATGATTGTCCATATTCAAGAATGCGAAAACATTTCATCTAATAAAATTTATCTAAGAAGCAAAAATACTTACGTGTGAAATCTTATGCGCAGTTGTGATTGGTACCTCTTTGTCGAACTCCATAGCACTGGAGTATGATTATTATTTTTTCCCCCTTCTCCTGTGGAGTCGAGTTCTTTGGATAACTGCAACAATGTGGGTGTAACGTACGATTATCCTGATGGAAATTTGATGCTGACTTCGATCTCGAATTAGGTCTTCAATACTAATTCTGTGATGTCCCTTGAGCCGTCATTCCTCGGGAAACGTTCACCATTGCTGACGAATATAAATACGTGAGAGGAAGCTGTCATAAACGCAACAGGTACTAGATGCCAGTTACAGGCTACCCCTTGGGAACGTTCGATTACAGTGTACAGAGCTGGGATAGTGTTGTGGACCGGAAGCGTGGTTGCGCCGTGGCTCCTCTGGAGATGGCCGAGGTGGCGGCTGGCGGGCGGAGCGACGCCACGCCTCGGCAGTGCTGCCCGCTCAATACCGCCCTTGTTGCCGGCGACTCTGCCGGACTCTAAATAATGCAGCGCCCTCTGCAGCTCCGCCGCACCCGGGACCGCTGCTCCTGCGGCCAGACCACCTCCTCCTCCTCCTCCTCCTCCTCCAAAGCCCTCCAGAGGCGTTGGTGCGCCTCTCGCTCTTGCTTTCCTCAATTCTCAAACTGTCTGCCGGTTCCAGCCTCTGATATCTAAGCTTGCAGGATACAATACATAATTTTTGGGTCTGATTGTCTTAGAAGCCTTTTCCACACTCTTTTCTCTCTAGATTTTTTCACTCTTTGAACCTTTTGTGTAACTCTTCATACCATGTACTCTGGTTTTTTGCCCGCTTTATATCCTCACTCTCCACTCTCTTTCTTGCTCTGTTTCGGCCCCTTTTCCACCCTGTCTTCGGCCCCTTTTCCACCCTGTCTTCGGCGCCTTTTCCACCCTGTATTCTCCCTGCGGCTCTTTCTTCTCCCTGCGGCTCTTTCTTCTCCCTGCGGCTCTTTCTTCTCCCTGCGGCTCTTTCTTCTCCCTGCGGCTCTTTCTTCTCCCTGCGGCTCTTTCTTCTCCCTGCGGCTCTTTCTTCTCCCTGCGGCTCTTTCTTCTCCCTGCGGCTCTTTCTTCTCCCTGCGGCTCTTTCTTCTCCCTGCGGCTCTTTCTTCTCCCTGCGGCTCTTTCTTCTCCCTGCGGCTCTTTCTTCTCCCTGCGGCTCTTTCTTCTCCCTGCGGCTCTTTCTTCTCCCTGCGGCTCTTTCTTCTCCCTGCGGCTCTTTCTTCTCCCTGCGGCTCTTTCTTCTCCCTGCGGCTCTTTCTTCTCCCTGCGGCTCTTTCTTCTCCCTGCGGCTCTTTCTTCTCCCTGCGGCTCTTTCTTCTCCCTGCGGCTCTTTCTTCTCCCTGCGGCTCTTTCTTCTCCCTGCGGCTCTTTCTTCTCCCTGCGGCTCTTTCTTCTCCCTGCGGCTCTTTCTTCTCCCTGCGGCTCTTTCTTCTCCCTGCGGCTCTTTCTTCTCCCTGCGGCTCTTTCTTCTCCCTGCGGCTCTTTCTTCTCCCTGCGGCTCTTTCTTCTCCCTGCGGCTCTTTCTTCTCCCTGCGGCTCTTTCTTCTCCCTGCGGCTCTTTCTTCTCCCTGCGGCTCTTTCTTCTCCCTGCGGCTCTTTCTTCTCCCTGCGGCTCTTTCTTCTCCCTGCGGCTCTTTCTTCTCCCTGCGGCTCTTTCTTCTCCCTGCGGCTCTTTCTTCTCCCTGCGGCTCTTTCTTCTCCCTGCGGCTCTTTCTTCTCCCTGCGGCTCTTTCTTCTCCCTGCGGCTCTTTCTTCTCCCTGCGGCTCTTTCTTCTCCCTGCGGCTCTTTCTTCTCCCTGCGGCTCTTTCTTCTCCCTGCGGCTCTTTCTTCTCCCTGCGGCTCTTTCTTCTCCCTGCGGCTCTTTCTTCTCCCTGCGGCTCTTTCTTCTCCCTGCGGCTCTTTCTTCTCCCTGCGGCTCTTCCTTCTCCCTGCGGCTCTTCCTTCTCCCTGCGGCTCTTCCTTCTCCCTGCGGCTCTTCCTTCTCCCTGCGGCTCTTCCTTCTCCCTGCGGCTCTTCCTTCTCCCTGCGGCTCTTCCTTCTCCCTGCGGCTCTTCCTTCTCCCTGCGGCTCTTTTTCCTCTCTACAGCTCTTTTTTCTCGCTATCTTTAGCCCTTTCTTCTCACGAACGCGAACCCTTACTTTCCCTCGAACTTCTTGGTTTTCCGGTGTTCTCTCTATTGTTAGACCCTTTTTCTCTATCTTTAACCTTTTTATCTGTCTTCAGCCTCTTTTGTGTCTGTTGTCAAGTAATATAATTGCGTAGGTTTCTGTGGCCAGAGTTAGTCGACATAAAAGATTTCTGAGTATAATGCGTAAAACTACCGCTGTTGGAGAAAAAGCCAATGTCTGGGTCTAATCCAGAAGAAGGCCGCTGCAACCTAGGCTGAAACGTTGGTTTTTCTCCAGCAGCAGTAGTTTTATGCATTATGACATGGTACCTTACCCAGAAAACTTTTATGTCGAGTGTTGTCAACTAGTTCTTTTTTATCTTACCTGCCAATTTCTTCACTCTTAGCATCCAATTCTTTCCCTCTTAGCGTTCAGTCTCTTCATTCTTAGCCTCCAAATTCTTCGCTGTTATCCCCCATTTCTTCGCTCTAAGTCCCCAATTTCTTTTCTTTCAGGATCTGATTTCTGTACTCTTAGTTTCTTTCTAACTGTTTGTTTCCGTGTCCTCCTCACTGTTTGTCCCTTGTTTCCTCACTGTTTCTGCCTCTTTTTCTTTATGTTTCTCCCTCTTTTTCTTACTGTTTCTCCCTCTTTTTCTTACTGTTTCTCCCTCTTTTTCTTACTGTTTCTCCCTCTTTTTCTTACTGTTTCTCCCTCTTTTTCTTACTGTTTCTCCCTCTTTTTCTTACTGTTTCTCCCTCTTTTTCTTACTGTTTCTCCCTCTTTTCTTAGTGTTAGTGTTTCTCCTTCTTTTCTTAGTGTTTCTCCTTCTTTTCTTAGTGTTTCTCCTTCTTTTCTTAGTGTTTCTCCTTCTTTTCTTAGTGTTTCTCCTTCTTTTCTTACTGTTTGCCCCTTTTTTACACCATTTGTCGCCTTTTTCTCATGACTTTGTGTCTATTTTTTGTTCTTTTTGTGTCTGCTTTTGGTTCATTTTCAATCATCTTTGCTCTCTTTCTTTCACTTCCATTACCTTTCCTCGTTTTGCCACTCTCCCCCCCCCCCCCCCCCCCCCCTCCTCTCTCTCTCTCTCTCTCTCTCTCTCTCTCTCTCTCTCTCACTCTCTCCTCTCTCTCTCTCTCTCTCTCTCTCTCTCTCTCTCTCTCTCTCTCTCTCTGCGCTCCTGTCCACCTGCGCCCACGGCGGTAGCCGTGCGCGGCGCGGCTGAGCCGTGGAGTGCTGTATGTAGGCCAGCAGCGGCTGCGGCTGCGGCTGCGGCAGGCGGGGGCCGGAGCGGTGACTCACCGTCTGGCCACGCCGAGGCTGACCTCGCGCCCGCCGGCTCGCGGACAGCGGCTGGGCTGGCCCACCTCGCTCCCACACCGCGCTAATTACCCTCAGCGCTCGCCATAGGTAACGCCATCCCGCCTCTTCCCTCGCTCGTTCTCCCCTGCCGTGCCGCGTTTCATTCATTCAAACAGGAGTAACCCATGGAGCGTGCCGTCACGCCGTAGGACGAGCGTATCTCATTTTCTCCGGACTCTCTGTTGCTTCAGTCTTTGCCACCGAAAAGATAGCTTGTCTGTCTCATGTACGTAGAAAGCACAACTGTGAGTAAAGAACTCAGTGGTCAGAATTAGATTTTGACTCTGTAGCGGAGTGTGCGCTGATATGAAATTTCCTGGCAGATTAAAACTGTATGCCCAACTTGGGTAGCTCAGATGGCAGAGCACTTGTCCGCGAAAGGCGAAGGTCCCGAGTTCGAATCTCGGTCCGCCATACAGTTTTAATCTGCCAGGAAGTTTCAACTCAGTGGTCAGGTTGGCCACTCCACAGGCGAAAAGTGGAAGGCTGTACACGCAGCCTCATGTCATTCGTTGTCGATCGTGTCGTCTGTGTAATAATGCATCGGACGTCTACCAAAAGCAAATTTACAAACATTTATTCGGTGTAGTGACTGACAAGTGGAAAAAGTACTTCTGCCACCTTCTATTTCCAGTGGATTCTGCCGCAGCCCACCTTTTTATTCATTTTGTTTAGAAGTACGAGTGCCTTTAGCATGAAACGACTGAAAAAGCTCAGCAGGCTAAAATGTTGGAAAGCATCAAAACGAAGCAATATCATTTGAGACAAACAAGTGAGATACAGTGAAGGGGGAAGTTACGTTCTCAATAGATTTCCTGATTACCTCCGTCGCTGATTTGCTGCTCCAAACAGATATTCAGAACTTCTTTGCAGCATTGGGCCTCGAATCCGGAACCGCTTCTGGAAGTAGTTCCTATGTTGTGGCTGAGCCATTTCATCGCTATCTTCAGCTCCTGGCTTAGTAAATTTGTTCATGTGTTCTTGATTGCTTAGTCTTAAACTACATAATTGGGTTTTCATCAAAGTTCAGTTTTAAGCCATTTCTATCAAACCATGTACCAAAATTGTGGATGTTGTTTGCTGGGACTAGCTCCATGCTATCTGTTTCTATCAGCAATGTGTATCACATGCAAATATTGGACTGGTGCGTAAGTTCATTGCGTTTTTCCAAAAGTTAAACATAACATAGAGATTATTGATCAATAATATATTCTCCTTCGCTATTTACAACAGGCTGGTATCGCTGGGGTAACTTTTCGATTGCACGACTAGAAATCACATGCTTTTGAGGCGAGTCATGTTCGAAGCGCATTTTCATTCTAAAAGGAAGCTCCTTAAAGGTTGTTGGTTCTTGTTGTTGTTGTTGTTTTGTTGTTGTTTTTGTTGTTGTGGTGGTGGTGGTCTTCAGCCCTGAGACTGGTTTGATGATGTAGCTCTCCATGCTACTCTTTTCTCTGCAAGCTTCTTCATCTCCCCTTACCTGCTGCAACCTACTTCCTTCTGAATCTGCTTAGTGTATTCATCTCTTGGTCTCCCTCAACGATTTTTACCCTGCGCGCTGCCCTCCAGTACTAAATTGGTGATCCCCTGATGTCTCAGAGCATGTCCTACCAACCGATCCCTTCTTGTAATCAAGTTGTACCACAAATTTCTCTTCTCCCCAATTATATTAAATACCTCCTCATTAGTTATGTGATCTACCCATCTAATCCTCAGCATTCTTCTGTAGCACCACATTTCAAAAGCTTCTATTCTCTTCTTGTCAGAACTATTTACCGTGCATGTTTCACTCCCATACATGGCTACACTCCACACAAAAACTTTCAGAAAAGGCTTCCTGACGCTTAAATCTATACTCGATGTTAACAAATTTCTCTTCTTGAGAAACGCTTTCCTTGCCATTGGCAGTCTACATTAAATATCCTCTCTACTTCGACCATCATCAGTTATATTGCTCCCCAAATATCAAAACTCCTCTACTACTCTAAGCGCCTCATTTCCTAATCTAATACCATCTGCATCACCCGATTTAATTTGACTACATTTCATTATCTTCGCTTTGCTTTTGTCGATGTTCATCTTATATCGTCCTGTTTAAGACACTGTCCATTCCGTTCAGCTGCCCTTCCAGGTCCTTTGCTGACAGAATTAAAATGTCATTGGTAAACCTCAAAGTTTTTATTTCTTCTGCCTGGATTTTAATCCCTACTCCATATTTTCCTTTTGTTTCCTTTACTGCTTCCTCATTATACAGATTGAATAACATCGGGATAGGCTACAACCATGTCTCACTTCCGTCCCTTTGTTAGATACAGAACGGAAAAGGTGAAAATCTGCTGATCGCTAGATCATTTGAATAGGATGAGTGCGGAATGACTTCTAAACTCAACTCCTGTTTAGTGTTTTATGTCGGCTCTGCAGAATGCCGACGGTTATCATCGTGGAGTTGCATCACTTCACGCAGTCTTCTTGCTTGTTGTGCTTGGGTTACGTCCGCAGAACGTCTCAGTTTTTGACAATAAATGACAGTAGTGATTGTTACACCTCGAGAAAGCAATTCGTAGTACACCACACAGCCACTCTTCAACCAGATGCAAAACATGATGGTTTGCGGATGCGCGCAGCTATTGGTATGGAGAGTTGCTGCTTTGTTTGTGCTCAGCCATTTCTTTCCTTCCTTTGTGTTACGATGAAGACGCCATTTCTCGTCACCAGTGAAGACACAGGATAGGAATGGTCGGTGTTTTTCATGAGTCACTTGATGAAGAGCAAGCTGAGATACCCATACGGCTACCCGCTGATTTTTGTGATTTTTGGCTTAGAGCATCTTCCCTATTCCAAGAAGATGGCACACGATAGTGCAATGGTTACAGGTAATCACATTTGCCAGTCGCGAGTACACTGACGTGGATCAATGTGGATTAATGCGTGTAAAAGATCTTCGTCAAATCCCGACAGTCTTGCTGAAGGTGGAGAGTCATCAAATCCCGACGGTCTTATTGAATGTGGAGAGTCACTAATTTCGAAACGATCCTCCTCAAAACAAGAAACCCATTTTCTTGCAATGGTCTCTCCAGTGGCATTATCCCAATACACGCAGTAAATGTTTCTGGCTGCCTATGCTACTCTCGCCCCCTCTGTCTCTGTCGGAAGAATATGTCTGAAACCTTCCTATTTCTCCCCCTGCCACTCCATTTTCTAGCGTTCACAGCTTCAGCCACTGTCTCCAAATGGTAAAATGATAGTATGTAAACCCAAATAGCAACAGTGAACACAATCAAAAAACAACACTCGAGAAATAAACCCATAGCAAATGGAATACCAACATGCAAAACAAAAACGCTACGAACTTATGCACAACCTAATAGTCTTGCATGACTATTTAAATTTCCACGTAAATTATATCGACAAACGAAAAAAAGAGTGAGACTCAAAACTGATCCTTGTGGAGTGCTGTGTGAAGTTGTTTTCCATTGCGTCAAATGAGTCATGCTATGGCAACCCTTTGTTTTCTTTTGGAAGGATATGACCTGATTCTCCAAAGCGTTTTCTCTGATCCCATGTGCCCTAGTTTGAGGCGATTTGTTTTTTGTTTCGACAATTCTGTTGTTGGTGTTCGGAGTTTCGGGGCAAGGAGAGAGGTGTGCTACTTCGTCCTGTGTCGGACTGTAGCGGGAACAGATTTGGCTGCGCGCCGATGGCCCACTTGGAGAGTATAAACGACGGTGAAGGACGCCGGGTAGGTTAGCGTGAGGCCGGAAGTCCCCGGCAGCGGTTGAGGTCTTTGTTCGGTCGGAGACCCGCGCTGGCGGTTGCTCCGCGGGCGACCTTCTTGCCTGTGGCTCTCAGCCCACTCATACTTTGCTCCGTGTCGCTCTTCTTCCTTAAAGCGATAATTTTTTTTTCCTTTTGGCACGTCTTCTTTTTTGTTGAGGGAAGGGGGGTTTCAACGAGAAAAAGTTTTATAAAGGTCTGAAATTACATGTAAAGTTTGCTGCAAGTGACGAAGTAAACTCATTCTCAAACCCTGGATGAATAAAGTATGGGTATTTTAGCGTCGACATGAATGCTGGGCTCAAAATCCGTTATTCCCGGTGCTTGTACATGTTCTTTATGATAAGGGTATAATACCTGCTCCACCAGTACTCTCCACACTGGTTTCACGGGCAAGTTGACGTGTGATTATTGCTGGGTGGTCGGCCACACGGTCCAACACCATCTCCTCAAATCCTGTTGTAGGGACATGTCTTTGGCGAGAACCTTGGCCGGATCTCTGTGGTATTAAACGACCCCGTCTCTCGAAGATGGTATCCACGAAGATAAACTACTTCCAGTTAGGACAGCTTATTCTGTACGTTTGTGCTGCCTTACGGGGACTACACCGTGCCGCACCGTACACTAAACGCATGCCTGCCAACCTTGTGACGAGAAACGTCGCGTCGTGCACTGTACACGAGTAACACACCTGGAATAGTGGTGTGCACGCCGCGCAGGTCCGTAAGTCGTCGCGCTGCATACGGTCGTCACGTGACTAACGTACTACATGCTAAGCTGTGTACAGTATGTCTCTTCGGTGTTCAAGTGTGTTCGCTGTTTATCACCCGCTGCCTGTTCCACTGTACAGCAGACACCCATGACCTTGCGAGAGTGCGGCATAAATGCATGCGCCATTGCAATACATGCATTGAGACTGGTGATCGCCGCTTTGAATAGTTGCTGTGACCTATGTTGTTTTAAAGCAGTGTATGCTGTGTGCGCCCATAACAGAAAAAAATATGCATTTCCAACTATTGGTCCCCCATCTCAATATAATCGCATGAGGACACGCTATCACCTGTTTCAACTTGACCCAAAAGGTTTGGGACACACTACATGTACCAAGTTTGATTCACATCGAGCCAGTAGTTTAGGAGGCGATGTGAAACATGAATATATACATATATACAAAAATCAAAAGAATTCTGCATCACATCTGTTCCGAGAGTTCCGGAACCTGTACAGAAAATTGGAATAGAGATCAACATAAAAATCATTTCCGCCATTTTTCTTGCTCATGAAAACTACACATTGCATGGTGTACCGCCACACAGCAAGACCTTCAGAGATGGTGGTTCAGATTGCTGTACACACCGGTACCTTTAATACCAAGTAGCACGTCCTCTTGCCTTGATGCGTGCCTGTATTCGTCGTGGCGCATTATCCACAAGTTCATCAAGGCAGTCTTGATCCAGACTGCCCCTCTCCTCAACGACGGTTCGGTGTAGATCCCTGAGAGTGGTTGGTGGGTCGCTTAATAGATAAACACTCATTTTCAATCTATCCCAGGCACGTTCGATAGGGTTCATGTCTGGAGAACATATTGGCCACTCTAGACGAGCGATGTCGTTATCCTGAAGGAAGTTATCCACAAGATGTACACTACGGGGGCGCAAGTTGTCGTCCATGAAGACGAATGCCTCGCCAATATGCTGACGATATGGTTGCACTGTAGGTAGGAGGATGGCACTCACGTATCGTACAGCCGCTACGGCATCTTCCATGACCATCAGCGGCGTACGTCGGCTCCACATAATGCCACTCCAAAACAGCACGAAACCTCCACCTTGCTGCACTCGCTGGATTGTGTGTCTAAGGCTTTCAGCCTGACCGGGTTGCCTCCAGGCATGTCTCCGACAATTGCCCGGTTGAAGGCATATCTTGCACCCATAGGTGAAGAACGTGATGCCGTGAGCGGTCCATTCGACATGTTGTTGGGCCCATCTGTACCGCGCGGCATCTTGTTGTGGTTGCGAAGATGGACCACGCCATGGACGTCGGGAGTGAAGTTGCGCATCATGCAGCTTATTGCACACGACGTCCTGTGGCTGCACGAAAAGCATTATTCAACATGGTGGCGTTGCTGTCAGGGTTCCTCAGAGACATAATCCATAGGTAGCGGTCATCCAATGCAGTAGTAGCCCTTGGCCGGCCTGAGCGAGGCATGTCACTGACAGTTCACGTCTCTCTGTATCTCTTCCATGTCCGAACAACGTCGCTTTGGATCACTCAGAGGCGCCTGGACACTTTCCTTGTTGAGAGCCCTTCCCGGCACAAAGTAACATTGCGGACGTCATCGAACAGCAGTGTTGACCGTCTAGGCATGGTTGAACTACGGACAACATGAGCCCTGTTTCTCCTTCCTGGTGTAATGACTAAAACTGATGGGCTGTCGGACTCCCTCCGTCTGCATGGTTGTTTACACCTTTGGGCGGGTTTAGTGACCTGTGAACCGTCAAAATGCCGCCTAGTCGTAGTGCGGGCACGTGAAGCGGTAGCAAAAGTATGTAAGCGGAGAAAGAGCAGACACGGAAGGGTGTCACCCTAGCGAAGATATTGGCTAAAAATTGGGAAATCCACAGAGATAAGGGACTCTGACGAAGGGCAGATTATTATTATGCAGAACCTGTGAAAAACGGCGAAACTGGTGGAATGTTCACGTTCTACTGTCGAGAACATCTATGGAAAGTGCTAGAAGGACAGTGAAACTAGCACTAGGCACTAAATGGTTGGGCGTCCACGAATGTTCACAGAACGTGGGGTTCAGAGGCATTTGTGCTCTGTAAAGTAGGATAGATGGCGATGTGTGGCAACTCTGCCGGGAGAGCGCAGAATTGGTGGACGCACGAATGTTTCGGAGCACAACGTCCATCGTACGTTGTTGAACGTGGAGCTCCGCAGCAGACAACGCCTACGTATTCATATGTTGACCCAACGGCATCGTCAGTTTCGATTGCAGTGGTCATGGGACCATCGGGATTTGACAGTCGGTGAATGGAAAGCTGTCGGCTCTTCGAGTGAATCGCAGTTTTTCAACCCCAAGTCCACAGTCGTCTCTCCAAATCCGTCACTGAGTGAATAGCGGCTCGAACGCAGGCTCGTGGGAGCAGTATTATTCTACGGGAGACATTCTCCTGCTCTTGAACGAGGCGTTTGGTCCAAATCGAAGACACGCTGACAGCTGCGAACCTCCTGCATCCCTTCATGCTCTGAACTAGAACCGTGCCACATTGATTTGTGGAGTATTATTGTGTACTCACGTTAATGTCTCGGCAACCAAATTCGCGTGATATGAATCCTGTGAAACCGGGTCGCTATCGGGTGCCATCACCTCGTACGCAAGCCTGCGGTCGGTTATTTAGACGAATTACAAAATGTTCAAATGTGTGTGAAATCTTATGGGATTTAAATGCTAAGGTCGTCAGTCCCTAACCTTACACACTACTTAACCTAAATTATCCTAAGGACAAACACACACACCCATGCCCGAGGAAGGATTCGAACCTCCGCCAGGACGAGCCGCTCTGTCCATGACTGCAGCGCCTCAGATCGCTCGGCTAATCACGCGCGGCACACACGAATTACATGATGTGTGGATGTACATCTAATGCCACATACCTCTACTAACACACTAGCCAACTGTCGGATCCCTGATACGCAGAATCACTGATGTTTTTCGTTGCAACGACGAACAAACAGTCTGGTAAGCAGGTGTTCTTAATGCTTTGGCTCATCACGAGATCAAGGTGATCTAGCTGCCCCTACAAACGGGTTTTATGCAACCTGCAACGTCTTTAAATGTTGTCTCGCTTGCAACGTCAAACTGTTAGTCCTATTAGTCCTACAGAAAAAATAAGCAGGACGTTTTCGTAGCAAATTTTATGTTGCTAAGTTTTGTACTGGATACGTTTTCGCTGGAGGCCATGACCGATTCATTCAAGAAACACCGATTTGAACGTCACTTATGTTCGTTTTTTTTAATAACTACAGGCTCTAACGAAAACATATCCCATTGCAAAATTTAACTATTTTAAATTTCCTAGAAACACGTCCTGCTCACTTTTTTTGTAGGGCAATTAATTTTCAGGTAGGGAGCGAGAGAATATGGAAACCCCGGGCGTGGTTTTTGATGACGTGACTTGAAAAAAACCCGTCGGTAGGTGCAGCTGATTCACTCAGTGTGTTGTGAAAAGTGGTGGTTCTATGACACTGCTCTGGGATACGCCCAGTGTTACTTTCATTAACGCCTGTCAGCACCTGCTTTCTTTGTGCTCTGGATTATTACATTCTTCTTGAAGCCTGGGAGTATTTCGCCTGCGCTGCTGAGTGGAATTGTTTTCGGAAGTGCATAAATACCTCACCTACGTGACTGCCTTCATCTGTCGATTAACGCGAACCGCAGTGCACCGGACGTACGAGTAAAGGCGGCGCGTTCTGTGGCGGGTTGGTGGTACTGGCGGAGCCTGCCGTTCTGCGACGCAGAGGCGGCGGCATTTCCGGAGCTGGACGACCACCGGAAACGGCCGGGCTGCACGCCGCACGGGCTTCCCAGAAGGCGGCTCCACTGATACACGTCAGGACCGCGGCCCGGCTGCCGCTCTCAGCTTCCCCTTATCTGCTCTCGCCGCCTCCAGCAAAGTTTCCACAACCCGGCCCGAAAGGCAGGCATATCAGTCGTGTTTCTCGTCAGTTGCTAGTCACGACTTCCGGTACACTGCGCGACGTTTTCTAAACATACACTACTGGCCATTAAAATTGCTACACCACTAAGATGACGTGCTACAGCCGTGAAATTTAACCGACAGGAAGAAGATGCTGTGATATGCAAATGATTAGCTTTTCAGAGCATTCACACAAGGTTGGCGCCAGTGGCGACACCTACAACGTGCTAACACGAGGAAAGTTTCCAGCCGATTTCTCGCACACAAACAGCAGTTGACCGGCGTTGCCTGGTGAAACGTTGTTGTGATGCCTCGTGTAAGGAGGAGAAATGCGTACCATCACGTTTTCGACTTCGATAAAGGTCTGATCGTAGCCTATCACGATTGCGGTTTATCGTATCGCGACATTGCTGCTCGCGTTAGTCGAAATCTAATGACTGTTAGCAGAATATGGAATCGGTGGGTTCAGGAGGGTAATACGGAACGCCGTGCTGGATCCCAACGGCCTCGTATCACTAGCAGTCGAGATGACAGGCATCTTATCCGCATGGCTGTAACGGATCGTGCAGCCACGTCTAGATCCCTGAGTCAACAGATGGGGACGTTTGCAAGACAACAGATATCTCCACAAACAGTTCGACAACGTTTGCAGCAGCATGGACTACAACCTCGGAGACCACGGCTGCGGTTACCCTTGACGCTGCATCACAGACAAGAGCGCCTGCGATGGTGTACTCAACGACGAACTTGGGTGCACGAATGGCAAAACGTCATTTTTTCGGATGAATCCAGGTTCTGTTTGCAGCATCATGATGGTCGCATCCGTGTTTGGCGACATCGCGGTGAACGCACATTGGAAGCTTGTATTCGTCATCGCCATACTGGCGTATCATCCGGCGTGTTGGTATGGGGTAAATTGGTTACATGTCTCGGTCACCTCTTGTTCACATTGACGGCACTTTGAACAGTTGACGTTACATTTCAGATGTGTTACGACGCGTGGCTCTACCCTTCATTCGATCCCTGCGAAACCCTACATTTCAGCAGGATAAAGCACGACCGCATTTTGCAGGTCCTTTACGGGTCTTTCTGGATACAGAAAATGTTCGACTGCTGCCCTGGCCAGCACATTCTCCAGATCGCTCACCAACTGAAAACGTCTGGTCAGTGTTGGCCGAGCAACTGGCTTGTCACAATACGCCAGTCATTACTGTTGATGAACTGTGGTGTCGTGTTGAAGCTGCATGGGCAGCTGTATCTGTACACGCCATCCAAGCTTTGTTTGACTCAATGCCCAGGCGTATCAAGGCCGTTATTACGGCCAGAGGTGGTTGTTCTGGGTACTGATTTCTCAGGATCTATGCAGCCAAATTGCGTATAAATGTAATCACATGTCAGTTCTAGTATAATATATTTGTCCAATGAATACCCGTTTATCATCTCCATTTCTTCTTGGTGTAGCAATTTGAATGGCCATTAGTGTATATGTTACTAACAAAAGCGACTATCTCGGGGCACGGAACCAGAATCGAGCTGCAGCTTTTCCATGTAACGACTTTCAGTATGTATGTATAAAAATTCACCCGCATATGTTTGTGTTTGGATTGATTTGAATTCTTCACACACAGTTGCATTCAAATACGTGAGCGTTTTCTATACCTGGTTTTAATATATGTAGTATATTAATAAATACGTAATATATATATATGAAGGGAAAACGTTACTACCAAAAACCTCTAAAATTTCTTGGCCTATTTACTTAATGTTTTACGCGGTACTCCAATGAACATCCGGACGGACGTAGGCTATATATTTTAAATAAATAATTTGTAACTACAGGCGCGGATTCGTGACTAGAAATGGAACATAATGTGTCTGGAAATGGAACATAATGCAGAGCTGCATCGTATCCACGTCACGACTAAGTTAACACTGGCCTCCATGGGATTGCAGGTGATATAGTAGCGGTTATCATGCAGGATGCATATAATCGTACTTTGTTTTACGCTATGTTGACTGACACTCGCTTGGAGCTTGTTCTAAGTTCGTCTCAATATCCTGTAGAACCTGGTCTTCCAAATCTGGAAGCCTGCAACACACAAGGAACCCACGACACGTCGTCAGATGAACTGTCATTCGTTAGCGCCATCTACCGTGGCAACGATGCATTTCCGGACACACGTTTTAGGACGGCTTTTCTCTTTTCCAGTCAGCAACCCGTCGCTGCAGTTTGTCGGCTGTATTAAAATTCACCCTGTATATCTTTAATAAAGAGTGAACATTAATTATGTTCGGTGAGTCACGAACTATTCCCACGAAGAATAACTTCGAAAGTATGATAAGCGCTGAATAGTTCGTCGGACAAAAGTTGCATGGGACAGCGGGACCATAATATGATGCTGCTTTCTTGTTGCTAGGTGGGGTCGCTTCAGAGATATGATGGTCAACTTTGTTTTTTAAAATGGGATGCTGTAGTTTGCGACTTATTTTCTGATAGCGGCTATCGAGACGAATCCAATGATGTGTAACAGTAAGCTCTCTGAAGGTCAGCGAAGGTCAAAAAGTCGGCATGAACGTCCATTTACAGAAGGTGTTGGAAGTGATGACCATTGATATCAATTCAGTTATGCCTTCTTCTTATCATGGATTGAGTGATATTCCTTATCACATCAAGCAAATGCTCTGACAATTCTCTAAACTTTTTTATTCACCGAGACATGGAAGTTACTCGCCGGCAGCAGTAAGAGGTAGGCTGCTCAGAACGCATACAGACGTCCAGAGGACTATGGGAAGGCACAAGCAACACACGAGGAAACGGCGGAACAGGACGTGTATACACGTCCACAGCAGGGAACGGGTTGATCGAGTTACCACGTGTTCTTGCTTCGTACGGAACTGAATGTCACAGCCGCTGAAGCCTCTCCAAGTGTAGATGATACATTGCGGTTAAGTCTCTGGTATGCAAGTCTAAAATATCTGCCAACAACTGAAATCCATGTCGGGTAATTGTTCTCTCGAACACGGGTCGAGCCGGTACAAGTGGCGCCGCTGCGTCGCTGGCTGGCGTTGCAGCAGCTGCCGCCCCCGCCGCGGTCTATTTCTGCGAGTGCGTGAGCAGCAGTGTCCGTAGCGGCGCCACGTGGCCGGACTGCAGTAAAACTGCACGCGCCGCGCCGGCCTTGGTCGCTGCAGACAGTAATAGACGCCGCCGCCACCGCCGCCTGACGCAAGCGCCGCTCCGCTTTCCCTGGCCGCCGCCTCCTCCGCCCCCGCCCCAGCGTCTTGCCGCCGTGCCACCAGCCCTCGCTTGCGCACTGGTGCATTGTGTGCTGGGGTCAGCTCGTCTTGCGACCATACACCTGCAGTGGCGCGACGCTCTTCATATCCCATCACGAGATCCCGAAAGCCACGAGTTGGATGCAGTGCTTTCTCTCTTTTCCAGCCACTATCCTGTATCGTTTCCCAGGCTTAGGTAAGGTACACTGCTGACCACTGGAATTGCCTCAAGAATGAAAGCAACTTCCGCATGTGTGTCACTGCTCAATGAAACGTGACCATACATGGAAAGAAATCCTACAGTATAATACGAGAGGTAACTCGGAAAAATATGCAACGAGGTGAACGGAAATGGCACTTTTATTCAAAGCCGATAGTGATACTCAAGTCACCACGATTTATAATGGTTTCGTGGACATTAAAAAAAGGCAGGACGTGGTTCTTAACGGTTTCTTAATAGAATGTGTGACCACTACGGACGACAGGGTACGCTCTGTGACGTGGTCCCGTGCCGTCCACAGGGTTGGTAAGGATTTTCCGTGGTAGCGGTCCATTCCTCGACCATCACAGCTGACGACTTCTTGATGGTCCTTGGTGCACAAGCTGGAGTATCTCTCCCCAACGGAACCCACACGTGCTGGATGAGATTTAAGCCGAGGTGGGAGGAAAGGCAGTCCAATCCATTCGCTCAATATCTGAGGTTCCTACACCTGCGTTCTCCGGTGTGGTCGCGGTTTGCCATCCATAAAAATGAAGTCAGAGGCGAATGCATTCCTGAAGAGACGCTCGTGGGGAAGCAGTACAGTGTTACAAAACGTTGACCGATGAGAGTATTGTTTTCAAAGATTTGGAGATCGTTACACTTGTGCAACATTATGAGTCGTCAAACCATAATAGCTGGACCACCAGAACGATCATGTTCGACAACCCTGCATGTACTCTCATATGGTGAGAGGTGGAACACCAAATACAACCAGAACATTGTCGCACATAATCGTTTTGGTGCTCCATGTATTAGGGTGTGAAGAGGCATGGACGTACTGACCTCCAAATCTTTGAACA
Organism: Schistocerca gregaria; assembly: GCF_023897955.1. Classification (NCBI taxonomy): domain Eukaryota; kingdom Metazoa; phylum Arthropoda; class Insecta; order Orthoptera; family Acrididae; genus Schistocerca; species Schistocerca gregaria. The sequence goes on from NC_064925.1 coordinate 287,970,584, forward strand.
CGGTAAAATCACACGTTGCTGTTGTTGTGAGGGTGATCCTTGTGGATCCACAAGGAAACAAAATTTTAATCGTGTATATGTAAACTGAAGGGGCAGAGTCGAGGGGGAAGTGAAGGGACGGGAAGTGATGGCATGACAGATGTCAATCGCATCGTCACATTAAGCGGAATCGGCGGCGACAAGTGAAAATGTGTGTCAGGCCGGAATTTTAATTTGGGTTCCGTTAACCACTGCGCCACCCGCCACACTGTTGATCGAAACTGTGCGGACTATCTCGGCACGCCTCACGGCCGACCCACACTCCCACCGAGCGCCACCTACCCATTTCCTCCATGCTCGCTAATACGAGATTCCCGCACGAGGTCGGACGTACTTCTACTTCCGCATTGAAGAATGTAGATCCGTTGCCCATCCAGGTGAATCAATTGTATGAATGTGTAGTATCCCTTCTTTCGGACGTTTCTGAAAGAATGGATACCACGCATTCATATAATTCAATCGTTTATGTTGTTTCCTGCAAACGGCCGCGTTTATGTATGGAGAACCCTGAAAGAAGCCTAAGATCTGGCCTGCCTGCTTCTACAGTCAAGCATGGGGGAAGTTCCGTTATGATTTACGTTGCTATATTGTGGTATTCAGATAGTCCTGTCATTACTCACACGGGCCAGATTACTGCGAATTAATATCTCGACATCCTGGACAATAAACGGCTTATTATAACTGGCATATTTCTGCCAACACTGCCATATTCTAAGATGATAATGGGCCCATACACGGAGACAAAAACGTTCAGACGTCGTTTGTGGAACATCAGAGCCGGCCGCGGTGGCCGAGCGGTTCTAGGCGCTACACTCCGGAACTACGCGGCTGCTGCGGTCCTAGGTTCGAATCTGCCTCGGGCATGGATGTGTGTGATGAACTTAGGTTGGTTAGGTTTAAGTAGTTCTATGTCTAGGGGACTGATGACCTCAGATGTTAAGTCCCATAGTGCTGAAAGCCATTTGAACCGTTTTTGGAGCATCAGAATATAGTCAAACATCCTCCGTGGTCAGTACAATCGCCAGACCTCAACGTCACTGAACGGTTATGGGGAATTTTAGAGTGTGAGGTGCGGATGTCCAGCTCCAACATCGCTCAAGCAGTTGGTGGATGTTTTGGGACAAGAATGGGATAACATTCCGTTGGAAAGAGTGTGGTGTCACCGCCAGACAGCACACTTGCTAGGTGGTAGCCACTATCAGTGGTTGCAGACCGAGCGCCGCCACACGGCAGGTCTAGAGAGACTTCCTAGTACTCGCCCCAGTTGTACAGCGGACTTTGCTAGCGATGGTTCACTGCCTACTTACGTTCTCATTTGCCGAGACGATAGTTTAGCATAGCCTTCAGCTATGTCATTTGCTACGACCTAGCAAGGCGCCATATTCAGTTACTATTGATATTGTGAATCATGTAGTGTCAAGAGCGACGTTCATCATTAATGGATTACAGTTAAGTATTGCACCAGCTACGTCCGTTTTTCTAAATTCTAATTTCCTTGTCATGTTCCAGACCTCACGCCAGCCTGCGTGCGCTAAAACGCGTGCGTTTCGGCCGCCTTTAGTAAAACGGTGTTGGCTCTCCTACCAACCACAACAAAGAGTTCAAATGCTCTACGAATCTGTTCCGCGAAGAACTGCAGCTGTTTTGTAAGCCTTTAGCGACCCAACTCTCTCTATATATAAATATTGTCTATTTGTGACGTGTTCATATTATTTTCTTCCCCCCCCCCCCCCCCCTTCTCCTCACCTAGCTGTATTTGTAGAGCAGACTAGCAAGTACAGCCTGAAAGTTGGACTGGAGGGTCTAGAGGCCAGCGGATACGGCAGCAGCTGCAACGCAACAGCTCTTCGCCTGGCCGGTGCAACCACAGTAAGGGAAGGCACCGGAAGTGCAACAGACGCTGCGGCGCCTATCGCTCCTCCATCGCGGCCCGCGCCCTCATGAATGAACACCAGCCGGCCTCGGGACGGCCGCACGTGTAGGCATGGCCAAAATGGACCAGCCGGCGGGCTCTTCACTGCACCTGGCGCCCTCGCGCACGCGTGCAGCGACGTACATCGCACTTCCGCTGCTCCACTGTGGGCCGGAGATACTCAGTCGAGCATCTTTTCACTGGAGCGGACACAAGTGAACGAGTACTGGGTGATCAAAAAGTCTGTATAAATTTGAAAACTGAATAAATCACGGAATAATGTAGATAGAGAGGTAAAAAATGACACACATGCTTGGATGGACATGGGGTTTTATTACAACAAAAAAAATACAAACGCTCAAAAAACGTCCGACAGATGGCGCTTCATCTGACCAGATTAACAATAATTAGCATAACAAAGTAAGACAAAGCAAAGATGATGTTCTTTACAGGAAATGCTCAGTATGTCCACCATCGTTCCTCAACAATAGCTGTAGTCGAGAAATAATGTTGTGGACAGCACTGTAAAGCATGTCCGGAGTTATGGTGAGGCACTGGCGTCGGATGTTGTCTTTCAGCAGCCCTAGAGATGTTGGTCGTTCACGATACACTTTGCGACTTCAGGTAACCCCAAAGCCAATAATAGCACGGACTGAGGTGTGGGTACCTGGGAGGCCAAGCATGACGAAAGTGGCGGCTGAGCACACAATCATCACCAAACGACACGCACAAGAGATCTTTCACGCGTCCAGCAATACTTTTTTTTTCTTCTAATAAAACCCCATGTCATTCCAAGCATGTGTGTCAATTTTTACCCCTCTATCTACATTATTCAACATTTATTCAGTTTTCAAATTTATACTGACTTTTTGATCACCCGATATATATTCTCTGGTCTAAACGGCAAAAGTAACAACTAAATTTTGCATGGTATGTAATCATCACCAACGACACACACACCCGTTACATGTATTTCTTGCCATGTGTCCATATTTCCGTCCAACCCCTCACCAGACACTTATTCCTAGGTATTTCACAATTCTTAAGGTGTACATTTTCCAGTGATTTATCCAGAATAGTGCCGGCGAGCAGTAATAGGGCCATTCGCTTGTTTATCAACAATACATTACGTCTATTTAAGTTTAGAGTCAGCTGGCAGTCCCTACACAAATTGTTCGCTACAGCCTTCTGGCGTTGCAGCCCTGTTGCTTATAAAGGGGGACCGAAAACTTTCCGTTTGAGGGCGCCCCTACAGGTTAAACGTAACATACCTCGACTCTACTTTCCAACGTGTGGGACGTAAAGAACACTACTGGCCATTAAAATTGCTATACCACGAAGATAACGCGCTACAGACGCGAAATTTCACCGACAGGAAGAAGATGCTGTCATATGCAAATGATTAGCATTCACACAAGGTTGGCGCAGGTGGCGACACCTACAACGTGCTGACATGAGGAAAGTTTCCATCCGAAATCTCATACACAAACAGCAGTTGACTGGCGTTGCCAGGTCAAACGTTGTTGTGATGCCTACCATCACGTTTCCGACTTGGTCGGATTGTAGTCTATCCCGATTGCAGTTTATCGTATCGTGACATTGCTGCTGGCGTTGGTCGAGATGCACTGACTGTTAGCAGAATATGGAATCGGTGGGTTTAGGAGGGTAATACGGAACGCCGTGCTGGATCCCAACGGCCTCGTGTCACTAGCAGTCGAGATGACAGGAATCATATCCGCGTGGCTGTAACGGATCGTGCTGCCACGTCTCGATCCCTGAGTCAACAGATGGGGACGTTTCCAAGACAACAACCATCTGCACGAACAGTTCTACGACGTTTGCAGCAGTATGGGCTATCAGCTCGGAGACCATGGCTGCGGTTACCTTTGACGCTGCATCACAGACAGGAGCGCCTGCGATGGTGTACAACGACGAACCTGGGTGCACGAATGGCAAAACGTCATATTTTCGGACGAATCCAGGTTCTGTTTACAGCATCATGACGGCCATCTTCCATTGCTTCCTGGAAAAATAAACAAAATGTGCGTGTGATGTTGCGGTCGCTTGGCCGTAAAGCAGCATCAGTATGCAGTGTGGTTTCTGATGTAATCCCTTGCACAGAATATTCCTTACAGTTGGCCACCCTCCAATGGCGCCATGTCACTGATTGCGCGGCCCCTCCCGCCGGAGGTTCGAGTCCTCCCTCAGGCATGGGTGTGTGTGTGTGTGTGTGTGTGTGTGTGTGTGTGTGTGTGTGTGTGTGTTGTTCTTAGTGCAAGTTAGTTTAACTAGTAAGTCTAGGGACCGATGATTCCAGCAATTCGGTCCCTTAGGCATTCATACATTTTTAAACTCCAACACCTCATGGTCTTGAGCTTAATGGTAACAGCTGACGTTGCAATGATTGAATCATTTGTGATATGAAAATACTTTCAAACTGACTCGCCTCACCACTGCCTCGCGTAAACACTAATCCAGAGAGAGCAGTTGTGCAGTAACACGGGCGGCATCTGCAAGACTGCGACACACTATCGCTGGACGACCGTAGTGTGTACCGATCACTTGGTGTAGCCCTATGAAAATCTTCGTTTAAAACGCCGTTGGCTGCCGAATGGCCGGCGATGGGCACACGGTGCAAAACGAGTGGTTACGACAGGCATTCGCAAACTTTCCTTCTGACGAGTCACCTAGATAATTTTATTACTTTAATGGACCATTTTGTTTATTTTTATGGTTAATAAAATTAATAACATTTTTAAAAGAGTCCAAACTTCTTTATTCGCTGTTAATTTCAGTTTTAAGTCATAACTAATGACACATATATTTTTTTAAAAAAAGGAAGAAGAAGAAATGCTGGAAAAGGCCACAAAGTCATTGTTTTTCGTGGAGCACTTATTCACTTCCTGCGGAAACATAGTTTGTGGAAAACGCTGGATTACGAAAACTATCGAGTCCGCCCATCGCAGACAAGAATTGCATGCGTGGAAAGCAAACATGGCTATTAGCAAATGCGGCACTTCGTGTCAATAACGATTTGCTCCCCTGAGAATAAGAAATCAAAGAAATACGAAAACTACCGATTCGGGCAAGAAGTGCGTGCGGGAAGAAAACACGCGAGTAACGAAACGGTACTTTTAGGCTCTTGGAATTCTTGTTGCTCAGTAACGAATACGTAGGTTATGAAATAGCCGAACGCGAGCAAACAGCGCTCGATCGTGTTTTGTTCGCATTCGCGGGTGTTCGCTCGTGTTCCGCAGGTTGTCTGCAACGGAGAGTGCGCTGATAGGCAACTTTCTGGCAGATTAAAGCTGTGCATCAGACCGAGACCCAAACTTGGGACCTTTGCTTTTCGCGGGCAAATGCTCTACCGACTGAGCCATCCAAGCACAACTTACGATGCGTCCTCGTAACTACACTTCCGCCACTTCCTTATCTCCTTCCTTCTAATCTTCACACTAGTTATCCTGCGAAACTTGCAGGAATAGCACTCACAGAAAAAGGATATTGCGGCGATATGGCTTAACCATAGGCTGGGAATGTTTCCAGTTTGATATTTTCGTTCTGCTGCGGACTGTGCGGTAATGTGAAAGTTCCTGTCAGTCTAAAAATGTGTGTCGGATGGGGACTCGAACTAGAGACTTTTGCCTTTAGCAGATTTGGAAGGAGGGAGATAAGATTCTGGTCTAAGTAAAGATGTTAGGACTGGTCGTGAGTGTCGCTTGGGTAGCTCAGTTGGTAGAGCACTTGCCCGCGGAATATAAACGTCCCGAGTTCGCGTCTCGGTCAGGCACACAGTTTTAATCTGGGAGATTCGAAGTACGGCCGATGAAGAACGACATAAGCGCTGTCTCTTGGAATTACTCCGAAATCATTACCACAGCAAAGAAAGCGACGAGGGCGAAGACTTGAAGAGTGTGGCGGAGCTGAGACGTGCAGGTGCTGGGGAAGCGGCTCCGTTATCTGGCGACAAACATGTTTACTGCCGCATAGCTGCCCGCTCCCTGTCCTTCCACCCCACCAGCTGCCGCCAGGAAGTGCAGCGCCGGCCAACAGCATTCGCAGGGCTGCGGTACAAAAGCAAAGGGTTACGATATCACCCCTTTTACAGGCGAATATAACGGAACTCCGCTATTCAATGCGTCTTCGTAATCTTAAACTTTAGTGAGTATATTTTGTATTAAAAAAATGTTCAAATATGTGTGAAATCTTATGGGACTTAACTGCTAAGGTCATCAGTCCCTAAGTTTACACAATACTTAACCTAAATTATCCTAAGGGCAGACACAGACACCCACGCCAGAGGGAGGATTCGAACCTCCGCCGGGACCAGCCTCACAGTCCATGACTGCAGCGCCCTAGACCGATCGGCTAATCCCTCGCGGCTTTTGTATTCAACCATGTTATAATTCATGCTTACGCTGTTAGTGTTTATTACACAAACTGTCTGTGTAGTTATGTTGATATTGGCCAATAAATAAACATCCTGAGCATTGGGCCAAGGTGCTTGTAACGAGACTACTTCGCCTTTGGCTGGTTTCGATTCTTACTCCATGTCCAATTTTTGTATCGCTCGGCTTTAGGAAACCAAACGAATAACACATTTTGCGACACTTTCTCTGGCGGAGCGCTTCAATCTACGTACGCAACAACCCGATAGGCTAACCTCAATGCTAATTAACACAGAAACGGTGCAAAGTATCGCATTTTTTCTTAGCAGTTATTTCTTAGCACTATTCGTATATACCCTCCAACACCGTTACAAGCTGTTCCTGACCGTGACCATCCTATATACAGGGTGGTCCATTGATCGTGACTGGATCAAATATCTCACGAAATAAGAGTCAAACGAGAAAACGACAAAGAACGAAACTCGTCTAGCTTGAAGGGGGAAGTAGGATGGCGCTATGGTTGGCCCGCTAGATGTCGCTGCCATAGGTCAAACGGATATCAACGGCGTTTTTTTAAAAGTAGGAACCCCTATTTTTTATTACATATTCGTGTATGTACGGTACGTAAAGAAATATGAATGTTTTGTTTGGACCACTTTTTTCGCTTTGTGATAGATGCCGCTGTAATAGTCACAAACATAAGGGTCACAATTTTAGACGAACATTTGGCAACAGATAGGTTTTTTAAATTAAAATACAGAAGGTAGGTACTTTTGTGAACACACAGTTTCTGAGAACGCATGCTGTTACAGCGTGATTACCTATAAATACCACATTAATGCAATAAATGCTCAAAGTGATGTCCGTCAACCTCAATGCATTTGGCAATACGTGTAACGACATTCCTCTCAATAGCGAGTAGTTCGCCTTCCGTAATGTTCGCACATGCATTGACAATGCACTAAGGCTCGTTGTCGGACGTTGTCGGTGGATCACGACGGCAAATATCCTTCAACTTTCCCCACAAAAATATATCCGGGGGCTTCAGATCCGGTGAACGTGCGGGCCATGGCATGATGCTTTGACGACCAATCCACCTGTCATGAAATATGCTATTCAATACCGCTTCAACCGCACGCGAGCTATATGCCGGACATCCATCCTGTTGGAAGTACATCGCCATTCTGTCATGCAGTGAAACATGTTGTAGTAACATCGGTAAAACATTACGTAGGAAATGAGCATACATTGCACCATTTAGATTTCCATCGATAAAATGGGGGCGAATTATCGTTCCTCCCATAATGCCGCACCATACATTAACCCGCCAAGGTCGCTGATGCTCCACTAGTCGCAGCCATCGTGAATTTTCCGTTGCCCAATAATGCATATTATGGCGGTTCACGTTACCGCTGTTGGTGAATGACGCTTCGTCGCTAAATAGAACGCTTGCAAAAAATGTGTCATCGTCCCGTAATTTCTCTTGTGCCCAGTGGCAGAAATGTACACGACGTTCAAAGTCGTCGCCATGCAATTCCTGGTGCATAGAAATACAGTACGGGTGCAATCGTTGTCGATGTAGCATTCTCAATATCGACATTTTTGAGATTCCCGATTCTCGCACAATTAGTCTGCTACTGATGTACGGATTAGCCGCGACAGCAGCTACAACACCTACTTGGGCACCATCATTTGTTGCAGGTCGTGGTTGACGTTTCACATCTGGCTGAACACTTCCTGTATCCTTAAGTAAAGTAACGCTCCGGACACTTGGATGATGTTCAGGATACTTAGCAGCATGCATAGCACATGCCCGTTGTGCATTTTGCTCACAATAGCTATACATGAACACGATATCGACGTTTTCCGCAATTGGTAAACGGTCCATTTTAACACGGGTAATGTATCACGAAGCAAATACCGTCCGCACTGGCGGAATGTTACGTGATACCATGTACTTATACGTTTGTGACTATTACAGCGCCATCTATCACAAAGCGAAAAAATTGGTCCAACTGAAACATTCGTATTTATTTACGTACTACACGAATATGTAATAAAAATGGGGGTTCCTATTTAAAAAAAAAAAAAGAAAAAAAACGCAGTTGGTATCCGTTTGACCCATGGCAGCGCCATCTAGCGGGCCAACCATAGCGCCATCTGGTTTCCCACTTCATCCTAGATGAGTTTCGTTCTTTGTAATTTTTTCGTTTGATGCTTATTTCGTGAGGTATTTGGCCGGTCACTGTCAGATGATGATGTTCAGATGTGTGTGAAATCTTATGGGACTTAACTGCTAAGCTCATCAGTCCCTAAGTTTACACACTACGTAACCAGAATTATCCTAAGGAGAAACACACACACCCATGCCCGAGGGAGGACTCGAATCTCCGCCGGGACCAGCCACACTGTCCATAGTTACAGTGCCGTAGACCACTCGGCTAATCCCTCGCGGCGGTCATTATCAATGGATCACCCTGTATATAGGAGAACAGTACACGTCGATTGTACAAAAGTGCAATCCCGGAGATAAAAGCAGTAACATTTCAGAAACATAAATGAGAAAAAATAATCATATACAGGGGGATTGAGCTGCCTCTACTTTTATGCAATCTGCAGTGCCTTTAGAAACCATATACGAGATCTTCGTATTCTCTGACTTGCTACGTGCAAACTATTACTCCTAAAGAAAAAGATGAACAGGACTTTTTGGTAGGAAGTTTAATGTAGTTAATTTTGTACTGGAATAGGTTTTCACCAGAGGCAGTCGTTTTCGAATTATTAAAGACCAACATTCAAAAGCTACCTTCAAACGCGTTTTTATTGAATAACTGGAGAACTGTGACTTCGAGCGAAAACGTATTTCAGTACGAAATCTAACTACATACGTTGGATGTTGTTGTGGTCTTCAGTCCTGAGACTGGTTTGATGCAGTTCTCCATGCTACTCTATCTTGTGCAAGCTTCTTCATCTCCCAGTACCTACTGCAACCTACATTCTTCTGAATCTGCTTAGTGTAGTCATCTCTTGGTCTCCCTCTACGATTTTTACCCTCCACGCTGCCCTCTAATACTAAATTGGTGATCCCTTGATGCCCCAGAACATGTCCTACCAACCGATCCCTTCTGCTGGTCAACTTGTGCCACAAAATTCTCTTCTCTCCAATACTATTCAATACTTCCTCATTAGTTATGTGATTTACCCATCTAATCTTCAGCATTCTTCTTGTCCAAACTAGTTATCGTCCATGTTTCACCTCCATACATGGCTACACTCCATACAAATACTTTCAGGAATGACTTCCTGACTCTTAAATCTATACTCGATGTTAACAAATTTCTCTTCTTCAGAAACGCTTTCCTTGCCATTGCCAGTCTACATTTTATATCCTCTCTACTTCCACCATCATCAGTTATTTTGCTCCCCAAATAGCAAAACTCCTTTACTACTTTAATTGTCTCATTTCCTAATCTAATTCCCTCAACATCACCCGACTTTATTCGACTATATTCCATTATCCTCGTTTTGCTTTTGTTGATGTTCGTCTTATATCCTCCTTTCAAGACACTATACATTCCGTTCAACTGCTCTTCCAAGCCCTTTGCTGTCAATGACAGAATTACAATGTCATCGGCGAACCTCAAAGTTTTTATTCCTTCTCCCTGGATTTAATACCTACTCCGAATTTTTCTTTTGTTTCCTTTACTGTTTGCTCAATATACTGATTGAATAACATCGGGGAGAGGCTACAACCCTGTCTCACTCCCTTCCCAACAACTGCTTCCTTTTCATGTCCCTCGACTCTTATAACTGCCATCTGATTTCTGTACAAATTGTAAATAGCTTTACGCTCGCTGTATTTTACCCATGCTACCTTGAGAATTTGAAAGAGAGTATTCCAATCAAAATTGTCAAAAGCTTTCTCTAAGTCTACAAATGCTAGAAACGTAGGTTTGCCCTTCCTTAATCTAGCTTCTAAGATAAGTCGTAGGGACAGTATTGCCTCACGTGTTCCAACATTTCTACGGAATCCAAACTGTTCTTCCGCGAGGTCGGCTTCTACTAGTTTTTCCATTCGTCTGTGTAGAATTATAGTTAGTATTTTGCAGCTGTGACTTATTAAACTGATTGATCGGTAATTTTCACATCTGTCAACACCTGCTTTCTTTGGGATTGGAATTATTATATTCTTCTTAAAGTCTTGGGGTATTTCGCCTGTCTCATACATCTTGCTCACCAGATGGTAGAGTTTTGTCAGGACTGGCTCTCCCAAGGCCGTCAGTAGTTCCAATGGAATGTTGTCTACTCCTGGGGTCTTGTTTCGACTCAGGTCTTTCAGTGCTCTGTCGAACTCTTCACGCAGTATCGTATTTCCCATTTCATCTTCATCTACATCCTCTTCCATTTCCATAATATTGTTCTGAAGTACATCGCCCTTGTATAGACCCTCTATATACTCCTTTCATCTTTCTGCTTTCCCTTCTTTGCTTAGAACTGGGTTTCCATCTGAGCTCTTGATGTTCATACAAGTGGTTCTCTGCTCTCCAAAGGTCTCTTGTATTTTCTTGTAGGCAGTATCTATCTTACCCCTAGTGAGATACGGCTCTACATCCTTACATTTGTCCTCTAGCCATCCCTGCTTAGCCATTTTGCACTTCCTGTCGATCTCATTTTTGAGACGTCTGTATTCCTTTCTGCGCCGGCCTCGGTGGTCTCGCGGTTCTAGGCGCGCAGTCCGATACCGTGCAACTGCTACGGTCGCAGGTTCGAATCCTGCCTCGGGCATGGATGTGTGTGATGTCCTTAGGTTAGTTAGGTTTAAGTAGTTCTAAGTTCTAGGGGACTGATTACCCCAGCAGTCGAGTCCCATAGTACTCAGAGCCATTTATTCTTTTTTTGCCTGCTTCATTTACTGCATTTTTATATTTTCTCCTTTCATCAATTAAATTCAATATTTCTTGTTACCCAAGGGTTTCTACTAGCCTTCATCTTTTTACCTACTTAATCCTCTGCTGCCTTCACTACTTCATCCCTCAAAGCTACCCATTCTTCTACTACCGTATTTCTTTCCCCCATTCCTGTCAATTGCTCCCTTATGCTCTCCCTGAAATCCTGAACAACTGCTGGTTTGGTCACTTTATCCACGTCCCATCTCCTTAAATTCCCACCTTTTTGCAGTTCCTTTAGTTTTAATCTACAGGTCATAACCAATAGATTGTGGTCAGAGTCCACATCTGCCCCTGGAAATGTCTTACAATTTAAAACCTGGTTCCTAAATCTCTGTCTTACCATTATATAATCTTTCTGAAACCTGTCAGTATCTCTAGGCTTCTTCCATGTATACAGCCTTCTTTTATGGTTCTTGAGCCAAGTGTTAGCTATGATTAAGTTGTGGTCTGTGCAAAATTCTACCAGGCGGCTCCCTCTTTCATTTCTTTGCCCCAGTCCATATTCACCTACTACGTTTCCTTCTCTCTCTTTTCCTTTACCGAATTCCAGTCACCCATGGCTATTAAATTTTCGTCACCCTTCACTATCTGAATAATTTCTTTTATTTGATCACACATTTCTTCAATTTCCTCATTATCTGCAGAGCTAGTTGGCATATAAACTTGTACTACTGTAGTAGGCGTGGGCTTGTCAACCTGACCAAAAGTCTTGTTCCTCCTGCCACCGCACTACACTAATTCCCACTATATCTAACTTTAACCAATCCATTTCCCTTTCTAAATTTTCTAATCTACCTGCCCGATTAAGGGATCTGACATTCCATGCTCCGATCCGTAGAACGCCAGTTTTCTTTCTCCTGATAACGACATCCTCTTGAGTAGTCCCCGGCCGGAGATCCGAATAGGGGACTATTTTACCTCCGGAATATTTTACCCAAGAGGATGCCATTATCATTTAATCATACAGTAAAGCTGCTTGCCCTCGGGGAAGATTACGGCTGTAGTTTCCCCTTGCTTTCAGCCGTTCGCAGTACCAGCACAGCAAGGCCGTTTTGATTATTGTTACAAGGCCATATCAGTCAATCATCCATACTGTTGCCCCTGCAACTACTGAAAAGGCTGCTGCCCCTCTTCCGGAACCACACGTTTGTCTGGCCTCTCAACAGATACTCCTCCGTTGTGGTTGCACCTACGGTACGGCTATCTGTATCGCTGAGGCAAGCAAGCCTCCCCACCAACGGCAAGGTCCATGGTTCATGGGGGGAGGATACGTTGGATAAAAATCGTATTACCGTTCGTTTTGGTGTGATTACTGCTAAGTGGAACGGGCTAAACTGTCTCGTGAAATATAAAAATACGTGATATATATATGTTACGCTAATATATAAAAAATTAAAATTGTCACATTGCCGTATCTAATGTGTAATATGCAGTATCTAGCACAGTTGTGGGTTGGAACCGAGATGTACGTGCAAATACAAGAGAACGGTGTTGGGAACTGTCATGTGTTAAATATATCGAACATCAAGCCCTGTAGCCGGGCTACAGCCATGATGCAAGTAAATATAGGTAGCTGTGCCTAATGTGCTACCTAAAAATGAAAAAAGAAAGATGGGAGTGTTAGTGGGAAACACGACTCCGGCAGAACTGACACATCCCCCCGCCGTTCAGGATATAACTTAGCCGCCGCGGCTGATTCACGTACACAAATCTGAGCTCATTAGCCTTGGACCGGTAGGCGCGGCTGCGGAGCATTTTGTCTCTGGCGTGACGCGGTTGCAGGCCAACCTGTAGCGTGACGTCACGGTGACGCACAAAAGCCTGAACGACGACGTGCGAAATCATGAAAAGCTGCACAATCAGTCCGCGTAACAGCTAACGTCATATCGCTTTGGCGCAGTGTAACATCCCGACTCGTTAGAACCCAGACTTTAGATAAGTGTAATGGTTCCCACGAGTCTACAACTACGTCTATACTCTGCAAACCACTGCGAGAAGTGCATGGCAGAGGGTACGTCTCACTTTGCCAGTTATCAGGGCTTGGTTCCGTTCCAGTTACGTACGGGGCGCGGGAAGAATGGTTGTTTATATGTCTCTGTGCGTGCTGTAATTAATCTAATCCTGTTGTCGCTATCGCTATGGGCGGCTGTAGTATTTTCCTAGAGTCGTAATTCAAAGCCGGTTTCTGATACTTTGTGTGCAGGCTTTCTCGGGATAGCTGTCCGCAGTTCGTGGTCTAGTGGCTAGCGTTGATGCCTCTGGATTACAGGGTCCCGGGTTCGATTTCCGGCCGAGTTGGGGATTTTCTTTGCCCGGGGACTGGGTGTTTGTGTTGTCCTCATCATCATCATTCGTGACATTGGCTAAGATTAGACTGTGTAAAAATTCGACTATGTAAAACTCGGGACTTCGTACGGGCACTGATGACCGTGCAGTTGAGCGCCTCACAAACAATCCTCAAGCTTTAGTCGATCATCATAAGTCTGCCAGAAGCACTGTGACACTCTCCTACAAACCAAACAAAACTATGACAATTTGTGCTGCTCTTCTGTTTATATCTCCCATTAGTCCTATTCGCTACGGGTCAAACTCACTCCATCAGCGTTCTAGTATGCATCGCAGGAGTGATTCGTAAACTGTCTCCTTTCCAGAATGGTTGTACTTCCCCAGTATTCTATCAACAAACCGAAGTCCGCCACCTGCTTTACCCAAGACTGAGCCTATGTGATCATTCCATTTCATATCCCTGCACAGTGTTACCCCCAGGCATTTGTATGAGTTGACCGATTTCAGCTGTTACTCATTGATATTATGGGATACTATGGTTCTTTTTTTCGTTTTATGAAGTGCGCAGTTTAACGTTTCTGAACATTTAAATCAGGTTGCCAATCATCGCGCCACTTTGAAATCTTACCAAAGTCTTTATGCAGCTTCTTTCAGGCAGTACTTCGTCATGGATAACTGCATCAGCTCCAAAAAAATTTTGTTTACTGTTAATTTCCCGCAGAAACATATCCACATTAGATCTCTTATTCACCCTAAGACAAGTAACCGAGAAGGCGTGGGAATTCAATGTAGATGTCCACATATTATTCGTAGATTTTAAAAAGGCCTACGATAGCACAGACGGATAGACACTCCTAAATATAATGAAGGAATTTAAAATCCCTTCAAAATTAATCAAATTAGTTAAAATGTATATAGATGAAACTTTATGTCGCATAAAGACACCGGTAGGAGAAACTGAAGATGTAAAGGTTTGCACTGGACTGAGACAAGGAGATGCCATTTTACCTATTTTATTTAACCTTGTCCTAGAGAAGATCGATAGAGAATTTTCTGAAACCAGTCCACAAGGAACCGGTGGGAGAAACTGAAGATTTTAAGGTTTGCACTGGACTGAGACAAGGAGATGCCATTTCACCTATTTTATTTAACCTTGTCCTAGAGAAGATCGATAGAGAATTTTCTAAAACCAGTCCACAAGGGAACCAGCTACAAGATGTGAATATTACAAGACTTGCCTATGCAGATGATGAAGCATTAATAAGTAGTTCCAAAAGAGAATTAATCAGAATGATGTAAAATTACTACAAAATTGCCGAGAAAACAGGATTACATGTTAATGAAGAAAATACAGAGTACCTGCCTATAAATAAGAAAACCAGAAAAGATGCACCTCTGACTGTAGTTGGATTCAATATCAAGACTGTTGACCACTTCAAGTACCTAGGAAGCCTTTTTAGTAATAACAACAGAGCAGATGTAGAGATATATGCCCGTTTATCAAAAGCAAACAGGGCACTTTTTAGTTTTATCAGAATTCTAAGAAAAGGAT
This sequence comes from Schistocerca gregaria, assembly GCF_023897955.1. Lineage (NCBI taxonomy): Eukaryota > Metazoa > Arthropoda > Insecta > Orthoptera > Acrididae > Schistocerca > Schistocerca gregaria. Next base: position 287,985,710 of record NC_064925.1, read on the forward strand.
CACTTAGCAGTAACTTCCTAATCCGCTTATATCAATCTACCATTATACCTGTGATGTTATATGGATGTGAAACATTAATATTTAGAAATAAAGATGAAGGAAAACTGTTAATATTCGAAAGAAACGTACTAAGGAAAATTTTTGGACCTGTATACGACGAAAATAACATGGAATGGAGGAAAAGAAGAAATGAAGAAATGAAGAATTAAGAGGACTGTACAAACACCGGTAACATCGTTGAAGTGCTCAAGAGGAGAAGGTTGAATTGGGCAGGCCATATAGCAGGAATGACAGAGAATAGACTACCTAGAATGGCATTCAGCAGAACAATAGATGGAACGTGAGAGAGACCCATAATCAGATGGCGGGATAATATTCGGGACGACACAACTAGGATGAACAGCAACAGCAACTGGAGAAACAGCGCAGTGCACAGGCAGAAGTGGAAGAGGCTCATAGAGCAGGCGTATGGTCGATAAGGCCCTTGCCACATTTAAAGTAAAGTAAATTAATATTGTTCGCAAGGTCACAAATATACAACATGAACTGCAAGAGTCCCAACACACTATCCTGTGACCCACCCGAAGTTACTTCCACATCAAAAAATCGGCAATCCACTCACAAATTTCGCTTGATACCCCCATATGACCGTACTTCTGACAATAATCGTAAATGTGCTACTTAGTCAAATGGTTTTCGGAAATCAAGAAATACAAATAAAAAACATAAAAATAACAATAACTTTAAAAAGTTTTAATATGTCCACTGCGTTTAACTTTAATTCTTGTTTTAAAAAATGGGTCAAATGGCTCTGAGCACTATGGGACTTAACATCTGAGGTCATCAGTCCCCTAGACTTAGAACTACTTAAACCTAACTAACCTAAGGACATCACACAGATCCATGGCCGAGGCAGGATTCGAACCTGCAACCGTAGCTGTCGCGCGGTTCCGGTTGAAGAACCTAGAACCGATCGGCCACCACGGCCAGCCTCTTGACCAAATAAACCGTTCTTATGTTCTCCCTCCCTCACTGAAGCGAGCTGAGCCCTGCAAGTTATACAAATTGCATTTTTTCTTTTTTTTTTACATTTAGTCAACATCTCTCGTGTCGTAAATATCTTAAGATAGCGATGAACAATGGTTCAGACGGCGTTACCGAGAGCAGCTGCGTCGCAGCAGCGTCCGCTGCTTTTGTTGTCGGTTATCGCCGCAGTAAACATGCAACCGCGCGAGATGCATTTGCACGTGTCGGCTGTGACCCGCTCCGCTTGATAACACTCCTGCCAGCCGTCCGTTATTCTGGTTGTATATCCTCATAGGTGGCGGCCACTGAGTGCAGGAAGCAGTGGCGGTGCGTGCAGTAAGAGTGACAACGCACTTCTCCTCATCTCGTCGTCCCCGACAGCTGCGTCGGCTGTTTTGTGCCTTCAGACACTACCGCTAAAGTAACTTGCATCGTCTCACGTGCGCGCAGCAGTACAACTTACTCTCGGTGAATAAGTTGTCACGGTCCTCATAAATTATTTAATTGCGTCGAAAAGTTACGTTATAGAAGGTGAACCAGCAGGTTTTTGGGCACCTTAAGGGGTAACGATCTAAAAAAAACGTTTTTTGACAATTTTTTGGGCAGAAAAAAAGTGATAGAGAAATAATACTTGGTTTATTTATTGAGCATATATTTATGTATATTACAACAAATTTTTGACGGAAAATATTTAAGAACGGCGACACTGCAGCAGTTCTCCCGAGGCGTGTTGAATTTGAAGCGATCTCCAGCATTCACTGTGATCGGTAGCAATTTGAATCTGGAAAAAGAAAAAAAAGTACATACTCTAAATGAGTGTAATTAGCGAATCACTTAGGGGATTTTAATTTTTTTTATTTTTGTATAATTGGTGAGTCTTTGAATAAAGTCGATCAGTTCTCACCAAAAAAGGACAGCAATTTGTTAATAAATGGTGTTCAAATTAAGTAATCGGAAAGCCCTTTCGTGGTTCACTTTGAAATATTATAGTTCCAAACAAAAAGATTAAAAATTGTTAGAGCTTAGCTACGTGCCGTTTTGAAAAAATCATATTGCGAGAGAAACGCGTTTGAATTTTCGAAATGAGATATACGAAAAATTAAAAAAAAATATTTTTTTAGAACTCTTTCCATTAACCTAGAGACATATTCAAATTATTAGACCAAACGATTATTTTTAATACTCTTTAAGTTTTCTAGTGTAAAAATAGGAGAGAAATGTGTAATAATTGATTTGTTTCAGTGGTTTGGGGTTGGGTTGTTTTGGGGAAAGAGACCAAACAGCAAGGTCATCGGTCTCATCGAATTAGGAAAGGACGGGTAAGGAAGTCGGCCGTGCCCTTTCAAAGGAACCATCCCGGCATTTGCCCGGAGCGATTTAGGGAAATCGCCGGCCGGTGTGGGCGTGCGGTTTTAGGCGCTTCAGTCTGGAACCGCGTGACCAATACGGTCGCAGGTTCGAATCCTGCCTCGGGCATGGATGTGTGTGATGTCTTTAGGTTAGTTAGGTTTAAGTAGTTCTAAGTTCCAGGGGACTGATGACCACAGATGTTAAGTCCCATAGTGCTCAGAGCCATTTGAACCATTTTATCATTTTTCCCTCCAAATGGTATTAGTTGTGTACATGCTTTGAAACCGTGTTTACAGTAATGTTTTACGTTTCTGTGATGTGCTTCAGCTTGTCAGTTATTCTGTCAACTTCTTGCTACATTAACAAGACATTATATATCTTTCGATCTCCGCGTGTTTTTAGCTATAGGAATAAATCTTGGAGTTTCCAAAAGAAAGTGAGGTTATGGGGAAGACAAAAGATGTTTTACCTCGGAAAGTTTCGGTTGTGGTAGCACTTCCTGCTGAAAATCGTTAAACACAGCAAGAAATTGCTGAGAGAATAAGAATATCACAGAAAACTTTCAGCAGAATCAAACTTCCAGTGCGGTAAGGTGGGGAATACAGGCCAAACAGGAAAGGAAAATGTAGACGTAAAAGTAATGGTTCAAATGGCTCTGAGCACTATGAGACTTAACTTCTGTGGTCATCAGTTCCCTAGAACTTAGAACTACTTAAACCTAACTAACCTAAGGACATCACACACATCCATGCCCGAGGCAGGATTCGAACCTGCTACTGTAGCGATCGCGTGGTTCCAGACTGAGTACCCTCCGCCACACACCGTCAGGTGGCTTGCGGAGTATTGATGTAGATGTAGATGTAGACTGAAGTGCCTAGAACCGCTCGGCCACCAGCGGCTGGCTTGGGCGTGTTTAGTGACATCTCTGAACAGTCAAAGGGTCTGTGTCTGTGATAGAATATCCACAGTCAAGGTCTATCTGCAGGAGTTCTGGGAACCGGGGTGATGCTCAACTTTGTTTGATGTGTGTATTTCACATGTATTTAACATATTTACGCGTATTTGCACACATATCTCACCTGCATCTTCAGCGAATTTCGTCTTGCAGATTGATTTTACGCAGTCCCATGTTTATGACATCGTATGTGCTGAACCGTGTGTCGTGCAATGGGATAATTTTGCTGGTACATTCGGCGATGTGTGTGAATACTGACTGCAAAATGTGTCGCGAATACAGTTTGTAATAAAGAAGTTCAAATGACTTTGAGCACTATGCGACCTAGCTTCTGAGGTCATTAGTCGCCTAGAACTTAGTACTAATCAAACCTGACTAACCTAAGGACATCACACACGTCCATGCCCGAGGCAGGATTCGAACCTGCGACCGGAGCGGTCGCTCAGTTCCAGACTGTAGCGCCTAGAACCACACGGCCACTATGGCCGGCAATAAAGAAGTAATAAATTCAAAAAGGGCGTGCCTGATGCGGTTATTTTACTGCATGAACATCGAAAATACAGGAATCACAGTACTTTTTTCCTTTTATTTTTTGTGGGAGTTGTTAGCAAGAAAAAAATACCATGAATGTTTGATGTTACGTGTAAAGTTTGTTGCAAGTAACTAAATACTGGATGAATGAAGTACGGGTATTCTCACGTCATGGGCTGCACTTCTTTTTCATCGCCACCCCTTTTACAGGTAGGTGTATACAACGTAATCTGTGTGATACTTCAGGGTACGCGCTATCTCCACTCTGAATTTCATCCGAATCCAGTAGTTTCAGCGTGAATGAATAACTAACGTATTAAGTATAATATATATCACACACACACACACACACACACACACACAAACTTTCTTATTGGTAATACGAGTATATGTAAGATATAAATAAGACATCCTGCTATCTTCTCCTCTCTCGTAGTAATTTTTAAAAAAATCGTGGCAGTCTCGGCGCTTAATAAACATGCGCACTGGAAAAATCGCTGAGATTTAGCATACAACATTTTCGTGAAACTGTAGACAGGGAATGTAGAGATTAAGCATTCTTTATAAAGCACACCCGTTCTTACCCAAATCTTGATGATGGCAGCAGGTAGCCGCTATTGGTAGGCAGGAGCACCAACAAGAAGTAGAGAGAGAATCTCAGATTTTTCGGGGAAGTGTGCGTCTGCCGCCGCTGCTGCGTAGCACGGGCTGCCGCTTTCTAAATGGGTATTGGGATCCAGCCGCAGCTACCAAACTCCTGACTCAGAGCCGGCGTCGATACTTGTGCGGCGTCCAGCTGGCGCGCTGGCCGACCGATTAAAGCCGTCTGTCGCAAGTGAGTTCGCCGTCTCGCTATTGTCACATGCTCCGGAATCCAGCAGGATGACTTCGCACTGCCGTTGGCTCGTCTTCCTTGGCTCCATACTTCTATGATTTCATTATCGGCATCTGTACAGGTTGCGACATTTTGTCGCAAAAAAATGAGATTTAATGAAAATAACTATGTATTTAACCTATTAACTTATTCTATACGTAATGAAAAGTCATGTTCGGCTGTGTGACTCAGTAAACACTGAGAAAGGAACGTTTTCTGACTGGGAAGAAATCAGGAATGGGGTTCCACGTGGTACACTTTTGGGCTCAACATTTTGTTTTATTACCTTCTGGTAGAAGCCGACATCGGGGATGATCAGTTTGGATTCCGTAGAAATGTTGGAACACGTGAGGCAATACTGACCTATCTTAGAAGAAAGATCAAGGAAAGGCAAACCTACGTTTCTAGCATTCGTAGAGAAAGCTTTTGACAATGTTGATTGGAATACTCTCTTTAAAATTCTGAAGGTCGCAGGGGTAAAATACAGGGAGCGAAAGGCTATTTACAATTTGTGCAGGCAGTTATAAAGAGTCGAGGGGCACGAAAGGGAAGCAGTGGTTGGGAAAGGAGTGAGGCAGGGTTGTAGCCTCTCTCCTATGTTATTCAATCTGTATACTGAGCAAGCAGTAAAGGAAACAAATGAAAAATTCGGAGTAGATATTAAAATACATAGAGAAGAAATAAAAACTTTGAGGTTTTTAATTCTGTCAGAGACAGCAAAGGACTTGGAAGAGCAGTTGAACGGAATGGACAGTGTCTTGAAAGGATTTAAGATGAACATCAACAAAAGCAAAACGAGGATAATGGAATGTAGTCGAATTTAATTGGGCGATGCTGAGGGAATTAGGTTAGGAAATGAGACACTTAAAGTAGTAAACGGGTTTTGCTATTTGGGGAGCAAAATAACTGATGACGGTCAAAGTAGAGAGGATATGAAATGTAGACTGGCAATGGGAAGGAAAGCGTTTCTGAAGAAGAGAAATTTGTTAACATCGATTATAGGTTTAAGTGTCAGGAAGTCTTTTCTGAAAGCATTTGTATGGAGTGTAGCCATGTATTGAAATGAAATGTGGACGATAAATAGTTTAGACAAGAAGAGAATAGAAGCTTTTGAAATGTGGTGCTACAGAAGGATGCTGAAGATTAGATGGGTAGATCACATAAGCAATGAGGAGGTAGTGAATAGAATTGGAGAGAAGAGAAATTTGTGGCACAACTTGACTGGAAGAAGGAACCGGTTGGTAGGGCATAATCTGAGGCATCAAGGGATCACCAATTTAGCATTGTTGGGCAGCGTGGAGGGTAAAAATCGTAGAGGGAGACCAAGAGATGAATACACTAAACAGATTCAGAAGGATGTAGGTTGCAGTAAGTACTGGGAGATGAAGAGGCTTGTACAAGATAGAGTAACGTGGAGAGCTGCATCAAACCAGTCTCAGGGCTAAAGACCGCAACAACTACTACTTTCCATTTCAAAGACATCTATCAGAATTATTTCTTCTTCGGGCGACATAGCAGTGATGATCAATTGGCATCGTCAAACTACTGCTACAGTTTGTCTCAAAGAGTTACTGACTGCTATAAAAGTTAGTAAGGAGGAGTTCACAACCTTCGGAATTTTTTGTGGGACTTGAATTCAACGACGCTTGTTGAAGACTCATTTCAGTCTTTTTTGTACTTTCTGCCATTTTAAGTCTTAAAAAAAAACAAATAATCCTACAAGTTAACATTGGTTAGCTATAGGATTATATTCTGCCATACCCCATATCATCCTGTATACGAACGTTTAATTACTGAAATACTCTAACTACATAGTGCCAGTTCATTTACTCCCTCATGAAGTTTATTGCAGATAATTGAATATACCTCAGAACAGTTTTGCGGGATTGTCTTACTAGAATAAACATTACCTTTATTTTGTTTCCATATAATTGACATTAGTTGCCAAAAAATTGATCACTCACCGAACGACATAAAATGCGCGATATATAGCATAGCTGAATTGGAAAGCATGCTGAAAACCTTCTTTCTGTTCAACGCCATCAATTGCAAAGGTGAATTTTAATTTAGAAACATGGAAGTAAACACTGTTATACCTCTTCTCTCACGACGTTTCATTTTTTGTATATAATTTGAAACTCGTGCTTTTTTTGTACAAGTATGTAACTGTATTTTTCTGACATACTGCTTTCCATACTAACGTTGACATCTATTTCAACGGATATGGGAATTCCATTAATGAACAACGTACTGTGGTTCTCAGTCTAATAACTACCAAATTGACATAAACCTGTAGTGGAATATAGAAAACTGCCTATGAATGGAATAAAGCTGGTTGATTGAGGCAAATTGTTAATCTACTTATTTTATAGTCTATTTTCAGTTACTTTTACTATCTTGGTTAATATATGTTTACTAGGTTGGCTCCCGCTGTTTCGCTCGCGTAGACTGTATTGTCTGAAGATATATTTTTATTTAATCGAATTTTTTATGTTGTCTACAAATTGCAACGTGTTCTAAGCTTTTCACGCTAATGAAGTCCATATAAGCATTGTCTTTTCCGAACGTACCTCTGACCAAAAAGCTTTGTGGTGACTGGAGACCAAAGTTTTTGTTAATCAATGTCTTTTGCGTTCTTGCGAGGATATTTCCATAGCAACTTTCATGTCCTAAAATATATCTCTTTACATCCAACCGAGAAGCGAAATACCTTTTTTCATAAATTTAGCTTTAAAATTTTTTGTGATGTAACGAATTATTTTCTTAAACATTTTCATCCCCTATTGTACTCCCTTAGGGGGGAATTACCAAAAAAAAATTTGAAACAGGTACTTTTTCATCCCTTCCAGAACCTAAACATCAGTATTCTGAGATCTAGCTTTAAAGATGCTTTCGCAATGATAAACTATCAGAAAACGTTTCACCCTCCGTTTTATCTCCGTAAGGGTTGAATTTCCAAAAACGGTACCATGCGTATGTTCTATTTCTAACAGAGTAGTCAAATAAAAATTTCCATGGATTTAGCTTCCATAAAAACTTTTCATCCTCCGATTCATCCCCGTAGGGGTTGAATTTCCAAACACAGTGAAACACGTAGGCTTTTTTTTATTTGTAATTGAGAAGCGAAATGTTTAAGTTGATAAATTGTACTTCAAAAATGCTTTCACAATAAAATGTTTTCATAAAAAAATTTCATCCGCTATTTCACCCCCTTAGGGGTTCAATTACGAAAAACAAACACATGTTTTGTTTGTAACCGAGAAGTTAAATACCAGTGTTCATAGACGTAGCTTTAAAAATGCGTTACTAGTTCTTTAATAATGAAATGTTTTCAAAAAAAGCTTTCACCCACTGTTTCACCCATATAGGGTTACATTTCCAAAAATGCTGAATCACGAATTCTTTGTTTCTGACGAAGAAACCAAATACCAATTTTCATATGTCTAGCGTCAAAATTGCGTTGTAGTGAAAGTTTTTAAATCCCTTCATCCCATAATTCACCCACTTAGCGTTGGAATTTCGAAGAATCTCTTCTGAAACGTCGCCAACAGTATTAGATTCACACCTTCTCCAAATTTCAAGTTTCTATCCTTAGTAGTTTCGCCTGGGTTACGATGAGTTAGTAAGTCTGTCAGGACATTGCTTTTTATATAAAGAGATTACGCAAGTCTCATCTCGCAAACGGAACATGAAGCAATGACATTATAAGTGCTCCGAAAGTGCAAAGCACGATGGTAGACGGTGGCACTGTGTCCTTGAACTTAGGCCTATTTGCTGGTAATGAACGCACTGTAGGTCAGACTTGCAAGATCAGGGTGTCAGGAAACCATGTCGCCATTGATTACGCGAATAACAAACAGCTCGTGTCGTCGATATCTTAACTAACTTGCATAATACACAAAGGAATGTGTTTCGTAATGAATCAGGACATTGCAGTCTGGCGTCATAAAAAACACCACTAGTATTTTTTCAGCTGCTTGTAGATGTAGAAACGAAAATTCATTTTTTTTCTGGTGTTTTCTGTGCGTCTAGTCGCTGGTGCGTCACGGAGGAATGCTCTAGAATGTTGTCGTACATGCATTTAAAATACACTGAGAACAAATTTTCTGTAGCTTCATAGCAAATCTACCAGGTATAATTATAGAGAATTTACTTAATCCAAGAAATTCTGGTGTGAGTTAATGACTCGCATCTATGAAACGCGGGATTTCTGACTTCAAATCCTGCCCCATAACGTCTACAGTGCTGGCTTTTCGAAGTCGGCGAAATATTTGTTTCCCAGCGCATATTTCACGAATAACGCTGCAATAAAGTAAGCACGTTTCCCGTAGAACGCTACCGAGCGAAATGGCGCCATTGTAAAACACTGATATTATTTTGGAGTAGATCTGGCTTTCATAAACCGTGATGGGTTCTTTGAAAAGAACACCCCTGTCCGCTTTCCGCCCACTTTGACGAGGCGGTCGACAGAATGAGGGTAACTGCGTATGCCAGAAATCTTCGATCGCCACCAATGATAATTTTTATTCGACTTTAAACTGTGGCTAGCATCGAGCCCGAGAACCAGGATGGTTAGATCAGTAGTCAAAGACACTTCTCAAAACCACGTGTATTGCGATAAAATGGCAGGAATACCCATTACTGTATGATCAAAGGTTTGCAAAGCAGTCACCAGAAGCAATAACATGCAAGTATCCGGGAGTAAGCGTAAGTAGCGATTTAAGGTGGAACGACCACATAAAAGTAATCACACATAAAGACAGATGTCGGACTGTGATTCAAAGGAGGTAGCTTACAAAACCCTCATTGACAAATAAAAGATTATAAATCAGTGAAGCGATTTCATAAATTCACTGTAGTGACCTTAATTGACATATTGTCACAAAACACTCGTACTGAATAAGTTTTATATTGCTGTGGCCGTATTTCAGATTTATGCCACGAGACCACAGTTGTGAGCAGTTAGGCAAGATGGCGACAGGTGCCGAGAAAGCGTTATGTTGTGCTTGAAATGCATTCATATCAGTCTGCTGTAACAGGGGAACGACACTTCAGAACGAAATCCAGCAATGACCCACTAACTTGTAACTCTGTTTGGCGACGGCATGCGCAGTGTAAAGTTTCATCGGTCGGCCTGCAGTGAGTGTAGAAACGGTTGACCGAACCCGAGCGAATTTCGCACGTCGGCCTGAGAAGTCGACGAACAGCGCTAGTAGAGAGCTGTACACACCCGACCGTTGGGAAGATCTTACGGAAACGACTGAAGTTGAAGCCTTACCGCTCGCAACTGCTACAAGCTTTCACTCCCTGTGACATATTCAGAGACTCTAAATTTGTGGCGCAGTTGCAACCTCTTACGGAAGAGGACGGGGTTTTTTGAGAAACTCATCTTCAGTCATGAAGTAACATTTTTTTGTGAAAGGCGCAGTGAACAGGCACAATATATGAACCTGGTCGACAGAGAGTCCTCACGCTATCGTGCAGCACATTTGATATACACAAAAAGTTAATGTGTTTTGTGCCGTCTCACGATTTAAAGTTTACTGCCCCTTTCCCTTCTGCAAAAGGAACGTTATGGAACAGGTGTATCTGAACATGTTAGAAAATTGGTTCATGCTGCCCGTGGAAACCGACAGTGTGGACTTGATCTACCAATAGGATAATGCTCCATCCTTTCGTCAATTCTTAAACAGGAAGTAGAGAATCCGATGAATCGGTCGTGGTGGAGTTGATGACCAGCAGTTCATGTCATGGCCTCCACGCTCTGCCGACCTAATCCCACGCGATTTTTGTTATGTGGGGTAAAGGGGAAAGATTCTGTGTTCACGCCTCCTCTACCAACAGGCCTGCGAGCTCGCATCAACAGTGCTTTTGAACAGAATGATAGGGGGATGCTGCGCCGAACGCGGTAAGAATTTGATTATCGACTCGATATATGCAAAATCACTCGCGGAGCACTTACGGAACAGTTGAAATATGTTCAAAAATTGGCCAGATGCGAGTAGGACTTGTACTTTGAAGCTTCCGTACAAACTGAATTATGTATTATACAACTGAATTATGTATTATACAGAGAGCGCATCCATTTTATGAGTCGAGACTCTCGACCATTTTGTGCGTATTATCAGATTGACACTGGCAAGACATCGGTCCTGGGACTACCAACACTTTCGAGAATGTTTTAATTTTAAGTGTCAAGTCGGATAACAAGTAAAAAAAGAAATATTTTTTGTTTGATATGATTAACAATTTTAGAATTTTTTCCATTACTTGAGCTATGAAACTTTGCTGCCTGCCAAATTTCATGATTCATGGTCAGCGGGAAGTACCCTATGAGATTTGATGAGTGAGTTGGCGAGTATGAAAATATGTGACATAAATGGCCTTGTCTTTTGACTGCATTAGCTCAAAAGAAGATTACATTTTTTAGACCGTCGAGGGATCGTAGACCTTAGTATCTTGTACAAACTTCACCTTGATACGCGTACCCGTTGCTGAGAAAAAGGCACGATACCCTAAACATTTGTTTTGAGTTTTTGTATGTGTGCAAAACCCTGTGACAACATGTTAAATAACGTAGCTACAGTAAACCTGTAAAATCGCTTCAGTTATTTTTTATAATCTTGTACTTGAATATTGCTGGTCAGTCTGGCATCCCTACTATTTAGGATTGATAGATATTGAGAAAATACAAAGAACAACAACGCGATTCGCCGTAGGTTGATTTACTATTCGGGAAAGCGTCCATATGGTCAGCCGACTACAGTGGCGGACGCTGCAAAAGAGGCGTTCTGAATCACGGTGCGGTTTATTGTTAAAATTCCGGGACTATGCGTTCTAGAAGAGTCAACCAGCTATAATGCTTTTTTTCCGCTAAAACACCCTAAGGGGAAAACTGGAGACATTCGAGCTCACTCTAGGGGGAGGGAGCAAGGGGGGGGGGGGTGGATATTTAGCAACAACGACTCTTCCCGCGGACTGTTCGTGACTGTTGGAAAGGGTGAAGTAGAAGTGATGTTGGACGTACCCTCCGCCACACACGGTGAAGTGACTCGCAGAGTGTAGGTGTAGGTACGAATGTGCCCTTAGTGCCTCGCGCAGTGTCGGCGGGCTGCCACCCCGGACGCGGTCGTGCCCTGTGGCGGGCGGAGTATTTCGGGCAGGAGCAGTTGCCACCCGGATGCCCCGATGCTCGCCGCCTGCTCGAGTGTTTGCACTCGTGTCGATAAGCGCCAGACTTTGAATGTCAACAGCGCGCCTGTTGGTAGATCCCAAGTTCACGGATAGTGCTCGCCTCCCGCATCTTGTACCGCGTATCGCGTGCCTTCCTCGCTTTTCCTGCTAGCAGCCCGTGCCTTCCGTAAACTTTAGAGCTCGCTACCCTGTCTAAATACTGCCGCTCTACTAGGTCTGTGTCTGTGCTCTGCAGTTAAGCGTTCAGTGCTAGCGCTCTAAAACTTCAATTAAAACTAAAATTTCCTCGTCTGCACCCAATATAGTTTTGGAGGCTTAGTTGGATTCTAAACTGAGCAGGCTGAGGTGGGAAAAAAATCTGCTGTTGTTCTAGTCATCAAAAGCGAAGCGAAGATTGATTTGATTTAGCTTCTTGCACTTGTGTATCCTGTGCAAGCCTCATGATCTTGGATGAACTACTGCAACCGACATGCGTTTGAACCTGCTGGCCTTGGTTTACTTTTCTCCACTACGTTGCCGGCCGTGGTGGCCGAGCGGTTCTAGGCGCTTCAGTCTGGAACCGCGCGACCGCTACGGTCGCAGGCTCGAATCCTGCCTCGGGCATGGATCTGTGTGATGTCCTTAGGTTACTTAGGTTAGTAGTTCTAAGTTCTAGGGGACTGATGACCTCAGATGTTAAGTCCCATAGTGCTCAGAGCCATTTGAACCATTTCTCCACTACTTTACCCCCGCCTTCCGCCCTTTACCAAAGAAATTATTATTTCAGTATGCGCTGTATGAACAGATTGTGAAAATTTGCCTTAAAGTTCTATCCTTCGCAGTTATGTTCAGAATATTTCCATTATTTACTCGTATTTGTCTGTAATACAATTCAAATGTATTGGCTGTCTTCTCGCCTGTGCTGTTCCTCTGTCGGTTCACGTTTCACTCCAATACAGGGTGTCCCAGGATGATGGTCAAGGATATGAGGGGAAGAAACGCTCAAACCAAGAAAGTCTAGTAACACGGATTCTAAAGTGCATACTTTAAGAGATATGGCAATTCATCTTCGCTGCTGTAAAACACGTCTCTTTTACTGAACACGAGCTGATAGATCTTAAGGTAGTCATTTTAGAGATCATGTTTACTGGATTTTTTTTGCTTCGAATGATGGTTCCTCTCATCTCATTTAATTAAGCAATGACTATTCCTCTTGGTACACAATGTCCAAACATAAACTAAAACATTTATATTCTTCACGGAAGTTTTTAATGCTATTGTCAGCCTACATTATACAGTGGTGCGCAAAACTGATGGACGAAAATACGAGACTAATCCCAAAAGTAAGGTCTCCTATTTTTGTATAAGTACATAGACCTGTTTCTTTCTACAGTGGTTTACATCAATTCACAGCTTGAACATTTAGCTATTTTTCGACATAATCACAATTTCCTCGATTAACTTTTGTAGACCATGTGGCAGTTTTTGTGTGCCCATGTCATACCTGTTCGCCCCCATGCTGCTCAGAAAATTGCGAACCTCTTCCTTCACCTCGTCGATGGAGATGAAGCGCTGGGACCACAATTAACGCTGACAAGTACTGTGAGACTCTCAAAAAACCAAACGGGCAATTCTGAATCGGAGAAGAGAAATGCTGAGCAAGGGCGTACACATTCTCCAGGACAACGCCCGCCCACACATTGCTCGGCAAACCATTGCTCTCCTGCAACAGTTTCAGTGGAACATAATCACCCACCCACCCCACAGTCCTGACTTGGCGCCCAGTGACTATCACCAGTTCCCTAGGTTAAAAGAGCATTTTGCCGGAAAGCGATTCAACTCCGACGACGAGGTGAAAGAAGAGGTTCATAACTTTCTGACCAGCATGGCGGCGAACTGGTATGACATGGGCATACAAATACTGCCACAGCGTCTACAAAAATGCATCGACAGAAATGGTGATTATGTCAAAAAATAGCTAAATATTCAAGCTGTAAACTGATGTATACCAATGTAGAAATAAACAGGTCTATGTACTTATAAAAAATGGGAGACCTTACTTTTGGGATTACCCTCGTAATCCCCACATGATGTATTACTGCCAAGTAACGTATGTCGATGAAACTTGGACCATGCATAGAAAAAATTTCGGTAGTATAGTATAGAATGTAACTGAAAGAAATATGCAGTGAGACGAACAGAAATGATACTTTTATGTGAAGTCACCGCGATTTACGTTGCGTCCCTGGACATTAAAAACCACGGGACTTGATGCTTAATAGGATGTGTGATGCCCACGGACGGCAGTACATGCTCAGCAACGTGTTACCACAGTATTCACAAGGTTGGTAAAGAGTTCTAGTCGTAACACGTTCCGTCCCTTCACCAGTGCAGATGACAATTGCTGGGTGATCATTGGTGCATGTGAGTCGTGCGGCATTATGTCTCCTCAAGCATCCCACATATGATTGGTGGGATTTAAATTGTTGGAGGGGGGGGGGGGGATGATTTGCAGGCCGGTCCGTTCGCCGAACATCCTCTCGTTGCAAGTGTTCTTCCACCAGCGCTGTTACATGCGGTCGCTCAATGCCATCCACAAAATTAACTCAGGACCGTCCAATGTGTCCCTGAAAAGACTCGGATGAGGAAAGAATCCATTGTCGAGTAACGTTGACCAGTAAGTGTACCGTGTTCAAGGATTTATAACACCTGGACCACCAAAAGCCTGGCTCACTGAAGCGTTCATGCTCGACAGTGGTGGACGTATCCTCATATGGCGAGATGTGGAACACGCAGTACATCTAGATACTCTCTCTCTCTCTCTCTCTCTCTCTCTCTCTCTCTCTCTCTCTCTCTCTCTCTCTCTTTCCGTTCCTCCCTCCCTCTCCCTCCGCCCCCCCTTTTTTCTTCCTCCAAAGCCATATTTATGATTGCGTGCTATGCACAGAGTCCTCCGACCGGAAGTTCACTGCGGCAACGCCTAACTACTATTGGGGGCAGCAGTTTGAATAGCGTAGTTTTCTCGCAGCAGAGTTCATCACAGCTGTTTCGATGTTGTAACTGCGCTTCAAATCCCGTACATTTCACACATGTTTCAAAGCCAGCACTTGAGCCGTCACAGTTGTGACCCTCAGAACAGTTCCTGTGTTTGAACTTCTGCTCCGGAAATATGTGGGGCTTGTCTGGTGCTAAAAGGAATCCCCTCTGAGCCCGAAGTGTGCCACATACCGCGCTACTTCCGGCTTGCCGGAGGTCCATTCCCACCTTTCGTTCCAAAAATGAGGGCGTCTGGTGGTGACACTGCACGAGGTGAGCGGCAATCGTGCGTCGCTGCAGACTGCTTTCCCTGTAAATGTTGCAACCTACATAGTGAGTAACAGCCGCATGCCGCCTCCTTACGGTGAGTGGAGATTTATTTCATCGTGGAAGCAGCGTGCGCATAAATGGCTGATAATGACCAAGCCACGACACATACGCCATCATAATAATCGTATGATACGACTTGGGGTAAAATTAGGTCATGTGTTAAACTTGCATACTTTCGTCTATGAAGCGAAATCCATTCACTTTGAAAACATCCTGAATTATAATAGAATACCTACGTGTCCTTTTGGTTTCGTAGGCTATCGAACATTGTGACTGGCGGTTAACTTATAGAATAAGGGTTTCCAGACTTCACCATCTTGCTCAGTGCTGACAATACATGTACGGATTTTGCGTCGTGCCGAGCAACTACTATGTATGGTAGAAACGTCTCACACACAAACAATAAAGATTCGTGGAAGCACTTTTTTACAGACTCATATTCACAGATGGTGGGTCTACTTATTTGTAGCAAATAGTGTGAAATTAAATTATGGCCTTTCTGATAAAAATATTCGATGCGTAAAAGAAGAATGACATTTTAAATATTTATCAAACTTTTATATCACAATAATACAAACCACTTCTGCAAAAGCGTAATAAACTGAACGTGGAATACGATGAGTTAGTCAAAAAACAAAAAGCATAAGAGAATAACTTTATTTGTATCAGTACGTGTTTTGTTTACGTGTATACCTACCACCTCAAATGTCCTTTAGTACCATCGTCTGGGAACCCATGTTCTCCAGGAAGGACAAATAGGATGAGAATTACTTCGCTTCGCTCGGTATTTCGTAATATGAGAAGAGTCCTTTGAGGAACAGGCGAAACAAATTTTAAAGCATTATAAGTCCGTGCACTACTACATCGCCCTAAGTACATCCTATGGAATGGGTGGATGGATAGCTTCCGTTGAGTTGGCAGTTGTATTAGTAGGAACAATGTGCTGTGCATTCAACCAAGGAGTTGGATAGAAATTACGGTGTGTGGCATGGTCATCTCTCTCTCTCTCTCTCTCTCTCTCTCTCTCTCTCTCTCTCTCTCTCTCTCTCTCATATGTATATCAAAGTTCCTCCCACGAAAGTCATTTGGAAGATAAGAATATATACTTGTGTGACGCCCCCATAGTAGATAGCTCAAATGATGGTTTGTGTTGCGTGGAGTACTGGGCACACATCCGATCCGTTCATAGTCCACAGGTCATAGGTTGAACACACAGTCCACTCATTGTGCTGCTTCTACGAAGTTAAGCGCCGTGCGTACAAGGAATCAAAGAAAGGTCCAGGTTTCTGCATTCTTGGTCCTTGGATTCGCACTTACGTTCCATATTTCTCGTGCATTAAGTAAACACAATTTAATTTTTCTTAGTGTCTCTGAATCTTGTAATTGGGTATATGGACCAATGGCCGAACCCAATCGAAATTAAATAAATATATAAATTTCATAAATACGGCAACACTACTTTTCTGTAAATACAGCCAACGCTGATTATTTCCGTGGTACAATTCTTATTCTCTTATAGATGTCAGTCCTCAGTTACGAAGCCCTGTGAAACATTTTGTGCGCATCTCATGACCAAAAAACCGTTACCTTCCAATACACGCCCACTTGGTCTGTCTTAAGCACGGGGGAATCCATGGCTGCACAGATATTGTAGCAGTTTCATTCTACCTTTAACACTCAGTGAATGAAAATTTATGAAACGCTGTTAGCCTTGATCAGCTTATATATGCCTATATTTGTTGTGAATGTACTTCGTGATTATTAGAATTGCGGATAGGGAAGTGTCGTCTGTCCACAGAGTATTTTTCAAAGCCAGACTTTTTATTGATAGACATGATCGCAGACCCTACTCCATACAGGTCCGACACCGAGGTAAAACGAAAAAAGTGGTCACTCAGCTGATAACAAGTTCTTGGAATACGATGATTTGCCCGTTTGAATACTTCTTGGAAGATTGAATCTTTGCGTTCACCAGGACTCGAGTACAGAAACTCGCTTTTTGAATCTAGCAACTAGGGGACAGGTAGCGGCGGAAATAAAGCTTTGAGGATGTTTCGAGAGTCTTTCTGGGTGGCTCAGTCTGTGGAGCATTGACCACCGAAGGGGAGGTTCCGGTTTTGAGTCCCGATGCGGCATCCACATCGATCATGCCAGGACGTTTCGAAATAGCGCCCACTCCACGGCTGAGTGTGGGATTCATTCTGGACTGATGCGATGTCTGTGATCCGGAACTCTTTAGAGTCCATCAATTGGTGTACACTGCGTGGTGTCCAGCGAAGAAGTCCCTGATGTCAAAATTAAATATTTCGAAAACTAAGACCGACAGAAGACTGCGACAAAAGCTAGGTTTATTGTGAAAGCCGTAAGAATTGTGCCGAAGTTCCGAAATGCTTCGAAAAATTACTAACAGTTGGCGCTTTACGCTGTGCAGCTCGTACAGTATCAGCGTGCATCATTAAACTCGTCCTATGTAAGCAGTCTTTGCAGTCTCATCACAATGTTTTCGAAATACGCACTGACTCCGTCCCCGAAGTATTCATCAAGGAAGCGAAGCACCTGTTCTGTACGATGTGGTCTGGCCCCTATCTTGCATGCACCACTCGGAGCCTGATCCATCCTCCAACGCTGTGTGGCAACAAATGGATCCAAAACTGCAACGTAACGTTCACAAGTGACCTTTTCTCGGTTGAAAGAAGAGAAATAATGTCTCTGCTCCATACCAAAGCCCAAACAGTACCTTTGGGAAAATTCAGTGGTCTCGCTTCACGCAGATGGAGATTTTCAGAACCCTTAAATTGGCGTTTTGTTTAGTCACAACCCCATTCAGGTGGAAGTGTGCTTCATCGGTGAATCAGTTGCAGCCAAAATGAAACTCTTCGTTATGAGTCATTGTGAGAATCGCGTTCCGAAAGTCAACTGTTTCTCGCACAGCTCGTATAGGTATGGTATGGTGGCTTTCGATTTTAAAGGGAAACATGTATAGGCTCTGTCTCAGTATGTTCTGCGTGCTGGATCGCTTCTAACCTGTCTCTGTTGTAATTTTTCTGACGGATTTACCTGAATTTTGCTGAATAATTCCAGGAACCATGGCGACATTTTCAGGACTAACTACAGTTTGCCTTGGACCAACATTCCGCCCTAGATCATAAGCACCGCTGCCTCTCCGTTGAAATTTGGCGAAGAGCTGGCGAGTGGTTTTCGCATCGAGTACTTTTTGAACATTATATCGATTTTGTGAACAGCGCCTTATTGCCTTGGGACTGTAGTCTAAGGTGTGGTATTCGAGTATCAGAGGAACACGTTGCTCGATGGGATAAGTGCTTTCGACCTTTTCCTTCGGTATGCTAACCTCTTTCCGCGTTTCAGCAGTGGAACTATTGAGCTGCGACGCACTATTCAGAGGCACTACTTGCTGCGATTACAGTGTTACCTGTTAGCAGTTTTTCGAATCATTTCTAAACTTCTGTATAACTTCCGTATAAAATTCTTAAGCGTTCACAGTAAACATGCCGTTTGTTACCCTCGTCTATCGATCATTGTTTTCGAGCTTTTTAACTTTGAAATCAGGGACTTCTTTCCTGGACCCCCTGTATCTACAGCTACATTCACGCTCTGTAACTCACTATGAACTGAGCGGCAGAGAATTCTTCCCATTGTACCAAGGATAAGGGGAAGGGCTTCATCCCATTCGAGTCACTATCTTGTGAAGGAAGAATGAGAAGGCCATAATTATCGCATTATTTGCGACACTCAAAAATAAGTAGATGTATGCAGTACATTGCAGCCACTATGATCCACATGATCACAGCAATACACTGCATACTTGTACTCATTTCTGACTCTCGCAAATAATGCCATAATTTATAACCTTCTGAAGAAAGCCACCAAGTGCCTGAAAGCGGTAAAGGAGTAAAATTTCTTTTCTGCAACTGGTTGCTGATTATTTTAACCAATTGAAATACAAGGACATCATACATTACACTATGAGACCAATACCCAGATGAGTACAAACAGAAATACTGTTGCTGATGGTGGATAAACTAAAAGATCCCTGCAATGGACGCAGACGGATTTACTGTTCAGTATATTAGATAGATAAATTTCAGAGCCCAATCACACGTACCTACTATGTAGGTTCATACGCAACTTCTGAAGTTACCTACAGGAAGAGGGACGCCACGCTTCCGAATCTTTTGTTTTACAAAAAATGAATCAAGTTTACAGATTTCCTTTAACATTTCTCGTATACACTGTTGTAACGAAACTTGTTTGTTACGTTACGTGGGGAGGCAGTGAAATTTTGCTGGAACGAAATTTTTAACATCGAGAAGAGATTATTTGATTGAACTACTAAAACCTGAAAAAATTATTCCTGTGTTCCATAGACATTCAAGAAACGTGTGATCATGGGGGTGTTTCTTACTGATCACATTGGTCTCCACCACTCAAAGACTTACTTTGAGACAAATGTAAATGTTTTCTACTAGAACAGTTTCTAAACATGACACTTTAGTAAGTAGTTCTGCAGTGACACAAATATAGTTCATTTGATTTCTTATACGTATCTTAGTTCGGTGTAACTCGGAGTAATCTGCTTCCTGCCGCCGCTGCTGTTGTTGCTGCTGAAATAGTCGTTGCCTCGGTCCATTTCATCCGCTAACTGGATCACGTTGAGTGAATTCCATGAAATAATTCAGGCACCAAATCGTTTTATATTCGTTTATTTATGACAAAATGCACCACTACTTTTTAGTGGGAGTCCACTCCACAGAACAG
The DNA here is from genome assembly GCF_023897955.1 of Schistocerca gregaria. Taxonomy (NCBI): domain Eukaryota; kingdom Metazoa; phylum Arthropoda; class Insecta; order Orthoptera; family Acrididae; genus Schistocerca; species Schistocerca gregaria. Next base: position 288,005,761 of record NC_064925.1, read on the forward strand.
GCTACATAGTCACAATACTATATTACAATATAGATTATTGCACAGACGTACAATACAGTGGTTGCGTCTCAAAACTGTGTCCAGCTGATCCCTCTTCAGACTTGTGCTCCTACTATTTATATGTTTCTTAACAATCAAGTCAACAAAGCTAGGCGCTACAGTCTAGAGCCTAGCGACCGCTATGGTCGCAGGTTCGAATCCTGCCTCGGGCATGGATGTGTGTGATGCCCTTAGGTTTAATTAGTTCTAAGTTCTAGGCGACTGATGACCTCAGAAGTTAAGTCGCATAGTGCTCAGAGCCATTTGAACCAGCCCAACAAAGCTACACTACAAATTTATTACATTAACAATTAAAAGTTTAACAATTTTATGAGTAACTATCCACAAAACCTTGCTTATTTTATGCTGACACTGGCGTATACAATAGAAAAACAGACTTTTACGCAGGGTATACATCATATTATATAAAATACTGAAAGATAACAATGCTAACCCAAATTTTCTTAATTATGGCTTCATTTGTAAATGCAAAATATTGCCAACATATATTGGACAATCTTGACTTACTAATACACAAATGGAATCATAAATTTTATGAGATTTAATATATTACACGAAATTACTTACTATATACCATTGGAATTACAGAACTTTCAAAACAGAAATGTAAAACAAAAATGGCTGTTTTATTTCACAAACAATTACAACAAATTTTCTTTCTCCAGTCCTTGGCGTTATAGATACATTTCGTGACTGATTGGTTTGCAGATTAATTATTTCACCCTAAGAATTTACAAATGTGAAAAACAATAATTTTTTTTACAAGGGACGTTTCATTGCTTTTCCACCCGATGCTGGAGTAGTTTCACAAGTTTACTATTATTCAGAAGGAAAAAATTGAAATTGTTTTCCTATGTGCTACTGACACGTATTGGGCACTGTGTTACCGCCCCCTTTCTTTCCTCGTTGTTGCAGGAGAAGAATTCGTTCCTGAATTACAACGTGTCCTGTATCCTGACGCTGCCGCCGTACCAGCGACAAGGCTACGGCCGCCTGCTGATCGACTTCAGTAAGTACCGCACCGCCAGATTACTGCGCTGTCTGCCCTTTGATCGTATATTAACAGGTATTGAACCGCTGCTCAAATCCGCCCGCTGAAAAATAATGCAAGGACTGCTTCTGAGGGGCGGGATGGCGTGCCTCGCCGGGAACCGCTGACAACATACATTTACCTTCAGGCAATATAAACAGTTCTCGTGGCGGTCACGTGCTAGCTCGAAAGCAGTCGATCAATTGTGTGTATACATATCCATAGATTGTGCAGAAAGAGGACATCGACATATTTAGACTGCGGCGGTAGCACGCTTTGGATATCCGTCTTTATCGTTCTCTGGAATACATAATTTGGAGTTTTGAAGTTACCGGGGGTAGAATGCAGGGTTCGATGTGGAGCGTCCCCCGCGCTGCGAGTTTCCAGTGTTGAGCGCGTGGTGTGAGACAGAGATAAGGGCGACATTTGAAGATGTCGCAATGTTCTGGATGCTTCGAAAAGATTCTTCTCTGTTCTAACAAATTTCTCCCGTTCATGAAAGCTTCCGTGCCCTTCCCAGTCTCCGTATTATTAGTCTCCTCTACCTCGGAAATGGTCAGTTATTTGCTACCCAAATAGCAAAACTCATTTACTATTTTGCAGCGAACACATGGTGTGTCGTGGGGCGACCACTCTGTTTTTAAAATAATTGAAAAGCCACGATCACTTCAATCGTTTATTAGATGACCAGTTCCAGCACTCTCAAGGTGCCATCATCAGATCTGTGAAGGTAGAACACAACAGGTTTGAGGGAGGGCGTACATGAGTTAACTATATACATTACAATTATTACAGAACCACATACCTGAAACGTGGATTAACATTTATAAAACCATATGGACATCATGGCACATGAGGCAAACCATCTGATAAAATCATTGTCACAACCAACAAAAAATAGGACTAGGGCAGTGATGATGCGGACCGGTGTTAGGCGAGCAGTTGTAGTTTCATCTAGTTTATAAAAATATGGATGCGCCTTACTGGAACCTCCAGTTAATTACCAGAAGAAACGGTTACGCCGGCCTGTAACTTGTAAGATTCGGGTATATATAGTAACTTACGGCATTACAGACCAAGAACATGGAAGTGTCAGATTTTGTTGTCTAATCGAATCCGTAGGTTCAAGTACTCGTCACAATGAAAGTGACGTACAGGTAGAGAGAGGTACGACGGAAACCAATAACCCTAGTCCAGAGGCATATACAGGCAAGCTTTGTAAGTCCTTAATAGTATACAGGCTTAATTGAAGATTATGATCACGTACATACGATGCTGTTCGTCATCCGAAACTGATCGTTCTGAGATTTCGCTGTTCGGTGGAACTTTGCCTTGCTTAACGTTTGATGGCATGTATATGTGGCATATAGGACTGCTTCGTTACATATGGGACGTGATGCGTCGTTTCTTACGACCCAATCGGCAGTTACAGAGAGTGAAATCAGCGGTTTTTCAGTGCGTCGGATCGCTTGTTGGACAGAAGAAGACGCCTTGCACTCTACGTCTCTACCTAAGACGAATATGCATGTTTCTTCTGTTCTTCTGGCAACCCTTCAAGTTTCGGTTATTGCGCGTTACCCTTGCATTACTTTTGTAGATATTCATGTAGTGTCTGTTCTTTTGGACATGACCGAAAGAACAGACACAATTTTATTCCTGCATGCGCTATGAATCAGGACACAAAGGAATTAAAGTCATTAGCTGCCAGTGACCATTGATTTATATTAAAGTGTCGAGTTACAAATTTGTGCCGCATGGAGATTAGAACCCATGTCTCCGGGTTACTAGGCTGGCGCGCTGACCACTACACAATCTGGTCACAGTAGTCACCCAAATCTCGTGGATACATTAGCATCCCTCCTATCAGACGCAACTTCTCAGCTTCAATAATGTAGTACCCATGCTCATTAGCCTAATTACGCACTGCATGTCTCCGATTCCCGTACGAGTTCGAGCGTAGTGCACATCTGCACTGAAGGAGTCAATGGCTGCCATCACCATAATTACGGGACTCGACGAGATGTCGCGAGTAAAATGAGGCTAATGTGCAGGGGCGCTACATCAGTAGTATTTGGTTTAAGCTGAGAAGTTGCGTCTGATGGGAGGGATGCTAGTGTAGTCCGTGAGGGAGGGGTGACCTCTGTGCCCAGATGGTGCATCTGCCTAGTAACCAGGAGAGTGTGAAATGCGTGAAAATGAAACTGCAGTGGTAAAATTCACCAGAGATACGGTAAAATATGAGTACAGATACGTGTGAAATATGGTTAAAATGTGTGAAACATATATACATGCGTGTAGGCAGGTAAAGCCACAGGTAAAATTCACCACCTAAACCCGGGAATCTATTTCAAGGAACATTATTTATAGTATGGAAAGAAATACTGTGGGAGTTAAGAACGACCAGCTCTATTGGGGCATAAGCGGTAACGTGGAGAGAGAAGCAGGAAGGACGACATGGACAGAGAGAGGGGGAATTAGGAGCTGGGCACAGGTAGGAAGATGACATTGACAGGTGGATGAAAGAGGAGGGGATGGATAGTGTCAGGGGGAAGAAGAGAGAGAAAGAAGGGGGAGTAAAAGATGAACAGAGTGGGGAGGAGGAGGAATAAATTGGCAAAGAAAGGGGGAGGAGATGGCCAGAGATGGGCTTCGAGGAAGTGGAAAGAGTGGAAGATGGAGGAAGTGGTCAAGTAGAGAGAACACTGGACTCGCAATCGGGAGGACGACGGTTCAATCCCGCGTCTTCCCATCCTGATTTACGTTTTCCGTGATTTCCCTAAATCGCTCCAGGCTAATGCCGGTATGGTTCATTTGAAAGGGCATGGCCGACTTCCTTCCCTAATGCGATGAGACTGATGACCTCGCTGTCTGGTCTCCTCCCCCAAACAATCCAATCCAAGTAGAGAGATGGAGGAGATGGACACAGAGCCAAGTGGAGGAGCTGGACAGAGAGGCGATTGGAGGAGATGGACAGAGAGGCGATTGGAGGAGATGGACAGAGAGGCGATTGGAGGAGATGGACAGAGAGGCGATTGGAGCAGATGGACAGAGAGGCGATTGGAGGAGATGGACAGAGAGGCGATTGGAGGAGATGGACAGAGAGGCGATTGGAGGAGATGGACAGAGAGGCGATTGGAGGAGATGGACATACTCGGGCAAAACCGGGTAATCAGCTAGAGCTAGCGCGTAATAATAAAGAAGTGGCAGTTTTCATTAATCTTTAAAATTAGTGTCATTCGATCTGTGTTGCTCATATGACCAAGATTACTAACTTCAATTGTAATCATTTACATACGAGCCGGTGTTGTGTACGTGTACGAAGTTAAGTTTGTCATCCGACTGTGTCTTATGAGTGCTTAACGTTTTTTGTCAGGCAAGTGTATACTCTTTAGTGTATGTCATCGGTCGCAGGAGCATTCCTGTCGCGCAGTTTCTCCTGGGTTGCGCGCAGTAAACGTATCCGAATCAGTTTCCTCTGGAACTACGTTTCCGGAAACTACAGGCTGGGCGTATCTGCGGCTTGCCAGAGCTGACAATGAGGAGGTCGGAGGGAGGAGGCCCAGTGTGGGCTGGCTGTATTTGCGGGGCCATTAGCCGCGGCCGGGCGGCGACGTCGCTTTGATCTCGGGCGGCTTCTGGCCGCGACAGGCGCTGCCCGCTGCGCTGCGAGTGCTGCGTGCGCGCGCGGCAGGGGTAGGGACGGGAGGGAACCCATTCTGGCCGCGCCGGCCGACGGTGCGTGGCGCCGCTCCTAAACAAGGTACGCCACACACGTCCAAGTGCGCGGCAGGCCACTTCCGTCGCCCCCTCGTTACCATTCACATTTGTTTATTTGGAAGAGCCCCGCGTGCGGGCGCGCGCGCTTGCGTGTGTTTCTGGTCGTGTAGGAGGACCGGGAGGGGCACGGGACTGGAATCTCTAACCCTGCCCCTTCCCCCCCCCCACACCGCCCCCCACGCTTCTCCCCCCCCCCCCCTACACGCATGTACTGGCGCCCTTATTCAGGCCTTCCCCTCCCCCTTCCGCTATCGTCGTGTCCAACACCCCCCCCCCCCCCCCCGCCACTGTCTACCCGGCTTCATTTCTCTCTCTCTCTCTCTCTGTGTGTGTGTGTGTGTGTGTGTCTTTTTATTCATTCACACGACACGATATGAACATGCACCATGTTTTTTGTAGCCTTTCGACCCGTTTGACCCACCTTCCGTTTCCTGATCTTCCGTGGCTGTCTGTGCAACTCCTTCTTTTAATTTATTCTTATAATTATTGGCCTTTATCTGTCAGAGGCCTTCAAGATTAAAATCGGAAGGACACAGGAAAACGTACTCTACTCCCTTCGCTTTTCAACTCCTTACCTGATAAGGTCATCTGGGAATGGTGACGAGAAATGAAAGGCATGAAATTATTTTCAGTTGCAAATATGAGCTTCCATCAGCTGCATAATGGAATGACGGTAGTGAAAATTTGTGCCGGACCTATATTCGGTCACCTCACCGTTACGTCATCCATATGTCTACTCATGCATCCATTCTGTACCGGGGAAGAAAAAAATCAGTATAAATTTGAAAACTGAATAAATCACGGAATAATGTAGATAGAGAGGTACAAATTGACACACATGCTTGGATGGACATGGGGTTTTATTACAACCAAAAAATACAAAAGTTCACAAAATCTTCGACAGATGCCGCTTTATCTGATCAGAATAGCAATAATTAGCATAACAAAGTAAGACAAAGCAAAGATGTTGTTCTTTACAGGAAATGCTCAATATGTCCATTCCTCAACAATAGCTGTAGTCGAGGAATAATGTTGTGGACAGCACTGTAAAGCATGTCCGGTGTTATGTTGAGGCAGTGGCGTCGGATGTTGTCTTTCAGCATCGCTAGAGATGTCGGTTGATGACAATACACTTGCGACCTCAGGTAACCCCAAAGCCAATAATCGCAACAACTGAGGTCTGGGGACCTGGGAGGCCAGGCATGATGAAAGTGGCGGCTGAGCACACGATCATAACCAAACGCAAGAGATCTTTCACGCGTCTAGCAATAACTTTTTTTCCCTAATATAACCCCATGTCATTCCAAGCATGTGTGTCAATTTTTACCTCTATCTACACTATTCAGTGGTTCATTAAGTTTACAGGTTTATACTGACTTTTTGATGACCCGGTATATTCCCGTACAGGGGAGACAATTTTAAATAATTGAAAGTCATTTGCCTGGTGTCGCGCGGATAATTGCGATATTGCAGTGCCTGTATTGTTTGGAAGTACTATGCAGTGTTCCCCGCCGACACGGGCAATCAAATTCCAAGTAAAATGTCTCCCGTTTACGGAAATATACATAACCGATGTACGAGTACACGTTGTAGACATATGGTTGACACATTCGTGCACGGATAGCTGAAGCGGTTGAGTCGACGGGGCGCATAAAGCGGGAAATCCGGGTTCGAATCCCGGTCCGGCATAGTTTTCACTGTCGCCATTCCAATATACCACCGATGGTGGTTCATGTCGTAACTGCGAATACATTTCCTGTTTATCTTGAAGGCGGCAGTCGCTGCGTTGCATGTCCGAAGGAACATTCCACCGTACTTCTTACTAACACAAGCACTGGTATTTCGTATTCCTTCCTTCATTTTTTGTGCAGTTACGCAAGTGTGGCCCGTACAAGTGTTGTACGTAGTTTCTTCAGCTTCCCAGTATCGCACGAGTGAACGCCATTTTCTCGACCTGCACGACTGGGCCAGTGCGGCCGTTCCGCTGTCCGCTCAGGATAAGGAGCCGGCCGCGTGGAGAGCCAGCTAGGCGGCTAGTCCGGCGGCGCATGGTAACTAGCCTCTAGCCTGGTTGTCCCTGCGAGCGTGGCCGCATTCCGCTGCACTCCCAGCTTCCGGGGCCGTGACTCATGGCCTGCTCGCCCGTAGCTGGTACCGCCATCCACACGCCTCGGCAGCGCGGCCGCGCGCGCACCACTATCCGTGCCATCGCAGTATTCCTTTCGACCAGCTGTGTACACGTGAGGCGTTTATTACCAGCCAGATCCACCTTCATGTTGACCTCTTCCAAAGCAGACTGTTTCTGTTACGTATACTCACATCAGAAACATACATATTATATACAGTTGTGAATGTATTATCCTTGGCCAAAACTTGGCGACTTCCTGCTCCTTGATATTCATCTTTTGTGCAGGAGTCTGGATGCCGTCGGCGTTGAAGCATATGATGAACAGAGTGGTCTTCTCCGCAGTCACACTTAATATCTTCTTCAATACAGTAGCCTTCCCCACTTTGGAGACGCTACTTCTGACTGAAATAGCACCACATCTGGCATCACGAGGCTACCGCAACCCGTTCCAGACCTCTCACCGGGGAAAAATTCCTGGCAGAGCCGGGAACTGAACCTGGGTCCTTTGTGTGGCAGTCAGACAGTGACAAATCACCAAGGCAACTGGATTTTTGTCGTTTAGCTAACATGAAATTATTTACTCATACATATAAGATGGTTGGTTCAAATGGCTCTGAGCACTATGGGATTCAACTGCTGTGGTCATCAGTCCCCTAGAACTTAGAACTACCTAAACCTAACCAACCTAAGGACATCACGCACATCCTTGCCCGAGGCAGGATTCGAACCTGCGACCGTAGCAGTCGCACGGTTCCGGACTGCGCGCCTAGAACCGCGAGACCACCGCAGCCGGCCATACATATAAGTTGGCAGTGTTGTCACTAAAAATAACATTTGCAGCATGGTTGCCAGGTTTCTCTGAACAAAATTGGGATTTTTTTACGAAACGTAGACAACACACACAAGCCTTAATTTTTTTTTTTTTTAAACGATGTTCAAATGTGTGTGAAATCTTATGGGACTTAACTGCTAAGGTCATCAGTCCCTAAGCTTACACACTACTTAACCTAAATTGTCCTAAGGACAAACACACACAGCCATGCCCAGGCAGGACTCCAACCTCCGCCAGGACCAGCCGCACAGTCCATCACCGCAGCGCCGTAGACCGCTCGGCTAATCATGCGCGGCTAAAATTCAAAATGCAGTATAACAAAGTACTGCATTTTACCATATTGATATTTCTGCTGGCTTTTGAACCTGCTTAGTAAGATCTTCCCTTCTTCCCAGTTGAAGAAACGACGAAACTGCAGGCACGTAAATGAATAATCTTTGCCGTCAATTCAGCTTCTAATGAAGCTGTTGTTAAATAGTTTGTGTCAGCTCACCAAGTGTTCCTCAGGAAGCTAAAAATCCTTTCTGCAGCAGCGTTGGAATGAGTTATAGAAAACACGCAGCAGACAACTCTGAACAGCTGTCACTATGACGATGCACGCAAGGTAGAAGCGTAGTTGCACCACTTTCTCGACCGAAGTTGCACGGCATCACGTCATCAGTACCAATGCGGATCGCATCTTGCTAGAATCTATATTTCAGGCTTACAAGAGTACCACACCCCAACACGTCGTCACCAGTTTCGTCCAGATTTATATAACGTGCAAGGGTTGCACAGATATAAAAAGGACAAGTTGGAATTCCACATGGAAAAGCGTTTAGGGAAAAAAGCCTTTTTGGCACGGGTCAGGCGAGGTGTGAGCCATGTTTCATATCGTAGTTTCCAGGCAGCGGTTGGCGCAGCGGAAAGAGTACAGAACTGTAATGCGATGGTGGCTAATCGATTCCCAGTGTTCCTTTTCACTTCTAGCGCTACGTATCGACCTTCTTGCGGTGTGGTCGAGCAGTCTCCGACCACCGGCTTGCTTTGACATAGCATTTACACCTTCAGCGGCCATTTTTAATCGTGAGATGACACTTTTAGTCACTTGCATTGCTGTGGCCACAGTAGTGACACTTTGACCGGTTTAGAGCGGTCGAACTGCTTCGTAAGGAGGAGCAGGAAGAGGAAGTGATTAGTGTTAAATGTCCCGTCGGCAACGAGGTGCCGGCCGGAGTGGCCGAGCGGTTCTAGGCGCTTCAGTCTGGAACCGCGTGACCGCTACGGTCGCAGGTTCGAATCCTGCCTCGGGCATGGATGTGTGTGATGTCCTTACGTTAGTTAGTTTTAAGTGGTTCTAAGTTCTAGGGGACTCATGACCTCAGAAGTTAAGTCCCATAGTGCTCAGAGCCATGTGAATAGTTGACAACGAGGTTGATTAGAGACGGAGCACAAGCTCGGATTAGGGAAGGACGGAGGAGGAAAGCGATCGTGTCCCGATTTAGGGAAGTCGCTCACAAATCTCGATAGCTGCTTTCAAGTTTGTTGGATGGCCGGACGCGGGTATGAACCGTCGTCCTGTGGGATGCGACTGCAGCGTGCTAACCACTCTGTTCGAAATGCTCGTCCACGGTCGTAAGCACTCAAATAATGTGTTGAAGACATGTTGCCGTACCACAGCTAATGTCGCACTAATGAATTCCATAACAACCTTCGAACCGTCGAACGCAACTAGAGCGTTCGAGGACAGGCTTCGCAGCAGATTACAAGTCCCGCCCTCTACATTTTCCTTTGTTATCATTGATCAGTTGTTCCTTAGCAATAGGCAGTTGTTACTTAGCGAGTGTTCAAAAATGGCTCTGAGCACTATGTGACTCAACTTCTGAGGTCATCAGTCCCCTAGAACTTAGAACTACTTAAACCTAACTAACCGAAGGACATCACACACATCCATGCCCGAGGCAGGATTCGAACCTGCGGCCTTAGTGGTCTCGCGGTTGCAGACTGTAGCGCCTAGAACCGCACGGCCACTCCGACCGGCACTTAGAGACTGTCAGTTGTTCCTTAGCATTTGTCGAGCAGTGTACTTGACATCTATCCATTTCTTCCTCCGTTTGCGCTGCCTTAGTTTTCGCCTCAGGCAAAGAAAATTGACACAAAGGTAGAACTTCATAACCTCAAGTGCTAAGCATTGTTGGTGGTTGTTGGTTGTTTTGGGGAAGGAGACCAGACAGCGAGGTCATCGGTAGGGAAGGAAGTCGGCCGTGCCCTTTCAGAGGAACCATCCCGGCATTTGCCTGGCGTAATTTAGGGAAATCACGGAAAACCTAAATCAGGATGGCCGGACACGGGATTGAACCGTCGTCCTCCCGAATGCGAGTGCAGTGTCTAACCACTGCGCCACCTCGCTCGGTCAAGTGCTAAGCATGTAGCAGTCTGACGAATAGGTGAGTAGCGTGCTAGCTTAAGATACACGGCTCAGGTCGTACGAGGTCGTGCGATGGTTTAGTGATGATACTTCGCTTCCAGTGTGCTCGCAACTTAAAGTTTGTGCTTCACTTTACGAATAAAGCAGACAAAACACTGGTTTAATATTCTGCAATTTTCATTCATAATGTATAAAATATTCCACCAAGAACTGACGAAACAACCAATGAACGCAGTTTCTGCTCTAGTTATAGTTTGGGACTACGGGCCTAATGGGAGATTATGTTTCCAGTAACTCTAATTTGTGAGCGTCTGTTGCGAAAATATATCTTCTCTCTCCTGTGCTTCAGTTTTACTTACAACTGGAGTGAAATGTGAGGGGCAGTGGAGAGCGCGTTGGCGGCGGGCGGGTTATTGCATGGCGGGGCGAGCGCTGACCGCGAGGAATTCGCGAGAGAGCGACGTCCGCCGAAGTGCTGACGGCGCGGCGCAAAGGCGGTCGCATTACTTGCTGCACTTGCATTCCCGGCGCTGTTGCCGGACCGGCGAGTGCCAGAAGGGCCGCTGCAGCGATACAGGGACTACCCAGCATGGAGTGCACAGCGTGACGGGCTTCTCATTCGCAGGCTGTGGGCGGCGGGTACCAGGTTGAGGACTCGCCTCCCACCTCAAATATGCTGATAAGCCGAAACACCTGATAAAAAGCATGTTCTGCGTCTACGTTTGTAATTCGCAAGCCATCTTGCGGTGTGTGCCATTGTCTTGTCCCCCTTTTCCAGTTCCAGGAGACAGTGTCGGTAGCCCCTTGGTTCCCGTGAACAGTCAGCTGCGCAACGGCAGCACGTCTGTTCGCCCTTACACATCTTTAGAGCCGTCGTTCACCCCTGTCATAAAAGTGGTTCAAATGGCTCTGAGCACGATGGGACTTAACTTCTAAGGTCATCAGTCTCCTAGAACTACTTACACCTAACTAACCTAAGACATCACACACATCCATGCCCGAGGCAGGATTCGAACCTGCGACCGTAGCGGTCGCGCGGTTCCAGACTGTAGCGCCTAGAACCGCTCGGCCACCCCGGCTGGCCCCCTGTCATATGTGGTCCGTGGTGCACCACACTTGGTTCGGCGCCGGTTTTGCACTGTACCATTCGCCCGTGCACGATATACACTGAAGAGCCAAAGAAACTGTTACACCTGTCTTAACATCGTGTAGGGCCCCCGCGAGCACGCAGAAGTGTCGCAACACGACGTGGCACGGACTCGACTAATGTCTGAAGTAGTGCTGGTTCATGAATCCTGCCTGCCGTGCTGTCCAAAATCCGTAAGATGTACGAGGGGGTGGAGATTCTTCTGAACAGCACGTTGCAAGGCATCCCAGATACGCTCAATAATGTGCATCTTGGAGAGTTTGGTGGCCAGCGGAACTGTTTAAACACAGAAGAGTGTTCCTAGAGTCACTCTGTAGTAATTCTGGATGTGTGGGGTGTCGCATTGTCCTGCTGGAATTTACCAAGTCCGTTGAAACGCACAATGGACATGAGTGGATGCAGCTAATGAGACAGGATGCTTACGTACTTGTTACCAGTCAGAGTTGTATTTAGACGTACCAGGAGTCCCATATCACTCCAACTGCACACGCCCCACGCCGCTCCAATACAGACCCTCCACCAGCTTTAACAGTCTCCTGATGACATGCAGGTACCATAGATTCGTGAGGTTCTCTCCATACCCGTAGACGTCCATCCGCTCGATAAAATTTGAAACGGGAGCCGTCAGTCCAGGCAACATTTTTCCAATCAACAGTCCAATGTCGTTGAGTGGCCCTCGCCGCGCGGGATTAGCCGAGCGGTCTTCGGCGCTGCAGTCATGGACTGTGCGGCTGGTCCCGGCGGAGGTTCGAGTCCTCCCTGCGGTATGGGTGTGTGTGTATGTCACTAGGTTAAGTAGTGTGTAAGCTTAGGGACTGATGACCTTAGCAGTTAAGTCCCATAAGATTTCAGACACATTTGAACATTTGATAGGCTCAGGTGAGGCGTAAAGCTTTGTGTCATGCAGTCGTGAAGGGTACATGAGTGGGCCTTCAGCTCCGAAAGTCCACATCATGTTTCGTTGAATGGTTCCCACGCTGACATCTGTTGGTGGCCCAGCATTGAAATATACAGGAACGTGCGGAAGTGTTGCACTTCTGTCACGTTCAATGATTCTCTTCAGTCGTCGTTGGTCCCGTTCTTGCAGGATCTTTTTACGATCGCAGCGTGCCGGAGTTTTGATGTTTTAGTTCATTCCTGACATTCACGGTCACTCGTGAAATGGTCGTACGGGAAAATCCCCATTTCATCGCTACTCCGGAGATACTGTGTCCCATCGCTCGTGCGCCGACTAGATCACCACGTTCAGGCTCACTTAAATCTTGATAACCTGCCATTGCAGCATGAGTAACCAATCGGACAACTGCGCCAGAACTTCTGGTCTTATATATGCGTTGCCGACCGCAGCACCACATTCTGCCGGTTTGCATATCTCTGTATTTGAATATGCGTGCCTATACCAGTGTCTTTGGCTCTTCAGTGTATTGTCTTTCCTGAGGGAGAGTAGTTCATGCTTGTGTTATTTCTGTTTAAACTTGGTAGGCGTTCCCGATTTTCGAGCTAACCTGTTTAGGACCGCGTGGGTTTTGGTTGGATTGAGCTTTAAGCCTGTATTCTGTCCCCATTTTGTTAGTACACACATGCCATTACAGAAATTCTGGATATTTATTGGTTTTGCACTTGGGTACAACTGAAGGTCGGTAGCAGGCAAATATTATGTACAATAGGACGACATTGATGAAACATATCCTAACAAAACGACCAGCACCATGATGCACCTTAACAATAGAGATAGAAATAGGAAACTACAACTCTCTATGAACGGCAAGCGCACCAGGCATGAGGAGCAGTGAAAATACTTCACACTGAAATTAGATCGCACTCTAACGTACAACTCAAAGCCAGAAGATACAAAATAGAAATTAAAATGTCGTAATGCTGTCTTGTCGAAACCATCTGGAACGATATTGGACTGTGGACAGAGCACACTGAGGACTCCAGCACTAGCTCTTGCCTGCAGCGTATGTGAACACTGTTCGGCAGTCTGGATGAGAGGAGCACCCGTAGCTAAAGTGGACGTCCAACTGAAGGAGACAAAGCGGATACTCTTTGGAACACCCAGGGCCACACCACGTGCGAGGCTCCCCATCCTAACAAACATAGAGCCCCCTGAAGTTCGGCATCACGGGTAGCCAGACGATCATGCAGAAAAATCCTAGACAACTCAGAACTCGCTACGTCCCAAGACTTGGCACCTGCAAACAGTCTTAAATCCAGGTAATCTTTATGGATAATCTGCGAAGAACTGCTAGGATTCGACTGTGAGACAGCGATGGGCTGTAATTGGGCATAAGAACCGGAACTTGATGAACGACACCAGCAAGAAGCGAGGTGGATTCAACCTCTTCAGGAAAGCGTGAACAGCTCTGAACCGTGTCGTAGGCAGATGTAAACAACTCATGAACAAATGGGACATATTGGACAATCCTGAAAGTGACTGTGGAAAAATCCAGTCAGTGAACTAAAAGGCCATGAGGGTGAGGGTGATCTGAAGGACGTAGAGTGGCTGAAGAATATTTGTAATTTTGTTAAGTATTTTAAGAACTTATAATATGACCTTCAGTCTAAAGACTGGTTTCATACATCTCTTCATGCTACTCTCTCATCTCCGAATAACTGCGGCAACCTCGTCCTTCGAAATCTGGATACTGCCCCCCCCCCCCCCCCACACACACACACACATTCTTCTCTCTAGTACTAAACTGGTGGTCCCTTGATGTCTCAAAATGTGTTCTGTCAACCGAAATCTTCTTTTAGTTAGTTTGTGGCACAAATTTCTTTTTTCCCCAATTCTGTTCAGTACCTCCTCATTAGTGATGTGATCTACCCATATATTCTTCAGCATTCTTCTGTAGCACCACATTTCAAAAGCTTCTTTTCTCTTGTTGTCTAAACTGTTTGTCGCCCATGTTTCACTCCCGTACATGGCTACACCACAGAAAAATACATTCAGAAATGACTTCCCAACACTTAAGTCCATATTCGATGTTAACAAATTTCTTTTCTTCGGAAACGGTGTTCTTGCCACTGCCAAGCTACATTTTATATCCTCTGTACTTAAGCCATCATCCGTTGCTGTGCTGCCCAAATAGCAAAACTCCTCTACTATTTTTAGTGTCTCGTTTCCTAATCTAATTCCCTCACCATCGCCTAATTTAATTGTACTACATTCCATTATCGTTGATTTGTTTTCGTTGATATTCATATCAAATCCTTCTTTCAAGACGCTGACAGTTCCGTTCAAACTGCTCTTCCAAGTCCTTTCCCGTCTCTGACAGAGTTAACAATGTCATCGGTAAACTCAAAAGTTTTTGCTGCTTCTTCCTGAACATTAATTCCCAGTCAAAATTTTCTTTTGTTTCCTTTACTGTTTGCTCAGTGCACAAATTGCATAACATCGGTGGTGGTATACAATCCTGTCTCACTCCCTACTCAACCACTGCTTTCGTTTCATGTCCATAGTGCTGTCTGCTTTCTGTACAAATTGTAAACAGCCTTTCGCTCCCTGTCTTTTACTCCTGCTATCTTCAGAAGTTCAAAGAAACCATTGCAGTTAACAATGTCTAAAGCTTGCTGTAAGTCTGCAAATGCTATATACGTAGGTTTGCCTTTCCTTATGCTATCTTCTAAGATAGTCCATAGGGTCAGTGTTGCTTCGCGTGTCCCCACATTTCTCCTAAATCCAAACACTTCCCGTTTTTTCATTCCTCTATAAATAAAATGGGTGTCAGTATCTTGCAATCATGAATTATTAAACTGATTGTTCGGTAATTTTCACACCTGTCAGTAACTGCATTTGGAATTGGGATTATTACTCTCTGTTTGACGTCTGAGAGTATTTCGTCTGTTTCATACATCTTCCACACGAGATGGAGGGTTTTGTCGTAGCTGTCTCTCTCAAGGCTATCAGTAATTCTGATACAAAGTCGTCTATTCCCTGGGCCTTGTTTCGACATACGTCTTTCAGTGCTCTGTCCAATTCTCCTCGCAGTATGCCTCCCATCACATATGCATGTACGTCCCCTTCCGTTTCTGTAGCATTGCCTTCAAGTTTATCTTCGTTGTGTAGGGGCTGTAAATATTCATTCTACCTTTCAGCTTTGTATTCTTTGCTTTGTGCTGGTCACATACGTAAAAAAATATTGTTACTGAGTTAACGCTGTCGGAATATTTTGTGTAATACATTACTGTCATGAATGTCTTTGCAAATGCCGAACTAGTAAGTAAATAAATGATTGACGAGCTATGAAAAGTGTATAGGATCTATATCGTGCCACTACTGATACTGAGGAGGCTATGTCGGAGGGGCCGTCGGCGGGAGTCGTAATTTTAAGGGCTGCGGACGATTCCGGGTGTGGCTTTCCGGTCAAGGTTGGAGCCCTCTGAATTCCAAGCGGTTGCATCACGGCTATAAAGCCGGCCGGCATGAATGGCGCGGCGCGTGTCGGGTCTTTACTGCGCCTGCGTGTGAGTCGCCGCCCGAAGCGGCTGTGACTTCATTGCGTGTGCCTCTACTGGACCCATCCCCCTACCTCCGCCAGCTTCCGTATCCGCCCGCACCTGCGTCCACTGGCCGCGAGAGGGCTGTCCGGTCCTCTCGAGGTTGGTTCGAGTAACCATCACACCAGCCGTGATCACGCGAATGCATGTGGTACGAAAGAACACTCTCCCGGTCACAGTGAGTTATGACAGGCCGAAAGCTGTTCGAGCTCTGGCCAACAGATGGTCGTTACTACCCTGGACTGGTCTTTCTCCTGGCGATTCCAATGTTTTTAATAGCCTTTCTTCAAAGAGAGATTCCTGCGCATGCGCATAGACTTATTCGTTAATTGTCATAGAAGAAAGAACTACTGTGTTACTTTGTAGGAAATATGCAGCCAGCCACAAGTTTTTTTGAAATGATTTAGTTGTACCATTACCAATTTCGGGCGTGGGCCCTTCATCAGATCGTAGCGTTGACTTATTTGCATGCTTTACAATTTTGTTTTCTAAAGAAGTAAATTCTTACAGTGTAATTTACGAAAATAGTTGCAGTGCTCTGTAACCAAACTGGATAAAATAACAACTAATAGGTACCTGCTAGCTCTTCTTTAAATAGGCGGTACATCCCTGGCTATCCCCGCGCGCGGTAGCCCCGTGCGGTCTTCGGTTACTTGCCACGGTTCGCGCGGCTCGCCCCGTCGGAGGCTCTACATCTACATCTACATAAATACTCCGCAATCCACCATACGGTGCGTGGCGGAGGGTACCTCGTACCACTACTAGCATGTTCTCTTCCTGTCCACTCCCAAACATAACGAGGGAAAAGTGACTGCCTATATGCCTCTGTACGAGCCCTAATCTCTCTTATCTTTGTGGTTTTTCCGCGAATTATAAATTGGCAGCAGTAAAATTGTACTGCAGTCAGCCTCAAATGCTGGTTCTCTAAATTTCCTCAGTAGCGTTTCACGAAAATAACGCCTCCTTTCCTCTAGAGACTCCCACCCGTGTTCGTGAAGGATTTCCATATCACTGGCGTGAAGATCAAACCTACCAGTAACAAATCTAGCAGCGCGCCTCTGAATTGCTTCTATGTCCTCCCTCAATCAGACTCTATAGGGATCCCAAACGCTCGAGGTCCTATTAGTGTTTTATAAACGGTCTCCTTTACAGATGAACCACATCTTCCCAAAATTCTGCCAATGAACCGAAGACGACTATCCGCCTTCCCCACAACTGCCATTACATTCTTGTCCCACTTCATATCGCTCTGTAATGTTACGTCCCAATATTTAATCGACGTGACTGTGTCAAGCGCTACACTACTAATGGAGTATCAAACATTACGGGATTCTTTTTCCAATTCATCTGCATTAATTTACATTTATCTATATTTAGAGTTAGCTGCAGCTGCCATTCTTTACACCAGTCACAAATCCCGCCGAAGTCATCTTGTATCCTCCTACAGTCACTCGATGACGACACCTTTCCGTACACCACAGCATCATCAGCAAACAGCCGCACATTGCTATCCACCCTATCCAAAAGATCATTTATGTAGGTAGAGTCCTCCCTAGGGTATGGGTGTGTGCGTTGTCCTTAGCGTAAGTTAGTTTAAGTTAGATTAAGTAGTGTCTAAGCCTAGGGACCGATGACCTCAGCAGTTTGGTTATATAGAACGTACCATAAATTTCCAAATTTTTCCAGGCTTTCCCTTTTCCATGCAAGGGTGGGATTACGAGATCCGACATCGGTCACATACTATGCTCGTTATAAATGGCATGCACATTTTAACTAGGTTCACTTTAGAGGGGAACTGGTATAGATAGCAATAAGCATGCAATGCTGTTACACATATATTGGTGAAATTAATCTATTATATACCAGATGCAGAACCACTGATGGCAGTGACCCCACAAAGCATTATCTGCTCAATATGTTCGGAACCGTAAATGTGCACGTTTAATATCCACTTCGAAAGGAAAAAAAAATGCGCGCAGTACGAAATACTTGCTAAATGTTTTGCTCAGAATTATAATCATACTATTTTTGATTTACCTGTTGTAAAATACGTATCATATAAGACTACAACCCACACAAAACCTTTCCGATAAGTGTGGTAGTGGTAGTCAATATATTTCATTTTAAGGAACGCTTTTCATCCCACTGCGTATCTACTTCTTATATTCTGTTCACTTCAGGCATTCAGTTATTTTCGTACACAAATAGATGGAGAATCGAAGCACTTGAGATGCGGTGTGACAGAAGAACGGTGAAAATTAGGTGGACTAAGGAATGAGGAGGTCCTTCGCAGAATCGGCGAGGAAAGGAGTATATGGAAAACACTGACAAGAAGAAGGGACAGGATGATAGGACATTTGTTAAGACATCTGCGAATGACATCCATGGTAGTAGAGGAACACTGAGACTGGAATAGATGCAGCAAATAATTGAGGATGTAGGTTGCAGTTGCTACTATGGGTTGAAAAGTTTGTAGCCGGCCACATCAAGAGAGTCAGAGGGCTGAGGACCCAAGGTAAGAACAAGCTGGATATAAAATGGATTCGACCCCTGTGCAGCGATACTTGTCCGCTCACCTGTTAGCTCGCCCCTCCGCCGCGTGCTGGAGACGGACGGGGTCGCTCCCTGGCGCGGTGGCGCCAGTGCTGGCGCCATTGTGGGTCTGGGAGGCCATTAATGGCATTTCCGCCCGGCCGCCCGTGGCGCTGGCTGCGCGACCTTTCTTAACCCCCGGTCTGGCTGGCTGCGGCCACGAGTCTGAGTCTGCCGTGTTACCAGGCGGGGGAGGAAGCGGCACGCCGCCTCCCGCCTGGCTTTCTTCACAAAGCCCGCGGTGCACGCCGACTTACAAACCGTGGTCGCATTTCAGCTGCTAGCTGATAACTTCCTAGATCTACAGAACACATTCCAGAATTACCACAACGACGGCTAACAACCAAGAGACGATCCTACATGTGTGTGGCTCGGTGAATATTTGACGACTGAATGCTCAGCAGAAAGTAACTTCACGTGTGCGTGGAGGAAGCGTAGCAGGGCCTATGACCCTTTTACCGCTGTGGACTAATTAACTCGTCGTGATCTGCCGGTCCGCAGGTGCTGAGGACTTAACTCTTAGCTACTGTGGATGTTGACAGGAACACAATTGCTATGGAAGGGTCTCTTAGACCGCCATTTTATTTTTTGTGTATAAAACCACTGTTTTGGTGGTCCATTGATCCTGACCGGGCCAAATATCTCACGAAATAAGCGTCAAACGAAAAAAATACAAAGAACGTAACTTGTCTAGCTTGAAGGGAGAAACCAGATGGCGCTATGGTTGGCCCGCTAGATGGCGCTGCCATTCGTCAAACAGATATCAACTGCGTATTTTTTTTAATAGGAACTAAAACATTCATATTTCTTTACGTACTACACGAATCTGTAATAAGAAATGGGCGTTCCTATTGTAAAAAACGTAGTTGATATCCATTTGACCTATGGCAGCGCCATCTAGCAGACCAACCATAGCGCCATCTGGTTTCCCCCTTCAAGGTAGACGAGTTTCGTTCTTTGCAGTTTTTTCGTTTGATGCTTATTTCGTTTGATGTTTATTTCGTGAGATATTTGGCCCGGTTACTATCAATGGACCACCTTGTGTATTTCCATGACTTCCTGTTATTTGTTACACTTCTTGGAAACAGGTTTTATGGAAATGTGCTTTTTTAAAACAAACAAGAATTTAAAAGAGATTGAAAATTAAATACAGCAAAATTTGCTGTTTATTTTTGTTATGTATTACTACAGTAATAGGACATAGTTACCTCTCTACTCACTCGCAGATTATGATCAGGGAGATGGTATTACAGATTCGCAACATAACTGTATGGAAATACAAATTTCAGTCATGGCATTGTATTTGGAATCAGCTTTGAGCTTACTAGCTGTTATTTGACCATGTTATTCTATCAAGGGAGAAATTTCGACAAATTTTTATTTTATAAATCAACAAGAATGTAATTACCGTATTTATTCTTCTGAGGCCTGCAAAAATTTTTAATTAGTTTCATCCTGCGTGCGTTTCACACAGACCCACCTACAGTTCTCCAACCAAATCGGAATACCACACTGTTAACACAGATCTTGTTTCCGCTTCAAACAAGAACAAAAAAGGCTTATGTTATTCGTTTTTCAAAAACCTGGTTTTGTAGTTGAGGCTCATGCGTCCAAAACATCAAGTTTTCTCCGAGACTTTACGGAATCTGTTGCATTCCAGGCAGCTGCAAGACAATGTTGAGTTGCCTTGTTCTCACGTTAGTTAGCAGCTTCTGTTTCCTCCATCGAAAACATGTTTCCGTTCTTACCGAAGAGATACGCTTCTCCATCGTCATTATCTGTCACATCTTCATCACTTTCATTTCCCATCTCCGAAATAGTACGGTGAACACTGAATACTCGAAATCCGGGTAATTATCACTGTCATGAAAGTCTTCATATGAGAATCCACTAAGGCGTTCTTGAACATCCACATAAGTCACGCATAGAAAACGTTGCATAGAAGATCAAGCCGTCCCCACTACGGACAAACGGCAACGTTAAACCAAAACATGATACGCAAAGACTATGGTACGGCTGTGAGACCTCTCAAAGCCCAAAAATAAGGAACTAATTGCAACAACAACGCCAGATTTCTGGCACGTGTAGCTTGCCGTCCAATAGAAAGGTGTACAGAAGAGCCTACGTCACCTAACAGGGGTAGATCATCCATAGTAGTTAAGGGTTAAAAACGCAGCCTCTGGATTTTCCTTAAGCGCTGTTGACGTGCTTCTGCGCCCTGTTCTGCCGATCCTCTCAGTGCTGCAGGCGAGTTACTTCCATATCTCGCTGTACAAAAAAGTTTTGAGTACTTATCATAAAAAATTCGTGACTCATTCATTGCCTGTGACCATTTGCAAGAAACCTAGTTTCGGTATCTTGAACTCTTTATGAAATACAATGAATGCTATAACCACACGATTCACGATGCGCATTGATGTAATTAGGCTGCGGTCACAGTGGCTCCGATAACTGTGGATTCCGCCGATGACGGCTGCAGAGTGAAAATTTAATTCTGGAAACATCCCCCAGGCTGTGGCCAAGTCATGTCTCCGCAATATCGCCGGCCCGTACGCTCTTGGAATGTTAACAGTAAAATACACCGTGATGCCCAACGCCTCTCTCGTAGCGTGTGCCACTCGTGTTAGATGTTCGTCTATGTGACGATTTTGCACTTACCAAATCAAGCTGTAATGAAAAACGCTGTTCATCCTGTGTGGCACTGATCCCACACTGACAATCAGTATTCAAATATTGGCCGAAGCAGGGATTTGTAAACTACCTCCTTGGTGGATCCACTAAACCTTGATAATGTTTTCTGCTGTTATTGAGAAATCCTTACCTTCTTTCGATTTCTCTTCGCTGACCCCGACTATCGAGATTGAGCTTTGCGTTGCCCTTATCAGATTTCCTACGTTCGCTACAACATTCGTAGAATGTCACTCTTTCCTTCGTTATTCAATCTGTCACTCGTGGTTACTGACCTCCTGGCAGTGTCTCCCCCCGAGATCTGAATGGAGCGCTAGTCCGGAATTTTTTGTCAGTGGAGAGATCATCATAACATTCTCCAGGTCACATGTCCTACAGGAATACATTGTGTGTCTTTAATGGCCGGCCGCTGTGGTTGAACGATTCGAGGCGCTTCAGTCCGTAACCACGCAGCTGCTACGGTCGCAGGTTCGAATCCTGCCTCGGGCATTGATGTGTGTGATGCCCTTAGGTTAGGTTTACGTAGTTCTAGGGGACTGATGACCTCAGATGTTTAGTCCCATAGTCCTGAAAACCATTTTATTATATCTTTAATGCTCTGGTTTCGATTGCCTTCTGCATCCTCATGCTGTCGGTCATAATTATTCCAGCTTTTAAGAGCTGTATATACTCGTATTTTACGTCCACACGTTCTTCCTTGCAGCTACCATCAATCACCAACAAATGGGAGCTATGTGTACATGCGACGGTAGTATCTGTTCCCGAAAGGACAGTTACTGTAGATGACCATGCAGCTTTTGCTAGAAATGAAATGATAATTAAATGGACACCCTAGCTGCAAACAGGCGTTCAAGTACTTCATTGGGGACATGTTGAAAATGTGTGCCCTGACTGGGACTCAAACCCGGGATCCACTGGTTACATGTCAGACGCTTTATCCATCTCTACTGTCGCAGGTTCGAATCCTGTCTCAGGCATGGATGTGTGTGAAGTCCTTAGGTTAGTTAGGTTTAAGTAGTTCTAAGTTCTAGCGAACTGATGACCTCAGAAGTTAAGTCCCATAGTGCTCAGAGCCATTTGAACCATTTTTTCTATCCATCTGAGCCACCGAGGGCACAGATAGTGAACCTGCAGGGACTTATCCCTTGCCCGCTTCCCGTGAGACCCACATTCCCAACATATCCACACCACTACATTTCTAGTGCGCCTAATAGATGTGGGTCTCACGGGGAGCGTGCAAGGGATAAGTCCGTGCAGGTTCAGGTGGCTCAGATGGATAGAGCGTTTGCCATGTAAGCCGGAGATCCCGGGTTCGAGTCCCGCTCGGGGCACAAATTTCAACGTGTCCCGAATCAACGCCTGTTTACAGCTTGGGTATCCATTTAATTATCATTTCAGAGCTGTGTGTGCTAGGCTGACAATGGTACACAGAGCAACTCACTTTGTCGCGTCATGAGCTCTAGAGCGCAGTCTACGGGCAGATTCTTTCGAGTTGTCCTCGTAAAGCAACAGGAAGGCGATTTCCAATGTTAAACTTCAAGGACAACGATGAAAATAGAGTTGAAACTTTGCTTTGCACATGTCAAACAACGCAAGAAGGGTTAAATGCACCTCATAGAACTTGAAGTAAACCCCCACCAGCCGCCGTAAAATGACTTTCATAGTGTAGATGTTGATGTGATGTAAGTAGGTGCGCAATTTCGCGAGATTTTTCGCATCTGCGGCGTGGTCCTGGGGCAGGAGGTTGCAGTTTTTCGAGGTTGGCAGCAGCGCGGCGTCGGGTACCTGTTCCGCTAGCCATTGTTCGCAGCGCGCTGGGATTTCCGTTAGTGCGGTGGCGGCGCTGGTGGCGGCGGAGCTATAGGCGAGGAGGAGCAGGTTGGCCCCCGACCCTCGGCGCGACGGCGGCGGCGGCGCGCAGGTGTGGTGTGGTGTGGTGTGGTGTAGGGCAGATGCCGCCTTCCCCACGCCGCCGCTGCTTGCGCGCTGCCCACGAGCGACAGATGGCAGGCACCACGACACGCTGTACCCACCACGTCGCGCCTCTTACTTCTCACACTCCCCCTACCTTGGCGTTTTATGCCTCGTCTGCTCGTGGAATGGCTCATCGGGTACGAGGATAGACGGCAACTGTAGCCCGATATTACAACTGCTTGTTGCTCCACACATTGGAGCTGGTTTCCTCCAATCGCAGCGCTCAGCTTCGCGGCCGAACTGTTTCGTCGTTGCCAATATGCACGACAACTGGTCACTGGTCCATCCACTTCCAATTCCTCGCCCGCCTTTCTTTCTCGATGACTTTCTTATTTTCGATCCCGATTCCTGGGCCTTCCACTTTTATTCCGCTTTCCATCAGATACGATCACACACACACAGACAGCAGTGCTAACGAAATACGTTGCTTTCATACACAACACTAACCCGGTCGCGTTCTCGCTTCCCTAGCACGGGGTCCCGGGTTCTATTCCCGGTGGGGTCAGGGGTTTTCACCTGCCTCGAGATGACTGGGTGTTATATCATCATTTCTTCATCATTCCTGAAAGTGAGAAGATTGGGCTGAGCAAGGGTTGGGAATTTGTACGGGCGCTGATTACCGCGCAGTTGAGCGCCCCACAAATCAAACATTATCCTCATCATCAACAACACTAATCAGACACTGCTTATCTTTTCGCACATGAATGGTGCACACGGAAGCGCTACAGAAGCGATGTGCGACGATTTGGATTGGAAGGCAAGTGCGTTCGTATAGCCAAACAGAAGCGTTACGGCCACCGCTCGTGTAAAAAGGGGAAAGTTTAGTTCTAATTCCGATACGGCACAATTTTTTTCTTGCCACCGTTGAAGTATTTCAGTACCCTCATACGACTGACATCGGTACTATATACGACCGTGGAATCATCAACTTGTGGTTGTCCTTAGCCGGCCTTCGTGACCCAGCAGTTCTTGGCGCTTCAGTGTGGAACTGCGCGACCGCAACGGCCGCAGATTCGAATCCTGCCTCGGACATGGATGTGTCTGATGTCCTTCGGTTGGTTAGGTTTAAGTAATTCTAAGTTCTAGGGGACTGATGACCTCCGATGTTAATTCCCATAGTGCTCAGAGCCATTTTAACCATTTTTTGGACATAGCCCGGAAGAACTGGCACCTTGCATATAATACGAGGGTTGACTGAACAGTAATGCCTCCACTTTAGAAACTCGTCAACAGTTGGCAGCATTCGTATGCGACAGGTACCGGCTTGTTCCGTAGTCTCTTCTCTACAGCTCCAGTTGGCGGGAAGCCTTAGCATTGAACGGTTGTGTTGTTAGCGTGTAAAGTAAGGAACCCTGCGCAAACGGTCAGTCAGTGCGATTTAAGCGACGTGTAGGGATTGAATTCTTGACAGCAGAACGTGTCACCCCAAAGAAGATTCATCAGAGAATAACAGCAGTTTACGGTGACTATGTTGAGGCGGCAACATCTGACCTGCGTGACAAACAAAGAGGTGGACGTCCTGTGACAACAACCACTGAGTTTCACAAGTAAAATTTTGACAGATTGATTCAGGATGATCGTCGTATCACTCGGATAAACTGCAAGCACAATCGGCATTTCACAAGAGCGTGTGGCTCACATTATTGCTTTGCTTCGCTATCGGAAGATCTCTGCACGATGGGTTACTCCGAATGCTGACTCCTGAATTGAAATTGCACAGACTTGAAATTTGCCAGGAACTCCTCTCGCGTTACGAGAGTGAGGGTGACGGCCTTTTCCGTTCAATTATGACATGAGACAAAACGTGAGTACGCCATTACGACCCAGAATCGTTGAGAGAACTGTGGGGCTGTGGTTGCGGGAAACAGTGTGTCGACTTCTTCTGTGACGACTTCAGAAAAGTTGCTCACCGTTGGCAGAAATGTATCCAATTGGCTGGTGATTATGTGAAAAAGTGAATAACGGTAAATAAAGATCAGATTCTAAGGATTATTTCTGCATGCGATTTATTAAAATATTCCCATCCAAACCCAATTAACAAAGGTGGAGGCATTACTTTTCATTCAACCCTCGTGGTAATATATGCACTGACGAGCCAAAACGTTACGACCACTTACTTAAAACCGCGTCGGTCTTCTTCTGGAACGCAATTTAGCAGTGATTCTGCGCGCCATGGATTTGTCAAGTACTTGATAACTTACCTTTCATTCGGAAAGTGAGTATTCAAAGAACTGTGACTGACGCCCGAACAACAGGGTTGGTTGAAATGGCTCTGAGCACTATGCGACTTAACTTCTGAGGTCATCAGTCGCCTAGAACTTCGAACTAATTAAACTTAACTAACCTAAGGACATCACATACATCCATGCCCGGGGCAGGATTCGAACCTGCGACCGTAGCGGTCGCCCGGTTCCAGACTGTAGCGCCTAGAACCGCACGGCCACTCCCGCCGGCGAACAACAGGGACTTAAATACATCGAGAAAAGAAAATAGTGCACTGAGAATGGCTAGCTACTAGCCGAAATCTGGATTTGGGTAATAAAATCTAAAAAAAAAAAAAGACGACTGATTGCTGCAATCTATACTTTATAGGTGTCCAGAGGTTTGCGGCACCAGATGCTACGCGCAAGTCACATACTTAGCGAAATTTACGGGTGGTTGGTTTGTTGGCGCGGAGCTGGCGCCTGAACCTTCACAGTTGGGTTTCATCGAATTCAGAGAAGCCGAAATTGATGGTTGAGACATCAGCGTGAGTTCACTATCACTCCGCTCATGTATTTCTCCTACTGTGTCACGTGCCTTCAGCGCCACCGGGCAGCGTACAACTTCACAGTGGGCAGTGGTCATGTTTTGGCTCATCAATGTACTCCTGAAAATCATTTCATGAGTTCTTCATTGTGGATTCACCCTGGGTCCGATCTCTTGCGGAAACCATGGCTGCGATAGTAAGAATGGCGGACAGGGCTGGGTGGTGGTGGTGGAGAGGCGGTGTCCCTACGGTTGTAGTATGCGGCAAGTTGGGAATTTAGTTTGGACGGTAAGCGTGCTCCGATAACCGAAACGAAAGCGGTTAAGGTGAGTACTCGTGTAAAGCGGAAAAGTAGTGTTCCAATCCCGATCTAGCACAAATTTTCATTTGTCACCACTGAATTATTAAAATGCCCTCATGCGGCTGACGTCGGTATTTTCCTTTCATGACACAAATGTCATTATTATCATCACAGAGATCGCCTTACAGTACATAGTCCTCATACGCGAAGCCTGACTGTTTTTAGGCAGCAAATTATCGTTGCGACTGGCACTGGAAATTCAAATACAACGTCTAACTCAGGGCGGTGTTGTAGCATGGTGATTAATATACATTCCTGACGTGTAGAAGGTCGCGGGGTCGAATCTCGACACGTGTTCTGAATTTTTTTATTTCCAAGTGTTATCAGTTGGACTGTAATATTTTTATCATCGTTTATTTCTTCCCGTCATTATTTTTTTTTTTTTTAATTTTGCATGTGTTGACTATAACCTGTAAACAGGACTGCTCATCAAGTGGTTTAAATGGCTATGAGCACTATGGGACTTCTGAGGTCATAAGTCCCCTAGAACTTAGAACTACTTGAACCTAAGTAACCTAAGGACATAACACACATCCATGCCCGAGGCAGGATTCGAACCTGCGATCGTAGCGGTCGCGCGGCTCCAGACTGTAGCGCCTAGAACCGCTCGGCCACCACGGCCGGCGACTGCTCATCGATTGGTAACGTGGAACCTCGTGTACCCAGTGTGAGGATAATTTCAGGTAACCCATGAATACGAGAAATTACAGTTTGTTTTTACCGCTGCAACTAAAATTTTTTCGTCTTGAGTTTTCTCGTAGAGGTTACCTTTAAGCGAGCGTGTTTAATACACTGTGTTACAAAATAAAAGGATCAGTTTTCCGAAAACCCGTAATTGTCTCTCATTTCTATGCATAAGTTTGAAATTTGACTCAGGGTTCCTATAGCCCTCCTCTGTAACGGTGCGAAAGGGTGACACCCTGAAATGTGTCACTTTCGGGTTCGGCGACGCTTCAGACAGCTAGGTGTCGACACATGCAAAAACAATAAAATAAAATAATAGTCAATCAGAAGTTCGTGTGAACTGTAACGCGGGTTACATTGGCACGAAATTTTGCCACAGTTGTGCCCAAATTCACCTCGGAGATATCGCATGATGGGAGGGTCGTCAGAATCTCTGTTACCCACATTTCACTCCTTCTTAAGAAGCTTCCGAAATGGAGGTCAGAATCACGACACGGAGCGTTGAAATCTTGCGGTTTCTTTTAATGGTTGTCCTAGGAAAACATTTCAGGCGCACCGCCGCTCAGAATAGACACGCAAAAGACTTAAGGATGGCATAAAGGTGTTATTGAAACCACTCCTTCCCTTGAAACGTTAATTCCCACGAATTTCGTGCTCGAAAACGATATTTCACAGCAACAGGACGACGTTCTTGAAAACTTCCGAGACAGCCGCCGGGCGTTTCAATCCTACTCTGAGAACGTAGTGGAGCTGCAACGCCATTGAATATGGCCGGCAGCTTTGGAATGCAGGGCGATCCCTATTTTTGCTCAAGTACACACCGTGGAACCTCTAGCGATCTTTCGATAACCCCCCTCCCCCCTCCAATTCGGCAACACCCATCGATGACACTATTGTTGAGCACGTTACAGATGTCCCTGTCAGAAATTTTAACGTATGTTCAGCCTCGGGGCTGCTCTAGCGGTAAAGGGTTAGGCAACCCCTTCCCCTTTCTCTCAGGGACGGGTAAACGTGTCGTTGTGGTCTTCAGTCCTGAGACTGGTTTGATGCAGCTATCCTGTGCAAGCTTCTTTCACCTCCCAGTACCTAGTGCACGGCAGCTGGTGGGCGTCGTGGAGTGGTGGCTGGCGCATGGGATGCAGCGACTGTCGTGGGCGACGCATTTAAAAATACGGGCCACGCGGCTCGGCGCCTGCGCGCACATAATCGCCCCGCGGAGGCAGAATTCCCAGAATAGCGCCACATCCGGCCGGGCGCCGCGCGCGCCACCATCTTGCCGGAAGCGGCCGTCTGGCGCGGCGTGACGTCACGCGGCCCCAGCCGCCAAAATGGCCGCGGCGCGCCGCTTAAAGCATTTCCGTTTCTTTGTAGCCTGCGTCTCCGGCAGGGCGGCGAGTCCAAAGGCGCGCGCGGCAAGTGGCTGTCAGATCATCTGCTGGCCCTGGCAGCGGTCGGTGCGCCTGATTTCTGTCTTGTCATTCGACCACTATTTCTAACGATTAGTAAAGCCATCTACATTACTAAGTGACTATCCCGGAACCCGATACAGTTGCAGGTTGCCTATCTAGCGGCCTTCAGGGACAACCAAAATCTGAGTCCCAGTATTTCGCCTAAAAATTGTTGATCGATTTAAAAAATTTAATATGCTGTCATAATCTACTCATGAAGAGGTATAATCTTACGTTAAAATATGGACACAATAAGACAGGTATTATAGTGGAAAACTGTTTATTAGTCTTGACACTCCGTAACTGACGACGCTCGAATTTCCTGACTTTCTTCATCCACTATTTGACAATGAGAGCACATAGCCACTTCCAACAAACTGTGTACCTACTTTCAAACCTTTACGAAAGTTTTTCTCGCTAACATCTCCAGAAAATTGTGAAAGGAAAAAAGTTGACGCTGATTTTATTTTTCGGTGTTAGTGCAGTAGAACATCAACATCAGACGTTAAGTTCTAATTTATTACTACTTTAATAACGATTCTATTTCTAACACAGTCTGAAAATTAGTATAATATCCACATATACCACTGATGTACGTGCATAATTATGTTACTGTTGTTGTTGTTGTTCTCTTCAGTCCTGAGACTGGTTTGATGCAGCTCTCCATGCGACTCTATCCTGTGCAAGCTTCTTCATCTCCCAGTACCTACTGCAACCTACATCCTTCTGAATCTGCTTAGTGTATTCATCTCTTCGTCTGCCTCTACTATTTCACGAAACTTAATTCACGCGATACGACGTCATTAACCATTGAGATACGTGAAAAACTTGCTTTAGCTTTAATGGAGCGCAATTTACCGGGACTATATTTATCCAGTGTTTCGTAATGAAAATACTTAGCGATTTCCAACGAAGTTAAAGTGTATTTTCAAACCTTTTCTAAACTTTTTATCGCGTTTTCGCGCTCAAAGTCAAATATTTAATAGGTAACTCAATTGTGAAGTAATAAAACGTTTGAAGCCGTTTTACTCAAGGTATTTCGATTCCTTAAAGAGTAGGTCGTTGATCGGTGGTTTCCTCAAACTCTACTTTGATACAGCAAGCTCCAGATTATCATGGTTAATACAGATACGAGACTGCACGGATAAGCGAAACACATGGATGATGCAAAATACAAGTATTATTACCGGAAGCTCCTATTCGCTATGTTGACAAAGCACGCTGCAAGTCACATTTGAAAGCCTACACCATTACTTACGTATTATTCTACGTCTGTACTCCACAAGCTAATTCTGGTGTGTTGCGGAGGGTACTTCTTCTACCACTACTTTTTCCCATGCACTGGTCCCTTCGCGAATGCTGCATGAAAGCTATGATTGTCGGAATTTGCTTATTAGGTGTAATTTCTCGGAATTTCTTGTTGTGACCATTTCATCAGACGTTCGTGGGAGGATTATGTGTAGTGTCTGTAGAAATTCTTCCAGTCGATATCTGGCATACAGCAAACCAGTGCTTAACAGTATTGGTTAAAGCAGTCTTGGTTGCAATTTTAGTTTTTTTTATGTTTCAACGAAGCGTTTCGCCTTATTTAGGCATCTTCAGGTTATCTTTTCTAGATGGACGCGAGAGACACCAAGATATGCATAACGCGTTCCCGTTCTTAGAAAAGATAACCTGAAGATACCTAAATAAGGCGAAACGCGTCGTTGAAAAATAAAAAACAAAAATTGCAACCAAGACTGTTTTTAACCAATACTGTAGCGTGTGTTCTTTCGGGCATGTCCGAAAGAATATACATCATCCGTGATCCCACAGCGGTACGTACAGCATACATGATAAAATGAAACATCTGAGGTCATCAGTCCGCTAGACTTAGAATTACTTAAACCTAACTAACGGAAGGACATAAACACACATCCATGCCCGAGGCAGGATTCGAACCTGCGACCGTAGTAGCAGCGCGGTTCCAGACTGAAGCGCCTAGAACCGCTCGGTCACACTGGCCGGCTGACACGTTCTCACTTAAACTTTAGATCCCCTTTCCCCGCTGGGCTAACTGGGGTGGGACGTGGCTATCACCCATGTCGCGTCCAATTGAAAGATTTGCATTAGTCCGTTGAGACATACCAAATTGCAACACACTCGGGGCATTGCGTTGCCGCCGATAGAGAACACTGTGAGGCGCGGGAAGGGCAGGCACCGCACGCCTGCGTGTGGTACCTCGTCAGCTGGCGGACGTAATGAGTCTCCCGTGTAATGACGCCAACAGTTTAGGGGCCCTAAAAGTTTAACCGCCGCGCCGCGCTGTAACAGCCGCCGGAACAAAGGGCGGTCATTGATACCTGTCGAAGATAGCAAGTGCGGAAGCAGATTCCTACCACGCTCGTTAGCCCTGCATTTTTCAGGCGGCTGTCGTTTCAAACTAAACTGGGGGAGGCGTCGGCCGACCGTGACCACGCGACCTACGCCCAGGGCGGCATAGGCTGTGTTGTGCTGGCTGACAATTGTGCACAGAACGAGCCAGGTCAGTAGAAACTCATTGCAGCCTGCTCCCACGATGAAAAGTAGCTTGGCAGTGTTGTGTGCCACTGACACGTCGCTAAACCTGCTTTTCCTGTCCCCTCCTGCTATTGGGCGACCTCCATCAATTACATGAGGGTGGTTTTTTTTTAATTTATACGTCTTGCCTGCCGCCCCATCCCCTCCGTGGTATTTGCTGAAATGTGATGGGAACACTCTCCCCCTCACGTGACATTTATACTATAGTTTTTAAATAATTAAATTTATTTGATATGTTTATGTTTTTGCTTCATACGATTAACATCTCTAAACCTTATCTTCTATGTATTAAGGTAAGTCCGGGAGAGTTGTACCACTTTTTTTTCTTCAGCATAAAATTTGTAAGTTTTCAACTTCCTTTGACTTTTGGCTGAGAGTGTATTATAAACTTAAGTACACTATATTACTGAGGCACTACCACTTAATATACAAGATAGATGGTAAAATGAAAATATACATGAGTGGTCCATCTCACCCGTAGGTGTGGGTGTTGCAGGGACCAGACTAGGGCGAGATAGACCAGTGTTCTGGGAAAGAGGGACCATATTAAAATGATCATACATTTTGAAAATAGTAAATTAAAATTACATCATTTTATTTGGAATCACTTGTAATGATTGGAAAATTAAACTATTAGTTATTTTAGTCCAAAAACAAATTTATATGTTTATTATAAATCTTGATTCAACATTGGTTTTCTAAGGAGTTGTAGATTTTGTTTAAGCGTTAGCCTATCTTTCTTTAACCGCAGGAGTTACCATTATTACCAAATGTTGAACAACCTTCGTGTGACCATCATGAGCAGGAAACACATGAATCTAATTGTCTTTTTTATTAGTTTCGTAATTGATTTCACCACACCCAACACATCCATCTTCATCCCAATCATGAAAGTTACTTCAGTGTTGTAGCTTTCTGCACCTGATGAACACTGTGAGCCTTTTGCAGTATTTAAGTTTTTTCGGTCTGTTTTTCTCTTCACTAGTATTCCGTTGGTGATATTTTTTGTGCGTTTTGTATGTTTCTTTTTCGTGTACCTATTTTCGTTCACAGTTTCAGTAATTTCAGCAGAGTTTAGCACTTTGGATACAGTTGATGCTTTCCTCTTACAATTCATGTTTTCATCAGTAGAAGGAATATGTAATATAATTCCAAAATTTTTGTCTCTGTTGGCTAGGGAGCAGTCAGTTTTGAAGTGGCAATCTTGGAACTCTTAGGCCTAGTAGAAGTGAAATCCGAAGTTGTGTCACTGAAAGAATTCGATATGTGCAGATAATACTGTTCAATTGATGTGCTTGGGATCCCTAAGTCTTTCGATGAGCTTTGAAGTGGCTGTGAGATTCTGCTCTTCCATGTGTTGGGAGAGACGTACCTTCCAACAAATAAGCATACTCTGGGGCTGCAGCCTTGCTGAGTGGGATTATTCCAAATTCCTTGAAGCTAAATTTAGTTGTGGTCCCTGTCTCCCACATTAAAATATGTGGTCCATCTCTTCCAAATAACACTGACCCATCTCTCCCGAATGGCAGCGAGAGATGGACTACCCTGAATTATACTTGCATATAGCGAACTCGGAGGCCGTTTTAGGTTTGTTTCATATCTACAAATTTATCAATATTGTGCAAATTAAGCCTTAATACTAAGGTTATGTAACTACACGATAAAACCTTTCGGCTTACCAAAACAGAGAATGTGGTTTTGTCTAGAACTGAGACGAAAACAGCAGCATATTTGTTCATCAAACAGCTTCCTCGCAAGTAGTGGGAGCTGCTCTATAGCGGCTCATTTGTGAAATACGCCAGTCACACAGTGTTGCAATTCTTCCGAAGTTACCCTGAAATTCGAGGTGACAATGGTAACCAGGTTTAAGATGCACTGTAATGACTTTAATTGGATTAACTGTCTTGAATGCTCTCTACGTATCGTGGTTTTAACAAATAATTTTCGTAAATAAGCAAATATAAAATAGGCTGCGATGCCACCTTCCCAAATTCTTCAGTCACTCGTGAGTGTTCGCAGCTCGTGGTCTAGCGGAGCTGGCACGGTAGCTCGGCGTGTCCGGTCAGAGGGTTAGCTGCCCTCTGTAATAAAAAAAAAAAAAAAAAAAAAAAAAAAAAAAAAAAAAAAACACTTAGTCAACAGCTCAACACTGAACTTGAACGGATGTCATGGGGCGTCCGCACCGAACAAATGCAACGAACAAAATCGAAAAAAATGAAAACAATAAAAAAAGCGGCTAGCGTTGCTACCTCTAGATCACAGGGTCCCGGGTTCGATTCCCGGCCGGGTTGGGTATTTTCTCTGCCCGGGGACTGGGTTTCCTCCTCATTTCATCATCATCAGCAGCAGCAGCATCAGCATCATTTGTTATAGTGACTAGATTGGATTGTGAAAACAAAATGGACGGTGTACAAATTGGGACTTTGTACGGGCGTTGATGACTGCGCAGTTGAGCGCCCCACAAATCAAACATGATCATGATCACTTATGGGCCGTCATGTGTTTCCTCTATTGTATTTTACTGGAAGGCAGTCACCAGACTCATTTACATGCTCTACGTGCAGCCACCCTAGTCTAGGCGCACAGCAGCTGCTGAGCCCGAGGGGTGACAGCAAGCGCCGGTCAAACCACGACGATGTTGCATGCAGCGCCGACCTGTGTTTCTCCACCCTCAAACACGAAGCAAAGCAGATACATAATTTGATCATTCATCAAAAGAGATGGCCAGTTATAATCACACGTCATTTGGGAATAGCCTCAGAGACACACGGACACAATTGTTTCGCAAAAATAATATTGAATGTTTTATATGAATGAGAACAGACACCTCGCATGCATCTAACCTAAAATTAGCAGGCATGGGGGCATAGACGGAGACGCTGGGTGGCGCTAGTTGGGAATGTGGGTCTGCCGAGAGGTAAAGTCCTGATGCAGCGCACGTTAATAGTTCCTTCCCTTTCCTTTCCTTTCTCCCCCTCAACCGACAATTTACATAATATTAAACGTTTTGACAGATCCCTGAAAAAACTGACCTTTTGTTGATATATTATTTACATTAACTGTCAGCGAACCTTCACATACTTTGCAGATGAAAGAAAACATTGTTTGTACCTTCCTTTGAACGGTATGATTATGTACCTTTTCAATCTCTTGATTTATACTGGAGTGACCACTAAGAGAACTCTTGTCGCCGAGTGTCGGCACGTTTGTTTCGATTTGTCCGCATGCTGCTTTACACACGAAGTATAAAAGTTTTGATGGAAACCTTATTGAACACCATAATGTCGGCTTTAAATGTATTCGAGAATATCACGACTGACTCGCTGCCTGTGAGGCAGTGGTTTCGACCGACAGGGCAGGGAACTCGCCGAATTAAATCTGTCACTTCTACGGCACTTGTTTCAAATCAGGAACTCGCGGGCATGCACACGTGTAAACGATTCACTCCAGTTCAGAATGGCGATAATGATTGGTGGGCACTCAAATATTGTCTGCGTATCAGAAGTAACTTGCACGAGGTGTAGCTTGCCACTGAAGGCGTTCCTTGCTGCAAGCGGTTCCTTAGTCGTTCCTGTGTTTACATATCTAATAGTGTATGAATACTTTTTTCCCTACTGTATGAAGCCAGCTGGCACAGAATTTTTATTTACTTTTTGGAGAAGGCTAATTGAGTTAATTCTTGTACATTTACACATTAAGGAGGAAAGCCCGTACTGTTAATTTACGAAATAACATCTTTGATTGTGATCCTTAGTTCTAATAAATATTCCGTATGAATACTTCTTTGCATGACTATATGTCAGCTAGCTCCGCAGATGATGAGATTGAAACAATGCATGCCATAATAATTTTCAGAAAGGTACTCAATAAAACTGACTGAAGATAGCGTAGCAACTGCTCAGACTTCTTTTGGCATAACACAACTAATCAAACAGTTTCTTGCGTGAGGGAGAATTTCTCTCCATTTACTTTGTGATATTTGGCGCGACGGATTTGGCTGGTTCCCGCGCGTGAGCTTTCGCGAAAGTAGACGGAGGGGGTGCGCATTGTGCGAAACGGGCGGTTGGCCGGGTCGGCGCCGCCGGCTTCCGGCCGGCTTCCAGGAAACAATTAGAGGGCATTATTCGCGGAGCCAGCTGGCGTTTTGGCACACGCTGCGCGTCGCGCCGCCGCTGCGGTCCCGGTACTCCGGCGGCGAGTTTAGCCCGCGCCGCCGCTCGGGACGTGAGTCGCCACGTCACCCAACTGCCGAGAAACAGTTCACTCGTCTGGGAGCTTGATGCCGTCCTAGAGAAACGGTTGTCAAAGTTGGAACACTTAAATTGCACACGACCTCTTCTTACTCTGAGAATTCAATGGTTCAGATGCCTATGGGTACTATGGGACTTAACATCTGAGGTCAACAGTTTCCTAGACTTAGAACTACTTGAACCTAACTAACGTAAGGACACCACACGCATCCATGCCCGAGGCAGGATTCGAACCTGCGACCGTAGCAGCAGCGCAGTTCCGGACTGAAGCGCATAAAACCGCTCGGCCTCTGAGAATTAAGTACGCTGGTTTATTTGTCGTATGGCAAATTAAGATCTACATGAATATTTTGAGGGCGAAAGGAATTAAAATGAAACGAGATGGGAAAGAGAGAGGAAGGAAATAATGATTTCCAGCCGCACAGGGTGTTGCGGCAAAGCAATGGATAGAGTTGAAAATTTGTGCCGGGTCGTGACTCTAACCAGGATTCTCTGCTTCTCTAGAACGGTTGCCTTGACCGCCTCGGCCATCCGGACACGCCTGCCGAGCGGTTCTAGGCGCCACAGTCTGGAACCGCGCGACCGCTACGATCGCAGGTTCGAATCCTGCCTCGGGCATACATGTGTGTGATGTCCTTACGTTAGTTAGGTTTAAGTAGTTATAAGTTCCAGGGGACTGATGACCTCAGAAGTTGAGTTCCATAGTCCTCAGAGCCATTTAAACCATTTAACCCATTTAGAATCCGTATTATAGTATTGTAGACTTGCTACAACATTTACGATGGTTACTGTTAAATTATATACTGGTTTATAAAATATATGAAAAACTTCGTTAGTTATTTCTTAAGCGAATGGAACAATGAATTATGCCAACAGCCTCTTATATAAGTTTGGAACTAAAATCTAGACAGGAAGAAAGTAGACCGTTTTCCCCATGCGTGTCACGAGGTGCTTGATAACCATACAAACACGAGGCATGTCTGGAAAGTAAGTACCATTTCGTTATGCTGCCACAGTAGCGCCAGTGTCGCAGTTCCGCACATTCGCACTCTTCTCTTTGTTTCATTGTGTTTCCACTGACGCTATTACAGCAGGATTGCGTAGTGTTTACATTTGTTAGTGCTCGTTAAAAATGTTTATGACAGTAATTGGACCCGCCGACTGTGAAGTGCGTTCTAATGCGGTTTTTGAACGCAAGGAAGCCAGTTGAAACTGATAGTCAACTTGTGGAGATTTATGGTGATAATGTAATGACTGACGAAATGGTCAGAAAGCGGGTCAGAGAATTCAATGATAGACGAGCCAGTGTTCATGACGAAGTGCGGAGTGCACAGCCCTCTTTTGTCAATGATGGTTTGGTTGAGACATGGAATGAGAAAATTCGTAAACACAGGCGGTTCAGAATAAGAATGGTTTCCGATGACTTTCCACAAACTTCAAACACTTCAATGCCAGAGATTGTCAAACATCCCCGAAATTTTCGCAAATTGTGCTTACATTTGGTTCCGAAAATACTTACGGATGTCCACAAACACTGAGCGACTTGGCAGTGTTTTGACTTTTCTTACGCATACAGTGCTGAAGGATATGAGTTCTTTAACAGAACTGTGACCGGTGATGAAACTTGGTCGCAACGAGCTAGGGACAGTGGTAACAGCGGTTCCCTTCAGGTCACCGAAGGTACGCGCTGTCGGGCTTGGGTAG
Organism: Schistocerca gregaria; assembly: GCF_023897955.1. Taxonomy (NCBI): domain Eukaryota; kingdom Metazoa; phylum Arthropoda; class Insecta; order Orthoptera; family Acrididae; genus Schistocerca; species Schistocerca gregaria. Next base: position 288,042,651 of record NC_064925.1, read on the forward strand.
CACTAGGGTGGGTCACCGTCCGGCCCGAAAACTAACAACGACTGGGAGAACGGTGTGCTGACCACATGCCCCTCCGTATCGGTATCTGGGGATGCCGACTGCCTGAGGATGATACGGCGGCCGGTCGGTACCGTTGGGCCTTCTAGGCATGTTCAGACGGTGGTTTTTTTTTTTTTTTTTTTTTTTTTTTTTTTTTTTTTTTTTTTTTTTTTTTTTTTTTGATGAGACTTCAGAATCAGAACAACAGTCGATGTAGTGGAGACACTCACAATCCCTCAGAAAAACGAAAATTCACCGTTCTCAGCATTAAAAAAATCATGTACATTGCGTTGTGTGACAGGCAGGGCATTGTGCTTCTCGAGATCCGACCCAGAGGTGAAACTATCAATGGGGTAAGATACTGTGAAACATTGAGAAAACTTCGGCGCGCAATTCAAAGCAAAAGGCGTGAAATGCTCGGGGAGAGAGAGAGAGAGAGAGAGAGAGAGAGAGAGAGAGAGAGAGAGAGAGAGAGAGAGAGAGAATTGTGTTGCTTCATGCCAACGCATGTCCCCATCCATCTGGTGTCACTCAAAACTTGACTCTGCAGTTCGGTTGGGAGCAATTTGACCAGCCGCGGACAACCTTGAGGTCGCACCTGGTAACTGTCACTTGTTCTTGAACAAGAAGCGTGATTTTGGAGAAAGGCTCTTTGACAGCGATGACGACGCAAAAAGCGCATTATTTAGCCGTGGCTGTCTTCAGTGACGGCATCCTTCTGTGAAGAGGGCGTAGAAAAGTTGGTATCCCTTAGTGACAAATATCTGAACAATGGTGACAACTATGTAGAAAAATGGTCCAACAGGTGCTCTGTATTGTAAAAGTAAACATTGGTTTAAAGAAAATAATTTTATATTTTTTTTCAAAACGGTATTTAGATTCCGAACATGGCTTTTACATCAGTCAGATCATTAATTACACCACCTATCCAACGAAATGTAATTGTGAAATTTTTTCGACGGTTGCCGAAATGTCACGCGGCATTGGACGAACGCAATAGCTATCGGCCCACTTACTCTCTCTTACTAAGGTTTTGTATTCAATAGCGTGAACCGATACCTATAATTTTAAAATGTTAAGCTACAAATTAGTCTACCGCAACCGGCTTTTCGTGCGCTGTCATGTTAAGTGACAAGCTATTCGCTCCAACATATGTGAAAGCCTTCTGGGAAACGCCAGGTGGTCAGAGAGGAGGCCGTTTCCACGAATTAGCCACACGCTGATCGCCTGTACCCATTCTAGTGGTCACGAAGGCTTAGACCCTTCCACGACGACAGACCTTGTAGCGCTAGTGTGTGTGTGTGTGTGTACCTTATGAGCACGCTCTATAGCCATATAGATCTATATTCCGTAAGCCACGTCACAGTGTGTGTCCGAGGGTACTTCTGACACCACCGACTGATCCCTCCGTCCATGTTGCTTTCGCGAATGGCGTGTGAGAAGAGTAGTTATCGGCGAACCTACGTATTAGCTCTAGTTTCTCGAATTTTCTCGTTGTAATCGTTTCACGAGATGTATGTTGGAGGAAGTAATTTGTTTTCTTGTCTCTTCCCGGAACGTACTCTCTCAGAAATTCGACTGTAAGCTTCACCGTTCTTGTAGCGTCTAGAGTTTGTTGAATATCTGCGTAATTCCCCCGCACTGACTAGACGAACCCGTGAGAAAACTCACCATTCATCCCATCCATCATCTCTTATATTAATCCAAACCGGTAAACGTGTCCACTCACGGGACGTGAAAACGTACGTGGACGAGAAGCTGGTGACTTAACAGCGTGAAATTCCACGTTCCACTACACTGCGGAGCGTCAAACGAAGAATCTGGCTTGTTAGAGTTTTGGGTCGTGGAGAGGAACGTGTTCGTGGCCTCATGCAGGCGTACATCGATCTTAGATATATGTGAGCTGTTTTCCCATACAGGGGATCAGTATTTACCAGCTGAATACACAACTGAAAATACGGCATTGCATTGCGCATCAGCGCTTGCTCCACAGCTGTTTCCGATTATGTTGTGTAGATTTGCTCTTGAGCCAACCTTCTTTGACAAGTCTCTACCACGCTGCACGAAAGGGACCTCGTGGACCAAGCCAGGACACAGAATGGCAGCAGCGACGATAGAGAAATTAAAACGTTATACACTGATACAGGAACAGAAGACGAGACAAAGACAAATTAACACAAAAGTAGCTACAAAATTTCATAAATACACATGAAAAAATTTGAGATAGAAATAAATACAAATACAGCTATAGAAAATTTCAAATAAAGAAAATACTGATCGGAAATGCATTACTCGATGACCCCATTCTGACATCTGAGTTACTGACAGACACCATAAAACATTGACAGGAATAACTGCTTAAATAATTTTCACCATCCACAAGAGGTTGAAAAAGGTGTATGGAGATGCTGCTGCTGTCGATCTGAGTACAGTTGGTGGGCAAGCAGGTTACGTGATGAAAGCGGGCACGGCACTATTGAGGATTGTCCTCGCAGCGGCAGGCCTCGTATTTCACACACTGCAGTTAACGAATTGACGACTGCTGACAGACGCATCACAGTGAATTGTCACGCTACGTTGGGATAGGGGAATGAAGTGTTTGCAGAATACTGAAAGTGTTGGCGTTAAATAAGGTTTGTGCCAGGTGGGTTCCCAGGATGTTGACAGTGGCTCACAAAGAAACATGAAAAACCGTATGCAGAGAACTTTTGGGAAGCTGAAAGACTCTCCTCGTGGAACAAGGTTTGAAGATGATGACTCCCTTGTACACGCTGCCAAACAGTGGCTCCAACAGGTTGGTCCAGAATTTTACCGTGCGTGTATACAGGCCGTAAGGCAATTGGAGGAAATTATGTGGAGAAATGAAAATATTGTTGCTAAAGGATGTATCTACTCACTGTAAAACTTTCAAACATGTAGAATAAAAGATGGATTTTTAAAAAAGTTGTGTGCATTTCTTTTGGAGTGACCCTCGTACAACAGCAATTTGAGCAGCAGTTGGCACCACTGTGACACAACGAAGTGTTACAAATCGGTTACTTCAAGGACAGCTCTGAGCCAGGCGCCCGGTAGCGTGCATTCCACTGACCCCAAACCACAGTTGTTTGCGACTTCATTGGTGTCAAACGAGAGCTCGCTGGAGGGCAGGGCGAGGCATGTTGTGTTTTCTGATGGCAGCTGGTTCCGCCTCTCTGCCAGGGATGGCCCTGTGTTGGTTAGGAGGAGGCCAGGTGAAATTGGAAATTTGTGGTAAGTTGTTATGGGACCAAACTGCTTATGCCATCGGTCCCTTACACACTATTTTAATCTAATTTAAACTAACTTACGCTCAGGAGGACACACGTACACGCACTCATGCCTGAGGGAGGACTTAAACCATACACGAGGGGAGCCGCGCGGACCGTGACAGCATGCCGCAGACCCTGCGGGTACCCCGCGCGGCACGAGGCCAGGTGAGGGAGTACAACCAACCTCTGTGCGTGCTAGACACACTGGACCAACTCTCGTGGTTATCCCGCACACCCTGGCTGCAAATTCGTACGTCGGGCTGGTGATTAAAACTGTTGTGCTACCTGTCATTAACAGAGTTCCAGGAAGTGTTTGCCAGCAGGTAACGCTCGCCTACATACCGCTGTAACCCAATATGGTCCACAGTATGTCGTGATGTCGCCCATGCCTGCTCGATCACCAAATCACTCTCTACTCGTGCGCAATAGAACACCATCGGACGACAGCTCCAGCGTCCTCCTTCCTGTATTGGCCGACGAGGAGGAAGATGCGTGGGATTCCATCCCGTAAACTGACATCCGGAATCTCTACAACATAATGCTTTCAAGGTTACATGCCTGCATTTAACAGTCTGATGATTGCATCATTATTACCGTACCAACATTTTCACATTTGCAGTGGCCTATCTTGCGCTTATATTAATCAGTGATCGTGCGATGTTTATCGCTTAAACATGTTACTTAGGAAAATGCATTCGAAAAATTTTATTACGTTAATCATTTTATCGTGTTGCGATTTGCCTACCGCTGTGGCCGAGTGGGTCTAGGCGCTTCAGTCTGGAACCGCGCTGCTGCTACGGTCCTGCCTCGGGCATGGATGTGTGTGATGTCCTTAGGTTAGTTAGGTTTAAGTAGTTCGAAGTCTAGTTCCCTATTACACCATCAAATATCTTTGACAAAGTTATTGGACAGTGATATTTGACAAAGAAATTTGATAGTGTAATACCGGCCTTAGAGCCATTTGAACCATTTTTTTTGTTGCGATTTTTTTCCGTCATTGTAGATTCAGGTCGGTGATTTTGAGCTGCAGTTGGTCGATTACTGCAGACCGGGCGGCAACTCGGCGGTAGCGGCAGCGAAGGAAGTGAGAAATGGAATGTGGCGGTGTAGGCAGGCAGGAGGCGGCTCAGTCAGAGCACCCGGCCACTGTGACGCGTCCCGCGGATGCCGGACGCCTGCGCGCTGATTGCAGCCACGTAAATAGCCGCGGCCGGCCGCCGTCCCTGGAAGACCTACTTCCAAGAGCCTTGCTCAAGCCGCCCTTCGCGTTTCACTGACTTGTCACCCGTTCCGCCGACAGTTAGGCGCCGCATTCCCAGAGGCGGCCGTTCGCCGAACGGGACCTCACTGTGACACCCCTGCTGGTGTATCCCGACGGACCCGCAGTAAATTATGTATGCAAAAAGAGAACGCAGTTTGTTTCTCTTCTTCTCCCTTTACCCATATATGTTAAGATGTCGATTGCTGTGAAACAAGAGCTAATGTTGGACGAGAACACGTACAAAGCCGGCCGCTGTGACTCAGCGGTTCTAGACGCTTCAGTCCGAAACCGCGTTGTTGCTACGGTCGCAGGTTCGAATCCTGCCTCGGGCATGGATGTGTGTGATGTCCTTAGGTTAGTTAGGTTGAAGTACTTCTAATTCTGGTGGACTGATGACCTCAGAAGTTAAGTCCCATAGTCATATGAACCATTTATTGTTCGATTATTCTCTTTCACTGTGGCAAGTGGTTAGGCCACGAGTTAGCGTGGAGACAATGGGTGATCCGTTACACACCACAAATATTCGTGAACGTTATCTGTATGTCCTACGCGTTATTGTGTGGGCAAGCATTATGTACAATGGCTGAACACCGCTGCATATCTTTGCACGAGATGCCGTTACAGCACAGCGGTATTGCTGGGAGATTATTGTGGAGCATGCAAGTTTGTTTAGGGGTGTGATAGGTCCCGACTTTTTGTTTACGGACGACAGTGTCTGCCCTCATAGAACTACTGAGCTATAAAATGGTTCAAATGGCTCTAAGCACTATGGGACTTAACATCTGAAGTCATCAGTCCCCTAGAACTAAGAACTACTTAAACCTAACTAACCTAAGGACATCACACACATCCATGCCCGACGCAGGATTCCAACCTGCGACCGTAGCGGTCACGCGGTTCCAGACTGAAGCCTCTAGAACCGAACGGCCACAACGGCCGGCCGGGAGAGAAATATCAGCGGTCTTTTTATTATTATTATTTTTTTTTACTGCACTTGAAAGAATTTGCACACTTTCTACATGTATATTGAAGCTGTACTTAATCCATACCTGGGCGATATGTTTCCTTTATGTTGCCGCCGTAGCGAACGCCCTTCTCAGAGCTCCACTATTCACAAGTTTTACGGTTGAAAGACGTTTGATTTCACAAAGAGTTTGCTCATATGGCAAGAGCTCCTTCAGAGATACGGAGGTAAACACAGGGAAGAGCTCCACACTTAAAATTTCCATTGAAACAAAACAGAATTTATTATCGTCTAAGTAAATTCGGTCCTTAAACGTTGGCTGGCGTATCTGTCTACACTCTGCTATGTGTTCTCTTCCTACAGAGTTCGTCTGTACCCATCCCTCCTTCTCCTCCCCCCTCCCCCCCAAAAAAAAGCCACAGAGCTGCCACCTTGAAAACAGACAACAGACTAAGGAGGTTCCCGCACTCACGAACGTACTCGCGAACTCTTTAGAAACTTCAGAAACACCCTTTCTCACTACGCCCGTCCCACGGGGCATACAACAGAAACTGCACAATCGTGAGGCCTCGCGGCCGACTCCAAGTTTCGTGAGCTTCAAACAGTTCGACGATAATATTTTAAGACGCTGGTCTTTCGGCCACTCGGTAGTCGAGAGCAGATGTAGCCACTTCAATTGGCCATTTCCTGCTGACGCTCATAGTACTTGGTGTAAGATGCTGCTTCCTGTCTCTCAGTAGTTTCTTCCCCAAAGGGTAATACGAGACATATCTGATCCTATATAGATCACTCGCTTTTGAAAAGAGCAGCCTAAGCCCCGACCACATGAGACGGATTAAGGGAAGAACGAGTAAAAAAAAAATACTCCCCCATCCCCGGAAACATGCGCTACTGCTTTTTACAGTAGCGACCGACACTAGCCGAAGGACGCGGCGCTGGAAGTGGTACATTAAAACTAAGCCACGTTCACACGGAGAAAATGAGTTGGGAAACTCGTTTCCTGAAACCAGCGTTGCGACAATAGTTTCGTAAATGATTTTGTACACTGCGACATCGCTGTACACTTCGGTTTCGACATTTTTTGAGTACCGAAGCATTGTTTTCGTCTCTGAAATGGATATATTTTGTATTGATGGTGTTCAGGTTTGTCTGTTCGATGGAATCAACACAAACGAAAAAGAACAAATGTGTTTCAATTCGTGTATGGATAAAGAGATGATGTCAGCTCAGGTGTTCAGTGACTTAAGCCGGGTAGATTACTCGATAAGATACTTCAGCCAGCTGATAATGACGTCAGTTAAATTCACAAATATGAGCAAAGTTCAAGATGCTATGAAGAAGGAAGATACACTTTGTAAACCAGTGTCGTCTGAACTGAAACTGGAGAACATATAGCGTTCTTCGAATGAAACTGCATGGTTCCAGAGACCGTTTCAGGTTTCAAACATCTGTGATGTATATATGCCGACTGAAGCGACAAATGAAAACTTGTACCGAGTTTGGGATTTGAAACTGGGTGTGCTGCTGACAGGGAAGATACGCTAATCGCTACGCCGGCCTGGCCCAGTGGCTTTGCGCAACTCCGCAGACTGCTCTAGCGCCTCTCCCTCCCCGATCCAAATTCCCATTCACGCACCAGCCCACTTGGTATTCCCCCTAAACTCGAACAGCGTTGCAAAGACTCTGCAGCCGTATTGGAATAGCGAATCGGCACCGAACGCAACGTTGGATATGCCCGATTGAGTTTAGGGGAAGTACAAGTGGACTGACGCGTGAATGGGAATTTGGATCGAGGAGGAAGGAGCGCTAGGGTACTCCGTGCAATTTTGGAAAGCCACTGTGCCAAGGTGGCCCTTCTCTTCAAATCACATTAATCATGGAATGGAAACGCAACAGAACGTACCAACCTGACTTCAAACACTTTGTTACGGGAAATGTTCAAAATGTCCTCCGTTAGCGAGGACACATGCATCCACCCTCCGTCGCATGGAATCCCTGATGCGCTGATGCACTGATGCATCCCTTGAGAATAGCGTATTGTATCACAGCCGTCCACGATAAGAGCACGAAGAGTCTCCACATTTCGTACCGGGGTTGCGTGGACAAGAGCTTTCAAATGCCTCCATAAATGAAAGTCAAGAGGGTTGAGGTCAGAAGAGCGTGGAGGCCATGGAATTGGTCCGCCTCTGCCAATCCATCGGTCACCGAATCTGTTGTTGAGAAGCGTACGAACACTTCGACTGAAATGTACAGCAGCTCAATCGTGCATGAACCACATGTTGTGTCGTACTTGTAAAGGACAATGTTCTAGCAGCACAGGTAGAGTACATCATGATAACGTGCTCCATTGAGAGTAGTTGGAAGAACATGGGGCCCAATCGAGACATCACCAACAATGCCTGCCCCAACGTTCACAGAAAATCTGTGTTGATGACGTGATTGCACAATTGCGTGCGGATTTCGTTAGCCCACACATGTTGATTGTGAAAATTTACAATTTGTTCACGTTGGAGTGAAGCCCCATCCATAAAGAGAACATTTGCACTGAAATGAGGATTGACACATTGTTGGATGAATCATTCGCAGAAGTGTACCCGTGGAGGCCAGTCAGCTGCTGATAGTGCCTGCACACGCTGTACATGGTATGGAAACAACTGGTTCTCCCGTAGCACTCTCCATACAGTGACGTGGTCAACGTTACCTTGTACTGCAGCAACTTCTCTGACGCTGACATTAGGTTTATCGTCAACTGCACGAAGAATTGCCTCGTCCATTGCAGGTGTCCTCGTCGTTCTAGGTCTTCCCCAGTAGCGATTCGTATGCTGGAATGTTCCGTGCTCCCTAAGACGCCGATCAATTGCTTCGAACGTCTTCCTGTCGGGACACTTTCGTTCTGGAAATCTGTCTCTATATAAACGTACCGCGACACGGCTATTGTCCCGTGCTAATCCGTACATCAAATGGGCATTTGCCAACTCCGCATTTCTAAACATTGCACTGACTGCAGAACCACGTTCGTGATGAACACTAACCTGTTGATGCTACGTACTGATGTGCTTGTTCCTAGTACTGTAGAGCAATGAGTCGCATGTCAAGACAAGCACCGAAGTCAACATTACCTTCCTTCAATTGGGCCAACTGGCGGTGAATCGAGGAAGTACAGTACATACTGACGAAACTAAAATGATCTCTAACGTGGAAATTAAGCGATACCGGACACATGTCCACATAACATCTTTTCTTTATTTGTGTGTGAGAAATGTTTCCTGAAAGTTTGGTCGTACCTTTTTGTAACACCCTGTATAAAACATATACAACATAGCATTGTATTTGGAAAGTTAAGATATTTGTTTGCCTTCTCTGTGGTATTCATATCGCATTTCAAAGTCTGCAGCTTGTTCCACACGTATTTGATGCCGCCACCTATTGGGAAGCTTCTTATCTCTGACTTTCGGACATCAAGCCTTGCGCTCCGTGCATATAGCACATTTTCTATTTCCACCGTTAGCTCGACTTTGTATTCTTCTGGTAGTTCCCACATTTCTGAAGCTGTGCTTTTAGTGAAGTCATCATTCTGATAATGGCTTCATATTGACGTAAGAACATCTACAGAAGCTTCCAAACGCATAAAAAGATTTTCATTAATCATATATATGTTCATATTATTATTATTATTTCTTACAGAATATACTTCGGTCAGTTACTCTGATACCGTCAAACTTTCGATGCTCATATTCCGAAGAATTGTTTCACGAGTAGCAGTACGCCCTACATTGCTCTTGTACTCATTGTGATTAGCGAAACTGTCCTTGAACACCACATAACCTAAAGATGCCGCCAAGTGTAGTTCCGTACCGTAGAAGTTAAAACGCTCTGCACAAATCTAAGGGCTGTCAATTCGATTAAATACGTAGGTATTAGAATTACGAGCAACTTAAATTCGAAATACCACATAGATAATGTTGTGGGGAAGGCGAAACAAAGGCTGCGCTTTGTTGGCAGAACACGTAGAAGATTGAAAACCCCACTATAGAGACAGCCTACATTTCAGTTGTCCGTCCTCTGCTGGAATATTTCTGCGCGGTGTGGGATCCTTACTAGGTAGGATTGACAGCAACATCGAAAAAGTGCAAAGAAGGGCAGCTCGTTTCGTTTTATCGCGCAATAGGGGTGAGACTGTCACTAATATGATACGCGAGTTGGGGGGCAGTCACTGAAACAAAGGCGTTTTTCTTTGCGCCGAGATCTATTTACGAAATTTCAATCACTAACTTTCTCTTCCGAATGCGAAAATATTTTGTTGGCACCACCTACATAGGGAGAAATGATTATCATAATAAAATAAGAGAAATCAGAGCTCGAACGGAAAGATTTAGGTGTTCCTTTTTTCCCCACGCCATTCGAGAGTGGAATAATAGAGTAGTAGTATGAAAATGGTTCGATGAACCCTCTGCCAGACACTTAAGTGTGAATTGCGGAGTAACAATGTGTAGATGTAGAAACTGAATTATTTCGTTCGCTGCGGTCCGTGCATGCGCAGTGGCTAGCAGCACGCTTTCGAAACGTACAATTAGTTTCGTAACGCAGTGTCTTCGTGTAAACTAGGTTTTACCGACTAATTTGTACTTTTATTTTCAGTGGCCACACCATCACAACCCCGGGGGTAGCACGCAGTAACGAGGTCCCGATTAGCTCGCCACTGTGTTCTGAATGTTGCAGCGTGCCGCGAGGTTGGCGATGCCCAGCGAAACAGGTACAGTGCGCCCGCCGCGGCCGCGGCCGCCGTCACTGGCTGGCGGCGTATGCGCACTCGTAAACGTCGCGTTTAATTGCGACCGTAAAGAACAGGCCGCACGTGTCGGCGCCGTCGTCCGCGTGTCAGAGCGGCGCACGACACATGTAGGCTCTCATAAAAATTCATGGCCACTCTGGGCGCGGAACTAAAAAGCGCGCCTCGTGCGGGACCGAGCGGTGTGTGTACGGAAGTCACGCACGGCGCATGCGCCAACGCTGGCCGACAGGGCGCCGTCACGTGTGTGATGGCTCAGGGGAGGGGTACACGAGAGCGAGGACATGGCGCGGCTACAGGGGGTACACAGCAGCGCCAACAAAAGCCCACTCACTCTGCGGCGTCTGTTAGCACGTTGTTCACCTTCAGTTGATTCTCATCTGACAAACAAGATCGCATTTTAGTGTTACCTCCGCGACGGTGTTGTTACAGAAGTTTGGAAGACAATTGAAAAATAAATCAGTAGTGCCGTAATCAAAAATACTGCCCATTCTTGTCAATGTGACCACCTGTCAAAAGCCTGCATAATCACCTTTTTCTGCGAGACGTGCGGGAAGCCGGCCGTGGTGGCCGAGCGGTTCTAGGCGCTTCAGTCCGGAACCGCGCGACTGCTACGGACGCCAGGTTTGAATCCTGCCTTGGTCATGGATGTGTGTGATGTCTTTGGGTTAGTTAGGTTTAAGTAGTTGTAAGTCAAGGGGCCTGATGTCCTCAGATGTTAAGTCCCATAGTGCTTAGAGCCATTTGAATCATTTGGCGTGCTGGAAGAGATTCATTGAGCTTCTGCAAGGTACCGACAGGGGTGAGGAGCTATGCCGACTCCAATGCCGTGGGCAACTGCTCTAGGTTTCCCAGTTGTAGTTCCACGACGCGATCAGCTGGGTCGAGGTGATCACAGATTCTCGATTGGGTTTAAATCTGGGGTGTTTGGTGGCCAGGAGAGTACGGTAAACTCATCCCGGTGCTCTTCGAACTAGGCGCATACAATGCCGACTGTGTGGAACGTTGAATTGAGCTGCCAGTAGATGCATTTGTACTAAAACAAACAAATTGCATGTTGGGGTGGACATGGTCCTCAACCATAGATGTATACTTGTGTTGATAAGTTGTACCTTCCAGGGAATGCCACGAAAACATCCCCCAGACCACAATGCTCCCTCCTCCGGTCTAGACCTTCTGGCGATTGTTGTAGGGTGTTTGATTTGAGATGTTTCACGCTTACCCATCAACGGCCATCTGTCTGATAAAACGTGATTCATCTGGAGACTACCTGTCGGCACTCATTGGACGTCCAGTTGCGGTACTGGAGTGCAAATTCCAGACTTCGTCGCCTATGAACAGCGTGGCTGCGTGAGTCAGGCACCTGCTGCGGAGGCCCTTACGCAGCAGCTTTCGCTGAACGGTCGTTGAGAAGATAATGTTGGTAGCCCCTTGCAAATCGTTCCCTAATTCGAGCCTGTGCTCCGTCTTTAATGACCTCGTTGTCGACGGGACGTTAAACATTAATCTCCTCCTCCTCCTTGACATGTCCATTTTGCAGTACACTACACTTTCAGCACGGCGGCACGCGAGGTTTACCAACTTAGCTGTTTCTGAAATCCAGAATGAGATTTTTCACTCTGCAGCGGAGTGTGCGCTGATATGAAACTTCCTGGCAGATTAAAACTGTGTGCCCGACCGAGACTCGAACTCGGGACCTTTGCCTTTCGCGGGTGCTTCCGGCCTTGACTCGAAAGCCAATGATCATGTCCTTTCGCACGTGAGATAAATCGCTCCGTTTCCGCAGTACGACTACTGCACTGTTTTCCACATCCCCCCGACACACTGTATTTTCTCTACACTTCTGGAGCCGGGGGAGGGGGGGGGGGCTGTTCCCTTTGCAGTTATTACTTCCAGCAGTCACAGAGGACGGAATTTTGTCCAGTTCTTCTCAAGAACGTTTTTAAGTCATTCTTGTTTGAAATTTGCCTTCTTCTGATGTTATCTTCCAGCACTTTCCGAAGGTGATCCATTGGATTGATATTTGGGCTCTGAGGAGGGCGCTGAGCTATTTTTTAGCCGAATGCTTCGCGTCGTTGTCCTGTTGAAAGATGTAATTTCCTTGGAGATCTAATTTTTTGGCATTAACATTTAAATTTTCCTTTGAGATGTTGATACACATTGTGTGATCTATCGTACCTCTGTTAAATATAGTTTTCCAACACCTACAGCATTCATGCACGCCACACAATCAGGAGACACAAGCTGTGTTTCACCGTGTGTGCAAGGTTCCGCAACACGCTTTTCGCCTGCCATCCGAGCCGAATATGTTACATGTACTTTCATCAGAAAATAGAATTCTATTCCAGAAGTGTTCCGTCTTGAATGTACGTTCTTTGGCAGACTCAAGATGTGTCTTCCAATGACCCCATATTTCTTGCGAGGCATCCGGCCATTGCATCAATACTTCTTGTACGTATTTCTGTGTTGGCACATATCTTCTCTCGCCTCGACTCTTCCACACAACCCAACGTAGATAGCGCTGATATTAGTTGTCTGAATGGTCAATGAACGGACCGACGCCTCCGGTCCGTGGGTGGTTTCTCAATGGTTTGGCTACGCAAAACCGATCTGTTATCGACTAGCTGTGCCGACCACTTTAGCAATCTCGTAATATGATCTCGACTGTTTATGGCATCGTAGAATAAGCTCTCTTTGAGATAGCGTCGTCTCACTGCAAAGTGCGCCTATCAAAACAGATGGTTGACTGGTTGCGGACGGTTGTCGCTTCAGTGTGGGCGGGTCAGCATTAAAGTTTCGTCCCTTATATCGAATTTTTGGCGTGTTTAGGTGGTGAACCACGTATACTTTATGAAGTAGCTTTTGTACGAAATTTTCTGTTTTGTTAATGGGGGTAGGACGTCAAACGGGCCGAGTTGGAGCAGGAGAGGCACCACAGGACATCTTAATTTCCACTGTCTATACTTTTACAAATAAATTCATAAAACTTTGACAGCACGACGAGGGAGGATTCAGGATCCATATTCATAGCAGTGACAGCTCAAAAAAAAGTAAGATGATACATTTTTTTCGTGTGAAATTTCATCGTTGTTTCACTTACTACTGGCTGCATTTGTTGCTATAGGTACACTTTTCTTCCTAAGTAAGATAAATTCTTCGATGAATTTTGTACAGCATATTTATAGGTTTATGAAACTCTAGATTGTAATTAATTTATGAAAAACTGTGTGAACAGTTACATTTTTAACTTCAAGTTTAGAAAAAACTCAAATTTTATAGTTAAGTACCTCACTTTTTACCACAATTTTTTAATAGATTTGGAAGATTCTAGAGTTTCATTCACCTGTAAGTACTGTACGTATACTGTGCAAAATTCATCGAAGAATCTCTCTTACTTAGGAAGAAAAGTGTACCTATAGCAACAAATGCAGTCAGTAGTAAGTGAAAAAATGATGAAGTTTCACATGTAAAAAAATAGGTGTTTTGCTACGTTTATTAACTTCCACTGGTATGCCTGTGAGTCCTCAATCCTTCCTGATCATGCTGACAAAGTTTTATGAATTTATTTGTAAAAGTATAGGCAGTAGAAATTAAAATGTCCTGCGGTGACTCTCCTGCCCCAAGTCGGCCCGTTTTACGTCCTACCCCCCTTAATGCTGTTATCACTGTGAATGTTTTTTTTCTTGTTTTTCAATAAAAATGATTTACTGAAGCATTTTCTACAGGATTGGCTCTTCACACGTCGTATTCGCTTCTTTTAACATGCCACAGTTTTTTTTTTGAAAATACACGACTATACGAATACTTTTTGGACTCAGTGTAGATGCGCGTGAGGTTGTGCTCTTAGCACTCGCTACGTCTTGTGTTGGCTGAGGGCTAGGCAGCGACGCGTCGGTGCCGGAGGAGGGGATGTGCGGCTGGCTGGAGCAGCGGCGGCGGCGGCAGGTGTGTGCAGCTGCAGCTGTCGCCGTAGCAGGCGCAAGGCGCCCAGCACAGCGCAGCGCGGCGGCGGCGGCTGGCCAAGGTGAGGCGCCGGCGGGCGGCCGCTTCTGGGAAGTGCGCGGACGTCAGCCCCTGCCCTGCGCGGCCTTGCTGGGCGTTTCGCGAAGCCCGACAGCCGCTGCTAGCGCTGCCGCTCGCCGCCGCCTCCTGCTCCTCACACACAACACCACCCGAACTGATAATTCTCAAACGTGGCTCTCAATTCTCTAGCTGTAAGACTGTAAACTGGCAGACGTAGAAAGAATCAGCGGGCCGGTTACATACGTGGTCTGTTTTGGAGAGAGAGAGAGAGATTTGCTACACCAAGAAGAAATGCAGATGATAAATGCGTTTTCATTGGACAAATATATTATACTAGAACTGACATGTGATTATAATTTCACCACCTCTGGCCGTAATAACGGCGTTGATAAGCCTGGGAATTGAGTCAAACAGAGCTTGGATGTGTGTATAGGTACAGCTGCCCATGCAGCTTCAACGCAATACCGCAGTTCATCGAGAGTAGTGACTGGCGTATTGTGACGAGCCAGTTGCTCGGCCAGCATTGACCAGACGTTTTCAATTGGTGAGAGACCTGGAGAATGTGATGGCCAGGGCAGCAGTGGACTTGCAACATGCGGTCGTCCAGTATCCTGCTGAAAAGTAGGGTTTCGCAGGGATCAAATGAAGGGTAGAGCCACTGGTCGTAACACATGTGAAGTGTAACGTCCGCTGTTCAAAGTGCCGTCAATACGAACAAGAAGTGACCGAGACGTGTAAGCAATGGCACCCCATGCCATCACGCCGGTTGATACGTCAGTATGGCGATGACGAATACATGCTTCCAATGTGCGTTCATGGCGATGTCGTCAAACACGGATGTGACCAGCATGATGTTGTAAACAGAACCTGGATTCATCCGAAAAAATGACATTTTGCCAATCGTGCACCCAGGTTCGTCGTTGAGTACACCATCCCATATGCTTCTGTCTCTGATGCAGCGTCACTCAAGGGTAACCGCAGCCATGGTCTCCGAGCTGATAGTCCATGCTGCTGCAAACGTCGTCGAACTGTTTGTGCAGTGGTTGTTGTCTTGCAAACGTCCCCATCTGTTGACTCAGGGATCGACACGTGGCTCCACGATTTGTTACAGCCATGCGGATAAGATGTCTGTGATCTCGACTGCTAGTGATACGGGGCTGTTGGGATCCAGCACGGTGTGCCGTATTACCCTCCTGAACCCACCGATTCCATATTCTGCTAACAGTCATTGGATCTCGACCAACGCGAGCAGTAGTGTCGCAATACGATAAACCGCAGTCGCGATAGGCTACAATCCGACCTTTATCAAAGTCGGAAAGGTGATGGTACGCATTTCTCCTCCTTACACGAGGCATCACAACGACGTTTCACGAGGCAATGCCGGTCAACTGCTGTTTGTGTATGAGAAATCCGTTGGAAACTTTCCTCGTGTCAGCACGTCGTAGGTATCGCCACCGGCGCCAATCTTGTGTTAATGCTCTGAAAAGCTAATCATTTGCGTATCACGGCATCTTCTTCCTGTCGGTTAAATTTCGCGTCTGTAAGAAGTCATCTTCGTGGTGTAGAATTTTTAATGGCCAGTAATGTATATATGCACTTACACGTATACTCTGTAGAACTGTATGGCAGAGGGTATTCAGTGCGACACCGTGTTTTAGGGTTTCTTGCTGCAACAGTCGTGGGTGGAACTAATGAAGAATAACTGCTTAAATTCCTTTGTGCGTGCTGTAACTAAGCTAATCGTAATTGCGTAGGCTTCCGCGATCAGTCAGTCGACATAAACGTTTTCTGGTTTTGTTAGCGCGTCATATTATATAAAACTACCGGTGGAGAAAACCAACTTTTCGACCACGGGGCAGTGGCTTTTTTCCGGGTATAGTGGTCAATCTCTATACAACATGCCGTTGCACAGTACCCAGAAAACTTTTATGTACTCTAATCGTATCCCCACTGTCCCTGCGGCAGTTGTAGTTATTATCGTGGCGTTTCGAAACTATAAACGCAGTCATAAGTAAACGACCTAAGACACTTTGGCAGTGTTGGTGCAACTTAGCGTTGCGGAGTTTGGAGGTACATCATCGCATAGCGGATTTGTAACGGAATTGCTCCCGTTGTACTCGTTTGGTGACGTCTTCGGCCTACCCGTTAGTCGACGTGGTGTGTGCTACAACAATCTTACACAATGCAAATTAGAGTATCATCCGGGCTGTAGACTCGTATTTCGATACTCAGAGATAATCTAAGTAATGGAGAAATGTTCTTAGAGTCTCGAAGTGCAGCTGCCTGAACACTGCTAGATTTTTTACGCCATGGTATACTCGCGAACAAAATCACATTAAATGTCTCGAGCGCAACATGCGTGCAAGTCTGACCACCTGGAAAAAGGACTGTATTACCTCCAGCACTAGGAGCAGAATGTCTGATCATTGCGTCGTTTACCTGACTCGCTTTTCAACTTAAAGGGATTTCGCACTATGTTGTCACTTTGGTATTTGTTGATTTCAAGCGCCCAGTTGATTTCTGAGGTTCTCTTAACGCACTCATTTCAATCAGTAGTGTGAATTAATCTTGGGAATTACTTGACGCCTAGCTAGTCCTGATTCTATGCTGGTTATAGTGCTCATCACGTCTTTCATGCGACGCCCTCTATCGACGGAAAGCGTCGGTTTGTTTCCCATCACAAACGAAACGATGTTTTAAGCGGAATTGTACGTGTACATTGGCTAGAGCCGTCCCAAATTAGTCCAGTGTGACATTTGTTTTATCAATATGTAATAAAATAGACAGTAAAACACAAAGAATAATCTGTACTACAGCAGCGACTGAGCAGCGCCGCTGTTCGGCGGTAGCAATCAGCGCCAGCCAGGACGGTTCTGCACTGGTTATTCTCCTTCTTTTGCTGTCCCTGCTGATGGATATTGAGAAAACGGATGTCGCACTTAACTAATCCGGGAGCACTCTTTCGAATGGGCGCGTAAAATTTCGCTTTAAAAATCAGTTAGTGCGAAACTGGAAACAAACGGAGCTTTCCGTCTACAGCGTGCGTCCGAAAGAACAGACACCATTTTGATCCTGCAACCATTATCAGTCAAGACGCAAAGGAATTACAATGAACAGGGGCGCCACCTCAGTAGTGTGACGGGAGGCGTGCTCGGGTAGTTCGTGCAGTTGCAGTGAGCACTTTCTCCGTATGATTCAGTGGTCAGAATATCTGCCTCGTAAGCAGGACACACACCCGGTTTCGAATCCCGGCCCGGCACAGATTTTCAACTTTCCCCGTTGATGTAAATCAGTTCCCATTATATGTCGTAATTCCTTTGTGTCCAAAATGAAAATACCAGCCGAATCACCCCAGAAAATGCGCCTGAAAACTGTTAGGAGCTACTCTCTGTGCAAACGATTAGGCGCTAGTATCGCGGAGGCTCAGCTATAATTCGATATACTGGACGAGTTGGTCATGTTGTCTCTGGGTATTGCTACGAGTCGGGAGATCAGGATAAGAGAGTGTAGGAGAAACATACAGTCATATTCTTCTCACTCAGGATGCGAATTTAGGACGACAAAATCGGTAATATTGTTATGTACTGTAGAGTGGCTAACGTAGTTTACAGGAAAGCGAGTCAAATGAAGAACTTAATTTTTTTTTACAAATGGCTTATTGAGTAAAAAATGAACATAAGTGTGTTATTTTTCGACATCTTCTTGGCGTTCAACATACTTCCTGCCATACACAGTAATTGCACGGATTCCTTTGGGGGAAAAAAAGCTATTGTGGCAGTGTGTGCAGTCACTCACAAATCGCCTGATGCGCCTCTTCATCGCAACGAAATTTGTTTTTCTCGTTGCCTCATTGAGTGGTTCAAACGCATGGTACTCCCTTGGGGGCGATGTCTGGATACGACGGCGGACGTAGAAGAGTACCTATAAAAGTGTAGGTCAGTGATGGTTGCAAGTGTCGCACTGGCAGTATGAGGTCGAACATTGTCACACTCCAAAATGACGCCTGCAGTCAGACGACCACGTCGCTTTGATCTGACTGCTGGCCGAGTACGATTTTTCAAGACTGGCTTACATCACATTGTCGATGGTGTTTCCCCTGAAGTATAAAACCTCCTTCACCCCAAAAGAGGACGAGTATAAAATTCCCTGCGGATGGATGATCTGGCAACTCCTTGGGATTGGGTGATGTAGGCTGGCGCCATTCCTTGTTTCCTCTCTTTTTTTCGGGTTGGTGATACTGCTCCCAGGCTTCATTTCATACAACCGTTCCCGTAGGCAAACAACGATCTGCTGCTTCAAAGTGTGACGAAAGTTCTTCCCAGACGTCAACACGTCGCTTTTTCAGTTCTGGAGTGAGATACCCCTGCAGTAATGTGATGCCGTGAGACGTGATGAACATTCATGTTTCCAACTGTTTTGTTCACCATTACGCGGAGATCGCTCATCACGATGACTTCACCTTGTGGAACAACTAGGATGCCTGACCGTATTTGGGAGTAGTCACGCCGTCTATGAACTTTGTATTACAGTCGCATATTTGCTGCAGTGGTAAGCAGGCCTCACCATATTGGACTTTCATTCGCTCATGGACTTGAATAGGTGTTGGACATTCACTGCTAACAATAAGTATGACAGACAGTTGTCTCTGTTGGTGCTTGTCATGAGCGGGGCAGCTGTGAAGTGGTATTGTGGCAGCGTTTCGCTTGTCTGCGATAGGCTGTCATTTCACAGATATTCTTTACACCATTGATAACTATACTCTCGACTTACAGAACAACGAAGCAGGAATTCGAATTTTTTTCTGTACTTTTGAAATGTGTTCATATAGAAGAACGGAAAAGAAAATTGAGAACTGTTGGATGAAGATCAGTTTGACTTCAGGAAAGGTACAGGCACCAGAGGTGCCGCTCTGACGTTGCGCCTGATGACTTAAGCAGGACTAAAGAAAAATCCAGATATAGTCATAGGATTATCGGGCAAGAAAAAAATCGGCAATGTAATACAGTTAAGAAATCCGAAATTCTCAGAAAAATAGGTGTAAGCTATAGGGAAAGAGGATTAATACTTCGTACTTTTTTAGACAACATAGTTGTATGAAGATAAACAGCGATTAATTTATTTGTAATCAATTATTCAAAATGACAGTCACAATCGCATTATTTATTTTGCCGCCTTCCGGTTTCAACCCGCGAATGGGTCGTCAGCAAATGGTGTAAATTGCCCTGAAGATGACCCCCATCGCGAGCTGAAACCAGTTGGCGGCAAAATAAATAATGCGATTGTCACTGCCATTTTGAATAATTGAACACAGTATGTGGTTGAACAAAGAAGAGACAGTAAGAATAGAAGACCCGGGATGATTAGTGGCCACATTAAAAAAAGAGTGTAAAGCAACGATGGAATCCTTCTCTGTTGCTGTTCAGTCTGTGCATCGAAGAAGCAATAAGGGAATTAAAAGCTAGGTGCAGGAATCGGATTAACATTCAGGGTGAAAGAATACGAATGAGAAGATTCGCTGATGACATTGCTATCGTCAATAGAAGCGACAAAGAACTACAGGCCGTACTGCACGATAGGAGCTATCTTTTGAGCACAGAATATGGACTGGGAGTAAACCGAAGAAAGGCGAAATTGATGAGGAGGAGCAGAGATTGATATCGAAGTTGGGGACCATGAAGTGAAGGAATTCCGCTGTCTTGGAATCATATAAAGTAGAATGTACGTAGGAAGGAGGGCATAAAAACGCTTTAGGGAATAGGGAGCGTTCCTGGCCGTAAGAAGTCTAGTAGTATGAAACACTGGCATCGATTCCAGCAAAAAAGTTCTGGGAATGTTCGTGTGGAACTCAGCGTTGTATGGAGCTGAAGTCAATCGGGAAGGGGGGGGGGGGGGGATTAGAAGAGGAGAAGCGAAGCGTTTGGGACGTGGCACTATAGAATGATGTTGAAACTTAGGTGGACTGATCAGAAACTGAACAGGTTCTCCGCAGAAATTCCGTAGATCAGGGTTGAGAAAAACTCGGGTATTAAGGGGAGATACCGGTGAAATTTCATCACTTTCGAATTTTTGAGTTTTGAAAAAAAAAGTTTTTTTCAAATCCATATTTGGAGTTGTTGGTTGTCACGAAATGTATTTACAGGAATGTTTTGAGCCAAAAGATTTTTAAATTGATAGACGAGTAGCATTTTTTCGTTTCAACCATTTTGATATTTTTCAAAGAAATTGAAGTATAGTTACTTTTTGAACATTAGACACATTTATACGCAAAGTGTAAATTAATTACAAAAATTTTGTATTCATAATATGTGACAAGAATTTAGCGTGAAACAGGATTACTACGACATTATACAACGTTTGACCCAGTATGAAGAAAGAATAAATAAAAGACCACTCGGTAAGTTTCAGAATTGTATTCTTTACTTTCAGTTTACATCTTACTTACGCATTCCCGCCTCCGCTGCTTCTGCATGGGCGCAACGTCGGTCGGCCGCGGATATAGCTGGCCACGCGGAATGAAAGTGGGTCGTTTCTGACTGCCAGGCGTCGGGCTGTCATCAATCGCCGTGCGTCCGCGTCGCGCTAGAGTCAGTAGACTGCAGGGGCGTTACGGCTATAGCGTGTGTGTATCGTGGTATGAATGAAATTATGTAAACTATTTGGACTGTGTTCGAACGTTGATCACCTGCTCAACCTAGGAACATCACCACCGCCGCCACCGTCCTGGACCAGAAACCTTTATATATAATTACTTTGCAGTTCACAACTGAGTCCGGCGCGAACGTAAATCCGCATGTCAGGGAACTGCAAAAAATATAAACTATAGTAACGTATTTATTTACGTTTATTTAGGATGTACATATACATTAGACGCATATACACACACGGTTAGTGATTGAATACACATATACAGACATACTAATGTAAAATTAGGGTTTCAATTAAATTTCTGCACTTCACATACCTATCTAGTGATAGAAGACTAACTATACTACAACATTTTTTTTAAAAGTCCAAATGGCCACATAAAAAATTCCAACCCCTCCTTCAGTTTTAAACAAATTTGGTTCAAACTTTTTTGGCACTACATTGTTTGATAAGCAACAACTCGACTTACGGGTTTGAATAAATAATGATTCTTTTCAAAACTCAAAAATTGAAAAATGATGAAAAAAATTTATGTAGCAACTTGGATTTGGCCACTGAATACAACATGCCAAGATAAGCTACAAAACAAATTTTCAGTCGCCTGCGATTTTTTTATGATCGGGAGTAAATCTTATCGGCGCCTCCCCTTAAAAAGAAAAGTCGGTAAAATTGGGTTTTATGAGTTTTATTGTTTTCTATTTTATTCGTATTGACTGTTAAATAATTCAATTTAAACTCCTATGATTAATTTTTTCAAAACACTAAACCTTTCTTACACAACTATTTTATTGCTGCCTCTTTTCTTACGTAGTCACCACTGCATCCATTGAGAGAATCTTCTCCAACGACGGCCTTGTTTGGTCAAAATTAAGAAATACTTCAGGAGAGACAAGTCCCGAGAAATTATTGAAGATCTGTAAGCTTTTGCATGCTTCCAGAAAGTAGTAAATTGTGTTTTACAGTCATTACTATTCTACATCAAATTAGTTTCTTTTCTGGAAGTGCAGATGTTATTTAAATGTGTTTCTTATACTGCAAGAAATGTTAAAAGCACAATATTAATAAAATAAATTCTTCTGAGAATAAATAGTAGCCTTCAATAAATATGATGGCTCCGTTTAATTTGTGAAAGGCCAAGTATGTAACACTTTGTATGTTAAGTATTCGTAATTAAGTATAGTTTGGTTTCATTGAATTTTTTGGCGGTTTTTAAATTAAAAAAGAACGCATGTTTTTTGGATGGGGTTAAATTACAACCATGGACAGGATTGTAGGATATGTTTTAGGACATAAGGGAATAACTTCCCTGATTTTGAGTTGCGGGCAACAACAGCCAAAGGTTCACCTTTTTAAGGAGAACGAAGCGTTTAAGTTATCTGGTCTGCTGCATCTCTAGTCACTTCTGTCATGCCGAATGTACAGGCCATGCAAGCAGACGTTTTTCGATTTGGTTTAAAGAGCATACCAGTTGAGCGAATTCAGGATCAGCAGTAAATGCGCGTTTACGCGACGCAGGGCGTGAGATCACGAGCGTACGCCATAGGGTGGAGATCATGTATTTGGGGAATAATGGTAAGAACGTTAACATCTCAGAAGAGATACCGATTTTCCGAACCGTACGAAAATCTCATGAGCTCACCTTAATTGACCAGAAGACAGAACTGAGACAAAGGGATATTTTAGAAAATTGTGACTACTTATCTTTATAAAATTGTTCAAATGGCTCTGAGCACTATGGGACTTAACATCCGAGGACATCAGTCCCCTAGAACTTAGAACTACTTAAACCTAACTAACCTAAGGACATCACACACATCCATGCCCGAGGCAGGATTCGAACCTGCGACCGTAGCGGTCGCCTGGATTCAAACTGAAGCGCCTAGAACCGCTCGGCCACACCGGTCGGCACTTAACTTTATAGCTCATTGTTATTTTCCGACAAGGTATTTTGCTGCATGTAAAAATTTTTAACTATGTACGAATTCGCCATTGGTTTTCAGACTCAGTTGAATAATATCCATTATGAATCTTAGTAGCCTGCAACATACAGGGTTCACCGCGTTTCTTTTCTGCCCACTTGCTTCGTCGTTAGGTGCTCGAACACCATTTTCTCTAGCGCCATCTCGCTGGGTTTTCGGATACCGTGGCCAACGCAGTATTCATCAGGGTTGCTTTCATGGGGCTCCGCCTAATTCAGTGTTCCTTATGGCTGTGCCCGCATCGCCTCCAACTGACACTTTTTTTTTTAAGTTGGTGGTTATATATATTTTCGCACGCTTCGTAGGGCCACCTTTATTCACTACCCACCAAATACTAGCTTCATTTTGTTTTAGGGAGTTTCGTTTTTATCAGTTTGACAAACGCGTCTGGTAGATTTTAATTGACCAGTGGCTTGAAGGACGGGGAAAGACTTCAAAACAGCGTCAAGTAATGTTGTAGACGCCATTTCTCTAAGTACCTAATATACAGCACTATTCTACTCCATATAATAATATTTACTAAGCTAGTGTAAAAGGGAAAAATCGTAAAATACTTCATTTATAATCCGTGTTTGGATCTATGTCTACATTTATACTCCGCAAGCCACTCACTTTACGTGCCACTGTCATTACCTCCCTTTTCTGTTCCAGTCGCGTATGTTTCGCGGGAAGAACGACTGTCTGAAAGCCTCCGTGCGCGCTCGAATCTCTCCAATTTTACATTCGTGATCTCTTCGGAAGGTATAAGTAGGAGGAAGCAATATATTCGATACCTCATCCAGAAACGCACCCTCTCGATACCTGGCGAGCAAGCTACACTGCGATGCAGAGCGCCTCTCTTGCAGAGTGGCAACTTGAATTTGCTAAACGTCTCCGTAACGCTATCACGGTTACCAAATAACCCTGTGACGAAACGCGCCGCTCTTCTTTGGATCTTCTCTATCTCCTCCGTCAACCTGATTTGGCACGGATCTCACACTGATGAGCAATACTCCAGTATAGGCCGAACGAGTGTTTTGTAAGCCACCTCCTTTATTGATTGACTACATTTTCTAAGGACTCTCCCAATGAATCTCAACCTGGTACCCGCCTTACCAACAATTAATTTTATATGATCATTCCACTTCAAATCGAGCCGCACGCATATTCCCAGATATTTTACAGAAATAACTGCTACCAGTGTTTGTTCCGCTATCATTTAATCCTTCTTTCTATGTATTCGTAATACATTACATTTGTCTATGTTAAGGGTCAGTTGCTACTCCATGCACCAAGTGTCTATCCGCTGCAGATCTTTCTGCATTTTGCTACAGTTTTCTAATGCTGCAACTTCTCTGTATACTACAACAGGTGAGGATGTGAAACCAATCGTAGTTTTAATAAAAAAACTGTTTACAGGCAGAGCCGTGTTTTTCGCCATCTCGTAAAAACTTCCGTGGTGCTAAAGCGTTCCCTCTTGTATGTAGTAGATGCAGTTACGGTACGTTAAAAGAGCGGATAACAGCCATCTTCCATGGGGCGAAGAAAGTGCTCGGAGCGCTGGTTGTTGCACACACGGGCGGCTGTGCCGGTCTGTAGCTGCAGCGAGGCGAGGCTGCGACAAGAAGTGCACGGCGGGCGGAGGAGTCGCAGCGAAGGCCGCGCAGACGGTGCGCGCCGCGGGAACTGACCTTCGACAAGCAGCGACTACGTCACCGGCGCTGGCCGAGGGCACTCCCTTTTTCTTCTTTTCTGGGAGCTTGCTCTGACTAAATATAGACGGCAGCAGCAGCGGCGGCGGCGGCGACGGGCCACCGCGCCGCCCTCCGGGGTCCGGGACGCTCAGCTGAAACTCTCTGTATCTGCTCCCCGCTGGCCGTTGTGCAACGTCCATCTGCCGACTGGCGCCGCCACAGATAAAACCCGGCGCCCGACGCCACTCCACCATCGCCAGAAGATACCAATACGGAGAAAACTCGAGTACGCTCATTCCCAGAACGAGAGGTCCTACCTAGGCGACGGAATTTCTGTTCCTCGCTGCTCCCCTCTGCTTCGTCGATAAAACCCGACGGATGACATCGCCGCCTTGGCACGCCGATGTGCGACACGTTTCACGACGCCAGTGAAGGCCGACTCACACCGAACGTGAGCGGAGCGGAACGGCGGACGACATCACCTTCAAAGGGTACAATGCAACTAGAGTTTCTCCCGCCGACTAAAATGTTTGAAGAACATGTGTGATCCAGCCGGGTGACGTCTTCTACCAGGATCGCCCAATAATGAGAGACACAATAATTAAAGAGACAAATTGGCCTGGGGACAAAATTGTTAGTAGGGCAAGTTTGGTACTTTTATGGCTGTAAGTTGACATCACTGGTATCAGCCCTGGTCAGCTAATGCATCAACACTGTTTTGTTTATAACCTCAAAAATACATTTTACATGGCGAGTCCGCTTGAAACGTTCACATTAGTTGAACAACGTTCTGTTATTCGTTTTTACTTGCTGAAAGCGAGAAACCAGTCAATATATACTGTAGAATGTCTAAAGTTTATGGTGAAGGTTGTATAATTTTTACAAGTGGGTAGAGCAGTTCAAAAATAGTCGCCACGACACGAACACCGTACTGGTCGACAATTTGCAGTTTCAACTTTCCCACTTAAAAGTCGAATTGATGACATTATTCCTGCCGACTGCCGCGTGACTGTGGAAATAATAATTGATAAGTTTCAAGTTAGTCCTGGTACAGTTCAAAAATGGTTCAAATGGCTCTGAGCACTATGCGACTTAACTTCTGAGGTCATCAGTCGCCTAGAACTTAGAACTAATCAAACCTAACTAACCAAAGGACATCACGCACATCCATGCCCGAGGCAGGATTCGAACCTGCGACTTTAGCGGTCGCCCGGCTCCAAACTGTAGCGCCTAGAACCGCACGGCCACTCCGGCCGGCCCTGGTACAGTTCATAATATAATCTGTAACAAGCAGAAGTACCGCAAAACATGTGCAAGATGGATCCCAAAGGAGTTGACGGGGCTAAACATGGGAAGAAGGCTTAGTGTGTGCACAGAGCTAAAGGAACGTTATGAAAGAGAAGGTGAGCACTTCCTCAACAAAATTTTAACTTGTGATGAAACTTAGATTCACTATTATGAGCCAGAATCAAAAAGAAAAAGCATGGAGTGGAAGCACACCAACTCACCTGTCAAGAAAAAAATTCAAAATCCAAGCATCACCAGTAAAAGTTATGTTGACGGTGTTATGGGATGCTGAAGGTCCAGTTTTTTGTGATTATCTCGAAGAACCGCGTACACTGAACAGCCAACACTCTTTTTATTACATTCTTGTTTCATCAGTCATGAGTAATTTTGCTTCCAAGGTGGTAGAATTTTTTAACTTCGTCTTCTTTTTGATCACCAACTTTGATGTTAAATTTCTCGCTGTTCTTATTTATGCCACTTCTCACTTCTTTCGTCGTCGTTTCATTCACTCTCAATCCATATTCTGCAGCTCACTCGTTAGAGTGTCCACTTCATTCTACAGGTCCTGTAATTCTTCTTTACTTTCACTGAAGATAGCAATGTCATCAGCGAATCTTTTCGTTGCTATCATATTACCTTGAATTTTAACTCTACTCTTGAACCGTTCTTTTATTTCCGTCACTTGCTTCGATAAATAGATTGAACAGCAGGGGCGAAAGACTGCAGCCCTGCCTCACACCTTTTCAATCCGAAATCCTTGCTCCTTATATTCCAGTCTTACTGTTACCTGTTGGTTCTTGCACAAGTACTATATTTCCCGTCTATAGCTTACTCCTATTTTTCTTAGAATTTCGAACATCTTGCACTGTTTTACAATGTCGAATGCCATTTATAGGACGTTGAATGCTCTGAGCGTGTCTTGGTTGTTCATCAACCTTGCTTATCAAGCTCAACGTGAGAACAGCCTCCCTGGTGCCTTTACCTTTCCTAAAGCAAACTGATCGTCATCTAACAGATCCTCGATTTTCTTTTCCTGCCTTTTGTATATTATTCTTGTCAGCAGCTTGGATGCACATGATGTTAAGGTTTGTGTGCGATAGTTTTCGCACTTGTTTTACACCATAAAACCATAGAAACACAAATTCGTTTGTCATCTACTGTTACGAGAAACCTTCCGACAACCGAGACCTGAAAGCAGTGTAAATGTTTTCATATTCCAGAGGACTTGACATTTGAAATGACAGCTAAGCACTGGAACCTGTCCAGATTTGAACTAATCACAGTACGCATTGCGTGAGAAGCGGCTGTGGAAAGGATCCGAAATAACGGGTACTAAAGGCAGAGGATTTTAAGACGTATTGGCTGTTGGATTTTTTGTTGGGACCTTCGGCCGATGTTCGTTTAGTGATTTTTCTTACGTTTCGCTAGTACGAGTGGTTCGCGTTGTTAAGATTTCCCTCCATTGTAGATGGGGAACAGCGTGGAGAGTAAACGTTTGACAATGCCAGCTGACGAAAAATCACTAAACGAACATCTGCCTAAGGTACCGAGACGTCAAAAGGTGCCCACGAAGGCCTCACCAGCTTCGTAGACAATTTTATATTTCTGATAAAATTTAGTAGTAAGTGTCTACTGTGAGACTTCCGGTGGACATATTATTCATTGATCACCGACGAACCGTGCGCAGTAAGAGCAGCTTCCCGTTTGCACTGTCATGATGCGCAAGGAATTTCATTGCATTTCAGGAAGTACTCTTATGTGAGTGAGGAAAAGCCAGTACTTTTATATATTTTTTGTGTTAGTGGTGCAAAGCAGATGAGGTCAACTTTATGCTGCATGTAACATTCTCAGTCAGCGTCACAGTTGCAATCCTGTTTTTTTTCTTTTTTTTTGGCTGCTGGCGCTTTTACGAACGCTCTACTCGTAGCTTATTAATTAAAGTAATGGATTCTCTCCAAACATTCACGCTATCCTTTTTTAGCAGTGTGTTGAAGCTACTGCTGTGACGCCGGCGATTAAAAATTGAATGGAAAAGAGGCGGGCCATTTTTTGCGGGTAAGAGTTTTTTTTAATTTGTTGGAGCACTCACAAGGGACGCAGCACGCTACCAAGTCCACTCGATGGCGTAGCTCATTGCGGCTCGTCGCAGAAAATAGTACTGGCAACTGATATTGCCGACATACGCAGTTATTTGTCGCTCAAAGGAAGTGCTTAGTTAATTGTTTATTGTAGTGGAAAAGATTAGCTTAACAGTTCGTTGAAATCGTATGTAGACGCGTGGATGAAAGAGCGGTATTCATACGAAAAATCCTTAGCGTGCAGTTTACTGAGCCTCAGTGAATAACGCGTGTCATAAACTCGCAACACAATGGTTCGAAGTGCTTGCTTTGTGCGGTGTACGCGGAACTCAGACTGCGGTGTTAGAAAGCTATTACTTCCTCCAACCACGTGTACGAGTATTCTTACGTGCGACGCGTTACGAGGTAGTAGTTCGTTGATCTGCGCACAGACCTATTCGACGTTCATAGCGTACATAGGTTTGTGGATTTGTTTACAGAGGAACACAAATGGGATAAACGATAACTGAGAAGACAGCAGGGGATAGGAAAATTGTGTTGCTGTTGAGTGAAAGCAGGAAATGTATTTAGAAATATGCGAAAGCAGTCGGTACGTTCGTTTCATTGTTGCAGACAACTTAAATCGCCAACAGTTAGTGGTTACGTGAGTGTTGTATAGCTGTTACTCTACAGTATTACAGAACAGACACGCATACATTATACTTACACTGTCTGTTTACAGGCTTATTTTGACGTTATACATCCAGTCTATTTACAGATTAATATTTAGATTTGACAACCATATCGCAGCACAGTTGGGTATTCGTGCAGATCTTTGAGTCGGCTTTTAAAAGAGTGGAGCGGGCACTGCACGTGTTGTTCCGCCGCTCCACAGCCACTCGCAGGACTTGCACGACCACCCCACGACTTCAGTGTGTGACCACATGTCCCTTGTTGAGTTCGGATGCGGTGGAGTCCCTACCGTTCACGGAGGGGAAAATCAAACTGCGCACCCTTCGTCGGTGCTTTTTAAAGTTAGGTTGGCGTTCTGGTGTGGATGTTTATTCCAGCGTTCTTTTCACTTTTTGATGATATCGAAAACGTCTGTGATGCAAGGTGGCTTGCTTGACTGCAGTCGTAGACGTAGGAATTCTGAAAAGTACTCTTGAGTTCTTGTGAGAATATAGCTTCTTCAGAATTTGCACTTTGCCAGTTTTTCTTCTAAGATTCGGAGTCGCAGTGTAGGAGAGAACAGATTGCCACTGAATTGGGGTTGATCTGACAGTGCCGCGATGTTGTCCTCACGGCCGCAACCAGACAGATCTGTCTTATTTGTATCTGTACTGTTTTCGCATGCAGGGGAAAGACAGGAGTGAAAACATCAAACAGAAAACACCAACGAAGCTCATCACATAAAACATGAGATGCTGTAACATTACATGACGTCATGCTCTGAAGATTATACCAAAAATATTAAGAGATTCTCCGAAGATAGCACGTAGTTATCGAAAATGTACGGGTAAAGAAAAGAAAAAAAACAACTAAAACCTTTCGCGCTTCCCAGAAGGCGGAGTTACAAAAACCATAACCAGGCTCTTCAATGGTGAGTCTACATTATTAATCTGTAACATAATCGTATTATCATTTTTGAGCTGATAAAACGGTATTCAGATCTCTGTAAATAAAAAACGTAAATGAAAAACTTTAAAAAGATAATGGCGCATGGTGTCCAACATGCATAATGTCAGTTTTCATTATTTTATATTAATGGAAGAATGTGAGTGTAATCTGTACACTAGCATCGATATTTTAAACAGCCCGTACATAGCTCTTGCAGCTGCTGAACACTCGTATCGGGTGCAAAAGGCTTCATTTCAGAAAACTACGGGTCAGTTGCACTGCGCTAAGGTAACAATTGCCCCAACACGGCGCGAGGTCCGAAATCAACTAGTATTAAAGCTTGCACTTTCTGCAAATATTGTTATACGCAGGCAAGCGCTGCTTCTTCCACGTAGTCAGTCAATACACTTCCTTGTATTGTGATACCCATTTGAGCAGTCTCCCAAACAGGTACATGGTGTGTGTCGGGAGTGTCCCATGTGGATACCTATCCCCATGTGGTTTGCCAGCTTCCTTTCCTTTGTTTGTGCACTGAACAAAATTCTTTTCATTCTAAAGTTTAGTTATGCTCGAACGTTGATGATGGAGGAGGGGTTTCTCAGAAACTTGTCAACAGTGATAGCGCCCAAATATTCCACGCAACCAACGAAGAGACAGTTGAACTGTGGACACTTCGTCTCTGCTTATACAGACCCACGAATATCTCGCGCAACACGACATACCGTGGAAGTTTGTATCTCCGCGTGGCGGCGTAGTAGCAGAGACGTATGGCAACCCATACGATGTCTCCACAAAGTACCCGAACGTTCGAGCACAGCACTGACGAACAAGGGCTAAATATTGGGTTCGTGAATACTGAAAACGCGCCCATCTCTAGATCAAGAGCCCAAAGTGAAGGCGAAATGCTATCCCTCGCGCACCTCCTCGTGGGGGAGAGGAGAGAGTCGTGACATTACCGACAAAAGCAGAGCCATCAGTTGTACGTACTGGCAGTACTTCTACTACTGTTCATGAAGTCATTACTAATTTTTATTTATTTACAAGTCATGTTCCGTAGGACCAAATTGAGGAGCAAATCTCAAAGGTCATGAAAGTGTCAGTACATGCAGTTACAACACAAAAATTATAAAAATAAAATGTTTATGAATCCGCAAAAAGTCAAGCCATAAGTTTAACTAAACGCAGTCAACAATACAACAAGAATCAGCTTTATTTTTCAGGGATCTCCTCTACTGAATGAGAGTGAACCGTGAGGAAACTCTTCAGTTTCGATTTGAAAGAGCATGGATTATTGCTAAGATTTTTGAATGCTTGTAGTAGCTTTTTGAAAATGCCATATACTGCAGAGCTTTCTGCGCAAGAGTTACGGATGTCTGATCTAAATGCAGGTTGGATTTCTGCCGAGTATTAACTGAGAGAAAGCTGCTTATTCTTATGAATAGCCTGATACTGTTGACAGGGAACGACAGTAAAGAATATATATATTGAGAGGCCAATGTCGAAATACCCGAGACTAGTGAACAGGGGTCGACAAGAGGTTCGCGGGCTTACACCACCCGAACCACCCGTTTCCGAGCCAAAAAATATCATTTTAGAACGGGAAGAGTTACCTCAAAATATAATACCAAACGTATTCGTCGATTAATCACTTACTTCAGATACCGTTCGAATAGTAAAAAAGGCAGCATAAAGTTTTTGAACAAGATCCTGAACTTAGGTTTTCCACGACAATCTGAACACGTAGAAATTTGAACTGTTCAGTTCCACGAATCATATGCCCAATCCGCGAAATTAAGATTTCGGGGTTTCGTTGAATTGTGTGCTAAAAACCGCAAAAACTGAGTCATACTGTGATTTAGCGTTAGTTTATTTTCTACAAGCCATGAACTTATATCATGACCTGGGCTATTTGAAACCGAGCCAACATCCTTTACTACCAAGCTAGTGTTATCAGCAAACAGAAATATTTTAGAGCTACCCGTAATACTAGAGGGCATATCACTTACATACATAAGGAACAGGTGTGGCCCCAACACTGTACCCTGGGGCACCCCCCCCCCCCCCCCCCCCATTTGACCGTACCCCCCTCAGACCCCACATCACAGACGCTCGCAACACTGTGAATAGTGACCTTTTGCTGTCTGTTGTTGAAATAAAAGGTGAACCAATTTTGAGCTACTCCCCGTATTTCGAAATGGCCCAACTTCTGGAGCAATATTTTGTGATCAACACGATCAAACACCTTAGTTAAATCAAAAAATATGCCTAGCGTTCGAAACTTTTTGTTTAACACATCCAGTAAGTCACAGAGAAAAGAGAATAAAAATAATGATAGTGGCAGATATAAAAAGAATTTATAGGTGGAAAAAATAGATGTTTGTGGGGAAAGGAAATGTAAGGAGATTGCACCAGCTAAGTATATCGGGAAATGAGGAAGATATTTTTGGAAAGGTGGATGTACAGGGATACTGAGAGCGTACAGGGGCGTGGTAGTCGTCATTGTTGATCAGTAGATACGTCATTAACTTCTGCAGCTGTAGATATTATTCAGTTCTCTAATATAATACGGGAGATTATTCCAGAGCCGCGTTACTACTGCTGGGAAGGACTTCGAGAAAGTGGCTGAACTACAGAGTGGAAAAGAAAGGATTTATGCAAATCTCTGAACTTGTCTGCCCGCAGCAAGGATAGCAGTTTCAGCGACCGATGTCAACTGACTGTTCTGCGCATCAACAACTTCAGCTGATGGTGCTGTCTAAAGATGGCCTAAGACTAGGCCGAATCGGGTCATTTTAAAAAGTCACTGATTTTATAAGGATAGCTTTGCGTATGATGCTGAAATATAAGGGTCACTCCAAAAGAAATGCACACTATTTTTGTAAAAATACAGTTTTCATTCTGCATGTGCTTGTTTTCAAACTTAGTTGAACCTGTTCCCGTGAGTGGTGCCGTCACAGCATGTCTTCAAGATAGCTGCTACACTTGACATTCGTCAGAAGCAACATGCTGTCATAGAATTCCTGTGCTGTGAAAACGAGACAGTGGGAAACATCCACAAGAGATTGAAAAAGGTGTATGGAGATGCTGCTGTCGATCGCAATACAGTTAGTCGTTGAGGAAGCAGGTTACGTGATGAAAGCGGGCGCGGCAATATAGAGGATTGTCCTCTCAGCGGCAGGCCTCGTACTGCACACACTCCAGACAATGTGCACAGAGTTAACGAATTGGTGATTGCTGACAGACGTATCACAGTGAACGAATTGTCACGCTAGGTTGGGATAGCGGAAGGAAGTGTTTGCAGAATACTGAAAGTGTTGCCGTTAAAAAAAGGTTTTTGCTAGGTGGGTTCCCAGGATGTTGACAGTGGCTCTCAAAGAAACAAGAAAAACGGTATACAGTGAACTTTTGGAACAGTATGAGAATGATGGAGATGAGTTTCTTGGAGGAATTGTGACAGGTGATGAAACATGGCTCCATCATTTTTCACCAGAGACGAAGAGACAATCAGTGGAGTGGCATCATGCAAATTCACCCAATAAAAAAATTCGAAGCCACACCTTCTGATGGAAAAGTTTCGAAGGACTCTTACTTGTGGACATCATGCCAAGTGGAACCACCATAAATTCTGATGCATATGTGACGACACTGAAGAAACTTCAAGCTCGACTGAGTCGTGTTCGACCACATCGGTAAAACCATGACGTTTTGCTGTTGCACGACACTGCACGGCCATATGTCAGTCAAAAAACCATGGAAGCGATCACAAAACTCGGATGGACAACACTGCAACACCCGCCTTACAGTCCCGACATGGCTCCATGTGACTATCATCTCTTTGGGAAACTGAAAGACTCTCTTTGTGGAACAAGGTTTCAAGATGGTGACTCCTTTGTGCACGCTGCTAAACAGTGACTCAAACAGGTTGGTCCAGAATTTTACCATGCGGGTGTACAGGCGCTGGTTCCAAGATGGCGTAAGACAGTTGAGAGAGATGGAAATTATGTGGAGAAATGAAAATATTGTTCCTAAAGGATGTATCTACACATTGTAAAACTTTCAAACGTGCAGAAAAAATACGGATTAAAAAAAAATAGTGTGCATTACTTTTGGAGTGACCGTCGTATGATCAATGGGACGAACATCAGAGATGTAACGAACACAGCCATTCATAACCAGTTCCAGGCGCCGTAAGCTTTAGTGAGTAAGAAAAAATGGTTCAAATGGCTCTGACCACTATGGGATTTAACTTCTGAGGTCATCAGTCCCCTAGAACTTAGAACTACTTTAACCTAACGACATGACACATATCCATGCCCGAGGCAGGATTGTAACCTGCGACCTTAGCGGTCGCGCGGTTCCAGACTGTAGCGCCTAGAACCACGCGGCCACTCCGGCCGGTCGTGAGAAAGACTTTGCAGGATAACATCGCTGTAGTCAATAATTGGAAATATATGTCTGTATACCAGTGTCTGTTTCACATTAAGTAGAAATAGGTTTTGTTTTGTTTTGTAGTGGATGGAGACATCCTGATGCGGTCTTGCACGTTACAGTTACGCGTTCAGTCCATTTCAGATTGCCATTCATTACTACGCCTAAGACTCTTTGCTGAAGAAGAAAGTCGCTATTGCTCGCTTCGAGATTAAAGGTGGTAGGGACTCCCTATATTTCGGGCTAATGAGCCTAGAATGACCAAACCAGTAGTGCTCGCGTTTTGGTGAAGTTGAGCCTACATACGACGTTCTGTGCCCATTTTGATAGTGCACACGGATCAGACTGAGATTCTCTAAAGCTGCCTTCAGTTTTCTTAGTTTTGCACTTAGATAGAACTGGAGGTCATCAGCATATGTGTGGTATTTGCGGCAGGACAAAACTAGTGACACATCATTGACATACAGTCAAAAGAGTTGTTGTTGTTGTGGTCTTCAGTCCTGAGACCGGTTTGATGCAGCTCTCCATGCTATTCTATCCTGTGCAAGCTTCTTCATCTCCCACTACCTACTGCAACCGACACCCTTCTGAATCTGTTTAGTATATTCATCTCTTGGTCTCCCTCTACAATTTTTACCCTCCACGCTGCCCTCCAATACTAAATTGGTGATCCCTTGATGCCTACCAACCGATCCCTTCTTGTAGTCAAGTTGTGCCACAAACTTCTCTTCTCCCCATTCCTATTCAATACCTCATAATTAGTTATATTATCTTCCCATCCAATCTTCAGCATTCTTCTACAGCACCACATTTCAAAAGCTTCTATTCTCTTCTTGTCTAAACTATTTATCGTCCACATTTCATTTCATTTCAATACATGGCTACACTCCATACAAATGCTTTCAGAAAAGAGTTCCTGACACTTAAACCTATACTCGATGTTAACAAATTTCTCTTCTTCAGAAACGCTTTCCTTCCCATTGCCAGTCTACATTTCATATCCTCTCTACTTCCACCATCATCAGTTATTTTGCTCCCCAAATAGCAAAACCCGTTTACTACTTTAAGTGTCTCATTTCCTAATCTAATTCCCTCAGCATCACCCAATTAAATTCGACTACATTCCATTATACTCGTTTTTCTTTTGTTGATGTTCATCTTATATACTCCTCTCAAGACACTGTCCATTCCGTTCAACTGCTCTTCCAAGTCCTTTGCTGTCTCTGATAGAATTACAATGTCATCGGCGAACCTCAAAGTATGTATTTCTTCTCCGTGGATTTTAATACCTACTCCGAAATTTTTCTTTTGTTTCCTGCTTGCTGAATATACAGATCGAATAACGTCGGGAAGAGGCTATAACGCTGTCTCACTCCCTTCCCAACCATTGCTTCTCTTTCATGTCCCTCGACTCTTATAACTGGCATCTGGTTTCTGTGCAAATTGTAAATAGCCTTTCGCTCCCTGTATTTTACCCCTGCCACCTTTATAATTTGAAGGAAAGTATTCCAGTCAATATTGTTAAAAGCTTTCTCTATGTCTACAAATGCTAGAAACGTAGGATTACCTTTTCTGAATCTAGCTTCTAAGATAAGTCGTGGGGTCAGTATTGCCTCACGTGTTCCAACCTTTCTACGGAATCCAAACTGATCGTCCCCGAGATCGGCTTCTACCAGTTATTCGATTCGTCTGTAAAGAATTCGCGTTAGTGATTTTAATCTATGACTTATTAAACTATCAAAAGAGTATAAGATCTAATACCGAGCCCTGGGGGACACCTGATATTATCTGTCTCGTCTGTGACTTTATGGCGCCGGACTTGACGCTGTGAGTATGAAGATGGAGATGTGCCCTTCTCCGTCGTTGCCCCTTGGGAAGGTGTGACGGCGGCTGGCGGTGGAAGTGAGGATGTCGGGCAGGGCGCTTGCAGCGGCTGGCAACCGCGCATCCCGCCGCCTCCGGTCGCGTCAGCGGATTCCAGCGCAGCGTCCGCCGTGTGCGGCCGGAGCGGCGGCGGCGGCCCACGGTTCAGCGACCCAGGCCGGCGGGGCGGGACGGCGCTGGCTGGAATGTCGCCGCCGCCGCCGCCGCCTACACTGCGCCTGCGCCGGAAGGTCGCGGCGCGCCCCTCCTACCAACCAGGCGGGCTCAGCTGCTGCAGCTGCGTCTCGCCGGCGGGACTCGGCTGCAGTGCTGTGTTCGTGACCGGCAGACTCGAGTGTTGCCGGTACACAGCCGTTTCAGGGAGCAAATACACTGCGCAACACATTTGAAAGCCCACGATGGTCTGTCGTTGCGACCTTTAGGTCTGATGTTTGGCTCAAAGGTACCTACAACCTTCCTGTGTAGTAGTGCAAAATCATGACGTCCTGCGAGCTTACCTTCGGGTTCGACAACGCTTCAAACAGCAAAGACTTCCTAGATAACAGAACGCAGCATGTCATTCTCGATGGAGAGAAGTCGTCCGAAGTAAGAGTGACTTCAGGTATGCCGCAGGGGAGTGTCGGATGACCGTTGCTATTCACAGTATATATGAATGACCTTGTGGATAACATCGTAAGTTCACTGAGCTTTTTTTTTTTCAGATGATGCTTTAGTACATCGAAAGGTTGTAACAATATAAAATTGTATTCAAATGCAGGAGGATCTGCAACGAATTGACACATGGTGCAGAGAATGGCAATTGAATCTCAATGTAGACGAGTGTAATGTGCTGCGAATACATAGAAAGAAAGATCCTTTATCATTTAGCTACAATATAGCAGGTCGGCAACTGGAAGCAGTTAATTCCATAAATTATCTGGGAGTAGGCATTAGGAGTGATTTAAAATGGAATGACCATATAAAATTACTCGTTGGTAAAGAAGATGCCAGACTGAGATTCATTGGAAGAATCCTTTGGAAATGCAGTCCGAAAACAAAGGCAGTAGGTTACAGCACACTTGTTCGCCCACTGCTTGAATACTGCTCACCGGTGTGGGATCCATACTAAATAGGATTGGCAGAAGAGATAGGGAAGATCCAACGAAGAGCAGCGCGTTTCGTTAAGCATCATTTAGTAATTGCGAAAGCGTTACAGAGGTGATAGATAAACTCCAATGGATGACTTTGCAAGAGAGACGCTCAGTAGCTCGGTACGGGCTTTTGTTGAAGTTTCGAGAACATACCTTCACCGAGGAGTCATGCAGTATATTGCTCCCTCCTACGTATATCTCGCGAAGAGGCCGTGTGGATAAAATCAGAGAGATTAGAGCCCACACAGAGGCATACCGACAATCTTTATTTCCACGAACAATACGAGACTGGAAAAGAACCTTCGCCACACACCGTCAGGTGGCTTGAGGAGTATGGATGCAGATGAAGAAAGTGTCGACACGTGCATAAAAGAGGCCAGCCAGAAGTAGTTCATGTGAGGTGTAAGGTAAGTTGATGTCACATTGGCACCAAATTTCACCACATTTCTGCCCAACGCCACAATGGACGTGTCACGCGAGGGAAAGGTTCTCACACCCACTCCTACCCACATTCAGCCCTTCTCTTGACACCTCTGAGATGGAGGACATAACCGCGACGCCCAGCGTTGGAATAACGCGGTTTACTTATGGGTAGAACCCCACGGACGATTTAACACTACCTAAAGGACATTGTATTCCTGCAACCCCACTGAAACGCATTACAACAATTTTTGCTGTGGTATACAATCTGGGACCACTAGGGATCGTTCAACACCGCGGTCGGAAG
The DNA here is from genome assembly GCF_023897955.1 of Schistocerca gregaria. Lineage (NCBI taxonomy): Eukaryota > Metazoa > Arthropoda > Insecta > Orthoptera > Acrididae > Schistocerca > Schistocerca gregaria. The sequence goes on from NC_064925.1 coordinate 288,080,444, forward strand.
CAGAGACTATTTTTTATGCTTTTTCAATCCCCCTTTTTCGCACCATCCATTGGCCTGACAACAGTGAACTGCGACATTGACAGATGCAGAAATAAAACTGCAAAGGGTTACCTGTAATACCACCCACTGCTACAACGCCCTAAGTGCAATCTTTTCATCTTTGTTGAGCACCTTATCAGTGTGCCTGTGCAGAGATAACTTGTGATTAAGTCGTAAGCGCCTGTAGTCTGGCAACCCCATGACACCAGAGCAGTAGCATAGCCTGCCTGCAGGTGCTTAGGACTCCATCACAAGTTATCTCTGAACAGGCTCACTAATAAAGTGCTCAACAAAGATGAGCAGGTCGCACTGAGGGTTTTGCCGAATTGTGTGTTATTACAGGAACCATTTGCCACTTTATTCCCGTATCTGTCAATGTCGCAGCCCATGATGATCGCACCACAGGAGGATGGTGAAAATGAAGAAATGAAAAAGAATAAATACTCTTTTCTGCTTCCGATCACGTTCAAATTTTGTGGAATGGTTTTGAACGGTCCATAATAGTCCCACCTGTAACCACAGTAAAAATGCCTGTTAACGCAACACTCCAAAACGGGTGAGACCATGATTAATGGGGTTGCAGCCTCACAGTATCCTTAGAGTAGGACTGAAAAGTCTTGGGTATCAGCAGTATCGAAGGTTGTCAAGAACGTCGTGTTGTAGCTCACTGCACTGCAAATTTTCATTTTAGACAGAAAAATAGATGGGATTTCACGCCCCAAGGAAAGGGGTGGTTTCATTGGCACCCTTTATGTGAAGCACAGTGGCCTCCATGTAGAGTGATGGTGTATCTTAAACATTTTGCTCGGCCACCTATAAGAAAATGTTGTATCGCGGTTCCCACCTCCATCGCAAAGATGTGAAAAGAAGTGGCGAAATATGGGTGAGAAATTTAGGTTTTATCGATTCAACTAAATATCGAAGGATTACAGTTACGAACAACTTGAACTGGAACAATAACATAGAAAATGTGTGGGGAAAAAGAAACAGAAGCTGTATTGTAGGGCAGAACAATTATAAAATACAATAGGTCTAAAAAGACTGACTACACTACGCATGTCCGTCCTCTTTTGGAGTATACCTGTGCAGTACGGGATCCTTACCAGATCGGGTTGATGATGGCGTGGAAAAAGTTCAAATAAGGGCAGCTCGTTTTGTGTTATAACGAAAGAGGGGAGGTAGTATCATGGCTATAACGTGCGAACTGGAGTGACAGTCAGTCGAGCAGAAGCGTTTCTCGTTGTGGCGAGATGTTCTGAAGAAATTTCAAACACACACTTTCTCCTAATAATGCGCCAATACTTTGCTTTCACTTACGTAGGGATAAATGATAATCTTAGTAAAATAATAGATATCGGAAATCACATGTAAAGATATGAGTGTTCATTGCTTCCAGAGTGCTGTTCGAGAGAGCTTTGATAGAGAAATAGCGTGAAAATGATTTGATGAAGGCTCTCTCAGGTATTCCTGTGTGAATAGCAGAATAGTGATGTAGATATAGACGAAAGATCTAAAGAGGGCCGACAAACGTGACCGTATTAGTCGATTATTTGCGAGTGACCGACGACTAACTTCCAAGCGTCTACCTTCATCTCCTTCTCTACGATGACCAAGTGAGGTAGCGCAGTGGTTAGCGCACTGGACTCGCATTCGGGAGGACGACTGTTCAAACCCGCGTCCAGCCATTCTGATTTAGATTTTCCGTGATTTCCCTAAATCGCTTAAGTCAAATGCTGCGATGGTTCTTCCCTAATCCGAATTTGTGCTCCGTCTCTAATGACCTGGTTATCGACAGGACGATAAACGCTAATCTGCTCCTCCTCCTCCTCCTCCTCCTCCAATGTTGAATTCACAATTATTAGCCGGCCGCGGTGGTCTCGCGGTTCTAGGCGCGCAGTCCGGAACCGTGAGACTGCTACGGTCGCAGGTTCGAATCCTGCCTCGGGCATGGATGTGTGTGATGTCCTTAGGTTAGTTAGGTTTAAGTAGTTCTAAGTTCTAGGGGACTGATAACCACAGCAGTTGAGTCCTATAGTGCTCAGAGCTATTTGAACCATTTGAACAATTATTATGAGGATAGAGGCTGTGCGCAGGTAATGTCTGCCATAATCTTGTATGTGTAACTTGGATACGAGTAGCAATTGCACTTGTACTTGTCGAAGGACTGCGTTATGACTGACGTGTTCTGCTTCATCCACAATCTTTATTTGCACGTTTATACGTGATACGACTGCTGGGCACTCCACCAGTCTCTCCAGGCTTTGTCAGAACACGAGGAAACACTCTTCGATCTGACATTCTGCTGTTAGAAAATCTTTTTACCGTATTCTCGACAACCACTAGCAGCGTGTACACAAATACCGTATCACCATACTCAGTATTTGTAAAAATGTGCGTCATGCCTAAACGATATATTGCGACTGGCCAGCAAATGACAAGGTTACGCAAACTTGAATACATCTTCACAACCTGAACTTAAAAACAAGACTGACAATCGATAAATAATTACGTAGCAACGGGGGTACAAACGCGAATTGAAAACTTATCTCAGTTATCAGCTGTATCTTCGTACCCAGTAAAACCTGGACACACATTATGTGGCTTCTTGTCTTCTAATTAGTCTATTGCCTATAAAATCACTTCCAAAAATATTTACTGTTCCTCCTCGAACGCATTGCTTAGTTAATATTCAGGGGCACGGATACATTCGCGAGTAGATACAGTCAAAGAATCAGCTCGGATTCGGTTTACACCAGCTTATCTATTCCCACGCCACATGCTGCATACAGAGGATGCAGCTGAAGAGGTATGTTCCGTACTTGTACACTGAGTTGGCAAGACCTGGCCAGAATTGAGGCAAATGGCCAAAGATGTAGACGATCGGCGAGTTCTCCTGGATGCCATATGCCCCCATAGGATCCAAAGGAATTAAGTCAAGTAAGTCAAGTTTGTAACGTGAACTGCAGTGTGGGATCTTGCGTTATCGTGCTCGAATATCCAATTTGGTAAACTGTTTATGAAGGTCATAACAGCGGGGATTACAAGTCTTGCCACATACTGCCGAGCATTCATCATCCTTCCAACAATTACCGAAGCAGTCGTGTTGCCCTATCCAGTAACCTCTTTCACCATAATTTCCGGTAATAGTATGGGTCTCAACAATCACTGCATCCTGTGACATTTCATCGCATTGCCCTTGTACACTTAGACGTTGACCGGACTTCTGGAAACAGAGGAGAGTCATGTCCCTGAACACCAGAAATGCCATGTCCAAGTTGACTCTGGTAAGTCTCTGTTTTCTGTGGTTTGGTGTCAGTGGTAAGTGACGTTTGGAAACTCGATATCTGAATCCATCTTCCAGAAATCTGTTCCTGGAAATTTGAGGGTCACTCCCTGCCTGTAACCTCTTCCAAAATTTCAGCTCTTGTCGCCTGTCTATTTGTCAGAACCAGTCGAACAATCCTATGATCTTCTCATGGTGCAGTCCTTCTGGAAAGACGCGTGTGTTCCTACTCTTGGTGGTACACTGTTGTCCTGCGTCCTTCTCGTCACCACTGCAGTCATTACACTAAAGTCAGCTGTCTGTCTGATCTGTCAATTGATGTTCCAACCTTTTGCCAAATGTTTGATCTTACTCAAATTCCAAGAGATGTTGATAACCTGCAAGTGCACGTTATTTGAGAATGCTGTGCTACCATGTCCATCTGGAAAGTTCCAGCAATGTTAGAAACACCCAACAGCCATGGTGTACGCATAACATTCTTCTTTTATAGCAGTGATGTTTGGTCGAGATGTTCATGTTGTGACAGTTTCCATTATTGTAGTATTCCGAAAGACATTTGACTCTGTACTATATCTTTGACTAATAATAAAGATAAAATCATACTGAATATCTCTGTTGTTCTATTATTCACTCAGTGAATATTTGACTAATGAACACAGTATCAATATTTGCATGTCCAGGATCTTTTCCCATACTCATGGATGAATTACAGTAAAATTTTGCACTAAAACAGCAGACCTAACGGCGATCCGTACTGCGGGACTTATAACATACTAGCTCCAGTAGAATGGAAGATAAGGGTAAAAACGTCTTTCTTTGAGACCCTGGCATAGAGACTGCCCTGCAGAACAGAATGTTGGGTTATAGTAGTGTTGGCCTGCGTTGTCGACCTACTTTGCATGGCAACATGTTTGTCGGGAGCAAAGAAATGATTTTTGAGCCCATATGTGCAGGGTACCCTGCTGGAGAGGCATGTTGTGGGAGTAGTATCAGCCTACTTCAGTGTACTGTATTGTAAGGCCGTTGAGCATGGCTGGAAACGAGTGGAGAAGCATAGAGTGGAGTATGAACAGAGCAAGATAAAGGAGGAAATGGACAGAGAGAGGGGAGGAGGGGGGAGATGCATGATGCTGGTGGAAAGTGTAGAGGGCAAGTGGGAAGGTGGAAAAGAAAGAGTGGGAGGCCGAGATGGAAAGAGAGAGGGGAAGGAAGATATGGCCAGAAGGAGAGGGACGAAGGTATGGTGGGAGAGGGGTGGAGAAAACGGACAAAGAGAGAGGGAGGAGGAGGCGAAGTGATAGAGAGAGAGAGAGAGAGAGAGAGAGAGAGAGAGAGAGAGAGAGAGAGAGAGTGGAGTGGACGGACAGGAGGAGGAAGAGGCGGACGCAGATTTGAGGGGCAGTGTTCAGTATAACATGTGGCGAATGCATAGTGGACGTAGCTGTAGGGAAAAAGCTAATAACATAAATATGCGTAATTGCGTCAATTCGGTGAGCGAGAGTGTGCAGAAGTTTTTTGAGGTGCGCCATATTCTGTGAATCCACTGCTTGATGAGTAGGTCCCACTTTCCCGTTTTATTTCTAATAGTCTCAGACCGTCTGTTTGATATTATGATCTGGTGATATAGCGAGACAATCGAGCAGTTATTTGACTCTTTAAACAAAGAAAAATATATTCCGACTGCTTTGCAGATGAGGCGTTACCACTGTGTAAAACAAGGCCAACCTATGCAACGCCACGTTTAAAATGATTGCATTTTCAGGTGGACAGTCACAACAATATTAATATGCATATGCCGTAGTTTTTACGCCTAAAACAGGAAACCAATCGAACGAATGGTTCGAATGGCTCGCTCTGAGCACTATGAGACTTAACATCTGAGGTCATCAGGCCCCTAGAACTTAGAACTACTTAAACCTAACCAACCTAACGACATCACACACATCCATGCCCGAGGCAGGATTCGAATCTGCAATCGTAGCGATCGTGCGGTTCCAGACTGAAGCGCCTAGAGCCACGCGGCCACAGCATCCGGCCACCAATCAAACGTTTTGTACAATGTTTGACATATATACAATGAGATACACTGAAAATGACAGGTGCCAAAGCAGGTGTGGGTAACATATAAAAAAACGGTAAACGCGTTTCGTAGAAGACGCAATTTCAAATGGCAAAGTGGAGTTTTGAAACTTAAGTGTTTTAAATTGAACAGATACGCGTGAGTTTCCCAGCTTACAACTAATATGAGGGACCAAAATCACCATGCACAATTCAGGACGTGTCGGATGGAAAATTAAATAACATGTTAGAACGGCTACATTACAACAACATATTTTATACGTTACTTTACATTTCGGAGTCATAACTTCATCTTGAAGACTTCAACAGATTCTTTTACCCTAAAATCGATACAAATTAAGAGACGTAGTCTATATTTATATATCTACATCTACATTTATACTCCGCAAGCCACCCAACGGTGTGTGGCGGAGGGCACTTTACTTGCCACTGTCATTACCTCAATTTCCTGTTCCAGTCGCATATGGTTCGCGAGAAGAACGACTCCAGGAAAGCCTCCGTGCGCGCTCGAATCTCTCTAGTTTTACATTCGTGGTCTCCTCGGGAGGTATAAGTAGGGGGAAGCAATATATTGATAACTCATCCAGAAACGTACCCTCTCGAAACCTGGACAGAAAGTTACACCACTATGCAGAGCGCCTCTCTTGCAGAGTCTGCCACTTGAGTTTGCTAAACACCTCCGTAACGCTACCATGCTTACCAAATAACCCTGTGACGAAACGCGCCGCTTTTCTTTGGATCTTCTCTGTCTCCTCTGTCAACCTGGCCTGGTACGGATCCCACACTGATGAGCAATACTCAAGTATAGGTCGAACGAGTGTTTTGTAAACCACCTCCTTTGTCGATGGATACATTTTCTAAGGATTCTTCCAGTGAATCTGAACCTGGCACCCGCCTTACCAACAATTAATTTTATATGATCATTCCATTTCAAATCGTTCCATAAGTATACTCCGAAATATTTTACAGAAGTAACTGCTACCAGTGTTTGTTCTATCATATAATCATACAGTAAATGATCCTTCTTTCTATGTATTCGCAATACGCTACATTTGTCTACGTTAAGGGTCAGTTGCTACTCTCTGCACCAAGCGCCTATCCGCTGCAGACCTTCCTGCATTTCGCTACAATTTTCTAATGCTACAACTTCTCTGTATGCTACAGCATCATCCGCGAAAAGCCGCATGGAACTTCCGACACTATCTATTAGGTCATTTATAAATATATTGTAAAAAACAATGGTCCCATAACACTCCCCTGTGGCACGCCAGGTTTAACGTCTGTAGACCTCTCTCCATTGAGAACAACATGCTGTGTTCTGTTTGCTAAAAACTCTTCAATCCAGCCACATCTGGTCTGATATTCCATAGCCTCTTACTTTATCGGGCGACAGCGCGGAGCTGTATCGAACGCCTTCCGGAAGTCAAGGAAAATAGCATCTACCTGGGAGCCTGTATCTAATATTTTCTGGGTCTCATGAACAAATAAATTGAGTTCGGTCTCACACGATCGCTGTTTCCTGAATCCATGTTGATTCCTACAGAGTAGATTCTGGGTTTCCAGAAATGTCATGATACGCGAGCAAAAAACATGTTCTAAAATTCTACAGGCAAGCAGAAAATGAGACCACATTGTAATTTGCAATGGTCTGGAAAGAAGTCAGCCTGTATCATGAGCCTGTGCGAGTTTTTGGCTTCTCCCCCTGTTCCCGTAGCTCGGTTATCTCGCAGCCAGTTAACTGCGCCGCCACGGCGGAAAAGTGTGCAGCGCGGCGTTGGTACGCTGGCGGGGTTTGGGGTGTCGCTGGCGGCCCTGCCTGTGTGGAAGGGGGGGGGGGGGGGGAGGGGGAGGGGGAGGTGCGCTTCCGGCCGTACCTCAGGGCGCTATCTGTGCGCCCGTTATCTGCCAGGAAGCGACCCGTCCCCTCCCCTCCGCCCTCCCCCTCCGCCATCCACCAACCAGCACAGCAAGCCACTCTATTGTCAATGGCTGCTGCCGCGCCGGTACTTCCCCGCAATGACGTCAACAGCGCTCCAGCTATAATAGTTGCTACCGAGAATGAGCACCAGTGAAAAAAGGCCACGTCAATGCCTACCTGGAGTAAACTTTGCCGTTACCGCCCAGTAGCGAAATTTATTGACAGTGAAAACTGGCTAAACATTCCACGGTGGCAGACTTTTCCGCTGAGTTTTCGTCGTCTCCGTTCCGTGCTACTGCCAGTGCTACCTAAAGCCGTCGGCGCAAGGACCGTTCTGTCGAACGTTAACGTTGAGCGTGCCAAGTTCAACGTGCTGCTGAACGCTCAGGAACGATGCGACTTTTGCATTACAGTACGTGGGTCCCAGCGTGGTATACGCGATCGCAACGCACTCCAGCGACAGTTGAGGGATGTTTCTAGTACGTAAATTACACTGTTTACTGAACGGGCGCGCGTAAAATTCCCACATTTGCTCCATTGAAACGCACATTTCTTCCATGGTCCACGAAAAGGAAAGTACTATGTCCAGTCAACAAGGACACAGGCTTATGAAAGGTCCGTTATAAACAGTGCGTTACAAATTTGGATTACTTCTCCGCTTAAGATAAACATTATTTCATATTTCCCCAAGGTCAGTCTTACTTGATAACTGTTCCTACCCAGTAGCAGAATCTTTGTGACATTTAAATTACGAAGCGTAAAAGAAGAAGGAGCAAAATATCTTCATACAAGTAGCGCAAGCTGTCCTTTAGATTAAGCCAGTCGGACAAAGTCACCCCTCAAAAATGGCGAACTTGTATTTACATAACATCAGATATTATAGTCTATAATTATATTAAACTAATAATAAAGTATCAGAACCTAATAAAAACGCGAATGTTTGGAGGAAAAAAAATGGATGTGCCCCAACAAAAAAAACTCGACATAGGACAGTAACGCTATTCATTAGGCTTTTTTTTTCCCTCGATATAGTTCGTTGCGTTTGGTCTGGACGGACGTCGCAAGACATCCGTTCAAGTTGATCGTTTATTCTTGACTCAGTTTTTTTTTTTTTTTACAGAGAGCATGCAGCCCTCTGACCGAACACGCTGAGCTACCGTGCCGGCATGCTAAACCAACATCTCGCCTTTCTTATATATTCATAGTATCTTACCGCTTGCTAAAAACCTTAATCGTAGACATGTTGCTAACTGAAATTTAATTATAACAAATTGTATCAAGAACATTGCGTTTTGGGTGGATCTTCAGTGGGTGGCTCCCTTCAAATAGCCTACTCTCATTATACGCAAGTTACAATAATTCTTTTGCCTCGACTATGTTGTTTCTCTTTATTTTTTGGAACGAATCACACAATTAACAACAATTATCAATTTTCTGGTGCTCGGAACGGCATAAATACATGGAGGCTTGAAATGAATGCCAATATGGCGCCTCACAACTCTGTACTGAAGAGAGACAACGTGCTTGTGACGTAGGTGGCGTTGTGCCATCTCATTGGCCAACGTTCAGACGCACGCTCAGAATATCTGACATGCCAGATATTGCTCTGTACGTTCGGAAAGACTCCCAAACGTGCTATTCCATGCTGTGACGTCAGAAACTCGGCACGCTCAACGTTCGGATGCACGGTCCGTGTGCCGACGGCTTAAGACTTTCGTTTTCCTTAGCTTGAAGCAAATTTTGCGGTTTCTACATTAACCTCCTCCATTACTATCATTTTCTTCATTACCCGTTTTCCTGTACATAGACAAATTTTTTGGGATTGTCCAGCAAGCTCCTGCAGCCCATCCTCCCAGGTGTGTGTGTGTGTGTGTGTGTGTGTGTGTGTGTCAGTATATGAATCAATCCCACACTTCTAATTTCGTAATTTGTTACATTTCCAGCCGACTGTATTTCATTAACCACACACACCTGCATGATAATATTGTCGCCGCTTCTTTCGCAAAGCTGGTCGCAGGTGATGCTCCAAAAACGAACAGTAATACTGTGCATTGAGGGTCTGCCGTGGAGGAACGTAATGCGTTAGGATAACACCATTACAGTTGTACACGAGAACCACCATAACTTTCACCGTATTGGGGCACTGACACACATTCGACTTTTGCGGCGACCCACAATGCTTTACGAAAGCAGCGGCGACACTTCCTGCGCAATCCACCCATCATTTTGCACGACAATGCGCGGACGCATACAGCGCAAGCTATGGCTGCTCTGTTCGGTCGTTGGGACTGGAAAGTACTGTACTATCCACCATACTCCCCGGACTTGAGTCCTCGTAACTTTGATTTGATTCCGAAGATGAAATAACCATTTCGTGGCATTCACTTCAGAACTGATCCAGAGATTAGACAGGCAATAGACCGCCCCATTCACACCATCAGCAGAACATGCTCTGCTAACGGTATACTACGCCTTCCACATCGCTGGCATCGGGTTCTACACAACGCTGGTGACTACTTTGAAGGACAGGAACAGGTGCAAACGTGTAAATCTTTTGTATGAGTTGTGAATAGATACACTACTGGCCATTAAAACTGGTACACCAAGAAGAAATGCAGATGATAAACGGGTATTTATTGGACAAATTATTACATTTTCACGCAATTTGAGTGCATAGATACTGAGAAATCAGTACGCAGACCAACCACCTCTGGTCGTAATAACGGCCTTGATACGCCTGGGCATTGAGTCAAACAGAGCTTGGATGGCGTGTACAAGTACGGCTGCCAATGCAGCATCAACACGATACCACAGTTCACCAAGAGTAGTGACTGGCGTATTGTGACGAGCCAGTTGCTCGGCCACCATTGACCAGACGTTTTCAGTTGGTGAGAGATCTGGAGAATGTGCTGGCCAGGGCAGCAGTCGGACATTTTCTGTATCCAGAAAGGCCCGTACAGGACCTGCAACATGCGGTCGTGCATTATCCTGCTGAAATGTAGGGTTTCGCAGGGATCGAATGAAGGTTAGAGCCACGGGTCGTAACGCATCTGAAATGTAACGTCCACTGTTCAAAGTGCCGTCAATGCGAACAAGAGGTGACAGAGACGTGCAACCAATGGCACCCCATACCATCATGGCGGGTGATACGCCAGTGTGGCGATGACGAATACACGCTTCCAATGTGCGTTCACCGCGATATCGCCAAACACGGATACGACCATCATGATGCTCCTAACAGAACCTGGATTCATACGAAAAAATGACGTTTTGCCATTCGTGCACCCAGGTTCGTCGTTGAGTACACCATCGCAGGCGCTCCTGTCCGTGATACAGCGCCAAGGGTAACCGCAGCCATGGTCTCCGAGCTGATAGTCCATGCTGCTGCAAACGTCTTCGAACTGTTCGTGCAGATGGTTGTTGTCTTGCAAACGTCCCCATCTGTTGACTCAGAGATCGAGATGTGGCTGCACGATCCGTTACAACCATGCGAATAAAAAGCCTGTCATCTCGACTACTAGTGATACGAGGCCGTTGGGATTCAGCACGGCGTTCCGTATTACCCTCCTGATCCCACCGATTCCATATTCTGCTAACAATCATTGGATCTCGACGAACGCGAGCAGCAATGTCGCGATAGGATAAACCGCAATCGGGATAGGCTACAATCTGACCGCTACTGTTGCAGGTTCGAATCGTGCCTCGGGCATGGATGTGTGTGGTGTCCTTAGGTTGGTTAGGTTTAAGTCGTTCTAAGTTCTAGGGGACTGATGACCTCAGAAGTTAAGTCCCATAGTGCTCAGAGCCATTTTTTGCTACAATCCGAGCTTTATAAAAGGCGGAAACGTGATGGTACGCATTTCTCCTCCTTACACGAGACATCACAACAACGTTTCACCAGGCAACGCCGGTCAACTGATGTTTGTGTATGAGAAATCGGTTGGAAAGTTTCCTCATGTCAGCACATTTTAGGTGTCGCTACCGGCGCCAACATTGTGTGAATGCTCTGAAAAGATAATCATGTGCGTCTCAGAGCATCTTCTTCGAGTCGGTTAAATTTCGCGCCTGTAGCACGTCATCTTCGTGGTGTAGCAATGTTAATGGCCAGTAGTGTAATTGCCACTATTTAAGTTCCAACCTTCGTAATATGTCGCGAGACTCTTCTTGGAACGCTTTGAGTTATTGTAGAAAGAAACAAAATTTGTATTGTAGACCACTCGGGATGCTGGACGAAGGGAAATGCGTCTGGCAATCAGATTCATTTAATTGCCGTGTTAGGATTTATAACCCAACGAGGCATCATGATCAGCATGATTATATATTTGAAACTAGCTGTGCCACTATGCAGAGCCCCGTGGAGCAGTTGGCTATCGTGGTGGTATATAGCGAGAATCGGCCAGCAGATGGCCGGGAGGAGGGCAAGTGATTTCTCGGCGCTCGGCTTTCGGGGAAAATCCTGGTGCAGTGGCCGTGTCAGCAGGCGCTGACTCACTCCGTCCCTGCATCTCCTGAGTCATGCCAGGCCGCCGCCTGTTGCTCACCCAGATCGCCTCCCTGTGGGGCCCTACCTCGTCCGTCGCTCGACTACTCGGCCACTGCAAACACTAATCCGTAATACCCGTCCTTATCTGACATTCCCCCCCCCCCCCTTTCCTCCTTCTCTTATTACTCTGTAGTAACTTCCTATTTTTTCTCTACCTAGTATTGTTGAAGAGAGACAACTCCATCCTGCCACGTCGATTAACGGTGACAGTCGCTACCCGGAATAATGCATAAATCGAAGCTCCAAATCTAAATATTTACGTGAATACGTTTACGTGCCACAGTGACCACATTAATATACATTTGAAGTGACGTAGGATAAACAAGCACGACTGGTGTTAGATGCACTAGGTTACAAAAAACGAGAAATTGTAGAGCGTGTTTCGAAGAACAACTCGCGTCCGGCCATCCCGTTTTCGTTTTTCCGTGGTTTTCCTAAATCGATTAGAAAGGAGACGGCCGATCCCCCCCCCCCCCTTTCCTTATTCCGAGTTTCTGCTCCGTCTCTAATGACCCCGTTGCCTACTGGACGTTAAACACTAATCTCCTCCTCCTGCTCATGCAAGAACAAATTGAGGGCAGTAACCAACGACTGGAATCGTCATTCTACAATGCTACCAACCAGTTTCATTACATGGTTTCATGTACGAACGGTTTCGTGCGTCGGGTCTCAGTTCGAAGCGGGGCTCATCACCGAAGACAGTGCTGCTCTAGTCAGTGGGATTACAGGCCAAAGACGTGTTTGGAGACGCTCCGGACAGCGGTGGGATACCAAACCTGACTGTCGCGCGCCATACGGCCCAACAACCAGGAGTAAGTTCTCGGGTGCCACTTCTTTTCATCGCAAGACTCTGGTTGTCATCCGCGACACCCTTACAGCGCAATGGTGCGTCGACAATATTCTACGCCCCGTTTTGTTGCCCTTCATGACAAGGCATCATCAGCTTACATTTCAGCAAGGAAACGGTCGCCCGCGTGCGGCGAGAGTATCTTGTTCTTGTCTTCGTCCCTCCCAAACCATACCTCGGCCAGCAAGGTCTCCGGATCTTTCCAAATTGGGAACGTTTGGAGCATTATGGCACTGCCCTCCAACCAGCTCGGGATTTTGACTATCTAACGCTTCATTTGGACAGGATTTGGCACGATATCCCTCAGGATTACGCCCGACAACGCCATCAGTCAATACAAAGCCGAATAACTACTGGCATAAGGGCCAGAGATGGACCAACACATTAATGACTCGCTCAATTTGTGAAGCTCTTTTACAGTCTGGAACCCCACGACCGCTACGGTCGAAGGTTCGAATCCTGCCTCGGGCATGGATGTGTGTGATGTCCTTAGGTTAGTTAGGTTTAAGTAATTCTAAGTTCTAGGGGACATGACCTCAGAAGTTAAGTTCCATAGTGCTCAGAGCCATTTTGTGAAGCTCTTTCTTTTAAGTAAATCATCAAATTGTAATCATTTCTTTGTCTGTACATGTACATCTAGCTAGTTATTGATTTCCGTTCCCTTCGGATAATTCCCGCGAGGATAGACTGACCGTTTTTGAGCTCGTGGAACGATTTAGAGGTGTTGCCTGGGTGCTGTCTTTGAGCGTCGCTACGTAGCAACGAGTGCTACTGGGTCCCGCTAGAGAGCGGATCAGGCTTCTCCTGCCGGAGTTACGAGCGCTCTGTCCGATCTCGGGCGCTCAGTGTGTTCCTGGAAGCTGCTCGGACTCTTAACTGACACCGGGGATTCTAGTGTGTCATCGCATGTAGTAGCGTTTGGAGGCGAATAGTGTTGTACTGTTTCTCTTGTATCCTGCTTGAGGCACCATTAAAGAAGACGCACATTGCAACTGACGAAACAGCAGCCCGATCATCTTGTAGTCTGAAGGGTCAGGTTGCTCGCACGCTGATGGCAGGTTTAAAAGCGATCCTGGCGACCGTTAGGGCATCTGGCCACGTTGTTTGCGGTAGAGTTCTAATTGCTTTTCTCCGGTACCACCCGTACTGTAGTATTCGAAGTGTGTGTCACAGGAATTACTACGGAATATTTTTTCATTAATCTTCTCCCAGACAATCCAGCAGCATATTCTCATGTTCTGTTGGTCAAACTGCTCTTTGTGGAAAAGCTGCATAACTCAGTTAGCATTATTTATGATACCGTGTAGTACAGATTTTGGCGAGACATCTTGTATTCATTATTTTCATATTCTACGATCTGATTATTTTATAGTCTGTCTGGGGCCTTTATAACAATTACTTTGGAAAAGAAGATTAGATCTAGACATTTCTTGTGTGATGTATAAGCGTCCCTTTTCTGTGTTATTAAATGTAGATATGCGAACATCGTTTGTAGTCTAAACCAGTTGCCTGTCATATCACATTTTTTTTTAGCAATTTTGTTTGAGTCAGTTCCTTACGTTGTTACTTACAGATGTACGAGGGTCGTTCGACAGTAGCGCAGCACTTTTCACATTTTTGAGATAGTATGGCTTTAAATTAAATTATCCAACATGTTATCTAAGCCGTATCAACAGATAAGTGCAGATGAGTAATTCGTTACCACAGAGAATACAACGCTAATTACAGAATATAGCTGACGTCAGAGAGTAGGACACTTTATTTTAACATTATTTATTTGTCGCATGGATATACATATACAATTTACACAAAATAAAATACAAAAGGAATGTGCAAGAGCTCTGCTCTCAATGATATCAGGATAGTCTATCCATTGCAGAGTTTTTGGAGAAGCATTGATGATATCCTTGCAGTCTTCGCTGAAACATATCTTGGGACAATCCTCTACAATGTAGTCCGTCGTCTGCTCTGCAGCTTCACAGTCTCACAATGGGGAGTCTGAGAGACCCCATTTGTTCATGAAGGAGTTGCTTCTTCCGTGATAACACCACACATCTTCAGTGTTTCGATGTCAGGAGTTGTCCAGAATGGTTTCCTTGACTCGAAGCACATGCTGGATGGACTGATCATAATTCCTGGACAGGTAGCCTTCGGGAAAACTGTAAGTTATTAATCTTTTTCTCATTGACTGGGTCACTGTCTCTTTGAAGTGCGCTCGAGCAATGCTGTTGAGAGCAGACGACGCTCACAGTAGCGTCGAAACCAGGTCAATTTTGACTTAGTAATTGTGACCGAGGGCTTGTTTGTTACAATGTAATTCTCTAGAAGTTCTGGATCGTTGTCGACTCCATTGAGCAATTCCTGAACGATGTCTACGCGTCGTCATTTTTGATTGAAATTCAACGCCGGACGGAGAGGCCGCACGGTTCTAGGTGCTACAGTCTGCAACGGAGCGGCCGCTACGGTCGCAGTTTCGAATCCTGCCTCGGGCATAGATGTGTTTGATGTCCTTAGGTTAGTTAGGTTTAATTAGTTCTAAGTTCTAGGCGACTGATGACCTCAGAAGTTAAGTCGCATAATGCTCAGAGCCAAAACATCCGAAAAAATTGATTGGCATAAACCAAAGGATATACCAACATCATCAGCAACCAGCAACCTCTCTGACGGTGATTCGGCGATTATCCAGAATCATTTTCTTTACTTGATACCATTTTTTCATGCATCTTTTTTTGAAAGTAAAAATTAGCCGAGCAGCCGACAAGAGGTGTAATATTTTCGACTGTCAGCTATAAATTAAATATTTAAAACAATTGTAAATGCAAACGTACATCACAAACATTTGCGCCAACAAGATAAAAGAAATTTGATAATCGGACGTATAAAGTCCGTGTAATTAAAGGATTTCCAATACTTTTTTGATCACACCTCGTGTAGCTACAGTAATGCCCCCGATATATTTCTCTGGGGACAGATTATCGGTATTGGGAGATAACACGTTCCCCGTTTCCTCCAGATAATGTAAAGTTAGCGGGCGACGGGCTACAGCTTTCCGTGTACGTAAGGTTCCCCGAATCAGACGTCAGCACAGTAGCCAGCAGATACCGCCGTCATATCGCGGAAGAAATACGAGGCACACCGCGACGCCGTCGTCGCAGGTAGACTGTAAAGGCCTGCTGTGCGCGCCGGATGGCAGCGCGTCGCGTTACTGCAGAGAGCGTTCGCCGTAGCCGCGGCGGGCGTGCGCGCTAGCGGAAACGCCTTCGATAACTGTGCACGGGCAGGCGGGCTCGGCTCTCTCTGGCTCATTCATCCGGGCAGCGAACCGGAATGAGCTGCCACAGCGGCGAACACGCCACAGTGTTGCTGGCACATCTGACGCCCAGTAGCACGCTGTGTGGCGCCGTAAAGTGCGCCCTCAGCACCGATTTACGGAGCTGATGGGTCCTTTCGTACGGAGCGGGCGATGTGTGTGTGTGTGTGTGTGTGTGTGTGTGTGTGTGTGTGTGTGTGTGTGAGTGAGGGGGCGGGGTTGGGCGCTTACTAGCGGGCGCCCTTGCGAAAATAGTTCGCGACTAATGTGGTTGAAGCAGTAGGCCGGTGCGTAAGTACGTAGCGTTTTTGTTTCACAAGTTGGTATTTCGGTTGCGGTGGGTTTATTTATCGACTGTCATCTTTTATTTGTAGCTCCCTGTTGCTATTTGAGTTTAGTCAGCCTTATTTTTGCTAGAAACCCGCCAGGGTAGCCGGGAGCGCTAACGCGCTGCTTCCTGGACTCGGGTAGGCGCGCCGGCCCCGGACACCGACTCAAAGGAAGGCCTCGGCGCTTGTTGGTGACGTCACGTCAGCTAGGCACGGCGAACGCCAGGTCTGTTGCAGGCAGAAACGCCTGGGCGTGATTATCACTATAAATCTCCTATTTTCGGACAAAATGTTTGGTATTGTTTTGGATTCTGCACTTTTATTTAGATGAAACATTTGCTTACTGCCGTAAAGCTACAAATGAAGATCATAGTTCTGCATTACTGAACCCTGACGACACAAACGTAGATAAATATGAGAAGATTCCTTGCCCCATTGCAAGCTTCGGAAATTTTACATTCAAGTAACTATATTTACTTGATCCATTTTGTTATCGAAACTTACCCCAACCCCCTTACAATGAACTCGTTTCTTTTATTTATTTTCGTTTGACACCGTCACTGGAAATGTGAACTAATTTACATGTGTAAATGTCCAATTTTTGCCAGTCATTAGATTACTGTCGTTTTCAACGAAAGGAATTCTAAACAGGAAACAAAATAGCTTCATACATCGAAAATACTGCTGAGCTTAAACTTTTTTTAAACATGCACATTAGAAAAGATAAATATTCCCCTCTTGCAACTGAAAGGAGAAACTTTATAAGATAAAAAAAATTATTTGATAAAAACAAGTATCTCTCTTTTGCCCCTTCTTCTGTCCCACACCCCATCCCCAAACGAGTACAATCGCAAGATATTTCAGTAACATTCAGTGCTCCTCACCCCATAGTCAACCAAGATACCTAAAGAAGAGCACCAATATGTTCACAGTTTCTTGTAAAAGCAACCCAGTACAAACGTAACTTCCTCAGATTTACAAATAAGGTAAAGAAGCACGAATTCTGTTGCTGCTGGACCATGAAGTTATTTTTGTATGTCAATCCTTAAAATAGGTGGAAATTTAGGTTCAGGAGTACACTATTTGTTTAGAAGTGTAATGAATTGCACAATTAATTGATTGCAGAAATCTCTCAGAACAATGTGTGTCGGTCAACTACCGCCAATACTTTCACATTTTCCTGTGTCAGAGAGGCAGCCACCACCATTATGAGTATGCCTGCAACAGACCTGGCGTTGGCCGTGCCTAGCTGACGTGACGTCACGAACAAGCGCAAAGGCCTTCCTTTGAGTCGGTGTTGCCCCGGATCGAATCCGCCCGGCGGATTAACGACGAGGGCCGGTGTGCCGGCCAGCCTGGACGTGGTTTTTAGGCGGTTTTCCACATCCCGCTAGGTGAATACTAGGCTGGTCCCCACGTTCCGCCTCAGTTGCACGTGTCGCAGACATTTGAAACACGTCCGAACTATTTCACGATTTACACTAAAGGCTGACAGTTGAGGTACACTGATTCCGTCCTGCGGGGTACCGAGTGGCCGCAGGAAGGGCATCCGGCCATCCCTAACACAAACATTGCCAAATCCGTTCTAACCAGGCCGACCCTGCGATCGCTGCGGGCCCATGGCGTAAACGAAAGAAGAAGAAGAAGTTATTTTGCTAGAAACTTTCTAAAGGCAAGATCACGTGAATATTTATTTGAAACAACCGATATAGCCGGCCGCGGTGGTCTCGCGGTTCTAGGCGCGCAGTCCGAAATCGGGCGACTGCTACGGTCGTAGGTTCGAATCCTGCCTCGGGCATGGATGTGTGTGATGTCCTTAGGTTAGTTAGGTTTAAGTAGTTCTAGGTTCTAGGGGACTGATGACCACAGCAGTTGAGTCCCATAGTGCTCAGAGCCATTTGAACCATTTGAACCAACCGATATCGACAGACTTTCCTGTCATCTTCAGGTCTTAAAAAATCTCTTTGTTACGAAAGGTGTTCATTTTAAGTTGCACCCCACGCTAAGTTGTCATGTACATAAATGAACACATTTCGTAAAAAAAAAAAAAACAGGAGCCGGCCGGAGTGGTCGAGCGGTTCTAGGCGCTACAGTCGCAGGTTCGAATCTTGCCTCGGGCATGGATGTGATGTCCTTAGGTTAGTTAGGTTTAAGTAGTTCTAAGTTCTAGGGGACTGATGACCACAGCAGTTAAGTCCCATAATGCTCAGAGCCATTTGAACCATTTTTTTAAAAGCAGGAGATGACAGCAAAGTCTGTCGGAACCTGCTGTTTTAAATGAAGAAATATTTATGCGATCTTCGCTTTAGAAAGTTTTTAACAAAATTACAAAGTTCACTCTAATTTTGTTAGCTGGGAATAGAGGAGCTGTGAACGCTAAGGACGGAGTACCAAGTGCAGAAAAAAGGAACATTTCCGACATATAGTTGTGTTACAGTTGAATAGAGGGGTGACGGCATTCGCGTCTTGTATGGCTGTAATGTCATTTGACAGAACACTGCAAGAAATTGATTTCTCTTTTTAAGGAGAATTGCTTTGACATTAGTAGCTGTTCACTTTTTATGAATATCGTTTAAACGCATCAGTCCACTGTGATCCACGTCATTGTAACTTGAGAACTGGCAAGTGTGATGAACTGTGATCATTTCACCATCGTGCAAAATTTACATTCAATGGAAAAGATTCAAAAATCGGGTGGTCATATGTGTATCTCTGCTTGTTGTCATCAGTTGGCTCGTGAACAATACAAGGAAAAGAAAGGAATGGTTCAATCCAAACATTGCAGCAACTCGCCGTAAAAAGAGCTGCGCACATCCTCAAAAGACAATGTTATGCATCTGGTGGGACAGCGACTGTGTGGGTACTACGAATTTCTTCCCCGAGGTGTAACCATCAGTGCTGACATTTACGATCAACTTGTGAGACGTCTTGCAGACTCAGTCCAAGAACAACGACCCGTAACACAGCGTAAAGAGGTGGTACTACACGATAACGCCTGCTCGCATTCTCCTATACTGACAGAAAACACTGTACTGGAGTTAGATTGAGATGTCACCCACCTTATTCACCTGATCTTGCGCACTCGGATTTTCACAATTTGCGTTCTCTATCGAACAAACTTCTAGGAACTTCCTTTATGGATGAAGCTCCGAACATGGCTAGATGAATTCTTCCCCTCAAAATCTCATGATTTCTGCGGTCGCGGAATCGAAAAGTTACCCCAGATTTGGCAGATTGTTGTAAATAGTGAAGCAAAATACATTATCGATGACTAAAGGCTCTGTTATGAGTGTTTATTAAATTTACACAAAAAAGCTACGAAGTTATGCACCAAATCATAAAAATGCTTTCACTTACATTCACCTAGCCACATATCCACCCAGGAAGAATGAAAAATTTTGTCAATGTCAAATATACACCACTGGCCATTAAAATTGCTACACCACTAAGATGACGTGCTACAGACGCGAACTTTAACCGACAGGAAGAAGTTGCTGTGATATGCAAATGATTAGATTTTCAGAGCATTCACACCTACGACGTGCTGACATGAGGAAAGTTTCCAACCGATTTCTCATACACAAATAGCAGTTGACTGGCGTTACCTGGTGAAACGTTGTTGTGACCCTTCCTGTAAGGAGGAGAAATTCATACCATCACGTTTCCGACTTTGATAAAGGTCAGATTGTAGCCTATCGCGATTGCAGTTTATGGTATCGCGACATTGCTACCCGCGTTGGTCGAGGTTCGATGACTGTTAGCAGAATATGGAATCGGTGGGTTCAGGAGGGTAATACAAAATGCCGAGCTGGATCCCAACGCCTTCGTATCACTAGCAGTGAGATGGCAGGCATCTTATCCGAAACGTCTGTAACGGATCGTGCTGACACGTTTCGATCCCTGAGTCAACAGATGGGGACGTTTGCAAGACAACAACCATCTGCACGAACAGTTCTACGACGTTTGCAGCAGTATGGGCTATCAACTAGGAGACCATGGCTGCGGTTACCCTTGACGCTGCATCACAGACAGGAGCGCCTGCGATGGTGTACTTGACGACGAACCTGGGTGCACGAATGGCAAAACATTTTTTCGGATTAATCCAGGTTCTGTTTACAGCATTACGATGGACGCATCCGTGTTAGGCGACATCGCGATGGACGCATATTGGAAGCTTGTATTCCGCATCGCCATACTGGTGTATCACCCGTCGTGACGGTATAGGGGTGCCATTGGTTATAGGTCTCTGTCACCTTTTTTTCGCATTGACGGCACTTTGAACAGTGGACGCTACATTTCAGATGTGTTACGACCCGTGACTGTATCCTTCATTCGATCCTTGCGAAACCCTACATTTCAGCAGGATAATGCACGATCGCATGTTGCAGATCCTGTACGGGCCTTTCTGGATACAGAAAATGTTCGATTGCTGCCCTGACCAGCACATTCTCCAGATGTCTCACCAATTGAAAACGTCTGGTCAATGGTGGGCGCGCAACTGGCTCGTCACAATAAGCAGTCACTACTCTTGATGAACTGTGGTATCGTGTTGAAGCTGCATGGGCAGCTGTACCTGTACGCACCGTCCAATCTCTGTTTGACTCAATGCCCAGGCGTATCAAGGCCGTTATTATGCCCAGGGGTGGTTGTTCTGGGTACTGATTTCTCAGGATCTGTGCACCCAAATTACGTGAAAATGAAATCACATGTCAGTTCTAGTATAATATATTTGTCCAATGAATACCCGTTTATCATGTGCATTTCTTCATGGTGTAGCAATTTTAATGGCCAGTAGTGTAATTAAACCTCTAATGCCTGAGAGGCCCATAAAAAACGAGAGATGGCAAGACAACGAAACTTTGCGGAAACATTTCTAAGGGCATGCGGAAGAGAAAGACCGAATAAACACGGAAAGGAACATATTTTAACTTTCGCATGAGAGTGTAACATTTATTAAATTCCAGATTACAGACGTTGCTCAGTGTCAAGATCTGCATCGACGCACTAGAGACGGCGGTACTGCCGCCCGAAACAACGGCGGGCCATGGAATCTACAACTGTCTTGTCACATGTGTAATGTGAACGTAGGCTTCCGCGGCCGTTGACACAGTCAATAAAATTCTACTGGCTTGGGACCGAATTTCAACTATAAAATCCGACGTTTCTGCGACTATTGCAAGACGCCTTCCTCAGGATGTATTGCTAATACAGTCCGTTAATTCGAGCTTCCGAATGACAGTCTTCAACCCCGGTTCGAAAAGAGGACCTCTCTGTTTTTGCTTAATGCTTCGATATTCGCGAAAAGCTGTTGTTTTGATAAAATAGCTTCATGAGTAAAGCCCTGCTCACATTGTCCAGATGCATACTCACTGCCTGCAACTGTAATGCAAGTTGCCTCGGACGAAGCACTGAAAGAAGCGATGCATTCCTGGCTCGCAGCTCAACCGAGAACCTTCTTTTATGAGCGCATCAGAAAGCTTGTACAACGATGGACCAAGTGCGTTGAAACGCAAGGAGACTATGTCGAAAAATGATGTTCTTGTATGTTTCCTATTTGATTAGAATAAAATTAAGTCGGGTGATGGTGAGGGAATTAGATTAGGAAATGAGACACTTAAAGTAGTAAAGGAGTTTTGCTATTTGGGGAGCAAAATAACTGATGATGGTCGAAGTAGAGAGAATATAAAAGGGAGACTGGCAATCGCAAGGAAAGCGTTTCTGAAGGAGAGAAATTTGTTAATATCGAGTATAGATTTAAGTGTCAGGAAGTCGTTTCTGAAAGTATTTGTATGGAGCGTAGCCATGTATGGAAGTGAAACATGGACGATAAATAGTTTGGACAAGAAGAGAATAGAAGCTTTCGAACTGTGGCGCTACAGAAGAATGCTGAAGGTTAGGTGGGTAGATCACATAACTAATGAGGAGGTATTGAATAGGATTGAGGAGAAGAGAAGTTTGTGGCACAACTTGACTAGAAGAAGGGATCGGTTGGTTGGACATGTTCTGAGGCATCAAGGGATCACAAGTTTAGTATTGGAGGGCAGCGTGGAGGGTAAAAATCGTAGAAGGAGACCAAGAGATGAATACACTTAGTAGATTCAGAAGGATGTAGGTTGCCGTAGGTACTGGGAGATGAAGAAGCTTGCATAGGATGGAGTAGCATGGAGAGCTGCATCAAACCAGTCTCAGGATTGAAGACCACAAGAACTAACCAACAACAACAAAATTTTATAACTACTTCGCCGATAATAAGGCAAGAGGCCTGCCCTACGATCAGTCGCTTTTCATGGGGCGCTTCTCAAGTAGTGAAATTTTAATTACAATCGCCCTGTAAGTTTTAACAATAACAAAATTACAGATTTTTCGTTCGTGCTGAGTGGATGAGGTAATGCGAGCGGAAATCGGAGAGTGTGACTGTAAATTTAAGTCACGTTATTGTCTTGGCATTTTTAGTTTGACGGTAATGATAGTGATTTAACCATCACATGAAAAAAAATGTAAGTAAGTATTTCTACGGTTGTTTGCAAGTACATGTCTGGTACACTGTAAATTCCCCGCACCTACAGTACAGCAGCATGCCTGTAGAGAGGGGGGGGGGGGGTAAAAAGAGCAGGCTGTTGATGAGTTGGAGTGTCGTGCCGTAATTAGCTTTCCCCAGCAGCGGGAATGCGACAGCTGTGTCAGGGCGATCCAGACGGTAAAGAAGTCATCTAGATTGGCTTGACACAGCTGTTACTTTCCCGCTGTTGGCGAAAACTAGTTATAGCACGACAGTCCAGCAGATCGTTGCGCTGCGCTGCTTTGTTTTGGCAGTACTGTGGGTCTGCGACGAGGGAAATTCAGTGTGTGCCAGACATGTAACTGCAAACAAACATACAAGTATTAATTACTTATCTTTTTTTCAGTGTGATAGTTGACACTTTATGACTACGGCCATACATGTAACCTTTGTCTGGGGTGATTATTTTGGTGACGCTTTTGCCAACACGGCGTAGACTGTTAGCATTGTGTCCGATGACAGCCGTTTACTTGCGAGCTCGCTCACACGTTTTCTCAACGCCCTTTCATAAAGTTGTCGCCACATGAGGCGAGTTGGCTAACGTTGACGTGAGCTCAACGAGTTTTGTGACGTCACCTGCTGCTATTCGAGGCCTACGAGAAAGACAGGAAGCGGCGCGTAAGTCGCGATGTGTAGGCCTGAGCTCGCTCGCTTAACTCGCAACTGGGTGTTCACTTACTAACGAGTACTACTCGAATCTGGTATTACAACGGCTGGTCCCGGCGGAGGCTCGAGTCCTCCCTCGAGCATGGGCGTGTGTGTTTGTTCTGAGGATAATTTAGGTTAAGTAGTGTGTAAGCTTAGGGACCGATGACCTTAGGAGTTAAGCAAGTCTCATAAGATTTGACACACATTTGAACATTTTTGGTATTATAAAATCTTACTGATTGCTACCCGTACAACAAAATTTAAAATCAATTCTCGACATGATTTTCCCCGTACAGCCGTAACAAATTATTACTAGACCTGTGCACTTTCTATCATTGGATTACTAATAATAGTAAGTTTCCATAATAGTGGATTCAGTAATAGAGGCAATCCTCGCATGTAGATACACACCCAGCTACGAGTTAACAGGTGTAGAAACGCAGTTTTTCTTCTGAGGTGAGCGAGTGAGTTAGCTCGACCTACCTTCGTAACTTGCGCGTCGCGGCCTGTTTATTTCGTAGGCCTCGCTTTTATTCGAGGGCCGCTAGAAAGACACGTAAAAGCACGTGGCACTGTAGGTCTTACGAGTGCGAAAAGCCGTCTCCGGTGGGAAGTGAGCACGTATTTCAGACGAGTTTAATAATTCTTAATTACACTTTTAATTGCATGCAAGCTCCTTTATTAAATATGCTTTCATTGGCGTACTGATTTCCCGTAGATCTTGCACAGAGATTAGCGTTCGCGAAGTGTGGCACACAAGCCTCCTAGTGTGACGTCACAAGTTCGTCGCGGGGCCCGTATTTCTCCTGGGCCCCACTGGTATTTCACATGACGGAGCAATTCCATCACGTGAAACACGAAATCATTTCTGCGATATTTCGACAACGTGCCACGTATAGTAAGAAATGGGAAGCCAAAACTGTCTCTGTGTCACTAGCAGCAAACGAGACGCCATATTGTACTTGCCATTTCAGTAAAGTCTATATTCGGTGGGCCTTATGTTAAATCTTACGGCCTGTGAATATATGCTGTTTTTAAGGTACACCACAGTCGATGTCTCGAGAACGAATCGTTACTAGTCTAATTTGTTGTAATAAAATGAAGGGAAACGTCATTTTGGTAGTTAATGAATTTTCCTGTTCAGTTATTTTCGCGTTATAACTCGCGTATTACGAAAGTAAGCCGTTTTAAGGCAACGGCATATTGAAGAGCCATGAAACGTCGTTCTTGAATGAAATTTTCACTCTGCAGCAGAGTATGCGCTGATATGAAACTTTGTGGCAGATTAAAACTGTGTGCAAGGACCGAGACTCGAACTCGGGACCTTTGCCTTTCGCGGGCAAGTGCTCTACCATCTGAGCTACCCAAGCACGTCTTAGGCCCCGTCCTCACGGCTTTACTTCCGCCAGGAAGTTTCACTTGTCGTTCTTCTTAGGATTTGAATAATGTCATTTAATATTTCGGCGGTTAAAGACCTAACAAAAAATACTATGTCAGCCATTGCTGACTGTCAGCATAGCGTAGGTAGTAGACGTGCCACGTTACAGAATAAGAGGTAATTTTTTATAAAATTTTTCACTTCCGCGTTTTCTAAAAGACTTTGTGTCATACTTATGGAATTAACAGAAATAATATCTGTAACATTTGATTTTATGTAAATACAAGTGCACTCTCTGTCAGGGGTGAGTGTGTTCGATTTGGTGAACTTTTACAAGCTGATGTCCTTAATGAGTGGACATGTATCTGTTCTTTATGTCTTATTACGTGTTCAGCAAATATTGCAGCTTTTATTTGTGGGTACCACAGATAAAACAACATGACTAGCTTGTGACGAGCGAGGTGGCGCAGTGGTTAGCACACTGGACTCGCATTCGGGAGGACGGCGGTTCAATCCCGCGTCCGGCCATTAGGATTTAGGTTTTCCGTGATTTCCCTATATCGCTTCAGGCAAATGCTGGGATGATTCCTTTGAAAGAGCACTGCCGACTTCCTTCCCTAATCCGATCAGACACATGACATCGCAGTTTAGTCTCCTCCCCCCACATCAACCCCAGCCCCACAAGCATGTGGGCAAGGGAGGAAACATACATTTTAATGAAACTAGTATAGGAATTTTGCGCACGTATATTTTCGTGGACGTACCTTATGGTTTGCGAGCCAAATAAAGCCGACAACTGCCGCTAGAGAGCGCTGAGAGCGCAGACCCACGTCAACCAGGCCATCCCTTGTGCCGCCGGCGCTGTCTCTCTTGACGTATATGCAGTCTGCGTGCATGTCAACATTACCTTCCTCGCCCTGTGCGCCGGATGGGCGGCGCGGGATTGAACCGTCGTCCTCCCGAATGCGAGTCCAGTGTGGTAACCACTGCACCACCTCGCTCGGTCACATGCTAGTCAAGATGTTTTATGTGTTGTACCCACATTTAAAAGGTGAAATATTTGCTGAACACGTAATAAGACATAAAGGACAGATACACAGTATTGGTAACTCCAAACCAAAATACTTCAAATGAACATGTGCCCTTTCGTTAACCATATGCGAAACACATTTGTTTGAAAATCACAGGCGTCAGTCGCCGTGGAGTCATATCCTGCCCACCGAGATCATCCAATTTTACTCCGTTAGATTACTGTTTGTGGTGTAGCCTTAAGAGCGAAGTCTTCGCGCGCAGAGTGAAACAAATGAGAAACTTGTCGTTCGTATTTTACGTGAGTGTTCTCAAGTAAAGGACCGTATGAATGAGCTCAGATCAGCAACGCAGCAGCTGTCTATAAAAGCGGCAAAATGCACTTGAGTTGACATTGGACTTTTTTTAGCATCTTTCGTGAGGAAATGTCCACTCATTAAGGACATCAGCTTGTAAAAGTTCACCAAGGGGGACGTGGGTCTCTTTATGCCCACCTTTTGCGAAATGTTGACAAATTTAAAATTAAAAAATATATTTATTCTTTATTAGACATGTCTTATACCATAATCCGTAATTGTTTCAAATTTTTCAGTTGAACCTAACATAAGAATTTGAGTATTTGACTTTTCGCAACAAATGCTGTACTCGTATTTTTAGTTTCAGGACCCTTATCGCACACATACGTGTATTTTTAAAAAATAATTGTGAATGCAAGTCAACGAAGCCTAACGAAATTCATATTTTGTAAAAAACATTTTGTTGCGATAGTAAAGTCCCTTCCTTTAATGTACACAGCACGGAAAATGCGTTAGCAATGCTAAGATAGTGCTAAAAATAATTTCATGTTTTGCACCCTTTGTATACATCAGTACATGTTTAAAAAGTATGTTTTTAATAAAATTCAGTAACAGTTAACGAAATTGCTTTTTTAGTTATGAAGTGCTCCTCCCCCCCTCCCCACTCCCCCTTACCGGTACCAGACGCGATCGTGTTGCTAGGGTTAAGACTCGGTGAGGCCGGTGACGTGGTGGCGTCAGAAGGTGGTGCGTGCACTAGCTGCGGCGCGACCTGTTAGCTCGCCGATCTGCGTTAACACGACGCGGGGGGCCGTTCGGGCCTTGGCGGTCGAATATTTACTCGCCACCCAACCAAGGCGACGCACGCACGCGCAACGCACCGAGTAAACACAACCTCTCTTTTTGCCAGGCTGGCAGTGAATGTCACGGAAAGACGTCATAAATTGAGCTCGGCGCACACGCACGACCGCTTTGGTGCCCTATTTCAATGAGAAAAACAGTCTTGTTTACCAGCTATAAAAATATGAGCTGTCCTGCCGTGGGCGGAGGACTGTTTTAATAAAGGCAAGTATCGATATCGATGTATTGACTTCCAGTTCTAGCGCCTTAACCAATTAGCTAAATTGAGCGCAGGGTACAAGCTTCTTAGTCCTTTATTAATAAACAACATTTTGAAGTCATCGATTTCGATGCTCTGATACTAATAATCAGGCGGAAGAAGGACGTAATGCACACGCAGGACAAAAATGGTTCAAATGGCTCTGAGCATTATGGGACTTAACTTCTGAGGTCATCAGTCCCCTAGAACTTAGAACTACGTAAACCTAACTAACCGAAGGACATCACACACATCCATGCCCGAGGCAGGATTCGAACCTGCGACCGTTGCGGTGGTGTGGTTCCAGACTGTAGCACCTAGAACCACTCGGCCACTGCGGCCGCCCATGCAGGACAGTGACGAACAATAAGAGAATAGAATCCTTTGAAAGGAAGCGTTGCCGAACAATGTTGAACTAGTATAGAAGTACATTAAATCAATTCGCAATTGCGAATAAGGACAACCATTAGCTGTATAATGGAATGACGACAATGAAAATTTGTGTGTCCGCAGCTCGCAGTCGTGCGGTGGCGTTCTCGCTTCCCACGCCCGGGTTCCCGGGTTCGATTCCCGAGGGGTCAGGGATTTTCTCTGCCTCGTGATGACTGCGTGTAGTGTGATGTCCTTAGGTTAGTTAGGTTAAAGTAGTTCTAAGTTCTAGGGGACTGATGACCATAGATGTTAAGTCCCATAGTGCTCAGAGCCATTTGATCCATAATTTGTGCCATGAGCGGCACTCGAACCCGAATTTATCGCCTATCGCGTGCGGTCGCCTTACCATTTGGTTATTCTTGCACGACTCACGACCAGACCCAAACTTTCATATGTCGTCAACCAAGCGTCTACGACCTGTACTCGTACATCCATATATTCCCGTACAGTTCAGACGTTGTACTTGAAAGTCGCTTGCCCGGTATCGGCAGGTAAATACGCTATTGAAGTGCGTGTGTTATTCTGATGACGGCGCAAAGTTCTTTCGACCGTGCATACATGCAAGCATGCATATCCAAAGGAACTTTGCGTCGTCATCAGAATAGCACACGCACTGCAATATCGTAATATAGAAGCGTTGCTTCGAAAAGTAGACGTCACTCATTTATTTTTCTGGTACTCCGGATCCTGCTTCATGACTGAAATTTTGGGGAATTATTGCCCATGACTTCAACTAATACGAGGGCTGTTCAATGAAGAATGATCATAATTGTTTATGGTCGTAATTTCTCGCGCTAAAATTTAATCTTATTCTGTTAGCTTAATGTTAACAAACACGACGTAGTAGTTTCATTCATGAGACCCCTGGTTCCCGCCTGTGAGAGGCAGGAAGGTCAGACATGTTCAGCATAGCCTACCGCTATAATGTAGGTAACACGCGAGGAACAGTATGCGGCTTTGAAATCCAGGCTTCGAATCAACAAGTCTTCAGCTGAGACATATGGAATGTTACAGAAGGCCTGTGGAGAGTCTGTTCTTCCCTACAACAACAGCTCGAAGGTGGTTTAAAATGTTAAAAGCGGGGAGACTGTCAATTTCAAAGGAAGGTGGACCCGGTGCTCCAGTTACTGCTGCTGTCATTGTGAGAGAGGATCGACAATTTACCTTAACATCACTTTCTGAAACTGAACATTTCATTGGGTGCTTCTCTCACGTTGGTGATAGAAAAATTACACATGACACGTGTTTGTGCGTGATGGATTCCACGACTGTTGATTCCCGAAAATAAAGGACATTCGCGTACAGGCCTGCATGTAGTTAAATTTGATCTTAGAGGAAGATCCGCAGTTTCTTTCAGGTGTAATCACTGCTGATGAAACGTGGCTACATCATTTTGATCCTGAAAGCAAGCAGCAAAGCTCAGTGTGGAAATATCCTTCATCACCAACCCCCCAAAAAAAGCAAAAGTGGTTGCTTCTGCTGGGGAAGTATTGGTCATCTCATTCTTTGATATTCATGGAATGCTTTATCAG
This sequence comes from Schistocerca gregaria, assembly GCF_023897955.1. NCBI lineage: Eukaryota > Metazoa > Arthropoda > Insecta > Orthoptera > Acrididae > Schistocerca > Schistocerca gregaria. The sequence goes on from NC_064925.1 coordinate 288,109,765, forward strand.
CATGTTGTACCTGCACACACATCAATAACTGGACAGTACTATAGGGATGTTCTGAAAACATTGCAAGTCCATATCAGGCGCAAAAGACCACATATCAACGAAGCAGGCTGGATGCTGCACTACGACAATGCGCGGCCGCATATTGCCAATGTTGTTGCTGAGTATCTTGCAGAAATCAACGTGAAATGCGTTCTTCACCTTCACTATAGGCCGGATTTAGTCCCGTGTGACTTTTTTATATTCCCTAACATGAAGAAACGTCTTCGTGGAAGGCATTATCAATCATCCGAGGCAGTGGTGAAGGCTGCGGAGGCGATTTTGAAGGACCTCTCAAAAAATGGTTTCCAGCATGTATTTGAAGACTGGCAGAAACGCTGGACAAGTGCACCGCATTCATGGGAGACTACTTTGAGAAGGACAATCAAAATTATTCTTTCCCTTGCGCCTTGTCTCGCGGTTACGCAGGGTCGGCCATGGTTAATCGGATTTGGCATGTTAATTTTAAGGGGTGGCCGGATGCCCTTTTTGCCGCCGCCCCGTACCCCCTAGGACGGAATTTGTGTACCCCAACTGTCTGTGTCTAGTGGAATCCATGAAATAGTGTGAATGTGTTCAGATGTCTGCGAGCTGTGTAACTGAGGCGGAACGTGGGGACCAGCCCGGTATTCACCTAGCGGGATGTGGAAAACCAGGACCATCAAAATTATGAGGATGAGTAAAGGTATGTCGTCAAAAAAAATTATGATCAGTCTTTACTGAACAGCCCTCGTAAATAAAAGAAATAAATTGGAAGTTAACATTCTCGGTCAGTTTCATGAACGTCCTCCCTTAAAATACGAGATCAAATTGGGGATGTTCCCTGGCGAAACCGCTGGACCGCTACGGTCGCAGGTTCGAATCCTGCCTCGGGCATGGACGTGTGTGATGTCCTTAGGTTGGTTAGGTTTAAGTAGTTCTAAGTTCTAGGGGACTGATGACCTCAGCAGTTAAGTCCCAAAGTGCTCAGAGTCATTTGACCCATTCCCTGGTAAATAAGTGTAGTACGATCAAAAGAACCACATTGCAAGAACACAGGAAAGAGTGCCAGATTTTTGGGAAGACCCCAGGGATTTCGCGAACGGGGAATTGGGAGTATCCGTCACCGGGAAGACGACGGTGGTGAAGCAGCTGGGAGCCAGCAATGGCGCCTGTTCCGGGGTGTGCGCAGACCCGGCCGTGTGTAATAGTCGCGCCGCGGCGCGGGTGGCGGCGGCGGCGGGCCTGGGCGTGGGCGTCGCGTGACGTCACGCCATTGACGTGGCGGCCGGCGCGCCGTATCGACCGGGCGGCGGGCAACGCCCTCTGCGCCGCTGCTCGCCCGTACCGTAGCGTCTCGTCTGGGCGGCCCAGACCTCCACGCCGCCTCGCCGTCCTAAAAATACGCCGCCCGCCGTGAAGGCTGTCGCTCTCGCACCGCCGCCGCTGGCACCTCAGGCCCCACACCTACACCCACCCCCACCCCGTGCTCACGAGTCGGGAAGCGCAGGCCCCCCAAGTCTAGCCCCGGAGGCATCTCCTAATCCAACACAGAGTTGGGCTGGGCTGTTTTGGAGAAGGAGACCAGACAGCGAGGTCATCGGTCTCATCAGATAAGGGAAAGATGGGGAAGGAAGTCGGGCGTGCCCTTTCAAAGGAACCATGCCGGAATTTGCCTGGAGCGATTTAGGGGAATCAGGGAAAACCTAAATCAGGACGGCCGGACGCGGGATTGAACCGTCGTCCTCCCAAAGGCAAGTCCAGTGTCTAACCACTGCACCACTTCGCTCGGTCCAACACAGAGTTACTACACGCGTGCCACAAAGAAGTTTCTCGACACTCTATCTGTTCATTTTGCATGGCGGCATTCAAGAATTAGAGAGACAAAATGACTCGACTGATCTCTGAAATAGTGCTGGAGGTAACTGACACCATGAACCCTGTGGGGTGAAGATCTCTTTTGAACAGAACGTTGTAAGGCATCCCACATATGCTCAGTAATGTCCATGTCTGGCGAGTTTGGTGGCGAGCGGAAGTGTCTAAACTCAGCTCCTGTAGCAATTCTGGACGTATGGGATGTTTCCGTGTCCTGCTGCAATCCCCCGAGTCTGTCGAACGCACAGTGAACACGAATGGATGCTGGTGATCAGACATGATGCTTACGTACGTCGCACCTGTCAGAGTCGTATCTAGATGTATCAGAGGTCCCATATCACTCCTACTGCACACGCCCCACACCATTACAGAGGCCCCAACAGTTTCAACAGTCCCCTGCTAACGTGCAGGGACCATGGATTCATGAGATTGTCTCCATACCCGCTGCGGCGTGGCATGTTTCTTTTCACCGCCCTGTCAATGTCCAGCAATGTTCATTTGTCTAGCTAATAGTTGTAGTAGAAAATACTAGACCACTACTGTCTACTGCAGGTCGCAACATACATAGAATTGTCCGGTAAACGGGATGTGGCTAGTACTGAAATAAAAGTTTTAACTTGGCAGTGTAAATTTTCAGGTGTATTTTTACGATAAAGATCACAGTTAATACTGGCAAGTCCGTACTAAGTGTCTACACAATGTAAAGCTCTGACGCACACCACAATCACACACGTAGCCAGTTATGGTATTTACACCCGTTACCGAAGTTAATAGAGACACTAGCCCGCATCTCGTGGTCGTGCGGTAGCGTTCTCGCTTCCCGCGCCCGGGTTCCCGGGTTCGATTCCCGGCGGGGTCAGGGATTTTCTCTGCCTCGTGATGGCTGGGTGTTGTGTGTTTTCCTTAGGTTAGTTAGGTTTAAGTAGTTCTAAGTTCCAGGGGACTGATGACCATAGATGTTAAGTCCCATAGTGCTCAGAGCCATTTGAACCATTTACAGTTCACTAGATCGTTTAGTTATGAAAATGCTCGCTCAAATGTTGTGCCCTCTGCTCTACACGTAATACCTGTTCCAGTCTTAGACCACACAACACACCACGCGGTTTTAGCTAACAGTCAAAAGCAATAATTTTGATATTCCGTCCGAAATTCCACACGACTTCCACTATATCGTTCACTTAAAAACACTTTGTACTACTTCGCGAACTCGTAATTAGCATTTTTTCGCGATTTTACAGTACTTTCGTCGGAGCTGCTTTCAGTGAGATGTTACTAGCTCGAACCCTCAGACACGACTGACTTACATCACAGCAAAGGCTTTCTCTCCAGCACTGATTGGCGCGAGCCTGCATTTTTCTGCAAACAGCAAATCAGGTTGCAGTATTATCCCGCGCTAACCCGCGCTTTACTTCAATGACCAATCATTGTAAAACATTTCTTTCTATCGTAATTGCTAAATAAAAAAAATTAGAAAAGTATCATATATAAAATTACTCCTTCCGAAATTACCGATTAATTTGTGTTCTATTCCCCTGTATAGTTTAACTGGTACTTCGTGAATAAACAAAACAATTTTCATTTACCTCTGTTCTTCTTCACTGATACAACACTGACACTGCTAATTACTACGCATATAAAACAATTGTAATTATGCAAATACATTAAATATTAGCCAAACATAACTTTGCAACATTGTTTTGACTACGACTGCTAGCACTGTCCGCCAACTGCTGACCTCTGCCGCCTACTAGTACAACTACGTGCAGCTCTGTAACTCAGATCCATGTCAGCTGGTGACATCTGTCGATGACTCAAGCCTATACCGATATGGTCCTAACAAGTGACAGGAGCGATGCGAAGGCGCTACGCCTCACCGTACAAGTCCATCCGTTCGATTTAAAACGAGACTCGTCCGACTAGGCAACATGTTTCCACCCATCAACGGTACAGTGTCCGTGTTGACGGGCCCAGGCGAGACGCAAAGCTTTGTATCGTGCAGTCATCAAGTGTACACGAGTGGGCCTTCCGCTTCGAAAGCCGATATCGATGGTGTTTGGTCGAATGGTTCGCACTCTGACACCCGCTGATCGCCCAGCATTGAAATCTGCACAGGAATCCGGTAAAACATGAACTCACCGATGTCGCTGCGGCCGAAAAAAGATCCTGCACGAAACGGACCAACGGACGACCGAAAAGAATCGGTCAACGTGACAGAAGTGCGTACAGTCTACGGTCGACTGATTATGATTTGTTCCTTCATAAATCGAATTTTCCAGTAAAACAAGTTTATCGTCAGGTCTCTTGGGATGGCGGGAGGAAAAAAAAAATGTTGGGGACATACCACAACTCGCAAATACACTAGTTTGAAGTCGAAGATTAACATTCGGAAAACAGAATTAATTGGTCAGTTGTTTTCAATAACTGTTTTTTGACTGTACTCTTCGCAGCGCTCCTTCTTTTACTCGCTTTTATTTATTTTCAGAAATTTATATGTGCCATTGGTTTAAAACATTAAAAATCAACAGTCTTTTAATTCGTGTTGTTATTGTTAATTTCTTCTTCCCAATATAAAACAGTGTTATTGAAATTGCTGTTGTATTTTGTAATTTTATTTTTTGGCTTACCGTTATTAGTATTTTTTTTCCTTCGTTGCATCTTGATGAGTAAGCTATTGTTGAATCAAACTCTCAGTTGATCGAACTTTTGCTAAGGTCACTTGTACTTCAAATTATACGTACTCGAATGTATTCCATGGCACAACTGAAAGAAGTTTTCACGTGTCTCTGAAATTCTTAATCTGCATACATACTCCACAAGCCATTACACAGCGATGTCAGGGAGTACTTCTTACCAACAGTATCCGTTTTCTGTCGTATTGCTTTCGCCTGTTGAGCGAGAGAAAATTTTTTTCCATATACATCAGTATGTGCCGAAATCTGTTTTATGTTGTTCCCATTATCTCTACACACCACAAGTCTTCTTATACTACAAGCTCTCGAAATGAACCCAATAAACTTTCGGGCTAATGACGTTGATCGTCGGCAGCTGACTAAAGTAATTTACGCTTCTTTGACTCTCTTATTCGAATTTGCGTGCCTGATATAAATAAGAGTATGCTGAAAGCAGATTGGGACGAGGCGATAGGGCCGAGTACAGTTATGTAGGCCAGCATCCTTGGAGCGCTTCTCGGAAGAGAGTGCTGAGAGGCGCGCAGGTCAGTGGATCGCAGGCCACCGGGCATTCTTTTGTAGTGCCGCGGTTGGCAAACACAGATGACATCTCCTGTGTTAAGGAACCCGGCCGCTACCGCTTTTACAACCCAGAACTGGTATCAACTAAGTTTTTAACTAAGTCCAAGAAGACAGTATTGTGCACAAAACGTAGAAAGGTGTGTTTTCTCTGGAAGCGCCGAACGCTATTGACTCTATCTCGAAACTGGAGTGGGAACCCATTGTTTTGGTACACTTTGAATGCGTGAGACGTTGCCGGACGTTGACGTGACAAAAACCAAATGTTTACGCCACATAAGCTAACGTGAATCAATTATAGGTTAGACAGAGAATCTCGACTATGCTGACAGAGACCCACTTCAGTGGTCAAAGAGGGAGATGGAAAGATGCTGAGATGCCATTTTTCAAATGGTAGGGAAAATGTTGCACGTTAACCGCCGACAGAATAGCCCAAGGAAGGGGAGCAGGAACATTTTTCTTGGTTGGCACTCGGAAGATCCGAAGCCGAGCTAATTCGGATAAGGCAAATAGCGAAAACGCGGAAATGCTAGTTTCCTTCTTGTGAACGCCCAGCTTTACCACTTCTTACGTCTTCTTAGAAGAGTGTGTTAACCGCCGTGATCCACCGTGAGAGCAGATGTATCTAGGGACTTGTAGAGATTTCAGGCTTACTCGCACTTAGCCGTTGGCGAGGCGCGATGGCGTAGCATCATGCAGCCACTTGAGTCGCCATCTGTAATTTACTACGGCGAAATCGACCTGCAATCGCAACACAGTGTGTAGGGACATTAAAGCCATTTTATAGGATTTCATAACTTCAAGCTTCACTTTGAGGACGTGTATACATGTTCAATGACGAGCTTGCGTTCAACTCTGTCTACAGGTTCAACGCACTCCCTCCCTAAATACTAAGTGTCTTTCCTGTTAACACCAGGACAATCCCAGTACAACTTTGTAATTGCAGTTGTTCCATTTGCGGGATTATTAGAAACTTACCCCCAGACCCTTTATCAGATGTGCCAAGAATTTACTGAAAAAGATTATCATTGGTCGTCAAATGATGTCTTTAACGGAATAAATCGAATTAAGTGTAATTTTTTTCCAAGTACTAGTTATTTAATTTCTAATTAATTATTTTGAAAGGCGATTAATTAATGTCAGTCAGGTACTGGTCTCAGTTAACACAACTCCACTTTGAATCACGATCCTAGTACTCCATCTGTGAATTCGTGCAATACATGTTGCCATGCTTATTTCATAAGTTTTAACTACCTGTACATACTGGTCAATATACTTGTACTCTTAACATCAGTGACTTATTTGTGAAGGACAGCTACTCAAGAGTTCGTGGAAATCGAGTCAACGGCTTTCTCAGTATATGGGACTCATGCTCCTTGCTCCAGTCTTGTGAACGATCCGTTGTGCTATGGATTCAGCTTGCTCTTTGCCTGATTAAAAGATTAAAATGCGTTGTTCTATAGGATTGCGGCTAGCTGCGGTCAGTGTTTTCTACATTACGGAGAGGAGGTTGATAGAGCTATAGTTTATGTATTATGGACCTCTATCACTGACATGGATATACTGTGTTCCTAAATTATGAAATATATCAAAGAAATCGATCTGTCGACAGATATCAAGCATTTAGCTGCGAAACACAACTGCTTCTTTATTAACACGAAGTAATGAATGCTATCAACAGAAGATTTTAAGTTGATTCCATATTTCTAGATTTACAGAAGACTTTTCACACCGTACCTCATAAATGAGTTCTGATCATATTGCATGCCAGTGCAGTATCATCTGAGTTATGCAACTGGATTCGTGATATCTGGCATTCCCCAAAAAGCGTGAATAAACACTCAACTGTTCGTAATCTATATAAACGATTTAAGATACAATATGAGCAGGCACGAATCGTTGCATTGATGCTGTTGTTCAATATCTAGTAAACTCATCAGAACAACAAAACCAATTGCAAAATGATTTAGCGTGGTGCGAAAAGTGGCAGTGGACCGAAAACAATAAAAAAAAAACATTACGTCGCCCACAGGAGTGCTAAGAAAATCTGTTAAATTTCCGTCGCACGACAAGAAACACACATTTAAAGCTATATTTACCTATTTGGATTATAAACAACTTACGGTGGACCCATCACATGGGAAACATTGTGGGGAAAGGAAACTTAGTCTGCGTTTGTTGGGAGAATCATCAGAAGACGCAATAGATCTACTAAAAAGACTGCCTACACCACGCTTGTCCTCAGTATTCTGGGCATTGTTCCATGGTATGGGATCCTTACCAGATACTATTGATGGAGGACACCAAAAGGTTAGAAGAAGGTTTGCTGATTTTGTATTATCGCATAATAGGAGAGAGGGTGTCACTTATATATACGTGATTTGGGGCAGCAATCAGTAAAATAAAGGCAGTTTTCGTTGCGACGAGCACCTTCATAGGGAGAAATGACCATCGTAGTGAAATGAGAGAAACATGAGCTCACAGGAAAGGTTTGGTTGTTCTTTTTCCGACGCGCTATTCGAGAGTTGGACGGTCATGAAATAACCTAAAAGTGGTTGTTTATTTACACGTCAAGTTCCGTGGGACCAAATTGAGGAGTAAATCTCCAAGGTTATGGAACGTGTCAGTATATGACATTACAACATAAAAGTTATAAAAATGAAATGTTAGTGAATCCGAAAAAAGTCAAACCATAAGTTTAACTAAACGCAATCAACAATACAACAAGAATCAGCTTAATTTTTCAGGGAAACCCTCGACAGAAGGAGTGACCCATGAGAAAATTCGTCAGTTTCGATTTGAAAGCGCATGGATTACTGCTAAAATTTTTAAATTCTTGTGGTAGATAATTGACAATGGATGCAGCAGTACACTGCACAACATTCTGCACAAGAGTTAAGGAAGTCCGATCCAAATGCAGGTTTGATTTCTGTTGAGTGTTAACTGAGTGAAAGCTGCTTATTCATTGGGATAAGCGAATATTGTCAACAACAAATGACAGTAAGGAATATTAGAACCGCTCGTTTCTAAGCCAAAAATATCCTTTTGGAATGGGAAGAGAACCCATTGCCAAATATTTAAGTGTGAATTGTAGAGGAGTCATGTAAATATAGACTTATCTCTCTACTTGAGAATTAGTATCTTACAGAAATTTTTGCAGTTCGCTTTGCACTACACAATTTATCCAATTAATTTCACTTGTCCCTGTAATATTACTTTTCCTCCTGCTTTAAACATTTCTGTTGGTACACAGCCATCTCTAGACGGCCTGGATGCTTCGTTCAACTTACGATCCGTCCACCCAAGATGTGCGTTCGAGTCGTATCGATGCAGCTTTACGCACCCATGCCTCTGGCCTTGATGAGTGAAATTCGCGTAATCACAATCACAATTCTGGACTGAATTACGTGGGCGTGCTTAAAAGTAATGCCTCAAAATTTTGTGTGTGAAAACTCTGAAAGATTTTTAAATAAAACAGACGTTATTAACAATGTACGTGTTTTTTCGACATGTCTACATACTTGCTGCCCTCCGTCGCTAGGGGGCTCCGAATTGTAGAGTATAATAAATAAATGGCTCTGAGCACTATGGGACTTAACAGCTGAGCTCATCAGTCCCCTAGAACTTAGAACTACACAAACCTAACTAAGCTAAGGACATCACATCAGGATTCGAACCTGCGACCGTAGCAGTCGCGCGAGCGTGTAACGTGGCGTGTGTAACGTAGCTATGTCGGTGCCTGAAAAGCAGCGTGCTGTAATTGAGTTTCGAATTCGAGCACTTCGTCCACACATGGAGCACTGTCTCCTTCAGCATGACAATATAGGACCACACACGAGCGCTGCGACATCTGAAACAATCCGACGCCTCGGATTCTCTGTCGTCCATCATCCTGCGTACGTCTCGACTTGCAGCCAACCAGTTTCTCTGTTTACACAGCTCAAAGAAAACCTTCAAAGATTTCGCTTTGATAATATGAAGCGGTGCAAGCACAGGCGAGGTTGTGGTTCCGTCAACAAAGTCAAACATTCTAGAGTGAACGGTATCAACAAACTCGTCTCTCGTTGGGAGAAACGTATTCGTTCCCAATGTGACTATGTCGAGAAGTAAATATGTAGACATGAAGAATAAAAATATAGAATATTAATAACGTTTGTTTTATTTAAAAAGCTTCGAGGGCTGTAAGAAAACTTGGTGGGCATTACTTGCCTCGCAGATAATAATCCTGTAGCACTAAACACGAAAGGTAGTCGGCGTGAAATTACTTGTACGCACTAAGTCAGCCTTGAAACCTGTCTGGGTCTAGTCGGCGTACATTCCACCGGTGGTCGAGGTCAGCTGCTGCTGCTGCTGCTACTGCTACTGCTATGAACTAGTTTCCTTACGCAGTTCAATTCTGAACGAGGGTTCGGCTTTCACGATCTAGGTAGAAAGCCAATTACTGACAAGGAAAGTACGTCGTATTTATTTGTACCGCGGTCCTGGTGGTACCTTGCGAGCATACAAGAGAAGTTCCGCAGCTCGAGAGGCTAAAAGTGAATAAATGTGATTTTAAAGTACGGAGACGTATTTGTACTGCCACCAGTAGAAATCGTTTGTCTGTACATCGCAGTATTTGTGTGCAATCTGTGTTTGAAGGTTAACACACCCAAGGCTCTACAGAAGCTCAAGTTGCTAAGAAACAATTCCGTTTAACTGACAGTTGTATGGCCACCATGTCTTTGTTCTGGATATTGCTCCTTTAGTTTGCTGTTGTATTAGTTGGGTATCGGACTGTTATGACAGCACTAATGGATAGCTTTACTCCCAAGGTAAATATATCACAGTAATAAATTTCTTAACCGCCAGCCCAAGTGACGCAAGCCGTGTCAAACTTTTACTCTCACTGTTTCACGTAAATAGTTCAAATTATGAGAAATGTCCCTTCAAATCGAAACCAGTTTATGGCAGACATTGATGTTTGACGTTCATTTGCATCACACTGACGTTAAAGCTAGTGCGTGTAGATGTCCCTCTTTTCAAATATACATACACCATTCCGCTGTGTTTTAATCGCTTCATTGAAACTCCACATTTGGGCGTGAATGACAAATGAGGGAAGAATGGACGACAACTTAGTGACTTCAATTCTTGGAAACGACCACGTAAGTGCTGCATGTGTTATAATACGTACTATTTCAAGAAAATGTGTAGCCTTTAGTCGTATAATTCCTCATTTACTAATCTTGACAAATCAGCTTTTTATGATTAGGAATTATATGGTATTGTTTTTTTGGGGACTAGTGATTCGAATGATTAACATTCAAGCATCGAGTGGACTCAGCTGTCATGTTTTAGAAATGATTTTAATCGATGACATAGCAGAAAAATCTTCGTATTTTGAAATAATTTTATTCCGTTTTAGCAGTAAGAGCTGCTAACGGGTCCGTGTATCAGTCTACTTCAACTTGCTCAAATACTTTTCTCAATCCCAAATATTTTTCTCAAAAGTCTCCTACTGCCCTGCGGCTGTCAACCCATGAAAAGCTCGTTAACTGAATATACGAAGCGCGTCATCGGCTTCTGCTCTCTCTGCGTCTGACAGTTCTCGATGCCTATTGTGTGCAGTTACGACGTTGGACAGGTCGACTGGACGGTTCCCATTAATTTGTGACGTCAGGGTGCAGTATAAAGTTTCGTGAAATCCGCGACGTCCTCCTTCCCTCTCTGCCTTCGTTCAACGTCAGTTATAAAGACGCGGCTGATTCAGAATGACATTACCACAGTCGTAACATGGAAAAGACTACCATAGCCTCGATAGTAGAAATGTATTGTGCATCAAAGACTACATTTACTTAAACTGTCAAGCAAATGACAGGTGTTTCATATACGACGCAAGCACAGTGTCCGGCGGTTTGGAGCAACATACACTGTATGAACAAAAGCATCCAGACACCCCTATGTAATGCGGATTTTACCACCGGCTGTCACGAGAGATGGATCCGGCTCTACAGAACGAGGCGAGAGCATAGTGCTGTCAGTAGACAAGCAGTAGCAGCGGAATGAGAGCTCAGTAACTTGGAACGTGGCCGGCGGTCGTGGACGAGCGGTTCTAGGGGCTTTAGTCCGGGACCGCGCTGCTGCTACAGTCACAGGTGAGAATTCTGCCTCGGGCATGGATCTGTGTGCTGTACTTAGGTTAGTTAGGTTTAAGTAGTTCTAAGTTCTAGGGGACTGATGACCTCAGATGTTAAGTCCCATAGTGCTCAGAGCCATTTGAACCATTTTTGAACTTGAAACGTGGGCCAGCCATTGGAGGTCACCTGAGCAACAAATCCGTCAGGGACATTACAACCCAATTAAAACTGCCAAAGTCGACTGTTAGTAGTGTGTTTATGATGTGGAAACGCGAAGGAACACAACTACAGCTACACAAAGAGCAGGGAGAACTCACGCACAGACTGGCAGGAACCGTCCTGTATTTCGGACGGTGGTTGCAAAACATCACATGGAATCATCGGAAAGAATTACTCATGAATTCAAAAGTACTGCCAGCAGTCCAAGTAGTACAATGACTGTGTGGAAGGAGTCAAAAGGAATGGTATAAAATGGCCGAGCAGCTCGTCACAAGCTCTGTGGATGACTGGAAATGAGTCTTTTGGAGTGATGAATCACGCTGTCTCCTGTGGCAGTCCTATTCAAATTGACGGTGGTGAATTCGGCCGTAAACTTACATAAATTCAGCCTCGTACCTCAGGGGCAGGGTGGTAAGTAGCACGGTCACTGTGATTTCATAGGATGTGTAAGGGATGGCGTTTTCTTGTTTGTCTCCCTGTACTGACATCTGACGAGCGCGCCCTACTAATGTCTGTCAGCTCCTATGGTATTAATTTTGACACGGGAGTAACGTGGACTGGTGAATGCGCGTTATGGAAATCTTCAAATGCGGTACTTGTTTGTCGGCAGGAATATTGAATTAATTAAAGTCTGTTGTAATGCAATGCAGTGAGCAATCGGCATTTAGTACATTTATCAGACTTTTGTGATGGTGTCGCATATTCAGTAGTACATTTAAATATAAGTTCAAATACTATTGTAAACAAAATTATTTTGGGGCCTACTTAAACAGATAACACTTTACCACGCAACTGTAGTGTCACGATTTTTAGGTCGCTGAGGTTGGGAGCAATCTGATACAGACCTCAGTCGACTCTGTGTGTTCCAAATGGTGCCGACTTTTAACGACCAGTAGGCTACTTACGAGCTGGCGGCCAGCTTATCACGCCTTTACTGTAGCTAATTTCCCTACATCCATCTTCTAATGGATAGCAGCTGTTTTAATTATTTACACCCCTTGTCGGAGTTAAAGTCCACCGTCTTCAGGCACCTCTGCAGAATAGAGTGACGACGCTTTCAGCGGGGCATGAGAACTATATCACTAATGAAAGGGGGAGAAGCCACTGGCGTCCGCGGAAATTCCCGTTTATACAACCAGACGAACCATAAACCAAAGGGACGCCGTTGGTTTCTACTTCTTTTATCTGAGATACAGCGATGATGCCCGCTGAAAGCTTGACCACCCTATGTTGCAGAGGGGTCTGAGGATAATGCACTGTATCCTCGAAACCGGTTGCAATTAAATTAAACTAATATATACAAGTGATAATGTTGTTGATACACACTCATTGGCAGCTCATAACATACTAGTTTATGTAAGTTACCAATTAACAATTATGTCGGGACATAAGCGGTACGAGGCGCTTCCGCACAATGCCAGTATTGGCTTTTGAGGAAAAAAGTTTGATGACCAGGGGGTAAGGTTTTGACGAATGCCTGGAGAACCTTATCTGCCATGATCTGTATTGCGCTTAAGAAAGCGTTAAATATGGAAGGATATGAATACATTTTATATAATGGTATATTGCGTAGTGTAGAGGAACTGTTGGGAGACTATGATTATTTTTTCTTTATTTTTTTTCTTTATTTAGCATGACACCGAAATGCACCCTGTCGTGAAGCAGCATATATGAGGCAATGGTTTGTGAACAATAACATTGCAGAAATGGGCTGGCGTGTCCAGAGCCACAGTGACGCCGATTTCGCTACACACCCCAGCGTCGACCATCACAGCCTTGCCTGGTGACGGTTCTTCAGTAAGAATGGGGCGCCATACCTTCCCAGGCAATCGGATACCTCACTGAAAGTGTTCCCAGCAGAGTTAAAGTCATTATAAAGCCGATGAGTAGGCGCACTCCACATTTGTGTCCACTAATTGATGTCCGGACAGGTTTCATCAGATCGTGTATAACCAACACATCTAATAACATTTTGTGACAGTACACGGCGTCGGTGTAAGTATAGATCAGACGATTTGTACGAGGAGCGTTCAGTAAGTAACGCGACACATGTTTTTTTTTTTTTTTTTTTTTTTTTTCTGAAAGCAAGCTGGTTTTATTCAGGATACCAATACATTATAATAATATCCACTCTTTTGGGTACAAATTACTGTTTCAGTTAGACGCTCTTACGCCACCTTACTGGAAAGGCTTATAGGGCCGCTTGGTAAAACTCGACGTCGGAATCAACGTTTTGGGAATGCGTCCAGACAGATGGAAGACGGGAAGTTCGAGGTCTTGGCTGTAGGGTGGATGAGGAAGAACAGTCCAATGAAGTTTTGCGAGCTCCCCACGGGTGCGCAGACTTGAGCGACACCTTACGTTGACAAGTTCGTTTGAAATTTTGGCGACGAACACGCTGAAGTCGTTCTTCAATTTCCTGATGGTAGCACAAAACACTACAGAGTTGATAGTTGCACGAGGAGGGAAGGCAACAAACATAATATCCCCTACAGAGTCCCAAAAGACTGTCGCCATGATTTCAGCGGCTGAGGAGGCGGATTTGAACTTTTTCTTTGTAGGAGACGTGGTATGGCGGCACTCCATGTATATCTAAATCTACGTGATTACTCTGCTATTCACAATAAAGTCCTGGCAGAGGGTTCAATGAACCACCTTCAAGCTGTCTCTCTACCGCTCCAGTCTCGAACGGCACGCAGGAAAAACGACCACTTAAATTTTTCTGTGCGAGCCCTGATTTCTCTTGTTTTATCGTAATGATCATTTCTCCCTATGTAGGTGGATAGCAACAGAATGGTTTTACAATCGGAGAATAAAACTGGTGATTGAAATTTCATGACAAGATCCCGCCCCAACGAAAAACGCCTTTGTTTTAATGATTGCCACTCCAATTCACGTATCATGTCTGTGACACTATGTCCCGCATTTCGCGATAATACAAAAGGAGCTGCCCTTCTTTGTACTTTGTCAATGTTATCCGTCAGTCTCACCTGATGCGGATCCCACACGGCACAGTATTACTCCAGAATAAGGCGGACAAGCGTGGTGTAAGCAGTCTCTTCAGTAGAACTGTTGCACCTTCTAAGTGTTGTGCCAATGAATCGCAGTCGTTGGTTTGCTCTACCCAATTTAGGTTATTTGTAATTATAATCCCGAAGTATTTAGTTGAATTTACAGCCTTCAGATTTGTGGGACTTATCGCGTAATCGAAATTTAGCTGATTTCTTTTAGTACTTATGTGAATAACTTCACACTTTTCTTTATTCAGTGTCAAATGGTTCTGAGCAGTATGGGACTTGACATCTATGGTCATCAGTCGCCTAGAACTTAGAACTACTTAAACCTAACTAATCTAAGAACAACACACAACACCCAGCCATCACGAGCCAGAGAAAATACCTGACCCGGGCGCGGGAAGCGAGAACGCTACCGCATATTCAGTGTCAATTGCCACTTTCTGCACCATACAGATATCTTATCTACATCACTTTTCAAGTCGTTTTGGTTATCTGATAACTTGTTTTGTTTTTGGTTTTATGTGATGAACCCATGTTTCATCGTCTGTGACGTTATTCTGCAAAAAATTGCCACGATCACACTCGTAAAGCGCAAGGAGTCCAGCACAAATGGACCTTCGTGGGTCTTTATGGTCTTCTGTTCGGCGGCGACTTATCGAGCGGGCACACGCATTTGAGTTCGCCAACTGGTGGACTAGTGTATCAACACTACCAACAGAGACGTCCAGCTGTGCAGCAAGGCATTTGTGATCCATCGATCACCTGGAATGAGTGTGTCCGCACGTTCCAACATTGCAGTAGTCACAACTGCGTGCGGCCGGCCGGCACGTAGAACATCGGACAAATTTGCGCGGCCTTGTTGCGATGACGATAGACGCCTCGCCCGACGACTCTCCGTGCTCTAGATTTCCGCGGTAAGCTCTCTGGAACCTCCGTGCTGCAACCTATCGGAACTTCATGAAACTATAGGAGCTGAAGAGGGAATATCACACGATGTGCCACAACAAGTTCCGCCATTTTTTAACCGACATTGTTGCATTACTTGTTGAACGCGCGTCGTACTGGGGTATTGTAGTCTCTTCCTCTAGCAGGAACAGCCGAAGCTGGAGCCGCGACGTCGCCCACAGAGGCTGGTGGCGGTACTAATAGAGCAGCAATTAAGGGGTTTCGCGGCGGCGGCGCTCGGCTGCCGGCGGGCCCGTTAGGCGGACGCAGCCGCGTACCCTTACCGGAGTCTCATTCTCTCGTCTGTGGACCAGACGCGACTCGACTCTCTGGTCGCTGCCATCCCGTCCCGTCACGCACTCGAGCCTCGAGAACGGCGCGAGTAACGAGCGAGCGGGCGAGAGAGAAAGAGCGATCGATGTGTGGCGTCGGAGAGGAGAAGAGAGGTTCATCTTGCATGTAGCCGGAGCGCGCACACCCACCGCCCGTGTGTGGCCAGGCGGGCTAGACGCCTCCAGATCAATACTCCCTGCGGAACACTGCCGCTGGCGGTGCCATTCTTGCCGAGCCGACGCAGCCGCTGCCTCTCAGACGCCGCTCTCTCTCTCTCTCTCTCTCTCTCTATCTCTTTATTCTCACGAAGTAATGGCCGCTATCGACAGGGTATGTCAACTTGATTCCGTATTTCTAGATTTCCGGAAATCTTTTGACACCTGTCCTCACAAGCGACATCTAATGAGGTTGCGGGCCTATGGGGTATCGTCTCAGTAGTGAGACTGGATTCGTGATTTCCTGTCAGGAAGGTAGCAATTCGTAGTAATAGACGGCAAATCATCTAGTAAAACTGAAGTGATATCAGGTGTTCCCCCAGGGAACCTGGGTGACAATCTGAGCAGTTCTCTTAGGTTGTTCGCATATGATGCTGTAATTTACCGTCTAGTAAGGTCATCCGAAGACCAGTATCAGTTGCAAAGCGATTTACAAAAGATTGCTGTATGGTGTGGCAGGTGGCAGTTGACGCTAAATAACGAAAAGTGTGAGGTGATCCACGTGAGTTCCAAAAGAAACGCGTTGGAATTCGATTACTATATAAATAGTACAATTAGTACAATTCTCAAGGCTGTCAATTCAACTAAGTACCTAGGTGTTAAAATTACGAACAACTTCAGTTGGAAAGACCACATAGATAATATTTTGAGGAAGGCGAGCCAAACGTTGCGTTCCATTGGCAGGACACTTAGAAGATGCAACAAGTCCACTAAAGAGACAGCTTACACTACAATCGTTCGTCCTGTTAAAATATTGCTGCGCGGTGTGGGATCCTTACCAGGTGGGATTGACGGAGGACATCGAAAGGGTGCAAAAAAAGGACAGCTCGTTTTGTATTATCACGTAATAGGGGAGAGAGTGTGGCAGATATGATACACGAGTTGGGATGGAAGTCATTAAAGCAAAGACGTTTTTCGTCGCAGCGAGATACATTTCCGAAATGTCAGTCACCAACTTTCTCTTCCGAATGCGAAAATATTTTGTTGAACCCAACCTACGTAGGTGGGAATGATCATCAAAATAAAATAATAGAAATCAGAACTCGAATAGAAAGGTTTCGGTGTTCGTTTATCACGCGCGCTGTTCGGGAGTGGAATGGTAGGGAGACAGTATGATTGTGGTTCGATGAACCCTCTGCCAAGCACTTAAATGTGAATTGCCAAGTAATCATGTAGATGTAGATCTATCTATCTCCCCGTCTGCTGGTCTACAACAGTTGCGATGAGTAGTTAATGACGCGAATTGTCGCGTCTTGTCCTCGGTATCAGCCAACGCAGATCCACAAAATGGTTCAAATGGCCTTGAGCACTATGGGACTTAACATCTATGGTCATCAGTCCCCTACAACTTAGAACTACTTAAACCTAACTAACCTAAGGACATCACATACATCCATACCCGAGGCAGGATTCGAACCTGCGACCGTAGCAGTCGCGCGGCTCCGGACTGAGCGCCTAGAACCGCTAGTCCACCGCGGCCGGCGCAGATCCACAGTTGGGGCTTGAGGGGAAATGCGGTGAGGAGGCAGGCAGATATGCTGCTTCTGGTTGGGACATGTGATAATCAATTAGCTTTTGCGTACTTTTAACTTCAGGTAGTTGTCTTCGAAATTCATGTGATATCTATGTTGGTCGACCCTTGTTTCTGGTGCGACAGTGTGGAACCGTGCGATCGCTACGGTCGCAGGTTCGAATCCTGCCTCGGGCATCGATGTGTGTGATGTCCTTAGGTTAGTTAAGTTTAAGTAGTTCTAGGTACTAGGGGACTGATGACCTCAGAAGTTAAGTCCCATACTGCTCAGAGCCATGTTCTGTTGTCATCTTCATTCCATGGTGTGACGGAAATTAATGCCTCACCCTCAGGTTGTGACGGATCAGCGGTGATGACCGTGATGATTTATTTCTAATATTTAATTACGTTATCTTTAAGGGACGATCAAAAAGGTTTCGTTCAAAGCAGAGTCGGCAGGATAGTCGGGCTGAATCGCCGTGGGCATTGAGGAGGCATCCCACCGACGCCCCTGGTTGTAGATACCGATGATGTAAAGTAACGTATACTGATGCGTGAAGGATTCCGTAACTGTCTGCTGCGCATCCTCACCCGACAGGAATCAAATAAAATGGTTCAAATGGCTCTGGGTACTATAGGACTTAACATCTAAGGTTATCAGTCCCCTGGAACTTAGGACTACTTAAACCTAACTAACCTAAGCACATCACACACATCCATGCCCGAGGCAGGATTCGAACCTGCGACCGTAGCCGTCGCTCGGTTCCAGACTGTAGCGCCTAGAACCGTTCGGCAACAACGGCCGGCCGACAGGAATCGTCGACCCTTCAAGGCCATTTTTTAAGGGATCGGGACTGCAGGCCGGATGCTCGAGTCTCTCTCACTTGATTTGGCGTGACTTCCCCGTTACAACATTTGCGATATGGGGATGTGCTCATTAAGCACGGAACTTGGTGCACCATTCCAGAACTCTGGCTTGCGACAGACATGCCGCCTCATACACATTCTTGATTCTCTAATTTATGTCTATCTGTGTTTGTCGTTCGGAAGCCGAGAACAGAAGAGCAGCACGTTGGTGGCATTTGGTGCTTTTACCGCACGCCCGTAGGAAAGACGCGAATGCCAGACTATTCCGTTGCCTACAAGTCGGTGCTTATATACCCGCATCGGAGTCACGCAGCGCTGCAGCAACGCCCTTAAACGGAAAGGTAATGGCTTGACGTAGTTCTCAAGTGTTTAGTAACGCTACTGCTGGGAGGCCGACGATCTACCGGTTTTGGGGATTTTCTGTGTGTTAAAAGGATTAAAACTGTTCCAGACTCTTGTAATTACTCGAGTTACGCTGCCCATACCTAGACCGGTGCGCCGAGTTGCCGTGCGTCAGCGAGCTTCGCAGTAGCGACACTGCAATAGCACGGCACTCGAGAAGAGCCCGTTTATGATAGGTGGAAAAACGATATGAATCTAGCTTCGTATAAACAGACTCTTGTATTGCCTTGTGTTCTGTGAGGTCTGGAGTTGTAACGTGTTTACGCCTCAGGCCAGAGTTGTTAGACACGAATATCAAGTGGAGATAATGTTAATCAATGATAGCTACGAAGTAATCGACGCAGTTGCCTATCTCTATACAGAGAAGAAAACAGAACGCCGTTAATATACAGTATTTAACGACTTTTCATTGGTAGCTGGATTGTGCTGAAGTGTGTTTCACTTAGTTGGAATGAAGGTTAGTGTGTGAGAACATATACGTGAAAGTTACAGTTCATTTATTCTTAGTAAGATCTGTTGAGTGTAGAGCCGCGCGGGATTAGCCGTGCGGTCTAAGAAGCTGCAGTCGGGGACTGTGCGGCTGGTCCCGGTGGAGGTAAGAGTCCTCCTCCTGGCATGGGTGTGTGTGTGTGTGTGTGTGTGTGTGTGTGTGTGTGTGTGTGTGTGTTTGTCCTTAGGATAATTGAGGTTGAGTAGTGTGTAGCCTTAGGGACTGATGACCTTAGCAGTTAAGTCCTTTTAAGATTTCACACACATCTGAACATCTGAGTCTGTGGAAGTCACGAATTTAGTAGTTGCGATAGTCCAGATGTCTCACTAGACTGAACACTAAATCAGGTAATTGGAAAGAATATCTAGGGCTTATTAAGTGAAGACTTGTACATTTAGATCCCTTCGTGCAGCGCCTCGTTGGATCGATGATCCTAACTAGGTGTATCAGAGTTCGTATGCACGATTGGTGAACTAAGAACTAACCACTTAGGATAACTTGAGGCCATCGGCAGGAAGTACGACACTGGCGGCTTGTAGCGGTCGCGAACCTCATTTCTTCGCCCATGTTGACGGACCAGTGTTTTTGCGAAAGTCGTGATAAGTAGCACAGTCTCCCCGCCGAGCTTCGGCGTCAGGGACGTCTTCAGCTGCGTCGTGCTGATAGCGAGTCTACTGTGAAGTTGAAGAGCACGTGATGACACACTTCGCAATGTGTTTTTGTGAATGGTCTGGTCAGGAGCTGCATTCCGCCAGACTTGACAGCCCCAGACCCTGACCCGTCGTGTATTCATTCGGTAGATGTAGGGACTATGTTGTACCAATAATGAAAACCCCCACTTCAGAATGGGGTAGAGCGCAGCACCCAACCACTCTGTCGTTTGTTTCTGCACGTTAAAGATACGTTCCTGTCATGTGAGCTTCTGATCCTGATGGACACCAAGTTATTTCCACATCTTGATCCATTCAGTCGGATGCTCAAAGAGGTCTATGTCGACAGCGTTCGGTTGACGACGCCAGGTCGGGATTATCACTTGGTTTTTTCCCAGCATTAAAACCGCATCCTGTTCACACTCCATCTTCAGATTGTTGGCAATCTTCTTGTAGACGCAGATGCCTCTGATTTTACTACAAATAATATAAAATATTTTAATGTAACAACAATAATAGTAGCAGTAGTAAAAGTAATACAGGAAACCACACTAATTCGGACGAGTCTCACTCCGATTTGTTGAAAGTCCGGGTAATGTTTTTTAAACCTATTTTCTGAAACTATATTAAGGATTATAACACACTCTGTATGTTGTTCTTGTTGTTGTTGTTGTTGTCTTCAGTCCTGAGACTAGTTTGATGCAGCTCTCCATGTTACTCTATCCTGTGCAAGCTGCTTCATCTTCCAGTACCTACTGCAACCTACATCCTTCTGAATCTGCTTAGTGTATTCATCTCTTGGTCTCCCTCTACGATTTTTACCCTCCACGCTGCCCTCCAATGCTAAATTTGTGATCCCTTGATGCCTCAGAACATGTCTACCAACCGATCCCTTCTTCTGGTCAAGTTGTGCCACAAACTTCTCTTCTCCCCAATCCGATTCAATACTTCCTCATTAGTTATGTTATCTACCCATCTAATCTTCAGCATTCTTCTGTAGCACCACATTTCGAAAGCTTCTATTCTCTTCTTGCCCAAACTATTTATCGTCCATGTTTCACTACTATACATGGCTACACTCCATACAAATACTTTCAGAAATGACTTCCTGACACTTAAATCTATACTGGATGTTAACAAATTTCTCTTCTTCAGAAACGCTTTCCTTGCCGTTGCCAGTCTACATTTTATATCCTCTCTACTTCGACCATCATCAGTTATTTTGCTCCCAAAATAGCAAAACTCCTTTACTACTTTAAGTGTCTCATTTCCTAATCTAATTCCCTCAGCATCACCCGACTTAATTCGACTACATTCCATTATTCTCATTTTGCTTTTGTTGATGTTCATCTTATATCCTCCTTTCAAGACACTGTCCATTCCGTTCAACTGCTCTTCCAAGCCCTTTGCTGTCTCTGACAGAATTACAATGTCATCGGCGAACCTCAAAGTTTTTATTTCTTCTCCCTGGATTTAATACCTACTCCGAATTTTTCTTTTGTTTCCTTGCCCAGTATACAGATTGAATAACATCGGGGAGAGGCTACAACCCTGTCTCACTCCCTTCCCAACAACTGCTTCCCTTTCATGTCCCTCGACTCTTATAACTGCCATCTGGTTTATGTGCAAATTGTAAATAGCCTTCCGCTCCCTGTATTTCACCCCTGCCACCTTCAGAATTTGAAAGAGAGTATTCCAGTCAACAGTGTCAAAAGCTTTCTCTAAATCTACAAATGCTAGAAACGTAGGTTTGCCCTTCCTTAATCTAGCTTCTAAGATAAGTCGTAGGGACAGTATTGCCTCACGTGTTCCAACATTTCTACGGAATCCAAACTGTTCGTCCGTGAGGTCGGCTTCTACTAGTTTTTCCATTCGTCTGTAAAGAATTATCGTTAGTATTTTGCAGCTGTGACTTATTAAACTGATAGTTCGGTAATTTTCACATCTGTCAACACCTGCTTTCTTTGGGATTGGAATTATTATATTCTTCTTGAAGTCTGAGGGTATTTCGCCTGTCTCATACATCTTGCTCACCAGATGGTAGAGTTTTGTCAGGACTGGCTCTCCCAAGGCCGTCAGTAGTTTCAATGGAATGTTGTCTACTCCTAGGGTCTTGTTTCGACTCAGGTCTTTCAGTGCTCTCTCAAACTCTTCACGCAGTATCGTATTTCCCATTTCATCTTCATCTACATCCTCTTCCATTTCCATGATATTGTTCTGAAGTACATCGCCCTTGTATAGACCCTCTATATACTCCTTTCATCTTTCTGCTTTCCCTTCTTTGCTTAGAACTGGGTTTCCATCTGAGCTCTTGATGTTCATACAAGTGGTTCTCTGCTCTCCAAAGGTCTCTTGTATTTTCCTGTAGGCTGTATCTATCTTACCCCTAGTGAGATAAGCTTCTACATCCTTACATTTGTCCTCTAGCCATCCCTGCTTAGCCATTTTGCACTTCCTGTCGATCTCATTTTTGAGGCGTTTGTATTCCTTTTTGCCTGCTTTATTTACTGCATTTTTAGATTTTCTCCTTTCATCAATTAAATTCAATATTTCTTCTGTTACCCAAGGATTTCTACTAGCCCTCGTCTTTTTACCTACTTGATCCTCTGCTGCCTCCACTTGTTCATCTCTCAAAGCTACCCATTCTTCTTCTACTGTATTTCTTCCTCCCATTTCTGTCAATTGTTCCCTTATGCTCTCCCTGAAACTCTGTACAACCTCTGGTTCTTTCAGTTTATCCAGGTCCCATCTTCTTAAATTCCCACCGTTTTGCAGTTTCTTCAGTATCTAGCTGTATGTAGCGGCTAAATAAATAAATAAACAAACTGTAATGTTATCTGAATGCCGTCTACTACATGCTATTCATTATTTTACGTAGGTTAACTGTTATATAGATTAACCTCGTAGCTCTCTCTTACTCGGACCAGGAACAATGCATACCAAAAAGATACTACACGTACTTCTGGTTCGGTTATGTATATCTGAAAAATTATTATGACAGTGACTTTAGGATTCTGTTGTCGAGGTGGAGCGAAGAGTTACAAGAATTGTTTGAAAGAAATTCACTTTGTTAGTTATTTTGAGGAATATGTGCTGCGCAACAGAATTAAAGGATCACTTTTTCGAAACCCCGTAATGGCCTCAAAGTGCGACGCGTAAGTTTAAAATCTGCCTCAAAGATGTGCTGCCTTACAACCTTCCTCTGTAATGGCGTAAAAGCGTGGCGCGCTGCGACGCCACCATTGGGCCCGACGAGCTTCAAACCTCAGCGTGTGGCCAGAGCTCACAAGTCCATGTGAGTTGTAAAGTAGTTTAAGGACGTCGCATTGGCGCCAAAGTTCACCTCAGTTCTGCCAAACACCACCGTGCGCTTGTCACGCGATGGGAAGGTCGTCACAGTCCCCGTTACGACATTTCACCCCATTCACCCATTTCGCTGTCGGGAAGGATAACTCGCAGTGCGATGAAAAACACGAAGATGTTCTTGACAACCTTTGACACTGCTGAAACCCTCGGACGCTTCAAATCTTCTATATGGTTATTGTGGGACTGCTTCGCATTCAACGTGATCGCACCCTTTGGACTGCGTCGCGGTCGTAGTTTTTTCTCGTGTACAGGCTGGAATCAAAATGACCCTTCAAAACCATTCGACGAAATGTGAACGTAATCCGAAGCATCAAAGGGTACTAATCCCTTTTCAACCCTTCTGTTTCACGCTCCTGTGGCGTGACTGCAACGTTAACAGCGAGAATAAAACGGAAAAGGCTTCTGCAACATCGGTGCCACCGACGAAGCTTTGTTGAGCTCGTTAGAAATGTACCTTCATAAATTTCGACACCAAATCAGCGTGACGGCTGCTCTAGCGGCTGAGAGTTAGGCGACCCCTTCGACACCCCTTTGGTGCGGTTTGCCTATTTTCAACGGGGATGCAGCTCTACAGTGTCCTTAAAGAAGGGCTGTGAAACGTCCGATAGGGTCAGCAGTGTCAAAGATTGCCAAGAACATCTTTCTGCTGCTCATCACACTGCGAACTGTCGCTTTCGACTGCAAAATGTGCGGAAGCCGACGCACCAAGGGATGGGGTGGTTTCGTTAACGCCCTTCGTTTCGTGTCACGCCGAGGCTTTTTCGTGTCTATTATGAGCGTCGGTGTGTCTGAAATGTCTTCCTCGGCCACCTTGCCGAAAAACGTATGACTTCAACGCTGGGTGTCGTGGCTCTGACCCCCACCGCAGAGACGTCAAAAACAAGGGGTGAAATGTCGATAAGAGGAGGTGTGACATGTCGACGGTGGCGCTGGGCAGAATTGTGGTACCAGTGAGACGTCATTAAGCCAACTTACACGTCACATGAACTTTTGAGCGGCTCTAGGCGCTACAGTCTGGAGCCGGGCGACCGCTACGGTCGCACGTTCGAATCCTGCCTCGGGCATGGAGGTGTGTGATGTCCTTAGGTTAGTTGGGTTAAGTCGCATAGTGCTCAGAGCCATGTTTTGAACTTCCGAGCAGTGCCCTTTCTTCACTTACGTCGGCACCTCGCTGCTCCAAGCATAGCCTAACCCGACCATGATGTCGCAGAGCGCCACGCTTTTGCAATACTGCTGACGAAGGTTGTAGGTACCTTAGCGACAAATTTCAGCCTTACGCGCTGCAATGGGAGACATGTATTTGGTTTCGAAAAAGTGATCCTTTGTTTTTGCTGCACAAAGTAGTTCCAAAGTAGGATTTCATGGTTGGAAAAGAATGAAAAACATTCGTTGCAACTTGTGTACAGATATGGATGGTGAGTCTGCAGTAAAGTGATTCAGTCTTAATTAACATCAGTTAGGTCAGTTTAATTCGGGAGACTGACACAATGGCGATTATAGACCATTTGCCTGTACTTCTCCGCAAAGGCAGAATCGAACGCACACTCCAAAAAAAACTGTACCTAACATCATCATCTAGGGAAGAAAAAGCAAATAAAATGGCAGGCAGACACTTCGATATGCTCCTTATCTATGACTTTACGTAAATTCACATCGAGGTTACTCATTGAATCACTATTTAACATTTTATCGTAATTTCCAACCTCGGTGCAAGGTGGAAATCCCACCTGTGCAGATAAATAATGAACTGTTGAGTCAGTAGTTACTTCGATGACGTACCCAGTTAGTCAGTGGAGTGTGATATACACTGCTGGGATACCGCCCGCTGACTTCAGAGTACGGAGGACTGCGCCGTGACGACTGCAAACGGGGACAGCCAGAGATTAAGGTCGTGCGGTCGAGGAAGCGGGCTCGCGTCATGTCGTCTCAGAGGTGTGTGGGTGTCAGCGCCGTGCTGACTGCAGACCGTGTGATAGTGCACTGTGAGATCCATTGCTCTTCACAGAGGAAGCAGCGCGTCATGATATTCGAGAAATTCCTCCCTGCGAAGACCTCGCGCACTGCTGGCGCGTTTCGAGGTAACTGAGTGACACCTCCCTGTCTGCATATTGATGTTCGTCTCTTTTGGCGTCATTCTGCGCCGCTAGATGGCGACACCACTTCTCGGACTGGCTGCGAGACAGATTATGCCTTCGTAGAACAAATTAAATCCTGTTCCGTATGACTACCTGAAACCCCTCCACCCTTCTCTTGGGAATTCTTGTATGTCCTCGTCACGTCGATTCCTTGAAGCTATTTACCGACTGCACGGTAAAATTGCCGTTACTGAGTTCTATTAACAGAGGAGAATTCGAACTTCAAAGAAAATCAAAGCCGCTGTGGGTCTTGTTGAATCAACGACATCGTATTCTTGTGTGAACAAAGCACACTCTGAAGCAAATACCCTTATTGCAGTGGCTTGTTTCAGTCGACCTAAGCAGCCTTCAAATCTGAAATATGGACAGGGTGATACGGTTGTCACGGGAATCAGTTGCTACGCGTCGTTAAAACTTGAAGACGGGCAATTTGGTCGAAACAGGTCACAGCAAAAAAAAAAAAAAAAACTGCTTTGTTCATGAAATTAAAATCAATATCGGTTTATTCTCCTGCCAGACCCACACGCATAGCCGTGCGCGTTAGCACGCTACTTCTTGGGTTCGGAAAAGCACGGCAGCCCGGGATCGAATCGTCCCGGCTGACGGATGTGGCTTTTAGGCGCTTTTCCTCATCCGACTAGGTGAATGTGGGTCTGGTACCCACACCCCGCCTCAGTCACACGATTCACCAACGTCTAGAATAGGTAAACTCTGTCCACAGGCCCTGGCGTGCCCAACTGTACCGACCGACCCCCATGTCATCCTCTGCCTATGGCGTCTTTCGATGCGGTGTGGAGGAGCGTGAGGACAACACACAACTCTCCCGGCCATTGTCAGTTTTTTTGACCTCGAGATGCTACTGCTCGGTCACGTACTTCGCTTCAAGATGGTGACTTCACCCTGGTTCAGTTCTCCCAACAAACAAAAGCTTTGGCAGCACAGCCAATCGAACCCAGGTCCTCCGCACGTCATTCCGCCACGCTAACGATTAAGTCACGAACGTGAACAGCCATTTTCTACCGTTTACCTAAAATATAGGGAAATATCACCTAAATGACAAGTTTAAAATCCACTGTGTTACAGGAACATCAAAAGTTTAAGTTGGAGGCGTATTTACGTATTCTCGTGTCAATGCACAGCATTGTATGGTAGTGAAACATGGACTGTGGGAAAACCGGAACAGAAACGAATCGAAGCATTTGAGATGTGGTGCTACAGACGAATGTTGAAAATTAGGTGGACTGATAATGTAAGGATTGAGGTGATTCTGTGTAGAATCTTAGAGGAAAGGAATATGTGGTAAATACTAAGAAGAAGAAGGTTCAAGATGAAAGGACATCTGTTAAGGCATGACTTCCATGGTACTAGAGGGAGCTGTAGAGGGCAAAACTGTAGAGGAAGACAGAGATTGGAATACATCCAGCAGCTGTTTGGGGACGTTGGTTGAAAAGGCTGAATTTTTAAAATTTTGTCATGTAATATCAGAAACAGATGTTGGAACATTCAGTTTGTAATGGTGAGTCTAAAAGTTACTAGCAGTTCGTTCCATCACATCAGAATTTTAGCAAAATAAATCACATTTTTAAAACATAAGTGGCTGATGCGCAAGTTTTAAAATGAAGTTTCGATCAAGGTCTATATTTTTGTAACTATTGTTTTATTTTTAGTCATATACTAAAAATACTATAACGAGTTCTCTTAGTGGCATTTAATTATCAAAGGTTCTCTTTTTTGATTTCTCGCAGAACTGTCATCCTTACTTCTCTCTTCAACATGTGGCAATACTCGGCCTTCATAATGTCCCTCGAATCATCTTCCTTGATACTTCCCCTCCATACCTTAAATGTCCCACATTTTCAGGCAAATAGTCAACATGTGAGTGTAGGAACTTTACATTTGAACTCGTGTTACAAACGAACTTCCTGAATTTTTCCAACTTAGTTTTGACAGTGCTCAAATAAAAAATTTTCAATGGGGTAGCTGAAGGCATTCCATGCGCGTCTTTTTCTCTGGCATTCATTGTATTGTCCAATTCGCGATTCTTCGTCAGTTTATACAAATTCGAGAACCAACCAAAATTTCAGTTTATTGTGTTTGCTGACGAAAACTCATGATTCATCTTATGCTAGAGCCCTTACAAACTGCTTTAGCCTGAGCAGTTTAGTGTGTAGTAGTGGAAAAAGCTTGTTTTGTGGTATACAAGCTATCCATGCATGATTTTTTAGTCTCAGGCATAGAATGTCTCCGATTTGACCAAACTTTCACACTTCAATGCCTTTGTTTTGCTTGGTTACTCCATTCTTATAAAAATAGGGCGTTTTCGTTTACCCCCTTTGTTCTAAAAATGACTCCAAGCACTATGGGATTTAATATCTGAGGTAATCAGCCCCCTAGACTTAGAGCTACTTAAATCTAACTAACCTAAGGACATCACACACATCCATGCCCGAGGCAGGATTCGAACCTGTGACCGTAGCAGCCACGTGGTTCCGAACTGAAGCGCCTAGAACCGCTCGACCACAGCGGCCGGCGCACCCCCTTTACTGTCCTAATAAAATGGATATTACTAGAAGTAGAATAAATCTCATTGCGTTATCAAAAATTTTATGTGATAGAAGGACACTGACAAATCTTGAAATCAGCCAGCGTAAAAACGTCAGTTATGAAGAGATATTTATTTTTAGTCATACGATATCATCCAGACAGGTGTCATGTTGTATGTATGCTGCCTGTAGCGATGAATGAAAATTTGCTGCAAGAGCGGAGCTCCTTCTCAGTAGGCCGATGTGCTAACCACTACGCCGCTCGTGCGCAGTGGATTCACATCACTGCACGGAGTGGCCCAGCACGTCTCGCTTCTCAGTCCAAATTCCTATTCATACCTCAGCCCACTTATTGTTCCCACTAAACTCGATCAGCATTGCAGAGCCTCCCTGATTGAATTGGAATAGTCCCTGAGCATCCTATGATGCTGCCTGAAACCCAGGCATAGGTGCTTTCATCATTCATCGCTTCATTCTGCGTATGTACATCATAAATTTTGACACTCGAGGTCTCTGGAGCCAAACATTTCATTTGATTAAAGCCCCTTTGCATGAGTTCCAGGCAGGATCCCTCGTTTCGTCCGATGCTGAAGCGCTATTCCATTAAAGTTGGAGAACTTCTGCAATACTGTTAGAGTTTGTGAGGAATACCAAGTGGCCTGAGGCGTGAATGGGAATTTGGATTGAGGAGGTGGGTGTGCTTGAGTTGACCGTGGAGTTGTGCAGAGCCACTATGTCAGGCTGGCGCAGTAGTTAGTGCACCTACCTAGTGAGCAGGAGACCTGGGTTCGAATCTTCGCTGTGATACAAATTTCACTTCATCATGTCAGTCAGCATATAAGCATCATAAATGTATGACACTCGAAAAAACTGTAGAACTATATAGTTCCATCTGTTCAGAATGTATTGGTGAGGGAACGCATAGTTCTGAAATAGGCATAACGTGGTACAACACACACACACACACACACACACACACACACACACACACACACGTGCCCGTGCCGTTAAACACGGGAACTACACAGGATCGAAAAACATGGATATCTTATTACCCACCCTGTGTTATGGTTTCGGATCCACACACACAGAGAAGGGCTCTTAAATGAAGCCGCAGATTGTAGGATGGCGGGTGCCGGTGGAAGGAACGTGTTCCTTCTCCGTGCGGCGGCCTGGAGCAGCGCCCGTGACTCGGGTGCGGTGACGCTGCATCTGCTGACGTGTGAGTGAGTCAGTGCAGCGTGCCTCTAACTCAAACGTCGTGATTCACGAGGCCGGCGCCCTGACTTCATCAGTAGCTGACCTCAGCCGGATCGTACCAGGATCACGTTCTGTGTCTTGCGCTCACCTCGTTACTTGTCGGGTCTCCTAGTCTAGCGGTAAAGCGCGTGACTGGAAGCCGAACGTCGCGGGATCGAATCCTGGTCGGTCCTTGGAAATTTTCAGTCTGCCCGTAATCGTCTGCCTCATCTCTCAACAATGTGAGGAGTCACCAGGAACGACACGTAGTTCTGATTATGTGTTAAACTGTAGGTACCCTTTTCTGGGTTGGGTAACCGGTAGGGACACGCAAGTCGTCGAAGCGACGTCCAGTTGGAAGAATTTCACCCGGTTGTTGAACAACATGAATTTGCTATATCTTGTTCACTATAATTCATTGTCGCTCAACGATCGTAAGGAAATGCAGGAGCTGCTTATAGCTTCTCTCCTAAAACGTGGTAAAGTCGTTAACAGTTTTTGCAATTACCTAATAGTTCACCCAACAGTCACTGGAAAAGGAAACAGTGTTAAAAGATCCTGGCAACGCTCGTCGCTAGACGTAGAAACCATGGCATTGCGCGCCCTAGTATCGCGTGTAATGTGTGTATTTACGGCTACTGTAGTGATAAATGTGAAACCAAAGCCTTTCTAACAGACGTTCCGTGAGATAATAGCCTGCTGTGACTTAGTTGTCAACACTGTAATACTTAAACTGAATGTTACAGTTCAAGCACTGCAGTCCCATCAATAATTAAAAGCATGATTTTAACGTAATAGTTTGTTATATTTACTGTACCTTTTCTTCGTACTTTTGACCATGGAGGTGCAGTGTGATAGAGCACGTGAAATGTTCTTCACGGCTAAAACTCTACTACGTTTCAACACGGCAACCACGCAACAGATCGTGTGCCTTTCTTCATCTGTGGGTACAGTACCCAGTTATCATTAGTCTCTTATCCTGGTGTCCGGAGGTAATTGTGAGCTGTTATTACCAAGGTGCCAGTGTCCACGCACAAGTAATGTTTTCTGAAGGTGTCATTTGACGTGTAGCTAGCTGTTACTCCCATGGAACACTAAGTACTTATAACAGTTCACATGCGTTAAAATAAAGTAAAAAAGAACTTAAAAATCTAATTTTGTTGTCATCCGTTTGCAAATCAACTGCATTGTTGAATTTCTTCTGTTTCTATTTCT
This sequence comes from Schistocerca gregaria, assembly GCF_023897955.1. NCBI lineage: Eukaryota > Metazoa > Arthropoda > Insecta > Orthoptera > Acrididae > Schistocerca > Schistocerca gregaria. The sequence continues at coordinate 288,140,165 of NC_064925.1, forward strand.
TCATGCAAGTCGTATTTCCTTCGTATGTGTTCCGTGCGCAGGATTTCCAAGTCGTCTTCTACACCTTATAAAGGGTAACCTGCTTCAAACACATGGTTGGTGACTGCTGACTGGGAAAGCGTTTTCTTGTTCTTTTTTCGGACCGAAAGAGTTCGTCCTCTATGTTTTACATCACGATACGGGCTAGATATTTTATATACCACCGGTGTTTCAGATTTGTTCATTTTAACACCGATATCATGTTTCCGGCTATTGTTCACTTGTCTGAAACGCGACCTTCACGTCATGAGGTTTAAAAGTGCTGTCTTTTACATTGTAGAGGTGGTAGTGTAGCATGAATTTTGGGATGCTTTTTGAGCTGATTCATTGTAGATGTTTTTTTTCCATTTGTTTCGGTAGATTGGATATAATATGTGATTAGTTCCATTTTAGGTTCCTTCACCACATCTTCATTGCTTTTGTGATCCCATTTGGTGTAATCACCTGTTCGTTACAAGAATTTCATTAAACAGGTTGTTTAATCTGCGCAACTTTGGCCTTCATTGCCCTCGTTTCACTGCCATAGTGGAGCATAGGTCTTGCTAAGATTTTGTAAAGGCGTATTCCGGTGTGCTCCTGGACAGGGAAGGTTTCGTACACTTCGTTACATTATTAATGAGTTTTTTTATACAAGGCGGCTTCACTGCTAGGCAGGTCGCTGTCAACCTTGCAACCGCTACTTATAGCTCCCGAGGAGATCACGAATGTAAAATTAGAGAGATTAGAGCGCGCACGGATGCTTTCCGGCAGTCGTTCTTCCCGCGAACCATACGCGACTGAAACAGGAAAGGGAGGTAATGACAGTGGCACGTAAAGTGCCCTCCGCCACACACTGTTGGGTGGCTTGCGGAGTATAAACGTAGATGCAGATGTAGACCCCTCAACAGTTTGGTCGGCAGCGTGAATAACTGATTAAAAATTGTACATTAATACTGGGGTAAGGCATTACTGGGAGCCCAATATCGACCTTTATGTTTGGAGTCTGACCTGTGTCAAACATGAACGTTGCTTATGTCTGCTATCCTGCCTTCCCAAGTGTTGAAGGGTCTACCACTTCTCGATATAAACGTAAACTCCACCTCTATTACGTATGAACTGTGTTTCATGTCGTCCATCATTGCCTGTGATTGTTCCTATCCAACTAATGTCCCTATTCATTAGCTGGTGTTAATATCGTAGTAAAGCGTAGGCGCGGAGTGTACGTGTTGTGGTATGTGGCACGGATGGCCAGAAGACAGCAGTTAGCTACGGTCGCCGTGGCAGGTGCCACACGGCGCTCACGTCCGCGTGGTGTCGTCAGAGAACCCGGAACCGCGTGCGCCTCCCGCTGGCTGCGGTCGTTCGTAACAGTCCACTTGCCACCTCGCATGCGTCACCAGTGATGCGGTTATGACTTGACGGCTTCAAATTCTGTCACGGTGATGTGGCCGTAAGGACCTGTACTGGTTACCGAGGACCCACGACGAATATAGCCTGTTCCAGGAGAAATAATAAGAGGTGGTAGTATATAGGAATTCGAATAAAACATTTCATACACGGTCCAGTCTAACTGCAATATTTCGCTGCTTATTCTATTTAAGGTTGATTGATTATATCAATACTTTTTGAATGCAACCCAAATGTTATAGTTATCTACAACCCTTTATTCTGCTCATTGTAAGGCTCCTTGATTTCATTCGTGGTATAGTCCCCCAAATAGGACTAGGATGAAAAAAAATTGTTGATACTGTTCAGAATTTGATGTCTGATGTTTTAAAGATAATTACAGTTGGTAGAGTTAGTGCCATTTCCGCATCAAAGATTAGGAAAATTACTGCGATTAAGAAGAATCGAACTGAGAATGGTATTCGTGCTGATCTTTTTGGATCAAATCGACATTCAAATGGTGATCTTTTTTCGCGGTTTTTTGATAGTGTTGTTGCAAGGATTATAACAATAATAAATCTAATAAAAACTCTTGTAGATAGGACTAAAATTGTTTTTATTGATTTATATCAATCTTTCTGATTGGAAGCCACATGTACTAGTTTATACTAGAAAAACAATTCTCTACCTCATCAATAACTTGAGATATAAAGAAATAATCATACTACATCTACGAAGTGTCAGTATCATGCTGCTGCTTCAAATCCAAAGTGGTGTCTCTGTGAGAATTGATTCATTGGGTGTTGAAGTAGACATTCTGTTAAGAAAATTGTTCCAATAATTACATGGAGTCCATGGAAACCTGTTGCAACAAAGAATGTTGATCCATATACTGCGTCTGTGATAGTGAAAGGTACTTCTTCACTCTTCTTCTGAAGGAGGCTCAAAAGAATGACACAAAGAATAATACTTCTGATGCAATAAATTGAATTATCCCTCATCGTAATCCAATTGATACAAATCCTGTATGTTAGATGTCAACGTGCAATAACCACTCATAGACGGCAGGTAACTAGCAGATGGTATATAAAGATCGTTGGGGGGGGGGGGGGGGGGGGGACGCAGAAAACAGTGCAAGTAAAAATTTAAAAATTGTAGATCGAGACCCAAACTCAGCTGCAGTGTCGTTCAAATGGATGGAGCCTGTAGTAACTATTCACACACGAATAGACTTATAACGGGATAGACTAACGTGCAGAGAGCTACATCAAACCAGTAACAGGCAACAAGAGCAACAGATTTTCTCTTGTATCTACAGTGAATAACCTTAATATTCGGACAGTAACAGGTACTTACTTTGCTGCATCATAACTGTATTCCGAATAATAGAAAAATGTAATATAGCCACGTATTATATGAAGGTAGATGTCTAGTAAATAATGGTATGGATGATGTTTACACAACGTATACCACTTGTTAAATAATACGATTGAAATAATATCCGAACAGATGGCAGTGCCGCACTTGTTTTCACCGTTCACACTGGGGTAAATGCTTCGAGTATAAAGGCATGTGGCCGAGCGGTTCTTGGCGCTTCAGTCCGGAACCGCGCTGCTGCTGCGGTCGCAGGTTCGAATCCTGCCTTGGACATGGATGTGTTTGATGTCCTTAGTTAGTTTTAAGTAGTTCTAAGTCTAGGGGACTGATGACCTCCATGTGTTCAAGTCCCATTTAGTGCTTAGCGCCATAAAGGCAAGTGTCTGTTTACAAGCACTGTAGACTGTCCAGACGGTACGATGCCACGCAAAACGTTTACTAGTTTTGAGATATGACAGCTTGTGATTTTTCACAACGCGAAAGGTAAATGATATAGATAAATTGTTGCCACGCTCAACATAAGTAAGAGTACTGTGGCAAATATCGTCAAACGACTCAAACATAAGGACATAAGGGCAGCTAATACGGAAAATAAAGAAGGATCCTGCACTCAGTGCACCCAGATTAGCACGTGAGCTGCTAAATGACACTGGAAAGACTCTACATCTTCAAATAATTCGCAGAGCATTCAATGAAAGTGGCTACAATGGAAGAGTGGCCGGGAAGAAATCGTATGTGACTTAACAGAATCGAGAGAAGAGATTGTGCTTTGTCAGGGAGTTTATTACGAAGGGTGAAATATGGTGGGATGACGTCATTTTTGCCGACGAAAGTAAATTTAACGCTTTTGGGACGGGTGGACGAAGCATGGTGTGGCGGAAGAAGGACGAAGAAATTAGTCACAAATATTAAACGTACTGTGAAGCATGGCGATGGCAACGATCTTGTCTGGGGCTGTATATCGATATTTGGACCGCGCGAATTGTTTATCATCAGTATTATGGACAGATATATCTATTTGAACATATTAAAGAACAATTTACGGAAAAGTGCTGAAACCATAGGGATATCAAACACGTTCATGTTGTACAACGACCCGAAACAAGGCTCGCGTTGTACTGGAATATTTGTTGTACAATTCCCCCAAAGTCTTACAACCAACCATCTCAATCACCAGATCACAACCCCATTGAGAATGTGTGGGGAGAACTGGAGCGACGTATTTAAAAAACACCAGTATCGCCCAAGGAAACTCTGAAGCGCCGATTAAAAGAAGAATTGGACATTCTACATGCGGACTATTTAAAAAAGATCATTTACAGTATGCCGCAGCGTTTGAAAGAAGTGATTAAACAGAGTGAGTACCCGACAAGACATTAAACATTTATTGTTCCACAAAATCCGATCTTGAAATGATTAGTTCCGCATTGTGTCCGAATACTAAAGTAACGTGAATATAGGACCGAGTTGTATTTCACCAGCATTATAAAAGAACTTATGTGCATCATCTCAATAAAGTTTATGCTATTATTTACAAGACACATTATGGAATATAATATTTCATTATATGCTTTGTTTTGTTACGAATAAAGTTATGATGCTACAAGGTTAACACATGATAGTGTCCGAATATTAAAGTGATTCACTGTTCATACTGTAAATTGATAATCTATACACGTATGTTATTATTTTGTGGGAAAACATCCGTTATTTTTTGTAGTGCATCAATTTATTCATGTATATAAGGCGACAAAAGGAGCTGCAAGCTACAGAAGACCATTAAATGTACCGACCATTAACTAATAGTAAATATGTGGTAACCAGAAGAATTATAATTTTGCAGAGGACAACCGCAGCGTTCAAAATTCAGCCGGGACAAACTTTGTATTACTGAAGATATAAATGTGTTACGTCAATCCAATATAGGCGATAGCCATCTTGACATAAGTAAAGATAAATGTTGGACAAATTTTTCGGTGTCGTCCATCATTCTATTCATTTCGTTACATGAATGCGATTTTAAATAGCTGCACAAACGTACCCTGAGGAGTGTGGGCATTTCTATTGTAGTGTGGACGGGAACTTCAAAGTTGATATCATTGTTAATTTCCGTGTTCCGTACTGAATGAAATCTCACCTTACTTTGTCCGGACCGCAGTATTAACATCAATGCGATATTTTGAGCCCTGAGCGATCTCCTGGACGTCACCACCACCTTCGACTGCAACAAGATCATCTCGTGATGATTCAGGGCAGGCTAAGGTCGCCTTTCCAAGTTACCTGCCATTGCTCAAATTACATAATAGTCGCTAATTTCGACGCGCATTTCACGGCTTCGACATATTCATCACGAAATGCGAAACTAACTTAAGTGTTTCGACAATGACAGTATTCAAAGACAAGTGATAATATATCAGCAATAGCACCACTATTTACGTCTTTGGTGTAACGAAGAAAAAGAGGTTTGAGGGACGTGGCGACTGCAGGAAGCGGGTTTATTTGCTGGTGCGAGAAGCAAAAACTTTTCGTTTAAACTATTTTTATTTCATATTAAAAATCGTATAAAATCAGACAGAACTTTGCCGGGCGCGTCGTACTGTTTTCGTGTCAGATATTTTTCAAATTTTTTGTCATACTCATGTAAATAGTTGGTGAAAGCCTGCGACTGTAAAAACAAAAGTTTTCCTTGTTATTAAGCAATTTTTCCTGCTGTCAGTCACTATTCTCTTTTATTTATTTTGCCTTTCGGGCTTCGGGAAATGATTCCCAGTTGCAGCTGCGGGTTTTTCGTGTGTTGCGGCATTTACGAGTGATGGTGTTAAAGAGTTGGATGACCTGCTGTACTACTCTGTAGCCTTTCGGAAGAAATCTGTTGTATTAGTCTGTTTTCTTTACGACTAAAAGACACCTAAAGGCAATAGAATAAGCGGCATCTTCTACAATGCAAGTGCCCAAAAATGCAGTCACACACGAAAAAATTCCTTGAGTTGGGAATGATTTTTCGAAAAGCGTCGTGCAAGAAATTTTTAACTGGTAGCAGTAAATAATTAAAAAAAACTGTTACACAGTGTATAATGAAGTTTAGATTTTAGTTTGTCATTCCATTGCTCCCTGGGAGCGCACGCTTCAGTTGGCGTAGAGCAGCCGGCGGCTACCGCGTGAGGTAGTCTCTCCTCCCCCTCCCCCACCCCTTCCCACTCCTTCCAGGGAATGCGGGAAATGCCGCCGCCATTTGGTGGGCTGCGCGCGCGGCCGCGCCGCCATTTTGCCCTCCAGAAATACCACGCGGGCTGCTAAGTCGCAAGAATTCCAATTTTAGCCAGGCGCTCGCTCTCTCTTCCCCCTCCGACTGGGAGACATAGCACAGCACAGCACGGCAGATCGCGTCGCCTTCGCACGGCACGGCGCGGCCGGGAGCACGTGGAGAACACGTGACGCGCGCCTGGCCGGCGGCAGCGCGAGCGCTGTTGGCCAACTTCCGCGGCTCTTTCCCCCTCCCCGCCGGGGCAGCCACTCGGCGTTCGGGTAGCGTTCGGCCGGCGTCGGGCGCTTCCGGCGCGGCAGCGGCTTCCGCGACCTGCCCCGCGCGCCGGCGCCGCGACGGGTCCCGTCCTGTCCAGACGGGCAAGGTTAGCCTGGTGCGCAGCGGCCGCCGCTGACCGCCCGCACGTCGCATGTCCCATCACGGAAGCTTCGCAACGCCCACACGCCTCACTGAATCGTAATCACGCTCGCCACTCTAACGACCATTACGTAGTCCCACTCTGTTTGCCTACCGGACGAAACGTCTGAAGTCCCATTTACACGAACTACTTTCTCGTCTCAATCAACGATCGTGGCAAGTGACTCTGCTGCAGCGTCCGTGACGTGTTAGTGTTCTACCGACGCTCACCTGTCACGAGTGGTCTTCGTCTGCTGTACAGTTAAACAACTGAACGAAGAAAGTGTGTTTACGAAAACTACCCTTTAGGGAGAGCCAGTCCTGACAAAACTCGACCATCTGGTAAGCAAGATGTATGAAACAGGCGAAATACCCTCACACTTCAAGAAAATTATAATAATTCCAATTCCAAAGCAAGCAGGTGTTGGCAGATGTGAAAATTACCGAACTATCAGTTTAATAAGTCACAGCTGCAAAATACTAACGATAATTCTTTACAGACGAATGGAAAAACTAGTAGAAATCGACCTCGGAAAAGATCAGTTTGGATTCCTAGAAATATTGGAACACGTGAGGCAATACTGATTCTACGCCTTATCTTACAAGAAAGATTAAGGAAAGGCAAACTTATGTTTGTAGCATTTGTAAACTTAGAGAAAGCTTTTGATAATGCTCACTGGAATACTCTCTTTCAAATTCTAAAGCTAACAGGGGTGAAATACAGGGAGCGAAAGGCTATTTACAATTTGTACAGAAATCAGATGGCAGTTACAAGAGCCGAGGGGCATGAAAGGGAAGTAGTGGTTGGGAAGTGAGTGAGACAGGGTTTTAGCCTGCCCTCCCCCCCCCCCCCCCCCCCCCCCGATGTTTCTGTATATTGAGCAAGCAGAAAACGAAAAAATAGAAAACTTCGGAGTAGGTATTTAAGTCCATGGAGTAGTAATAAAAACTGAAGGTTCGCCGACGACATTGTAATTCTGTCAGAGACAGCAAAGGACTCGGAAGAGCAGATGAACGGAATGGACAGTGTCTTGAAAGGAGGATATAAGATGAACATCAACAAAAGCAAAACGAGGATAATGGAATCTAGTCGAATTAAGTCGGGTGATGCTGAGAGAATTAGATTAGGAAATGAGACACTTGAAGTAGTAAAGGAGTTTTGCTATTTGGGGCGCAAAATAACTGATGATGGTCGAAGCAGAGAGGATATGAAATGTAGACTGGCAATGGCAAGGAAAGCGTTTCTGAAGAAGAGAAATTTGTTAACATCGAGTATAGATTTCAGTGTCAGAAAGTCGTTTCTGAAAGAATTTGTATGGAGTGTAGCCATGTATGGAAGTAAAACATGGACGATAAACAGTTCGGACAAGAAGAGAATACAAGCTTTCGAAATATGTTGCTACAGAAGAATGCTGAAGATTAGATGGGTAGGTCACATAACTAATGAGGATGTACTGAATAGGATTAGAGAGAAGAGGAGTTTGTGGCACAACTTGACTAGAAGAGCCTGCCGCGGTGGCCGTGCGGTTCTGGCGCTGCAGTCCGGAACCGCCGGACTGCTACGGTCGCAGGTTCGAATCCTGTGTCGGGCATGGGTGTGTGTGATGTCCTTAGGTTAGTTAGGTTTAAGTAGTTCTAAGTTCTAGGGGACTTATGACCTAAGATGTTGAGTCCCATAGTGCTCAGAGCCATTCTAACCATTTTTTTTTTTTTTTTTTTTTTTTTTTTTGACTAGAAGAAGGGAGCGGTTGGTAGGACATGTTCTGAGGCATCAAGGGATCACCAATTTAGTATTGGAAGGCAGCGTGGAGGGTAAAAATCGTAGAGGGAGACCAAGAGATGAATACACTAAGCAGATTCAGAAGGATGTAGGTTGCAGTAAGTACTGGGAGAAGAAGAGCCTTGCACAGCGTAGAGTAGCATGGAGAGGTGCATCAAGCCGGTCTCAGGACTGAAGACCACAACAACAACAACGACGACGACGACGACAACCATTTTTACGAAAAACATCAGAATAAATTACATAAAAGTAAAAGCAAGTAATAAAACACACGTACGTCATGGAAAAATTACTCACACACCGTTGTTAGCGTAAAATAACTGTATGTGTATTAGCTCTAAAGATCAGAACCGGAGAAGTTATTTGGCAAACTAACAATTCGGGGTTTCGTTCCTAATCTGTATGTATAAAAGGATTAACTAAACGAGTCTTCTGCAAAAAGTAGTTAAATATTTACCGAGTGGTAATATTTACATAGAGGAGAAAAAAGTATTCATACGTTCAAAGAAAATTACAGGCAACATAAATAAAATTATTATGTTAGTACTGGAATGCAGTTCATATTCCATGAAGCAGCCAGAAAATCAGTCCATTAATGACCAACGAAAACCGCGAAAGTGGTTAATTTTTATAGTGTTGCCTAGACTCCTAACACAAATATATGCAGATTTTACACCCAAACCAAAGTGGGGAGAAACGTACTGGGTAGGAAAAAAAATGGCTCTGAGCACTATAGGACTTAATATCTGTGGTCATCAGTCCCCTAGAACTTAAACCTAACTAACCTTAGGACATCACACACATCCATGCCCGAGGCAGGATTCGAACCTGCGACCGTAGCGGTCACGCGATTCCAGACTGAAGCGCCTTGAACCGCACACCCACAACGGCCGTCGCTGGGTAGAAAACCTGAAAGTTCCTTTGCAGCTGTTTTTAAATGAACCAGATCTTGTATAAACCAACTACATGCCCCACCAGAGAATTAACGTTAGTGCATTTGCAGTCTTTCTTGTATTGGGTGGTTATATTTAAAGTGTAGCCAATCACAAAGGTCCAGTGTGGGCTGTAATTATCATATAGCAGCGAAACTTGGTAGATTTCCAGTGCGTTAAAGCTAAAACAATTGACGCTGGAAAAAAAATTGTTCCAGTTATGGCCACCAGGTGCATATCCGGCGTTGTGAATGCGAGAAAGACGTATAGAAATGTTTCCATATGAAATAGATTAGGAAGAGGTTGTGGCCTGGCTCAGACAAGTGAGAAACGCATAATGTTGGTTTTATTATTAACTGCAGCAGACACAATATGTTCAGTATGAGCGTCGGAGACGTCGACGAGAAGTTGTACAGTGCGAGATTTGTACCTTTGTGAACAAAACTGGGACTAATTTTTTTCCATCATAAATCGGTTCCAAGTTAACGCAGCGTATGTACCATGTATCGCTGGCATACGATAATTACAGCACACACTGGACCTCTATAAGTAGTTGCACTTTAACTGTAACCACGCAGTATTTCTGCAAACCCGGAATTTGTGATATTTGTCGTCTCTTGAAGAGTGTCAACCTGTTGAAACTTCACGAGTTTCTGTTACACTCCGCCGAAAGGCAGATACGCCCTTATTTTTATATTCTCCATATCCCCTATTTCGTCCTCTATGGAATGTACAAGTTATCTCTATCATTGGCAGATTGTAGTTCCCCGCTACCCAACTAACGAACCGAAGACTTGCCATACACTGTTCCTAAAATTAAACTGCGTGATGGTTTCTCTAAAAAACCACCGCATTGACATAACCACGTGCTTGTCTGACAATACTGTGACTCATCAATGTCCCAACTAAATGCTGCTTATTACATTCTTCGAAAGTGCGCAGCATTTTATGTTACTCTGCGTTAAGAGAGAATTCGCTGTGGTTGCACCATGTTGATACTTTACCAAGATCTGCAAATCTTTATTTAATAACTCCACCTCAGAGATACCATATTCGTGATCGAAAAGTCGAGTGGCAGCCTTCTTGATAAATCGCACACCTTGATCTATCTCACAGTGACATTGAAATTTTTTATCGCATATCACTAAGTGAATAGCGGTGTATAATGTCCATTCCATTCATGTTCAGGGCGTGATAAAATGAGTTACATCATAGCAGAAATCGAAACGTAAGAAGAAATGATGTCAATGCCGAGGTTCGAGTGTTGCGGTTGCTAACAGTGATCGGCGCGAAATAGGATCTGTTCTGTGGAATGCGTCGCGGGCGTGTTTATCGAGAGAGTTCAGATAAAGGTTGAACAAAATGAAACTATGATAAGGAGCAATGGAAAAGAGATCGAAGACAAGTCAAGCTTCAAACCAGGATTAATTGTATGCGCAGCGATATTACGCTAGATAACGAACAATAAAATTCGTAGAAAGAAGCGTATTATCTTCTGCTCGTATTAGAATTTGCCTGTTACACCCACTTATAGAGATTAATCCAAGTCCTCATACTGGATTTGTGTCGTCTTATGTTTTTCATCCTTTTAGTTTGCAGTATATTATTTTTGGCAATGTGACTTCTTCAGTCCTGCTGATACGCCATTCCATTTTATCCTGAATTTAAAATTTATTATCTGTTTTGCCGTCTGAGTTGGACATAAATTTCTATGGTATGACTATTTTCTATCAAAGTTCATCATCTTCAGATCCACGTAGTTGGGTGGGTCATCTGTCTTATCTATGTGGAACTACAAATCAGAATGGAAACGACAGGCAACTTACGCAGTTCGACACATCTGAAGACGATCAGCTGTGACTGTAACTAATTATACCTTAAAAATAAATGCGTAATTAAGAGGGCACAGTGAACAATAAATATCAAATTTGAACATATTTTTGAAGTCTCTGGTGATGAATATGGCGGTACTAGTCCTATATTGCTCTTTGTTACAGACATTAAAACTAATTCTGCTGTTACTCACGTTTTTCTCCTTTGATCTTGTCCTGAATATTCCGGTACCTGTCTAAAAATTCTCATATCCGCATCAAGTGCTTTATGCGTCATATTTTTCCTGGTTTCACTTCCATACTTCAGAACTGGGAGCAACAGTGTTTTCGTAAAATTTCAGATGTGTTTCTTACCTTACTTTCCTTTGTATAGTTCCGCCATTAAGTTAAATTTTTCTACCGTTTACTGAAAATGAGTATCTTCTTCATGTGATATACACTCCTGGAAATTGAAATAAGAACACCGTGAATTCATTGTCCCAGGAAGGGGAAACTTTATTGACACATTCCTCGGGTCAGATACATCACATGATCACACTGACAGAACCACAGGCACATAGACACAGGCAACAGAGCAAGCACAATGTCGGCACTAGTACAGTGTATATCAACCTTTCGCAGCAATGCAGACTGCTATTCTCCCATGGAGACGATCGTAGAGATGCTGGATGTAGTCCTGTGGAACGGCTTGCTATGTCATTTCCACCTGGCGCCTCAGTTGGACCAGCGTTCGTGCTGGACGTGCAGACCACGTGAGACGACGCTTCATCCAGTCCCAAACATGCTCAATGGGGGACAGATCCGGAGATCTTGCTGGCCAGGGTAGTTGACTTACACCATCTAGAGCACGTTGGGTGGCACGGGATACATGCGGAATTGCATTGTCCTGTTGGAACAGCAAGTTCCGTTGCCGGTCTAGCAATGGTAGAACGATGGGTTCGATGACGGTTTGGATGTACCGTGCACTATTCAGTGTCCCCTCGACGATCACCAGAGGTGTACGGCCAGTGTAGGAGATCGCTCCCCACACCATGATGCCGGGTGTTGGCCCTGTGTGCCTCGGTCGTATGCAGTCCTGAGTGTGGCGCTCACCTGCACTGCGCCAAACACGCATACGACCATCATTGGCACCAAGGCAGAAGCGACTCTCATCGCTGAAGACGACACGTCTCCATTCGTCCCTCCATTCACGCCTGTCGCGACACCACTGGAGGCGGGCTGCACGATGTTGGGGCGTGAGCGGAAGACGGCCTAACGGTGTGCGGGACCGTAGCCCAGCTTCATGGAGACGGTTGCGAATGGTCCTCGCCGATACCCCAGAAGCAACAGTGTCCCTAATTTGCTGGGAAGTGGCGGTGCGGTCCCCTACGGCACTGCGTAGGATCCTACGGTCTTGGCGTGCATCCGTGCGTCGCTGCGGTCCGGTCCCAAGTCGACGGGCACGTGCACCTTCCACCGACCACTGGCGACAACATCGATGTACTGTGGAGACCTCACGCCCCACGTGTTGAGCAGTTGAGCAATTCGGCGGTACGTCCACCCGGCCTCCCGCATGCCCACTATACGCCCTCGCTCAAAGTCCGTCAACTGCACATACGGTTCACGTCCACGCTGTCGCGGCAGGCTACCAGTGTTAAAGACTGCGATGGAGCTCCGTATGCCACGGCAAACTGGCTGACACTGACGGCGGCGGTGCACAAATGCTGCGCAGCTAGCGCCATTCGACGGCCAACACCGCGGTTCCTGATGTGTCCGCTGTGCCGTGCGTGTGATCATTGCTTGTACAGCCCTCTCGCAGTGTCCAGAGCAAGTATGGTGGGTTTGACACACCGGTGTCAATGTGTTCTTTTTTCCATTTCCAGGAGTGTATTTCGTAGTAAATATTTAAAATTTATTAGCTGCTTTAATGTTTTCCTATTTATTACAATTTGACTAATTTTGTCTTTCGCATACGATACCGTCACTTTCGTTTCGTTGCCAAATATATTGAAGTCGTTTGCAGCACAGATTATTTGTACATATTTCATACGCCGCCCTTCGTAGATTATTTACTCCGTTTGCAACAGTAAACCTGGTCATCTGCAAATAACATCGTCAGTGTATAATCGGAGTTTTTAAGACTGAAAAAATAAAATTGTTAATTTAACCGTTCTAAAAGAATTTCGTTTGTATAGATATTAAAAAGCATAGGTCATAAACTTCAGCCTAACATAAACCTATGTTGTGTGCTCTCTGTTTTAATCAAGTCTGCCTGCGTTTGTATCACATAGTACTGCGGAATTCTGTAAAGTTATATGTTCGGAGCATAACACGGCATTAAAATTAAAAATGGTCGATAGTAAAGTCTGAAAGTAGGAAGGTGGTAGTTTTTCAAAAGTGTTATTGCAGAAGAACTCTTAAGCATTAACGCCAACATTAAACACAAAGCAACAGAGACCGTGAGGGAAACGGGTGGTTGATGCCTGTGACAAGAAGCAGCATGTTCGAGGATCAGGTTCTGAAGCATCTGGTTTAGTGAATGCAAAATGCGGGGTAGTGTGGGCGGTAATAATTGAAGACATGCGTGGAGAAACTGGCTAACCCTCAAATGTAAAAGCTTAGAGATAAGTGGTGCCATCTGTTGCCGGGTACGAGAACTATCGAAATTGGCATTGGTGTCACCCAAGTGATATTTAGGGGTGAGGCCAGTGTCAATTTTGATATTTCCCGTACCCAGCAACAGATGGCACCACTTATTTCTTAGTTTTTACATTTGAGGGCTAGCTCGTTTTTCCGCCCATGTCTTCAATTCTAGCTGAAGGCAGTACGTGGATTGACTTCTGCCATAGTGGGTAACCAGAGATGAAGAACTCAAGGTAGGATCAATCACACGGAATGGGGAATTGCTTCAGGCTTGCCACACGGAGGCATTTACTGGAGATATCTTTAGCATTATCTAATATTATCCATCGACCTTCTATTAGGTCGACGCCTACGTCCCTTTTAATCTCATGGATTCCAGCAAAGAAGTGACTACTCCATCTACCATTCAGTCTCGTATTTGTATCTCCCGCCCATATCTGTTTCTTTTTCATTTCCGTCATATTTCTGTCTTTCACTTCAGTTTGTTCCCAGATCCATTTATTTATTTTCCTGTCTATACCAATAACTCCTAACACACAGCTCTCATACTCTATGAACAACTCTCAGATTCCGAATAGTTTTCGCATGAAAAGTTGATTCACTTTCACAAGTCCAAAACCCGGCAATAATCACCAATTGGGAGTTTCCTTTTCAAACTCATCAGAAGCTTTGTTTCGAGAACCCAAATTAGTTTACCGAAAACTAATTTACAGGACCGATGACCTCAGCAGTTTGGTCCCTTAGGAATTCACACACACACACACACACACACACACACACACACACACACACACAGATTTACGTCATGTTATGTCCATCCAGTAGACTTCTTCGACGATGTACTAAATTTGTACTATTTTCATTTCGATACATTAATTTTTGTTTTAGGATAATTGGTATTCACCCTAATATCATGCTTGTCCTATTTCCTCCATTACGTGTTGAAATTTAACTATACAGAAGGCAAATTGCGCATTCCAATAAGCAAAATTGTGATTTTTTTATCTGACTCTCCTCGATTCAGACTGGTTGTTTGAATCTTTTGCTTATCTGCATGAAATTAAAGTATTTTTTACCAGTAAATAATAATAATACAGAATAAATAACCGGTTGAACGCTTTTGTAATAGAACCAAGTAGTTGCACAACGTAGACAACACCGCGCTAAAGTGATGTCACACGTAGCCCCTTGTGCAGACAATTGTACTCAGTAATTTGTGTCTGGGGTTTTTTTGTACATCAGCGCTCAGACTCGCATTATTCTATTTTTTTATTGTTTTGTACGCTCTGAATGCTATTGTATAATAGGCAGAGACTTCACATACTGTTTAAAAAAGTTTGTGTTGGAAAAAAGAAATTTCGCAACTTTTCGAATGAAATTTATGTAAGGACAGAACGAAATGGGTAGGTGTACTTAAAGAGATGCTCAGAGAGCAAATAAACGGCAAAGTTACTTACCAGTCATCCGAAGTGAAAAAGAGGAGAAGAAGAATATATCATCCATTAAGCCACAGGTAAGAATAATGAAGGCAGGAGCAAATATCAAGCATAAAATAAGTTTTTTCGTCCTGTTCACTCGATGAGCCGCAGTCGCTAAAATGGTGCGTCCGCACTAGTAAGTCAGTTCTTAACCATTCCAAGAGCGATTGGAACTAGTTATTTCTCGGCACTTTCAGAGGATAAATGGCATCTATAGTCCTTGCGGTTGAGAGTCTCATCTAGCAGCTTCTAAAAATAGTTTAAAATTAACAGGTGGCTTTTAAGCCCGAAAGATAGAGAAAATAATATCTGAGTAGGATTTCGACGTTCGCTAATTATTGTATGTACTCTTGAAGCACTCCCCTTAGGGATGTCGTATGTGTCACGATATACATTAACGAAGTGAAGTAGCTCCTTGAAACTGCATTGGTAGTTAACTGTCGTTATATTGTCGTAAACCTTATATATTTATGTAGCTGATTCAACTACAAAAATGAACAGGAAAGACGCTCCTTTGGGGAAAAAAATGGGCTGTTGCTTCCTGTGTTGTACTAAATACGTATCTGACTGGGACATCACATACTGTCTGAACGGAAATAGCCAAGCAGCAAACTGCGTTTCTTTTTGTCGAAAGCAGTCAAACAGGAAACACAGCTACGTTCACCGGAAAGCCGTAGCAGCGTTTTATCGTATGATTGCCCTTGGGAATTGCCGGAAATGACGATATTAGTATTTCTGGATGTTGGAAAATTGCCCCTGTGAATGTTGCACTTGATCCGATTAAACAACTCCTTTCCTTCTGTACTTAATGCCTTAGCGTGGGAGGCTATAATTATTGTAGTTTTCCGTTCGTAAATATTAACGGAGTTATTGTGTTTTAAGTGCAATGTTTTTGTGCCAGGGGTTGGAATGACTTTCTATTTATCGTCCTTTGTGGTGCATTTACGCGTGCAAGTTTTTCCATATAAAAGTTACCTCGTAGACAGATGTTTGTTATTTAATTATTATATGAGTTTTAAAAGTCTCCACATCATATAAAGAGTTGGCACGAAATTGTTTGTAATTTGTTTGTAGCTGCTCACAGAGTTTGCTTGTGAGTAGTTTTGTTTCCTCGAAACGAGGATCAGACGTTAAAATTGACCGGAGAAGAACATCATTGAGTAACGCGTAGCGTAATTGCTACAATGAAAACATGTTACTTCTCGAGAACCTGTACGAATAAAGGAAGCTAGGATTCAGTTACGCTTGACTTCTTTCCGGTCGCTCCCAACTTCAACTCTCAGACGACGCTGTATTGAATGCGTCTTACGTGGTGATAAGCGAGATGATTTCAAATTCGATTGCATAAAACATTTCAACGATGTGTAAATCGGCATGTACTTAAACTTTTGTATCCGTAGATGCACTGTTAGCTAAGGCTGACAACGACCAGAAATTGATCGGTATTGTCTGTGTTTACATATACATACAAAACAACATATGCTATATAAAGGTGTACGGCTGAGGATACTTTCGGTACCATCGACTTTGCTGTTTCGTTCGCGAATTTTGGGAGGCTTTAGAGTGAGATCTAATTATTCTGATTCTCTCGTCGTACTCATTTCGTGAAACCTATAGGCTAAGACTTCTCTTGGAACGTACGCTAACAGTATCCTCACTGTAAACGTCTGCGTGATGCACTTTGCCTCTCTTAGTAGCGTATATAACAGCAGTTTGCTGAGAATCTGCATAACTCGCTCGTGCTTTTTAAATGAACGGCGCTGTTCGCTGAATCTTTATTTCACCTGTTAATCTAAGCTGGTAAGGGACCCAGACCGGAGCAGTACTCCAGAACGATCGAGCAAATATTTCGAAAGGTGCTTCTCTCGTGGATGAACTGCATATTCTTGATATGCTCCCAATGTATTTCTATCCTTTTCCTACAACCAGTTTTATGTGGTCATCCTTCAGGTGTCGACAAAAATATGGAAACATAAAAAGAAACAACATATTTCCTTGACCACTAGGGTGTAGAAATAACGTTGGATTTTAAACAGTCGTCTCGAAATTGGTAAATACGGGTTCAGTTTGACTTTCAAGGGACTCTTATACCATTTTTCTGTAGAATAGAGACCAGGTCAGGTAACGATAATAATAATGTCATGTGACTAGGGTCTCCCGTCAGGTAGACCGTTCGTCTGGTGCAAGTCTTTCGATTTGCCGCCACTTCGGCGACTTGCGCGTCGATGGGGATGAAATGATGATGATTAGGACAACACAACACCCAGTCCCTGAGCGGAGAAAATCTCCGACCCAACCGTGAATCGAACCCGTGGATTCCGTCACGCTGATCACTCAGCTACCAGGGACGGACCAGGTAATGATGATATAGGTAGATAGTGTTCACTCATCCTGCGGTATCAATAGCTACGTGCCACAACGTAGGTGCGGTTGGCGCTACGACAGACACCGACAATAGCGCACTCTAGCCGGAGAGGGAGAGCTCTACGACCTCCGCTCCAGATTTTGCCCATTTGATGAAGAGCAGACGCCCGGGAGACTTCGCTTGCTATTGAGACTATGTGCTACTTACGACGGGTCTAAGGCTTCGCACCTCAGTGCAAAGTTATGTATTCAGTTGATGTTGTGATATAGTAAAAGCATTTCTAAGAGCAGTACCGAGAATCTTGCCTCACCTGCTCCTACTCACTTCCTACATTCGACCTTCCCATTCAGTTTAGAGGAGCAGACCCACGCGTCGCCTTCCAGGCGGGATACAAAACATCCTTCCCTCAAAAGAACCCCAAAGCTTCACATCTGGCGAGTGTGGTGGCCACGGGGTAGACTCGACACGCCACCCTGGTGCGCCCAGAACCAGTCCTCAACGATGGGGTCTGCGGGTCCTTTCGTCACACTGGGGAACAAACACTGTAGCATGGGATGGACCAGACCAGCCAGAGTGGTCACATAATACTTGGCTGGAATGCGACGTTGCAGAGTAACCTTGGGGCCCGTGGAATACCACTGTACGGCTGCCCAAATCATCATCGAACCCACGGCACGTTTCACTATTGGACGTTAACTCGGTCAGAAGTTGAAAACAGTGTGAAGCAGGACTCACCCGACCGTACGGATTTCTTCTGTTGCTCTATAGTCCCGTTTTTATGGCTTTGATGATGATGATGAGTCCCATACTCCGTTTACCGAGCGTAGGGGAGCGACGCGGGAGACCCGCGCCGCCATACTAGGCAAGGTCCTAGTGGAGGTGGTTTGCCATTGCCTTCCTCCGACCGTAATGGGGATGATTGATGATGATGATGATGAAGACGACACAAACACCCAGTCATCACGAGGCAGGTGAAAAATCCCTGACCCCGCCGGGAATCGAACCCGGGACCCCGTGCTCGGGAAGCGAGAACGCTACCGCGAGACCACGAGCTGCGGACTTTATGGCTTTGGCACCAGTGTTATGGAAATTAGAATCACAGAAGAGTGATTTTGGAGTTCATCTACATCTACATCGACATCCATACTCCGCAAGCCACCTGACGGTGTGTGGCGGAGGGTACCCTGAGTACCTCTATCGGTTCTCCCTTCTATTCCAGTCTCGTATTGTTCGTGGAAAGAAGGATTGACGGTATGCTTCTGTGTGGGCTCTAATCTCCCTGATTTTATCCTCATGGCCTCTTCGCGAGATATACGTAGGAGGGAGCAATATACTGCTTGACTCTTCGGTAAAGGTATGTTCTCGAAACTTTAACAAAAGCCCGTACCGAGCTACTGAGCGTCTCTCCTGCAGAGTCTTCCACTGGAGTTTATCTATCATCTCCGTAACGCTTTCGCGATTACTAAATGATCCTGTAACGAGGCGCGCTGCTCTCCGTTGGATCTTCTCTATCTCTTCTATCAACCCTATCTGGTACGGATCCCTCACTGCTGAGCAGTATTCAAGCAGTGGGCGAACAAGCGTACTGTAAAATACTTCCTTTGCTTACGAATTGCATTTCCTTAGAATTCTTCCAATGAATCTGTCTGGCATCTGCTTTACCGACGATCAACTTTATATGATCATTCCATTTTAAATCACTCCTAATGCCCAGATAATTTATGGAATTAACTGCTTCCAGTTGCTGACCTGCTATTTTGTAGCTAAATGATAAGGGATCTATTTTTCTATGTATTCGCAGCACATTACACTTGTCTACATTGAGATTCAATTGCCATTCCCTGCACCATGCGTCAATTCGCTGCAGATCCTCCTGCATTTTAGTACAATTTTCCATTGTTGCAACCTCTCGATACACCACAGCATCATCTGCAAAAAGCCTCAGTGAACTCCCGATGTCATCCACCAGGTCATTTATGTATACTGTGAATAGCAACGGTCCTATAACACTCCACTGCGCCACACCTGAAATCTCACTTACTTCGGAAGACTTCTCTCCATTGAGAATGACATGCTGCGTTCTATTATCTAGGAACTCCTCAATCCAATCACACAATTGGTCTGATGGTCCATATGCTCTTACCTTGTTCATTAAACGACTGTGGGGAACTGTATCGTCCAAAATTCTACAACTGATCGACGTTAGAGATATAGGTCTATAGTTCTGCACATCTGTTCGACGTCCCTTCTTGAAAACGGGGATGACCTGTGCCCTTTTCCAATCCTTTGGAACGCTTCGCTCTTCTAGAGACCTACGGTACACCGCTGCAAGAACGGGGGCAAGTTCCTTCGCGTTCTCTGTGTAAAATCGAACTGGTATCGCATCAGGTCCAGCGGCCTTTCCTCTTTTGAGCGATTTTAATTTTTTCTCCGTTTCGCCCTGCAATACCCCGCTTTAGGAACTCACTTTTGCGAGTGCGACATTCAGTGGTTTTTTCAGCCGCCGTCCTCTTATTTTTGTCACAATCCTCACAAGTGACCGCCTGTAACGATTCCTCAACATACACTTTCGCCGCGGTGTGACTTACCGGATGACGTATTTCAGCATTCCCTGTATGCGGTATAAATCTTCAAATCTTCGATACTGTGCGTCTTTAAGCATTTAACACTTTGGCTGCCTTGGTTAGGGAAACACCCACCATTCGAACACAAATTTGCCCGTGTTCTAATTCACTTAGCCGGCCGCTGTGGCCGAGCGGTTCTTGGCGCTTCAGTACGGAGCCACGCTGCTGCTACGGTCACAGGTTCGAATCCTGCCTCGGGCATGGATGCGTGTTATGTCCTTATGTTAGTTAGGTTTAAGTAGTTCTAAATGTAGGTGACTTATGACCTCGGATGTTAAGTCCCATAGTGCTTAAAGCCATTTGATCCATTTAATTCACTTAGCTCCGACATAAAGCATTGACAACTGCACAGAACACCGCTATGACCACGACTGACACTTGCCACGTATTGAAGATATCGCCCAGGCGCCGTCTGTGGTCAAATACAACAGCGCAACTTGCAGGCGTGGACAGCATCTGCATCTGTGTTCAAACATGCATTTTTTGCGATGTTTCCATATTTTTGTACAACCTGTATAGTTTATGTCGAACCGGACGGTTAGTCCTAGGTGTTTTACAACTCTTAGCCCAACTGTTTCCAGTGATTTATCCTGAAGAGTGCAATCGAGGTGTAATAGGATCCTTCGCCAGTTTATCAACTTACACTATATTTATTTGAGTTTAGAGTAAACTTCCAGCCTCTACGCTAATCCCGCGCTACAGTCTTCTGGCATTTCAGCTCTCTTGTATACATCAGCATCGTTCGTGAAGCGCCTCGCAGTGTTGCCGACATTACTCACTGGATTGTTTATATATAAAGTAATGGTCATAGAATACACTCTTTGGAGTGCTTCTGAACTACTTCTACGCATGTCGATTTCGTCACGCTAAGACTTATCTGTTGAGTTGTAGTGTAACGGGTGTTTATTTATCGTGACGGGATGTCTAATGGGTTTGCTCATTGGTTGTTTGCGCAGGCTACCTGCTGACGCGCGTCGAGGGCAAGATCGGCTCCCCAGAGAAGCCGCTATCCGACCTGGGCCTCATCTCGTACCGCAGCTACTGGAAGGACGTCCTGCTGCAGTACCTCTGCAACTTCGGCGGCAAGGAGCTCTCTATCAAAGGTACGGCGGTTCCCCCACAAGTCCAGCTATCGCGGCCTGTCTTGCTGCGCTGGCGCCGAAGTTTCTTCTTTGGTGTCACTACTATAGTATCGGTCGTTTACTGTAAACACAACTGCGAGAGTGATTCGAATGGAAACGTTAAAAGTGCAATAAAATTTTTGTAAGTTTTACTGGCAATTTGGCACTTGGTAGGAGCTGTCGTTGTATGTCAACAAATGGTCAACAGTACAACGAAAAACTAGCCAAAGTCGGAAATTTCACTATTTTTATTGACTCCATCATTAGTTTCGGGGAAGAACCCATGTTCAGATCATCGTAACAGAGTCAAAAATGTCATTTCTGAAAATGAAAAATCCATATCAAACATGTGCAAACGAACAGTTCCAGCGCATACATAGATTTTTGACATTTTCAAATAACATTTTTGACTATGTTAAGATAAATTGAAAATGAGCCCTGGCCCGAAACTCGTCATCAAGTCAATAGAAACAGTGAAATTTCCAACTTTGGCTGGTTTTTCGTTGTACTTGTTATAAGAAGTTGCTGACCTACAATTATTCCAGTATGCTGGAAGTTCGTAAATGGTTCGACAGCTTCTGATACTACATTTTTCATAACGGAATCAAGCTGTAAATTAAAATTAAGAATATGCTTACTGGTTTTTTATACGTCCCTGGAACGAGAGTGAGACAGGAATTGCTTACCATAATTCCCTCTGTGCAGGAGTAACTTTGCGCCACGTTAATTCTAAGACAACACCTTTCTCTTTTTTCTGTGGTTTTTCTACAGCTGTCGTCGCATTCCACATACGAGTATCTGTTGCCATCGGGTTATATCTTCTCATGCTTCCTCATCCTCCTTTTGCTCATGGCCACATTTACTCCATGCAACCACACAACTTTCGGTCCTCCTGTTCTCCCTCTTCTTTGAGGGCGGTGCATCAAAATCTGTGGCCATCTCTCATCTGTTATTCGCATTGAATGCCCCTACCAGAGGAGGTGTCCGTCTTCTATTCTATCTATTTCTTACGTGGTCCCGCCGGGATATTCTACATGATCTCAAATAGTCCATTTCTACAACTCTCGATTTGTTTTCAGCCACATCCCTACGCTTTTATAGACTCTACAGTAGTTATATAGAACATCTTTCTTACTTTCCAACTGATCTTGGAAGACCATAACATAGGATTTAGCTTCTGGATTGCTGTTTTCACATGGGCTACCCTTTGCTGTATTCCGAATTGAATCTTGCAATTATGATGCTACTCAAATATTTAAATTCCTTGCATACCACGATGTTTTGACGACCGACTGTTACCTTTCCTACACTTTCTCCGCTTGCCTTGTCAAAATTTACTTTCAGTCCCCACTTACCATATTCTTCTAATAATTTTCTGAGCATAAAGTAGGTATCGTCCTCTTCACAAGCACCTTTAACTTACAATATGAAAAGAACAATGGGTACATACACTAATCCTTTGTTATCTGAATACCCAATCCTGCACATTTTCTTCTCCACATGTCTAAGGCTTTCTGGGTGTGTATTCTAAACAACGTACAAGACTAGCGGTATCCCTGCTTTAATCCTGTTGTACCTTTGAAAGGCTGTGGCAAAATTTTATTCCCCACTGTGATTACACATCCAGCAAGCTTCTATAGGTTGCACGTGTAAGTGGCGGTCAAATGAGAACGGAGCATCGGCCACAATGGGTGGAATGGTTCCATTCAAAAGTAATCACCACATGCGTTAAGATATTTATCCCACTGGGAGACGAGACTATCAGTTCCTGTTTCGTAGAAACTGCTCGGCCTCTTAGACAGGTCCACAACCGAACCCACTGTTGCACTTCGTCGCCAGACTGAAATCGACGTCCACCCATCTCTTTCTTCAGCTCTCCAAAGATGTGAAAAATAACGCGGTGAACGATCAAGGCTGTGATGTCAGCCGGCCGAATTGGCCGTGCGGTTCTAGGCGCTGCAGTCTGGAACCGCGAGACCGCTACGGTCGCAGGTTCGAATCCTGCCTTGGGCATGGATGTGTGTGATGTCCTTAGGTTAGTTAGGTTTACGTAGTTCTGAGTTCTAGGGGACTAATGACCTCAGATGTTAAGTCCCATAGTGCTCAGAGCCATTTGAACCATTTTCTTCTTGACCTTAGGTGGTGCCTCCATTTAGAGCCCGAGGGCAAACGGCCATGATTACCTCCTCCTTCAGCGGCAGAGGCCCTCTGCTCATAGATTTCATCGAGTGTGGAACCACAATCAGTGCACAGCCCTATGAAGACACTTTGCAGAAACTGCGATGCCTCATAAAGTCAAAACGCCCATGAATGCCGTGGGACGGAATCATCCTGTTGCACGATAATGCCCTCTCACACGCTGCCGACCGTTTTCTGCGAAATAGAAATTTGTCGTCTCGTTTCCCAGAGGGATGAATGTCTTAACACGTGTGATGATTACTTTTGACTGGAACCATTCTACGCTCTCGCTGTGTCGGTTGTGCGATTTTCATTTTACTGCTTCTTATACATGCAGAATCAATATTGCCGATCCTATGACGCAGCATTAATATTTCTAGTACACACAAAGGGAGTTGCCTTACGTAAGGCGGTCTGGGTACTCTACGCCTCCTCTACGTGGTGTTCGCGGACCACTAAATGAGGACTGTGCAACGTCTAGCGCCAGTGCGAGACACGAAGGGCGTGGGGAGGGCGTGAGGGCGTAACCAGCGGCCTCAGCGGATACTTTTACAGGCCGCGAGCCCGGCAGGGCGAACCGGTTCCCGCGAGCCAGTGCGTTGCCCGGAAGACGGGGTCGCGGAGGACGCGACACCTCGCCGGCTTGGGCGCTGCAGCGGAAACAGAACGGACGCTCTTAGCGGAATGGCCGCTCCCGTCTGGGAAGACAGGCGCTCCACTCACGCGATTCTTCGCTTCCCAGTACAGCGCAGCGCCATTTAGCGCCTGTTGCCGGAATGTTTCTCTCGTTTCTGTGCGCTACCCTGCGATGATCCACATTAAAGGGAAGCCGCTGTGCAGTACTGTTTGTAGAAAAACGACGACTGGGTCAGCCGGTCAAGGTTTTCTTAAAGGAACCAAAAAGACTACGTGTGTAAGCTTGTTCCCACACATTTGTGCTATGATCAGTTGGTTCTTATTGTTGTGTTGGCAGAAGAGCCAACACCGTGTTCCTAGTGGAGGCCGAAATGCACGCGTTTTAGCTCACGCAGGCTGGCGTGAGAAGGGAAGGACTATACTGACGTGAAGTCTGGAACATGACAAGGAATTAGAATTCAGAAAGCGGACGAAATTAGTTGATACTTAACTTTAATCCATTAATTATGAATGTCGCTCTTGACGGTACATGATTCACAAATTAATCTGTTTTGAATATAGTAACTGAATATGGCGCCTTGCTAGGTCGTAGCAAATAACGTAGCTGAGGGCTATGCTAAACTGTCGTCTCTGCAAATGAGAACGTATGTAGACAGTGAACCATCGCTACCAAAGTCGGCTGTACAACTGGGGCGAGTGCTAGGGAGTCTCTCTAGACCAGACCTGCCGTGTAGCGGCGCTCGGTCTGCAATCACTGATAGTGGCGACACCCAGGTCCGACGTATACTAATGGAACGCGGCCGATTTAAAGGCTACCACCTAGCATGTATGGTGTCTGGCGGTGACACCACACTTATCGCAATGAAATCTTAAAACATAACAAATTAGTGTAAGGGGAAATCAAAAGTTTCCTTTCGAAGCCCGTGCAGTCCTGACTCTGTATTCCAAGCAGTCCAAATCGCCGTGAGCATTGAGACAGCCACCCCAGGTTGAAGATACCCGATTGGTAATACACTGTGTCCTGCTGCCTGAAGAAGTCCATAGCTGCCTCCTGCACCTCCTCGTCCGACAAGATCGTCGACCCTTCGAGACTTTTTTTAAGGGTCCGAAGGCGTGACATGGGGAGAGAACGGGACTGTAGAGCGAGTGCTGGAGAGTCTCCCACTTGAATTGGTGTAACTTCTGCCTTACAATATTTCCCATATGAGCACGTGCGTTATCGTGAAGTAGTAACACCGAACTTGCCGTACCTTTCCACAACGGTAGTTCTTCACAGACAAATTCTCCATTCTCCCATGGATGTATACTGGTGTTTGCCTTTCGGTATGCAAGAAGAGAGTAACATCACGTCGGTCCCGTTTGGACGCGTTTGGTAATGACATCGACATAGTTCACGTTTCCGCATTTACCGCACTCACGTCGGAAAGACACAAATATCACACTAATCCCTTGCCTACATCTGAGTCGCGCTACGTTGCATACACGCCGCAGCAACGCCTTCAAACGGAATCTTTTTGATCGCCCCTAACAGTTAAGAGGTCAACACGGTAAGAACCCACTGATGATGGTCCAAATGTCCTTAAAATGCGTGGGCAAGAAAAGAAAAAGAAAACTTTACATTTCCATAAACAGGCCGAACTTTTTTTTTCCTAGAACAGCTCTGTATATCGCTTAGTATGTTTTCATACATTACGACGTTTGGGCTACTGCCATTATCAGAATAGAACTTTGTATCTGTACGACAAAACTAACCATCCTCTTATATGTAGATTTTATTACGACTGCCTGAAAGTTTTGATCTGATGGTGGTAATAATCGAAATTTCTCGATAAAGGAAACTACATACACCAACCTAGCTGGCTTTAATGAAAAAGAAAATACATAATGATCACAGTTTCATTTAAGGAATTTATTTCCTTTATTAATACGACTGTTACTGAAGCATAGGAAAGGCAAAGGATGATTAAACAAAAAAGAACCTGCATCAAGAAAACTGGCTGGGATTTTGAATTCAGTGTGTTTGACGAAGGTGGCAGGGATAAAATAGAGGAAGCGAAAGATTAGTTGCATCTTCCGCTGAAATTAGATATGAAAGAGAAGCCGATTTTTTTAACGTGCTCTTGACAGTCATCTCAACTCTGGAAATGATTGCATTATAGTTTGTTCCGACATTACTTTCAGTCGTACCCTGCTACGAAGTTACATAGGCTTAACCAAGGGCTGATGCCAACATAAAACAAATCTTACAACTGCAGTGTACTGAGACATGAAAACAAGACGAAAATGTAAAACACAACACACAGAGTTGATATACTATAAAAATCCTACTGGTAACACAGTATGAAATAATGAATCGCCATTGTAACACATTTGGGATATTTCTAGTATAATCCATATTAATAACTATGTATGTAAATTTACAATAAAATGTTCTTCTTCTGTCCGGTAAGAATTGTTTCTAAAGCTTGGGTAGGGAACGGAATAGTTGTGCAGATCTGTAATGCTGTCTAAACCGATCACGAGCCGCCTCGCGGATTGGTCGCGAGGTTTAAGGCGCGATGTCACGGATTGCGCGGCCTCTCCCGCCGGAGGTTCGAATCCTCCCTTCGGCGTGTGTGTGTGTTTCTTTCAGCATAAGTTAGTTTAGGTAGTGTATAAGTCTTGGGACCAATGACGTCAGTAGTTTGGTCCCTTAGGAATACACACACATACACTGATCACAACAGTACAGTGAGGAGACAAAAGTCACGGGATAGCGATATACACATTGCAAATGGTGGTAGTATCGCGAACACAAGGTATAAAAGGTCAGTGCATTTGCAGAGCTGTCATTTGTACTCAGGTGACTGACGTGTATGGCTGCCCGACGGAATTAACAGAGTTTGAACGCAGCGTGGTAGTATGAGCTAGAAGCATGAAGCATTCCATTTCAGAAATCGTTATGGAGTTCAATATTCCCAGACCCACACTGTTAAGAGTGCCGAGAATGCCAAATTTCAGGCATTATCTCTCACCACGGACAACGCAGTGGCCAATGGCTTTCACTTCACAACCGAGAGCCGCAACTTTTGCGTAGGGTTGTCAGTGCTAACAGACGAGGAACACTGCATAAAATAGCTGCAGAAATCAATGTGGGATGTACGACGAACGTCCATTATAACAGCGCGGCGGAAATCGTCTATGGCAGCAGACGACCAACGCGTGTGCCTTTGCTAACAGCACGACGCCGCCTGCAGCGTTTTTCCTTGGCCTGTGACCGTATCGCTTCGAGCCTAGACTACTGGAAAACCGTGGTCTATTGGAATTAGCCCCGATTTCACTTGGTAGGAGCTGATGGTAGGTTTCAAGTGTGGCACAGACCCCACAAAGCCGTGGACCCAAGTTGACAACAAGGCACTGTGCAAGCTGGTGGTGGCTCCATAATGGCGTAGGATGTGTTTACATGGAACGGATTGGATCCTTTTGTCCAAGTGAACCGCCCACTGATTGGAAATGGTTATGCTCGATTACTTGGAGACCATTTGCAGCAAACAACGATGGATTTTTAATGGATGACAATTCGAGAAAATGATTTGGCCAGCCACCTGGCCCGACATTAGTCCTCTCGAACATTTATGGCACATAATCGAGAGGTCAGTTAGTACAGAAGACCCTGCACCTGCAATGCTTTCGATATTATGCACTGCTATAGAGGCGGAATGGCTTAATATTTCTGCAGGGGACTCCCAATGACTTGTTGCGCCCATATTACAACGAGTTGGCCCGGGCAGGAGGAGGTCTGCCACGATATTGGGAGGTATCCCATCCATCACTTTTGTAACACCAGTGCGTACGAGTACAAGAAACAGGCGAAGCCGTAGTTGCGGAGGAGACGGTGAGACAGGCTTGCAAGGAGGATGAGGATGGAAGGTCGCAGCGACAGCGAGGTCATTGGAGAAGCAATTCAATCTTATTATTATTATTATTATTATTATTATTATTATTATTATTATTATAGGATGGGGAAGGAAATCGGTTGTACCCTTTAAAAAGAAGCATGCTGGCATTTGCCTGCAGAGAGTTAGTGAAATCATGGAAAATCTAAATCTGGATGGTTCTATAGGGCTCATAAGAGACAGGGTTATAGCCTATCCCTGAAGTCATTCAGTTTCTACATTGAGGAAGCTTTGAAGCAGACCGAAGAGAACTTTTGAAACGGAATTACAAGTTCAGGAGAGAAAAAAGTGAAACAAAATTTTCCAGGTTTTCCTTTGATACAATTCTGCCAGAGGCAGCAAGGGACTAGAACGTGTAGTTGAACAGAATGGATAGTGTCTTTGAAATAGGTTATAAGATTAAAGTCAACAAAAGTAAAACAAGCGTAATGGAATGTATCCAGATCAAATCAGACGATACTGAGAGAATTAGACGTGGACATGAGACGCTAAAAGTTGTAGATGACTATTGCTATTTGGGCAGCAAAATAACTACTGATAAACAAAACCGTAATGATATAAAATGCAAAGTGGCTACAGCAAAAAAAAAAAAAAAAAAAAAAAAAAAAAAAAAAAAAAAAAAAAAGAGAGAGAGAGAGAGAGAGAGAGAGAAAAACATCTATTAACATCGAATATAAGTGTAAATGTTAGCAAGTATTTTCTGAGGATATTTGTGTGTAGGACAACCTAATGCAGGACGGACCGTGGGCGATTAGATGTTCAGACAAGAGAATAGAAGCTTCTGAAATCCGGTGCTATAGAAGAATTTGTTGATTTGAAGAGTAAATCGAATAACTAATAAGGAGGTGATGGATGTAAATGAGGAAAAAACGTATCTAAAAGAAGGGATTTTTTGAAACGGACATTCTTAGGTACCAAGGAATTGTCACGCTTGTAGCTGAGGGAAGTATAGGGGCTAAATGTTGTAGAGGGAGACCAAGGTGTGGTTGCAGTAACCAGGTTCGCGTAGGTGGAGGTTGCAGCAGTTATTCAGAGATGGTGGTTTTTGCGCAGGTTACACATACGTGAAGAGCTTTGTCCACCTGTCTTCGAACTGAAGACCATAACACCAACATCCGTCACAAATGAATACACTTTCGGTCAGTAAGCACTAAATTCTGCAACAGATAAGATTTGATAAATTAATTCCAGAAATTAGGGGTAATAAAGAGAGTTGGTTTTTTTTTTACGCTAGTTACTGAATGTGTAATGTTTCGTTCCGTACTATTTGCTCTCCTATTTTAATGTCAGTTTTACGCGGCGAGTGTCAAAATGTCCCTAGCACTTGTTTTTTTCACGGTTTTCGTACCTCAGTCAATAAGAAACGAAGCCCTTATAGAATCACTTTGCTGTTCCTCTTTCTGTTTGTCCTTCCTTCCGCCTGTTAAGATCCCTTTTTTTCTTGGGAACGGCTAGAGGAACCAAGGTGAAATATATGTCAAGTAGCGACGTCTATGGTCCCTTAAAGGTGTAAATAATTTACGCTCATAAGTCAATGCAGTCAAAAATACAATCATATATGTCACATTTTTTAATATTCACAACTCACCCATCAAAACCTGTATACATGTTTGGCCTGGCGTAGTAGTAAAGCGTGTGCGTGGAAACCGAGAGATCGGAGTCGCGAATCTAGCCATAACGTCTCAGTGATGTGAGGGGTTACCAGAAAGAGCATGTCGTTTGGATTCCACGTTAAACTGTAGGTTCCCTTGCCCTAGTTGAATAAGTGGTGTAGGTTAGGCACGTACAGATTGCTGAAGTGGCGTGCAATAGAAAGACTTCCACCAGGCCACTGAGCCACACATAATTGTTATCTATATACACAGTTAAGTTTGTACGGAACACTTAGAACGCAACTCTCACTCGCCCTTGCCGTTTTTTCTTTTTGTTCAGTTTTTATTTTTATTTGTTTATTTATTTTTTGCATGTACATCGCTATCACTACTTATTGATACCGGGAGCTTATTAATCAACGTTTTATCACTAGTTTTCAAAATGAGTTAGTTTCCCCATAAGCTACTTTGCTGTTTTTACTTTTCTGTGTCTTGTCTGAAAAAAATTATTCTAAACATAAGTTTCAGTATTCCTCTCAGCTATGGATTTAGGCTTGTAGGATATCAGAAGGCGAGTAGGGAAGTCCGACATTTCAAGTTGTGGCGTTTTTCTCGTGTTCCAGACATCAGCCAGGAGATGGCCATCAACTCGTACGACATCGTCAGCACGCTGCAGGCCCTCGGCATGATGAAGTACTGGAAGGGCAAGCACATCATCCTCAAGAAACAGGTGAGCTCGCACACTTTCACTTCACCCTAATTTTCTTACTGGCAATACGTTTTGTATATTTTCTTTCTAGTTTCATGTATCTCTTTCTCAGAAGAATGTGAAGAAGAAGCGTCATTTCAAAACTTGTAACACAGCGACAGGAAAAAAAGTACTGGCGTTTGCAGAGCAGGAAAGAGGAGCCGAGAGACTGAAGTTCTTAGTTGGGTCGTGACGCGTGCCGCATAGCTGATCCACTAAGAACATTATCCGCGAAATGCCAGGTTTCGGCACACAGCGTGAATCTTTAACGAAGTTACATTTCATAACATTTCGCTGCAGGGTGAAGAATTCATTTTGGAACCATCGGTCTACAATTTTGATAGGTTTCCTTGAGAAAAATATTTCCACTATCCGTTAGCACACAAACAGTTGAAAGAGATGTATTTGATATTACAAAATTGACATGCTTAATTAATTAACGTTACACTGTGAGGAAAATTGTTACTGCATCCCGTATCATAGTGTTCAGTCGTGTGTCCTGGTACAATTTTTTGAAAGCGACAGTGACTTTTACAGTTTACAGCTTGCAAGTTTTCTTCCGAGCTACGAATAGCTTGTAGCTGTTAGGTGGCTCGGCAGAATACAAATGATTCGAAATCTATGGTGGTTTATACTAAGAGGTGCGTGAGCCGAGCGCTTCATGAGCTGCTCTTGAGCACATTGCTCGCCATCAGTTCGGCGCGTGTCACCACGAAGATTAGCTTTCCACAGCATTCACACAAGGTTGGCGCCGGTAGCGACACCTACAACGTGCTGACACGAGGAAAGTTTCCAACAGATTCCTCATACACAAACAGCAGATGACCGGCGTTGCCTGGTGAACCGTTGTTGTAATGCCTCGTGTAAGATCCAGTGGCTGTTAGCAGAATACGGAATCGGTGGATTCAGGAGGGTAGTACGGAACGTCGTGCTGGATCCCACCGGCCTCGTATCACTAGCAGTCGCGAGGACAGGCGTCTTATCCGCATGGCTGTAACGAATCGTGCAGCCACGTCTCGATCCCTGAGTCAACAGATGGGGACGTTGGCAAGACAACAACCATCTGCACGAAAAGTTCGACGACGTTTGCAGCAGCATGGACTATCATCTCGTAGACCATGGCTGCGGTTACCCTTGACGCTGCATCACAGACAGGATCGCATGCGAGGGTGTACTCAGCGACGAACCTGGGTGCACAAATGGCAAAACTCATTTTTTCGGATGAATCCAGGTTCTGTTTACAGCATCATAATGGTCAAATCCGTGTTTGGCGAGATCGCGGTGAACGCACATTGGAAGCGTGTATTCGTCATCGCCATACTGGCGTATTACCCGGCGTGATGGTACGGAGTGCCATTGGTTACACGTCTCGGTCACGTCTTATTCGCATTGACGGCACTTTGAACAGTGGGTTATATTTCAGATGTGTTACGACTCGTGGCTCTCCCCTTCATTCGATTCGTGCGAAACCCTACATTTCAGCAGGATAATGCACGACCGCATGTTGCAGATCCATGTTCTGGACGTTATGACGGCCAGAGGTGGTTGTTCTGGGTACTGATTTCTCACGATCTATGCACCCGAATTGCGTGAAAATGTAATCACATGTCAGTTGTAGTATAATATATTTGTCCAATGAATACCCGTTTATCAACTGCATTTCTTTTTGGTGTAGCAATTTTAATGTCCAGTAATGTAGTTTCATGCAACACCTCTTTTTCAGATGCACGTATTACTCGCAAGTCTATCTGTAACTGAATTTTTTAACAGTATCTCTCCCATCTGCCCACCCCACTTCTCTCTCTCTCTCTCTCTCTCTCTCTCTCTCTCTCTCTCTGTCTCACTCTCTCATTCCACCTCTGGCCCCCCTTAAATATAGTTCTCTCCCTCATCGTGTTATTCATCCACCCAATTTTACTCTCCTCCCCCTCTCGCCTTTTCCCTCTCAGTCCCCATTTCCCACTTCTCATCTCCCCATTTCCCTTTTCTCATTACCCCATTGCCCTCTCACCTCCCCATTCAGCTGCCCTTATCCGTATCACTGCCCTCTCTCTTCACTGTCCCCCCTCTCATATCACTGTCTAGGGTTTTCAAGTTTTGTGATGTGTCTGGACTCTGGCCTAAACTCTTAGGCTGAACATTCCTGTGTATTGCAGAGTGACTGGCTCCTCCCTTTTTTCCTTGCGGTCAGCCAGCCACTTCCATCTGCTATATTGTTATAGCTCCCTCCACCACTTTCTTCCTGTGTTGTCCATGTTTTACTGCTGACGACATGCTTCGTCCCACGCTTCAGTGTGGGTACACACACATTTTTCAAATCTTGTTACCTGTGTTTTATGTTCTGTTTTATCTTACTGTTTTGAGTATTTTCTTGATACCCGTCTCAATCTGTTACTGAGCGGTCGCTGAAGACCTCGCTGTCGTGCCCCCAAGAAACCCTCTACTACTACTTCTACTTCTACTTCACTGTCCCGCTCCTACTTCACAAATCCTCACACACCCACTCACACTCCTCCTCCCTCTCACACTCTTCCTCTCCTCTTGCTCCCTTTTGTCCTCTCGCTTCTTCCCCCCACTGTCGTCCCCCTCCCCTCTCTCTCCTTCCCTCTGTCCCTTCCTCCCTCTCCATCTGCCTCTCCACCTCTCCCTCCCACTCACACACATGTGCACAGGCGGCAGTAACCGGGCCGGTTCTCGTTGCAGGACGTGATCGACGAGTACGTGGAGCGCACGAAGCGCCGCGGCGGCGCGCACCGCCAGCTGGACCGCGAGTGCCTCAAGTGG
This sequence comes from Schistocerca gregaria, assembly GCF_023897955.1. Lineage (NCBI taxonomy): Eukaryota > Metazoa > Arthropoda > Insecta > Orthoptera > Acrididae > Schistocerca > Schistocerca gregaria. The sequence goes on from NC_064925.1 coordinate 288,173,234, forward strand.
ACGCCGTTCGCGGCGGGCCCCGCGCAGCCGGCCGGTGCCACCTGATACTCCGCCGCTGCGGGGGCCGCCGCCGCCTCCGCCCCCGACGCCGCCCCCACCAGCGAGCTGTGCAAGTAGCTCCGGCCACACACTGCGACGTCGGCTGCTCTCCCAGTGAATGCTTACTCTTTCACCGCGGCAGCCCGTCTTCCCGTCTTAACCTCCTCATTTCGGAGATACCGTCTGTGAAAAGAAGACTATGTCAGTTGCTTCAGAAATCGCCAAAAAATGAATCTAATATAATATGGCCTTTTCTGAACTACCCCAAAAGAAGGCCATCTAAAAAACAATAATTTTATTTCGAGTGACACCGAAAGCTGTTTGAAAGCACCGACGACTGGGCTTCAGACTTCGTGAAGCCTAACTACACAACTCGGAAACAGATCGTACTGAAGCTAAAATTTTAAAATATGCGTCTTCGCAGCAAATACTCAAAATTTGTATGTGGAGACGTCTGACTCGTGGCCTGAAACGCATGAAAGGTCTCTTCTTCCCCCGATGCTTCGTCGAAAATTAGTTACAAAATATGTGTAGCTACTTCTGCACAGTACAAACAAAATATTTATTTCTAGATTAGTTTTCTTAACAGAAGTGGCTACCACAGATTATTTTTCACGAGTCCCTTCAAAGTGTTTCAGATAATTTTTTTTATGTAAACTGATCTATGCTCTCTATCCGTTAACGTGATTGGTAGTTTTGTACAGGTATTAAATTTAGTTATGACATATCCCTGTCGTCAGCACAAAACACAATATGCGAGGATCAAAAGATTGTATCCCATAGACATATTACTGTACTCTTGTAACGAGACGAAGTTCCATCTTTCATACTTCGCGGGTCGAGGTGTTCTGTTTTTTCACGTCGTTTATTACATATATTACGCATTATATGTACGATCTCCAACAAATTTATCGTAAATTACGCTTTACGAAATAATCTTGTCACTCAATACAGTGACGATCATACAACTGTAGTCAGTAATTCATGTAAAGTATTGAAGGACACAAAAATTTATGTCTCTGTGGACCCGTAAGAACTTCATTGACAAAATATCACAAAATGATACATAAACCGTGAAACATTATGTAGGCATAAATCACAATATTCAGTTTGACCTTAGCAACAAAAAGAAGTAGACTTGATTTTTTACTATCGGGAACAACTTGCTTTGCATAAATATTTTCAATCCTCAAAATTCCTGCACAGCGATGCACAGACAAGGTATTCGCATCCTGTCTTCAGTTAATCACGTTTTCGAACATGTCTCAGATTAAAAAAGAACGAAACGAAATGCCAGTAGACGTTTATGTGCAAGTAATCTTTTCCTATTTCCTGCTGGTCGTTGTGAAATTTGGTGCTGTGTCCTCAGTCCTTAAATTTCCACTGTGTTTCAGATCTTTCTGTTCGTGAAACAGTTGAGTTTTGCAGTTAGTTACAAGTGAGGGAACTTGTTGTTGGTGTTAAAAGAAATGGAAATAGCTCACACCTCATAGGAATTATTTTGGATGTGAATCTAATGGCAAAATATTATATAGAAATTATATATTATTAAATGACAATCAGATCAAGTGAGAGCTGAGTCAGTGACCTTGCCCCATGTTCCAAATATTCTCCTCTTATACTTTCAGCAAACAAGGTTGCCTTTATACCAAGGCATCGTTACATCTCATGGTGGTGATTGTTCACCAAGCGATTTAAAATTTTCTTTGTCGTCGAATAATTCACTTATTTTTATTTTACATGTGTGCTGAATACTGAAAAATACGAAGTGCTTTTGGCAAAAAAAACCTCAGAATGAAGAGCGAAATATACAGCATATCTTATTTTTCGGATTAGTGTAGCCACTTTTAAATATCGGACTAGCTGAATTTCTTTTTAGTATATTATTATTTAATTACTTCCCAAACTGAAAAGCAGCACTAACTTTAAATGACAATTCATCAGTTTTCAGTGCGGTATTAGGTAATTATTGGAATTCCCAAACCATTTACAATTAATTTGGAGAAGTAAATAATCAAGGACCTGTAAATAATCCAGAACCTCGTATTCTTTTCTTCAAGAAAGTCCCATAACTGTTTTCTCATAACACCACTGCTTTTGTACACGAGATGTTAAATACAGACATACATTTAAAGATTTTTCGATCGTGATTTTTCGACATATCTATATTTAAACCTGTACAAACAGATATTCAGTCTGAATTTTGAAACGTGAAGCATTCACTGGGAGTGTGGTTTTCTTTGCGGATAGCGACCTCCACAAATGGATTGGGAGCTATGCGTTCTTCTGTTTGTTTCAAATCATCTGTGACCAAAATAAATGTAATTGACGGAAGAACGACTGAAAAAAAGAGTAAATTTTATCTCCCATTAAAGAAAATGTGAATGTCTGAAACATTAAGTTCTGTGATAAAATTGTTATTCATGTAACTGTTGTTAAACATACTGTTTCAGACATGTGGAATCTCTATTTAAATGTTATTGGAAACTGTTTATTATTAACGTCCTTGCAAAATTATGTACTTCAAATTCTAGAGTAAACTTACTTATACAAGGTTTAAGAAGTGTGATTTTAAAAGAAAAATCTGTTGTGATACTTTTGTACTTTCGAATCTTCATGTACCATTCTAGCCATAATAAAGTGTCCAGTGTGTTGGCGAAATGTTTGTATGCTCAATGTTAATAAAGATACAGTCTTGAACATCTTTTGTATTTATGAATTGTCTAGCCACAAATTGGCTTACCACAATTTCCCTAGCCCATTAAAAGAACACAAAATTAATTCCACAATTTAGCATAATGTAAAATATTTAAGGCAATAAGGGTTTGAATGCTGAAAGTAATCAAGACCACAGAGAGAAACAAAAAAATTACCTTTGGGGACTGCGTGAAACTAGTATTACTACATGTTGTTTGGCATTCATCTATGATTTGGAAATCTTTTCTAACGTGACACAGCAAGAAATATACTTCTTTGGAAGAACTTTGTCCAATACTACCAAACACTCAACTTCAAATCTCACATGTAGAAACCCAGTGCATGGAATATTCTTGACTATACATAGATAACCATTTTTTGGCAAACACAGTTGGACAAGATACTTGAAGTACTTAAAGTCAAACATGTTGGTTGAGGAAGTAACCCTCAGAATTAAAATGCGAAGTAGGTAGAGAGAGATTGTCTAAATGATCAAAACTGCAATGAACTGTTCCAGTGACTACAATAACAAAGGCAATGACACAAAATGCAAAATCGAGATGTTACAAGCCATAACTGTAAAACAAGAGGAATAAAGTAGGTAATCTTCATTACATGATACACCGATAATTACATGCATTCGAAACTGTAACAACATTCTAAGAAAATCTTTAACTCTTACAGGAAGAGGTGATTGAAGCTGTGTTGCCACTTTCTCTTAATGAAGAATTCCAAACTGACAAAAAGAATTCCAAGATATTCAACTTCCATGTGCACAACAACTGCGTGCTTGAAATCGAAAGAGGCATCAGAAAGAATGTTATATTAGATGAAAATAAGTTCAGACTTTTAATTGATGATTATCAGTAAAGATAATCTGACAAAACAAATGAATTATTTTCGTGTGTGTAGGGTTCACATGAAATTTCGCCCAGTATCTTGAGCTTTATGTTCTGATCCAAGTGTAAGCGTGAACATAACTGGCCAACATTTTGCGTGAAACGGGGAGAAGTGAATATCTACATGCATTCTTTGAAATTTTGTCTAATGACGTAATATCATTGGGTGCTCTAAATCTCAGTCATAAGACCTAATCAAGAACTACTAGCAAAACAGGTCATTGAGCTTGAGCATTTGGGTCAACTACAGCAAGTCTCGCAAACAGCATGGCAACATAAGATGATCTCACACTGTCTTCATTAACACATCTTGAGTGTTCATTGGCCAGTGAGATATTTCCTGTCTTCAGCACAATACATCAGTGTCCGAAGGTGTTGAGTGGCATAACAATGTGGATGAAGCCACACCAAATAAATCCCTACTCTAATCTGACCAGTTGTGATTAAGTGATGAAACTGGAACAAAAGCATTTGATTCTGACTTCGGAGAGTGAAAAACTTCAGACAGAATATCTATATACGCAATATCTCAATACTATGAGATTGATGCTGCGGACAGCAGTGACCTTGGGTGAGTGCACATGCATCCATGTTATTGCTGGATTTGCTCTCGCTCGAGATTTCTCATGAAGACGTTGTCATTTATGCACTGACTAAACAACTTCATGAAACGACTACACATGGAGTCATATTACAGAGAGAAAAAAATAGTGCATGATAAATATGTTTCCAATGGTTTGTTTTGGATATTTAAATTACTTCAAGGGATTTTAAAAGCACCATACCACAGTTCAGTTGAAATTAAGAAAACATTTTATAAGTTACTAAATATAATAAGACGAATTCCATCAAAGAAGTGGGAATTTTACAGAGATGTTCATTGTGTTGTTGTGGACTTCCAAAAGCATATGATATTGTGAACAGGCAACCAATATCATAAGCACTTGAAAGGGTGTAGGTTTCCAGATAACTAGTAAAACTAACACAAGCATGTATACAAGAATCAACATGCACAGTGAAAGTGAATGGAAAGATGTTAGAGAGATTCAAGGTGAAGATGGAGTGCGGCAGGGAGACTCTCTCTCCCCCCTTTTTGTTTAATATGGTTCAGGAAAGAGAACTGAGAAAAGTAACAAGCCTGAAGATAGGAATATCACTGTGTAGAATGATCAGCACTCTGTCCGAGTCAGATGATGTAGTTTTAATGGCACACAACGAGCGAGATCTAGTTCAGATGGCAATAGTGTTAATGGAAGAGAAAATGAGAGCAGGCTTGAAGATAATGTGGATAAGACCAAATACCTCATTGTGAAAAGAAAGAATCGTGACAGAACTTTGGATGTAGATGGTAATATATTTGAGAGGGTAAAAGAGTTCAAATGTCTTGGGGTAGTACTCAGTGAAAGGAATAAGACGTTTAGGATATAAAGGCAGGAATCAAGTCAAAATTTGCCCTCTGAAAGCTGCTGAAGCCCAGCTTCTGTTGAGGTCCACAAAGACCAGGATCTACAGGACAGTAATAAAACCTGTAGCCCTATACAGAGCAGAAACCTGGAGTGTGACGCAAAAGATAGAAAGAAAAATCCTGACAATTCAGAACGCTGTTCTGAGACAGATTTTTGGGTCAGTGAAGGATGGAGTTGACTGGAGGACGAGGAAAAACCGTGAATTGTAGGACTTGTACAAGTCACTGGACATTGTGGCTGTGATTACAGAGAGGAGAATGATGCCTCAAGAAGGCCAGACCACCAGGCAGGTGGTGAAGGAAGACATCAGAGCCAACAGACTGAGGGGAAGATCATGGCTGAGGTGGACTAATGGAATTAGAGAGGATATGTGTATCATGGGCCTAACTGTAGAAGACTAAATAGACTGACGAAAATGGAGGAGCCTGATTGTCAAGGCCAAAAACTGACTGCAGTTTGTGTGGCAAACCTAGTAAATAAGTAAATTACTGTGCATTTCAAAATGATTTTGTCATTTGATAGATAATAGGACAGGCTGTAGTTTCCTCCAGTCGACTGCAATGAAAATGCAGACTGTTCCATTTGCAGCTCTGAATTTTCGAAGGCTGGCGTGTAAGACCATGATAATGGACATTAGTGCTGGATCCAATTTTTACTGCTGCTGATTGCTTCTTTCTGAAATGGAAACAACAGTTATAGTAAATTGCTCCACAAAGTTTACCCTGTTTTCTTTTTATGGATGGTGATCCTTCATTGTTCACTACAACATGTGAAATTAAGTGGCAGATCATGTTCTCAATATTTTCTGGATCACTGAAGAAGTCATCACTGGAGACAAGCAATATCTCCATATTCGGCGAAATATTGCCAATTCCACAACTTTTCTTTTGTGTGTCTATGTGGATTTGACAATAATATGTAAACACCAAAAAGTCAACGTATTACCATGCCTGATACGGTATAGGAATCCCTTTGGCATTCAAAACAGCTCCCAGTCATCTCAGAATGGATACATACAGGTTATGTATGGTTTTAAAGGTAATATTGTACCCTATTTCCTCCAAAATAGTTGCAAGTTAAGGTAATGACAGTGGAGCTGTATAGCAATCACGCATCCTCACAAAGCTAGACCACAAGCCCTCAATAACATTGAGATCTGGTGACTGCAGTGGCCAGGAGAGACACAGCAATTCATCCTCTTGCTCACAAAATCACTCCTTGACTGTGTGTGCAGGGGCCATGCCATCTTGGAACACAGCGTCATATTGGAGAACAAATATATTAGCATGAGACAGAAATGATCAGCCGAAATGGTCACATAATCCTTGGCAATGTCGCAACGTTGCAGAGTAGCCACGGGGCTGCAGAATACCACAATATAACTGCCCAAATCATCATAGAACCTGCGTCTTATTTCAGTCTTGGGATGTGGACTTGGCCAGAAGAGTGGGACTCAACTGACGAAATGACTTTCTTCTGTTATTCCATAGTCCAGGTTGTATGGCTTTGACACCATGTTTTCCTGTTACGAGCATTTGCATCACTGACGTGTGATTTTGGAATTCCAGCTCGCCCTTCAAATCACAACTTACAGAGCTCCCTTCACGTTATTTTTGTGGGACAGTCAGTTCTGCAGTGATTTTGCATCTGATGTCCTCTTATTTTTCGTCCCAATCGTCTTCAATGACTGTCCATCACGATTACTCCTCACACTCTTCCGTCGGCATTGTTACTCAACGGATGATGTATTGGCATGCGTTTCTCGCCCTGTTTCCGTATTTTTATCCAACCCCCCATACAGTGTGATTATCATTATGGAATTTAAGTAGAGTCTGAGAGTTTTTTTGTGTGTTCATCAAGAGACGAAATAATCGAGATGGGTGCAAATAATATCAGTCTGTAATAATTCAGGCCGAAGCCACAGACTTCTATGTTGCCAACGAATCCAATATAGCAGCAAAAATTGTTTATCGCCTGGAGCTCTGTCTGGACCAGTGGTCGTAAAACTGCAGCTCGCGGGTTGCATGCAAACCTAATTAAGTACACGTGTGGCCCACGTTTCTCAGCCATATCTGTATTTTATGGCATCACATCTAGCAGTTTTTTTTTTTCATCAGTCTTCTGACTGGTTTGATGTGGCCCACCATGAATTACTCTCCTGTGCTAACCTCTTCATCTCAGAGTAGCACTTACAACCTACGTCCGCAATTATTTGCTGGATGTATTCCAATCTCTGTCTTCCTCTACATTTTTGCCCCCTACAGCTTCCTCTAGTACCATTCTCTCATGTCTTAACAGATGTCCTATCTTCCTGTCCCTTCTACTTATCAGTGTTTTCCACATGTTCCTTTCCTCTCCAATTCTGTGCAGAACCTCCTCATTCCTTACCTTACCAGTCCACCTAATTTTTAACATCCATATGTAGCACCAGATCTCAAATGCTTCAATTATCTTCTGTTCTGGTTTTCCCACAGTCCATATTTCACTACCATAGAATGTTGTACTCCAGACATACATTCTCAGAAATTTCTTCCCCAAATTAAGGCCAATATTTGATATTAGTAGACTGGTCTGTTTGCCATTGCTAGTCTGCTTTCTATGTCCTCCTTGCTCCATCTGTCATTGGTTATTTTACTGTCTAGGTAGAAGAATTCCTTAACTTTATCTACTTTGTGACCATAAAGCCTGATGTTAGTTTTCTCACTGTTCTCATTTCTACTACTTCTCATTACCTTTGTCTTTCTTCGATTTACTCTCAATCCATACTCTGTACTCATTAGACTGTTCATTCTGTTCCGCAGATCATGTAATTCTTCTTCACTTTCACTTAAGATAGCAATGAGATCAGCGAATCGTATCATTGATATTCTTGCACCTTGAATTTTAATTCCACTCCTGAACTATTCTTTTATTTCCATCAGTGCTTCCTCGATGAACAGATTGAACAGTAGGGGTGAAAGGCCACATCCTTGTCTTACACCCTTTGTAATACAAGCTTTTCGTTCTTGGTCGTCCACTCTTATTATTCCCTCTTGGCTCTTGTACATATTGTATATGACCCTGTAGCTTACCCCTACTTTTTTTCAGATTTTCAAACATCTTACACAATTTTACAGTGTCGAATGATTTTTCCCCAGAATCAAATCCTATGAACGTGTCTTGATTTTTCTTTAGTTTTGCTTCCATTATTAACCGCAACATCAGAATTGCCTCTCTCGTGCCTTTACCTTTCCTAAAGCCAAACTGATCGTCATGTATCTTTGGTGTGACGTCATAAGCGAGTGACTGCGTGTGAGATCGCTCTCCAACTTTTTATACACTCCTGGAAATGGAAAAAAGAACACATTGACATCGGTGTGTCAGACCCACCATACTTGCTCCGGACACTGCGAGAGGGCTGTACAAGCAATGATCACACGCACGGCACAGCGGACACACCAGGAACCGCATACGGAGCTCCATCGCAGTCTTTAACACTGGTAGCATGCCGCGACAGCGTGGACGTGAACCGTATGTGCAGTTGACGGACTTTGAGCGAGGGCGTATAGTGGGCATGCGGGAGGCCGGGTGTACGTACCGCCGAATTGCTCAACACGTGGGGCGTGAGGTCTCCACAGTACATCGATGTTGTCGCCAGTGGTCGGCGGAAGGTGCACGTGCCCGTCGACCTGGGACCGGACTGCAGCGACGCACGGATGCACGCCAAGACCGTAGGATCCTACGCAGTGCCGTAGGGGACCGCACCACCACTTCCCAGCAAATTAGGGACACTCTTGCTCCTGGGGTATCGGCGAGGACCATTCGCAACCGTCTCCATGAAGCTGGGCTACGGTCCCGCACACCGTTAGGCCGTCTTCCGCTCACGCCCCAACATCGTGCAGCCCGCCTCCAGTGGTGTCGCCACAGGCGTGAATGGAGGGACGAATGGAGACGTGTCGTCTTCAGCGATGAGAGTCGCTTCTGCCTTGGTGCCAATGATGGTCGTATGCGTGTTTGGCGCCGTGCAGGTGAGAGCCACAATCAGGACTGCATACGACCGAGGCACACAGGGCCAACACCCGGCATCATGGTGTGGGGAGCGATCTCCTACACTGGGCGTACACCTCTGGTGATCGTCGAGGGGACACTGAATAGTGCACGGTACATCCAAACCGTCATCGAACCCATCGTTCTACCATTGCTAGACCGGCAAGGGAACTTGCTGTTCCAACAGGACAATGCACGTCCGCATGTATCCCGTGCCACCCAACGTGCTCTAGAAGGTGTAAGTCAACTACCCTGTCCCCCATTGAGCATGTTTGGGACTGGATGAAGCGTCGTCTCACGCGGTCTGCACGTCCAGCACGAACGCTGGTCCAACTGAGGCGCCAGGTGGAAATGGCATGGCAAGCCGTTCCACAGGACTACATCCAGCATCTCTACGATCGTCTCCTTGGGAGAATAGCAGCCTGCATTGCTGCGAAAGGTGGATATACACTGTACTAGTGCCGACATTGTGCATGCTCTGTTGCCTGTGTCTATGTGCCTGTGGTTCTGTCAGTGTGATCATGTGATGTATCTGACCCCAGGAATGTGTCAATAAAGTTTCCCCTTCCTGGGACAATGAATTCACGGTGTTCTTATTTCAATTTCCAGGAGTGAATATTTTTAGGTTTCAGATACATATTTTAACGGTTTTTGTGATAGTATTTACTGTATAAGTGACTTATTAGTGGTTTCTTCATTCACCTCTGCCTTTCTTGTGTTAAAACCTGATATTTGTGAGTGTTTCGTATCGAGCAACGTAACCTCTTACCTGTGTTTACATTCCGCGCTGACCAGTTGTAGCTGTAGCGGCGCATCGAAAGCTAAGTACTAAGTAATTGCTTGTGTATATTGGTTTATTTAGGAACTTTAGTAGTCTTCAACCGGAGTTTTTTGTGTTTTGTGGTGAAATAATTTCAGAAGAACCTTTTGGGAACTGTTTTCAGCTTCATTACTATGTCAGACGTTTGATTCTCTTTCTGTATTAGTCTTTTGTTATATTCTCATTTGTTGTTGATTAATACTGTTAATAATAGTAGTTCCTTGCCTTGTAGAGTAAGTTTGTGATTATTGTAGTCAGGTTTTTAACATCTTCTTATTGTGGTAGCGGAACTTAGTAAAAGTAAAATTTTACCATGAGTGAGAAGTGTGGGCTTTGCCGTAGGTTCATGAGTAGTGGATTGCGGTGTGAGACTTGTAAGAAGTATTTTCACTGGGGGGAATGCAGTGGGGAAGCCAGTGGACATTCTGGTGATAGAGGAGCAGGAGCGTAAGATCTGTGCCCTTTAGGTGCAGTTGCAAAACGCACAGGAGGAGCTAGATAGGATGAGGAGGGAGAAGGGGGTTGGGGAATGGGAGCTGGCTGTTGGCAAGAGATCTGCTAGGAGAAGAAGATTTTCAGATAGTTTTACTATTGGTGTTTACAATAGATATGACCAGCTGTCAGAGTCTAGTGGAGAGGAATCTCTAGTAGCTGTAGATGTAAGAAGTATGCAGCAGACTTCAGTAGTTACGGTGGCTAGAACAGTTGCAAAGTCGAAGAGGAAGAAGAAGGTTCTGCTGTAAGGTAGTTCTCATGGCAGAGGTTGTAGGCCAACAGTTGCAGGAAGTGCTGGGGAGCGAGTACCAGGTCACCAGCATTGTGAAGCCTAACGCAGCATTGGCTCAGGTGACTGTTAACATAGGGAGGTTATGTACGGATTTTACTAAATAGGATCAGGTAGTGATTGTGGGTGGGGCTGGTAATAGTATTGATAGGGATGGGGTGCATGACATAGATGGTGACCTGGAAAAGATAGCCACTCAGACTGGCAACACGAATGTGCGTTTCGTGGAACTGTTTCAGTGTCACGATCGACCTCATCTTAATACAGCAGCCAGGCGTAATATCATGAGACTTTGGAGTACGCTGATGACAGAAAGCATTGGTCACATTTCAGTGGTGTCGGTGGAGTCCATCAGCAGGACGGGTTTCACTAGACATGGCCTGCACCTCAATAGGTATGGGAAGGGGAGGTTGGCAAAGTGACAGCATAGGTGGGGTGGGTGGGATCACTCATGGGAAAATTCCTGCAGTAGTGTGTGTTAGAGCTGCACCTTTTTTAGACTGAAGTCAGCTGATAGGTATTCCTGCTTAAGGGAAGTCTCTCTAACAAAGGAACCACTTTCGACAAAGCTTAGGTATCCGAGTAATGAGGGAATTAGTATATTTCATCAAAATATACAAGATATGAGAGATAAAGTTAGTGAACTGCTTATAGATGTTGACTCTGAAATTATTGGTATATCTGAACACTTCTTAAATAAGTAGATAATTCAGAGGCTTCCTTTACCAGGATACAGGTTGGCTGGCAGCTTTTCGAGGAGCTCTTTGCGGTGTGGGGGGTAGCCATGTATGTGAAAAACGGCATCCCATTTGAGTCAATTGATGTTTCAAAGTACTGCATTGAAAAGGTGTTTGAATGTTGTGCAGTTGTGGTTAAATTTAACGGAGCTAAACTTGTAACTGTTGTTATTTATATATCCCCAGACTCCGATTTCACAACATTTTTGCTAAAGCTAGAGGAGGTTCTTGGTTCACTTTATAGGAAATACAAAAAGTTAGTTAGTGGTGACTTCAATATTAATTGTATAAGTGATTGTGCAAGGAAGAGGATGCTGGTAGACCTCCTTAATTCATATAATCTTATGCAAACCGTATTATTTCCAACGAGAGTGCAAGAGAACAGTAGAACAACCATAGACAACATTTTTGTTCATTCCTCATTACTAGAAGGGCATTCTGTTAGCAAAAAGGTGATACACAGATTTTAACTCTAAAAGATTTTTGTGCTGCAACAGGTGTTAAATATAGTCATTAGCTGTTTAGGAAAGCTGATCCAGTTGCTGTAGAGACCTTAGTAAACCTAATCAAGGAACAAGAGTGGCAAGATGTTTATAGCGCTGATACTGTAGACGATAAATACAATGCTTTTCTCAAGATTTTTCTCGTGCTCTTTGTAGGTTGCTTTCCGTTAGAACGTTCAAAACAGGGTACTAGCACAAACAGGCAGCCTTGTAGAACAAAGTGGCAATTATATCAAAACGTTAGAAACAGTCAAAATCTAATTGCAGCAGCCCAATTACAAACTGTATTGTAAGGTGCTTAAAAACGTTATTAGGAAGGCAAAAAGTATGTGGTATGCAGATAGAATAGCTAAGTCTCAGGATAAAATTAAAACCATATGGTCAGTCGTAAAGGAAGTGGCTGGTCTGCAGAGACAGGTCGAGGATATAGAATCAGTGCGTAGTGGGAATGTCCGTATCACTGATAAGTCGCATATATGTACAGTATTTAATAATCACTTTCTGAATATAGCAGGTGAACTAAATAGAAACCTAGTCCCAACAGGGAATCATATAGCGCTCCTAGAAAAAAAGTGTTCCGGGACTGTTACCTGAAATGCTCCTCGATGATACTGACAAGAGGGAGATTGAGTTAATAATTAAATCACTAAAGACCAAGAACTCTCTGGATATGACCTGGTATCTAGCAGAATACTGAAGTATTGTTCTATGTATGTTAGCCCAGTACTTAGCCATATCTGTAACTTTTCCTTTAGGAGTGGTCGGTTTCAGGACTGATTAAAGTACTCGGTAGTGAAGCCACTTCATAAAAAGGGAGACATTGATAATGTTGACAATTTTAGACCTATTTCTATGCCATCGGTGTTTGCTAAAGTTATCGAGAAGGTTGTATATACAAGGTTACTGGAGCATTTAAATACACACAATTTGCTGTCAAATGTTCAGTTTGGTTTTAGAAATGGTTTAACAACTGAAAATGCTATATTCTCTTTTCTCTGTGAGGTTTTGGACGGATTAAATAAAAGGTTGCGAACACTAGCTGTTTTCTTTGATTTAACGAAAGTTTTTGACTGTGTTGACCACAAAATATTATTGCAGAAGTTGGTCCATTATGAAGTAAGGGGAGTAGCTTACAATTGGTTCGCCTCTTATTTTAAGAACAGAAAGCAGAAGGTAATTCTCCGCAATATTGAGAGTGGTAGTGATGTTCAGTCCTAATGGGGCACTGTTAAGTGGAGCGTTCTCCAAGGGTCGGTGCTGGGGCCACTGCTTTTTCTTATTTATATAAATGATATGCCTTCTAGTGTTACAGGTGATTCAAAAATATTTCTGTTTGCTGATGACACCAGCTTGATAGTGAAGGATCTTGTGTGTGATATTGAAACAGTATCAAATAATGTAGTTCATGAAATAAGTCTGTGGCTTGTGGAAAATAATTTGATGCTAAATCACAGTAAGACTCAGTTTTCACAGTTTCTAACTCACAACCCAACAAGAACTGATATTTTGATCAGACGGAATGGGCATATTATAAGTGAGACGGAACAGTTCAAGTTCCTAGGCGTTCGTATAGATAGTAAGCTGTTGTGGAAATCCCATGTCCAGGATCTTGTTCAGAAACTAAATGCTGCTTTATTTGCCGTTAGAACAGTATCTGAAATAAGTGACACTTCAACACGAAAAGTAGTCTACTTCGCATATTTTCAGACGCTTATGTCGTATGGTATTATTTTTTGGCGTAATTCTTCTAATTCAAAAAGGGTATTTTGGGCTCAAAAACGGGCTTTTCGAGCTATATGTGGTGTAAGTTTGAGAACCTCTTGTCGACCTCTATTCAATAGTCTGGGAATTCTGACATTGCCCTCACAGTTAATACGAGGCAGAAATCCAATCTGCATGTGGAATGCACTTCCTTGACGCTTGTGCAGAAAGGAGTGCAGTATTCTGCTGCATCCATTTTCTACAAGCTACCACAAGAGCTCAAAAATCTTAGTAGTAGCCCAAACTCCTTTCAGTCTAAACTGAAGAGTTTCGTCATGGCTCACTCCTTCTATTCTGTCAAGGAGCTCCTGGAAGAGCTAAAAAATTAAGCAAATTCCAGTGTTACATTCTTGATTTTCTTTATTTAAACTTACGACTTGTCACCTGAATATGTTTTTTTATATTTCATTTTATCTGTTTCTCATATCGTGTTGCAATTTCATGTATTGACTCGTGCCATGACCATGAAGACTTCTCCTTAATTTGGTCCCATGGAACAAGAAATAAATAAATAAATAAAATAAATGTAGGGCATCCTCAATTTTATTTTCCATTCTTCTGTGTAGTATTATTGTAGGCTTCTTGGACGCATGAGTTGTTAAGCTGGGTGTGCAATAAATCTCGCACTTGTCAGCTCTTGCCGTGTTTGGAATTGTGTGGATGATGCTTTTCCGAAAGTCACATGGTATGTCGCCAGACTCATACATTCTACACATCAACGTGAACTGTCGTTTTGTTGCCATTTCCCCCAATGATTTTAGATAATCTATCTGCCTTATTTGATATTAAGTCCTCCAAAGCTCTTTTAAATTCTGATTCTAATACTGGATCCCCTCTCTCTTCTAAATCGACTCCTGCTTCTTCTTCTACCACATCAGACAAATCTTCATCCTCATAGTGGCTTTCAATGTATTATATCTACCTATCCGTCCTCTCTTCTGCATTTAACTCTGGAATTCCCGCTGCGCTCTTAATGTTATCTTCCATGCTTTTAATGGCACCGAAGGTTGTTTTACCTTTCCTGTATGTTGAGTCTGTCCTTCCGACAATTATTATTTCTTCGATGTATCCACATTTTTCCTGCACTTTCTATTTATTTATTTCCTCAGCGACTTGTATTTCTGTATTCCTGAGTTTGCCAGAACATTTTTGTCCCTCCTCCTTTCATCAATCAATTGAAGCATTTCTTTTGTTACCCTTGTTTTCTTAGAATTAACTTGTTTGTAACTTCTGTGATGGTCCTTTATAGAGATGTACATTCTTCTTCAACTACACTGTCTACTGAGCTATTCCTTATTGTTGAATCTATAACCTTAGAGAACTTCAACCACATCTCGTCATCCCTTAGTACTTCTGTATCCCACTTCTTTGCGTATTGATTCGTCCTGACTAATGTCTTAAACTTCAGTCTAGTCTTCATCACTACTATATTGTGATCTGAGTCTATATCTGCTCCTGGGTACACCTTATGATCCAGTATCTGGTTTTGGAACCTCTGTCCGATCATGATATTATCTAACTGAAATCTTCCCATATCACCCAGCCTTTTCCAAGTATACCTCCTCCTATTGTGATTCTTGAACAGAGTATTCTCTATTACTAGCTGAAACTTGTTACAGAACTCAATTAGCCTTTCTCCTCTCTCATTCCTTGTACCAAGACCATATTCTCCTGTAACTTTTTCTTCTACTCCTTCCCGTAAAACTACATTCTAGTCCCCCATGACTATTAGATTTTCATCCCCCTTTACATACTATATTACCTGTTCAGTATCCCCATACACTTCCTCTCTTCATCTTCAGCTTGTGACATCGAAATATATACCTGAACTATCGTTGTCAATGTTGGTTTGTTGTCGATTCTGATACGAACGACCCTGTCACTGCAGTATTCACAGTAACACACTCTTGACCAGAACGCCTTGTATTATTTTCACTTCACTTCTCTGACCCCTACTATATCTAGATTGAGCCTTTGCATTTCCCTTTTCAGTTTTTCTAGTGTCCCTATCACGTTCAAGCTTCTGACATTCCACACCCAAATTTGTATAATGTTATCATTGGTTATTCAATCTTTTTCTCATTGTAACCTCTCCTCCCCCTTGGCAGTCCCCCCTGGTAGTTCCAAATGGAGGACAATTCAGGAATATTTTGCCAATGTAGAGATAATCATGAGACCTCTTCAATTACAGGATAACATGTCCTGTGGATACACGTCATGTGTCTTAAATGCAGTGGTTTCCATTGCCTTCTCCATCCTCATGTCGATGATCATTGCTGGTTCTTCCACCTTCAGAGGCAGTTTCTCATCCCTAGGACAAGAGAGTGCCCTGAACCTCTGTCCACTCCACCGCCTTCTTTGACAAGGCTGTTGGCAGAATGAGAGCGACTTCTTATGCTAGAAGTCTTCGGCCGCGATTGTCAAAATGTAAGCAGTGGCAGGATTCAAACCCAGTACTGAAGATGTTTTGATTATGTATTAAAGACGCTACCCCTAGACCACAGGTGTGCAGCTAACAGCCAAATCCAAAAATATCATCTAAGAGTGTAGCTTTCCTTTTCAGAAGGAAATATAAAAAATTGCTTGCTGAGATGATAATATTTCATTACGTGCTTCACCTGTAAAGTCCTGAAGGTTGGTCTGAAGTCTGATTTTATTGAAACTGATATTCACAAGCAATGACCCAAATAAGTCGAAAATACAGAGAAAACTTTTATTTTCATTTTTACATATATTTTATATATATGGTATCATATGTGATACCTGCAGTCCATATTAATACAAAATAATACATATGAGTTTTACAACGAAATTATTCTTAACATATAAAATAATCCTGTTTTTGTGTGAGAAACGCAACATAAGTTCAAATTCACTTTGTGTGAAAAAGAGCAAAACAATTTCTTTCAGATATAAAGCACAGAAACATTTGACATGTGCTACATCATGCAAGCATTAACCTCTACAACCCTCTAATCTGCATTTTGATGCATTTTTCTGTATGTTGTTAATCATCTGAGGCAAGTGCTTAGCATTTGATAACCTGATTGGCAAAGATGGTAAAGCTTTTGGTGCCCTTGCCCAATTTACTGGTGGACCATCATCATCATCATCATCATCATCATCATCATTGCTCGAGTCTGATCTTTACTCATTTTCTGGCACGCCATAGAAAATAAGATTTTGTGCAACATCAAGCTTGAAGGCTCGACACTGAATGATGCCTTTTGTCATAAATTTATTAGTTTGCATTGCTTGCCTATATTCTAGCCAAGCTGCTACAACAGCAAAATCTGTGAAGTGGTGGATCATACATACTGTCCATCTGTTAGTTCTGCTTGTCATTGGGTATTTTCCCACTACCCTATCCAGGAGATCCACACCACCCATATATTTGTTATATTTGGTAACTCCATTTGGCCTAGGAATTTGGACATTAACTGTATCTTTCTTTGACCAATGTTGAATTTCGACAGTGGGATGAACACCAAAAGCAGAAGATGCAACGTAAATAGATTTATTGTCAAACCATTTCATTGCAGGTATTTTTTCATCACTCCTTATAACCTGATCAAAAGAACCTCTGCCTTCGCTTTTAAAATTTAAATCTCTCTTGAAATATACAGCTTTTGGAAGACAATTAGCCATGATAGTCCCAGCTGCTAAGATTGGCCCATGAGTTAGGAGACTATCTAGTAAGGGGACAGATGTGAAGTATCTGTCAATGTATATTAGTGACCCATGTGGCAAGGAATCTGAAAGCTTCAGAATAAAACGCCCTCCAGTATCAAGGTTCTCAGGTACTGGAATTTTTACAGACGTAATATCTTTATCCTTTCCTTGGTGTAGCAAAAAGTCAAGTGATATACCATTGGATGTAGCTAGCACAAAGTTCTTCAAGCCAACTGGGTGAGGTTTACCCCTAACATACTGTCTTGTTCTTACTTGACCTGTAAACTGTGTCATCTGCTCATCTATAAATGTATGAGTTTGTTGAGGATGATTTCGAAATGCATTTCTTAATCTGTCAAGAAGTGGTGATATCTTCCAATAACTATCACTTCGTTTGGTTTCCTCTAATACAGCATTGTCATTAACTAGTTTCAGATTAGTTCTTATCAGGTAAAATCTGTCCCTGCTAATTGTATCTGCCATCAGTGGATAACGTGTTCACCTTTCCCAACACATTCTCAATTCTAGGGAACCCCAGCAATGCAGTCAGCATACTAACCCCCCAAAACTTTCTTAATTCTGCTTCTCTCCGTCCATTGAGTTTACTGTTAGTGTATGACGTAAATTTATATAATAAGCCATATCATCAAACAACGTGTGGTCAATATATTGTGTGAAATATTCAAATGGTGAGTTCACAGTTGGAATTTCAGGTGTTGCAAATTCTGGTACTTCAGGATTAAACCTAGAAATTAGAATAAAATAACATAAATCTTTGCAAACTGTGCGTTAAATGTGCCATACAAATTTGTATCTACACCGTTGTATTTACTCCGTCGTTTAGCTCCATTTTGCACCTCTGCGTTGGATCTCACCCAAAGGTACCCCATCGTCATCTGATTCAGATGATGACTCATCAGCTACTGGAGTTTGTGATCTGACAGCTATATCAACCTCATCTTCTTCTTCAGACAGCTCAAATGCAGAAATATTTTGATCTTCCACAGCCAAAGTTTCGCTATTTCTTCATCAGTTAGACCTACAGCACGGAAAAGTGGGATTACTGGTTCATTATTTTCATTAAAGTCATACAACAAATACCCAATATATTTACATGCAAGGGAAATACGTAATTTAATACAGGATAACGATAGCAAACAGAAGAACATATAGCAAAAAATGAAGAGACAAACAAACACACGCGCCACTATAACAAAGTAAACAATGACAGGAGATTTGTACTAATAGAGGGATCAGGTATGACACCTCCAGTTAAGTAGATAATTTTGTTCATGAAGAGTAGTTTCTCGGTAGAGATATTTATTTACAGGATAAATGAATCATTTGCGAATATAAACATGCTTCTAAATATGTGAAATTGCAAAAGATAAGACTATTTACCTTTTTTAATTCCCGACATGATGCATGCCGTCGTAACACTCACATTCCAGCTGCTGCTGCCACCTATTGATGGCGTGAAGACGTTTAAACAAATTGCGAACATAACGTACTGAATCTATACTCTGTGATACCGGCAGACGCTCTCGCTAAAGCGGTCGAAAAACTCGTAAATTTTTTTTAGACTAGAGGTATCACTTATGATTCCTGCGGACGCAAGAGGATAATTTCAAATGACATTGGTGAATTCAGATGTGAGCTTAAATAAAGTTGGCCGCTTACCTCAGGAGCAAAGAGAGAAATTGTGCTAACATTGCAGGGATAGAGGATGCGAGAGGGGAATGTTTTGCTGTTTGCCGCCAGTACTGACTACAGATGGGCGTGTGATACTAGTACCGATCAGCTGCTGTGGTATAAATTTTGACATGGAAGTAATATGGATTGATGAATGCGCATTATGAGAATCTTCAAATGTCACACTTATTTGTAGCAAGAACATTGAATTAATTAAGGCTGTTGTAGTGCAATGCAGTGAACAGAAGATAACTGTCATTTAAAACATTTATCAAACGTTTGTGGTGGTATCCAATATTAAGTAGGACATATTAATATAAGTACAAATACTATTGTAAATTAAAATCATTCACACACTGTGAAACTAGCAACTACTTCACCATGCAAGCATAATGTGACAACTGTTAGATCGCCGATATTGGTAGCAATCTGAAGTAGACCACAGTTGACACAACGAGTTCAGAATTGTGTTGACCTTCAACAATAAGTGCTTAGGGGCCGGCAGACAACTTACTGAGCCCTTCCTATAACTAATTTCCGTACATTCATCTTCTAATGAATAATGAGACAGCAGCCGTTTTATTAATGTGCAGCAACAACACTATCAGCTGACTCTATATTCGTTTTATGTAATGGCAACCAATTCCGGAGATAGTCCACCATCTTCAGGCCCCTTTCAACATTAATTGATGACGATTTCAGTGGACATCATCGCCATATTTCTAATAACAGGAGCAAAACCACCGGTGTCTGCTGAACTTTTTACTTATTCTGCAACCACTGGCACCAAAACAAAAAGTTCCGCGGACGTCGGTGGCTTCTGCTCCCTTTACTAGAGATACAGTGTCCGCTGAAAGCATCATCACCCATGTTGCAGAGGGGCCTGAAGATAGTCTGTTGCGCCCCAGAAACTGGTTGGAATTAAATGAAACTAATACACAGAGCTGATAGTGTTTTATGCACTTAATAAACTAATGTGTTGGGGGTTCCTTACACACTGCTTTATGTAGTTTACCAATGAATAATAAGATAGGAAGATATGCCTCCTGAGGTGCGTTTAAACAAGATCAGCATTGGCTTTTGAGGAAAAAAGCTTGACAACCAGTGGTCTAGCCCAAATAAGTGGTGAGATGTGCAAGTGCTTGTGTGACAATTCCTGTCAAAGTGCGCCGGAAATTTTTAGTAATTCAGTTTGAACTGAAGTAAGATTTCGATGGACGTTATACAAGGGTCGTTTTTTCAACCTCCGATAGGCTATAAATGAAAGACAAGTTCATAGAAAGCAATTATTTTACTACCAAAAGTTTTGTACACTTATGGTTACTTTTCAACATAATCACCGAACAGGTTGAGACATTTATCGTACCTGTGAACAAGTTTTGGAATACTCTCTTGAAAAAAATACTGCCGCAAATGATTTCAGATGAGCATTGACGTTGTTTTTACGATCTTCGTTGGTTTGAATGTGAATTTGGATGCATCTATTGTTGTGATTGTCGTTTTGCTCCCGGTGTGTAGCATTGGATCCAACTTTCATCTCCAGTAACAATTGATTTCAAAAAGTTCTCTCCTTGTTCGTGGTAGCAGTCAAGGAAATTCAAAGCTGACGCCATTCGGTGACAGCGTCCGTCAACATTTTTTGAACCCACCGAGCACAAAGTTTTTTGTAGCCTAAACGTTCAGTAAAGATAAAGTGCACGGCAGATTTTGAAACGTCCGGGATTTCCGTAGACAAAGCAGTTATGGTGAATGTACGATTTTCTCTAATCATTATTCTTTATTCAGTGAACGAAGAAAAGTATTGTCGATTTGTATCCGATGGTGAAGTGTTGCGCTTAAGCCAATCAGTGCTGTATCCTATGCATAGTATGATAGAATAAGAAGATTGGTGGAAACAGTGAGGAGGCCACTTTAAATATACAGGACGAGTCCGTGATAATGTTACAAACTTTCAGGGCTGATAGGAAAGGGTAAACATATCAAACTGTGGTAAGAGATCTTGGTCCGGAACCAGTCTAGTCGAAACTTACAACGAAGATTGTTCTGATATCTTTGACATGAACTTTTCTACAGCAGACTCTTTGTTCTTCATATTTTGAGAGGAAATCGTATGGACCAATACCTTTCGCCTCAGTCGTTTCCAGACTACAGTCTATTACCTCAAATTGATACATTTACACTTCTCCCACATCCCTGGAAGTTTGTAACATCATCTGAAATCAATCTGTGTATAGAAAAATGTATTAGGTATTACAAAGGATCATAGCAAAGGAACTAAAAGTCAAATACACAAAGACACTAAAGATATATACATCACTTGTGTGTAAGAAAGGTAGGACTTTGTTATAGCGAAGCAGCAGAATTAGGCAAAACGAGATGCTAGAAGTGGGGAAGACGCAGAGGATGGCGGATGTGTTGGGTCGTGAATACGATTTTATGTTTTGTCATTGTAGTACAAACATGGATGAAAATGTAACCGATGGAAGAACGCTCGTCGCAAAAGACAGTCTCCGTGTGACGATTCGAGCATGAGTATGGAGGTGCAATAGTGCGAACATTCGAAAACTGTTTCCGTCTTCATACACTGAATGGAGCGTTAGTAGCACTATGAACTAATGTGAAGTAGCTCGTGGTCATCGTATAGAGCCTATAATATGCGGTGGAACTCTGTGAAAACCACACGTGATTGGCTTCAATACTTTGTGCAACAGGTAATGTTTAATGTCTCAATGATGGACTGTCTGATGATCAAGATACACTTGTCGACTGGACATCAAACACATTTTTAAATTACTAGAAACAGCTCTACGCATCTGCTCGTGAATTGTTTATCCATCTCCAAAAGCGCCTTTTCATAATGCAGATTAAATGTCCGTCAAAAGGTAAGGGGTCTGTGGGACGCATCATGCAGTAGTCATTGTCGCCAAAGGTGCTGCATCGCCGAGATCACCAAGGAGTGAATAATATCCGTCAAATAGGAAAGAATCAGACAAATGCCCAACACGTCAACAATTGGTTACTCAGTTTATTCAGCTAATATAATGTATACAGTAATTGACTTCAAATCTGTGGAATACCAGCTTGTATGAAACCTGACCTGAGGAAACGAAATGAAACTTCACAGGTTGAGAGCGTATGTGTTGTTTCAGTGACTACGAAATCGAGCGAAATTTAAAAAGAATTTGGCAGTTTGAGCCCACTTAGCAGCTTGACATTCCACCCTTATGACCTGAACGAATGCTCTCATTCAGTTGAGAAATGTGTCTTAAAGCAGTTGTATTCTCTCCTGAAGCAAAATGACCCACAACTGTTGTAAATAGTCCGTGACATCCTGGATAATGCCACAGGGTAGAGTTGACCTCCGAGCTGGTTCCACACATGTTCTATCGAGGATAGATGGGGATTTTGCTGGCCACAGGAACATCTCATGCTGACAGTTCATAGAGACATGTATCGTGTGTGAACAAGTAATGTCCCGTTGACAAATGGCACCACATTTCTGTCGCATTGAAGTAACCCAACTGTGTCCTCTGAAACATTGGAAGAATGGACTACTGCCCATGTTGTTGCCATACTCGCCAACGATGGTCGTTGGGGGTAGTGCAGAAACACAATCTCTGAACACCATGTGATGTCATTAATCACCACTCCATGGTTCCCAGTCGTGGCACCAATCGAAACGCAGCTGTGTGATGTGATGTTAATGGCACCCTATGCCTGGGACATTAATTCCCTAGTCTGGCTGCAGCTAGTCTCAAACCAACGGTGTGGGAAGATAAGGAATATTGAAAGAATATTGAAGAAAGTGCATTACTTGTTCTCGGACAGCAGGCGCAGATGTGAAGGGCTTACGATGTGTCTGAATCACATTATGGAGATTCCCTCTTGCCATTATCAGACGTGGTCAGCCGGAACCTTAACAGCGAGTACGCTTGCCCTCATTTCTCCATGCAGTCCAACACTGGGCCACTGTCACTACTGCACGACACACAAACGTGGATACTGCACGATTCGACCATCTGGACGAATAGAGACCCACAGTATGGCCTTTTCTTAAACTCTGTCACTTGCAGATAGCAATGTCTCAAACGACTATGTGGCATCACCTAACACCTGAAACCGTTCATGCACTACGAGGACCAACAACACTAATTCACTCTGGTAGCCGTTCTAAATGTCAGAGAGAATTGCAGATCTGATCACTCACATTCCCCCTGATAGTGAGTGAGTGTGTGTGTGTGTGTGTGTGTGTGTGTGTGTGTGTGTGTGTGTGTATGAAATTGCATAGACATCCAAATATGTTGGTATGTGGGTTCCCTTATTCGTACCATACTTACCCACCATATCTTAGATACCTTAAAGAGGAAACGGGATGGAATCATGGTTAGTAGTCACAATTTATAATTAAGACAGTTTATTGACATTACGCCTTTTAAGGAATTTGACAATAACAAATTGTTGATGAGCCACTAGATAAAGCTTTGAAAATACAGTTAGAAACCCAACGTACTCAGTACTCAAATAAATAGTCCCTTAAGAGAAAGTTATAAAAAACTTAATGTGGCAGTCGTTTATGGAAACCTTAAGCATAGCAATTTTGAATTACTTCACATAGCCACTTCATCAAACTCCTTAAAACCAGTTATTACATCAAGATGGCCACACTTGAAACATTCTTCACGAAAATACACTTATAAACTTACTATTTCAATCCTTGAAATAAGCGCTTGTTAAAACGTCAATTACAAACTTAACGGTGCCCTTCATCAATACCCTTCGTCTTATTTTCCCTTATTAAGAAAACAAAATTACTGACAAACTCCAGAAATTCTAATTCCCACATTGTATTTCCCTCAAAATACATATAATGAAAACAGTTACCAATAAAGGGTGACTTAATGACACATCAACGCTACTGCCACGCTAAGATCCAGTTACATAACATGATAGAACCCCTTACATAAAAAAACTGCAACAGAAACACTGATCTTTAAAATGAATGTTTACGTGCTCAGCCGTGTTAATAAAAAACTACTGGAATGAGCTGCGCAATGAACTCACAGATACTATGCAGTTTAAAGTTTATCCAGTTTCCAGACGCTAATATTTAAGGAAACAGGTTCGTATAGACCTCGGATGACATTTCACTGCCCGCCAAGGCGATGGCACAATCAAAGGTTTTTGCGCGAATCACAAAGACATTCCAATAACTCTGAAACACAGAAACACTCGGCAGAACATTTGACTCGATATATGGGTAAGGCTGTGAAACAACTCTTTACACTACTGGCAAATTCGTAACTTTGACCTTAAGCATTTTACACAGGGACAGCTGTATTAATAGATTGCACGCTTTGAAAACGCCAACATAAAATGATTTGGTTACAAGAAACACAAAGCACTTGTAAAACTTCTGAGAGAATGTATTTTGGCATTGCTGTTTCTACGTTAAATTCGAGCCGTTCTGAGTCTCTAGTGACAGTACCGTTCCCAAAATTATGAGCAGTAATTAGTTTTGATGGTCATACTATTATCTGGTTAATTTCCACTGGCTGTCTATCCAGAATTTGAAAGTGTAGGTGGCCCAAACTGGGTCATAGTGTATGTAGACGCTACCGTGAATAAATATTTGAACTCAAATCAGTTACAGAATAAATTGTGTTTCTACGATTCGCCATTTAGGTCCCCACGCGACCTGTAACTACATACGCTATCTAAGTGGAGCAGTGACAATGTATTTACTGCATAACTGTAAACGTAATCCAAAAAGAAGTTAGATCTGCCAAAATAAGGGTAACTGAAAGCGACCATAACAGTGCAATGCCACACACTTTCAGAGAAGTGTTCTTGAAAATATCTCCAGGAACACGTGTGGGTATCCCTTGTTGTTGTTGTTGTCTTCAGTCCTGAGACTGGTTTGATGCAGCTCTCCATGCTTCTCTATCCTGTGCAAGCTTCTTCATCTCCCAGTACCTACTGCAACCTACATCCTTCTGAATCTGGTTAGTGTATTCATCTCTTGGTCTCCCTCTACGATTTTTACCCTCCAAGCTGCCCTCCAATACTAAATTGGTGATCCCTTGATGCCTCAGAACATCTCCTACCAACCGATCCCTTCTTCTGGTCAAGTTGTGCCACAAACTCCTCTTCTCCCCAATCCTATTCAATACTTCCTCATTAGTTATGTGATCTACCCATCTTATATTCAGCATTCTTCTGTAGCACCACATTTCAAAAGCTTCTATTCTCTTCTTGTCCAAACTGTTTATCGTCCATGTTTCACTTCCATACATGGCTACACTCCATACAAATACTTTCAGAAGTGACTTCCTGACTCTTAAATCTATACTCGATGTTAACAAATTTTTCTTCTTCAGAAACGCTTTCCTTGCCATTGCCAGTCTACATTTTATATCCTCTCTACTTCGACCATCATCAGTTATTTTGCTCCCAAAATAGCAAAACTCCTTTACTACTTTAAGTGTCTCATTTCCTAATCTAATTCCCTCAGCATCACCCGACTTAATTCGACTACATTCCATTATCCTCGTTTTGCTTTTGTTGATGTTCACCTTATATCCTCCTTCCAAGGCGCTATCCATTCCATTCAACTGCCCTTCCAAGTCTTTTGCTGTCTCTGACAGAATTACAGTGTCATCGGCGAACCTCAAAGTTTTTATTTCTTCTCCATGGATTTTAATACCTACTCCGAATTTTTCTTTTGTTTCCTTGCCCAGTATACAGATTGAATAACATCGGGGAGAGGCTCCAACCCTGTCTCACTCCCTTCCCAACAACTGCTTCCCTTTCATGTCCCTCGACTCTTATAACTGCCATCTGGTTTATGTGCAAATTGTAAATAGCCTTCCGCTCCCTGTATTTCACCCCTGCCACCTTCAGAATTTGAAAGAGAGTATTCCAGTCAACAGTGTCAAAAGCTTTCTCTAAGTCTACAAATGCT
Source organism: Schistocerca gregaria (assembly GCF_023897955.1). NCBI lineage: Eukaryota > Metazoa > Arthropoda > Insecta > Orthoptera > Acrididae > Schistocerca > Schistocerca gregaria. Next base: position 288,199,291 of record NC_064925.1, read on the forward strand.
AGAAACGTAGGTTTGCCTTTCCTTAATCTTTCTTCTAAGATAAGTCGTAAGGTCAGTATTGCCTCACGTGCTCCAGTATTTCTACGGAATCCAAACTGATCTTCCCCGAGGGCGGCTTCTACTAGCTTTTCCATTCGTCTGTAAAGAATTCGCGTTAGTAATTTGCAGCTGTGACTTATTAAACTGATTGTTCGGTAATTTTCACATCTGTCAACACGTGCTTTCTTTGTGATTGGAATTATTATATTCTTCTTGAAGTCTGAGGGTATTTCGCCTGTTTCATACGTCTTCCTCACCAGATGGTAGAGTTTTGTCAGGGCTGGCTCTCCCAAGGCCGTGGTATTTCGCCTGTTTCATACGTCTTGCTCACCAGATGGTACAGTTTTGTCAGGGCTGGCTCTCCCAAGGCCGTCAGTAGTTCCAATGGAATGTTGTCTACTCCGGGGGCCATGTTTCGACTCAGGTCTTTCAGTGCTCTATCAAACTCTTCACGAAGTATCGCATCTCCCATTTCATCTTCATCTACATCCTCTTCCATTTCCATAATATTGTCCTCAAGAACATCGCCCTTGTATAGACCCTCTATATACTCCTTCCATCTTTCTGCTTTCCCTTCTTTGCTTAGGGTATCCCTTATACCACCAATATCAGTTATGAGTATTATTAGTACCATCATGAGTGATAGTGGCTTCACCAGTAAATAGTATTAACGAGATTACTCAGCGGTTTTCAATTAGTCAGCGACAAAACTATGGTCATCTGCATTCATCTCGTTCTCGAAGGTGTTGAATGTGCTGTAAATGGTTACGTTACAGGCTGCCCTCAAGCAATGCCTGGCATATTTTTGTATGTGGAACACCGATTCGTGCTGAAATTCTGTCTGCTTGTTGAAGGAATACGTTCAGATAACTGGATAATGTTTTCTACTTCATCCACAAGCTGTTTGTTTCCATGTTCAATTGAAATGTGACTGTAGGGCAGTGCACCAGTCAGTTTCACACAGTTTAGTGAAAACACGAGTAGACAACACTCTTGAATCTGGTATTCTCATCTGTCGCATTCTCTTCAAGTACCAGCCCTGTTGTGTTTCCATTACAAAATGCATACACAAAGACCGGTACAAATCGGAAATTTCATCATTTATAAATACGTGCGGTATTCTTAAACGATACGGTAAAATTGACCAACAAATCAACATCACTCTTAAGAAATTCAATCACATAAAGTCATGCACTGCTTCACACCTTGAACATCAAAATAAACATGAAAGTAGCAGCTGGAGTACCAACACACGAAACGAAAACTTTTATCTGTGACCAGTTGTATCTCTGTAACCAATAAAAATTGCTCATGTGTTATATGGAAAGTTTTATTTGAATTAGTCTATACTACTAAATCCTAAAATATTTGCTATTTCTCCTAGAGTACACTGTATATTAACACGTATATAGGGCTTATTTGCCAAGTCTTTTTTTTCTGCTGACTTTTGACACTCACAAGAAGAACTTACATACTATGTTTTCCATTATTTGTCTGATGCACATTTTTAATCATATCCTTTCTCACTGGTTTCATCATTTCTTTCAATATATATAGTATTTACATTTCTTCCAAAATGTACGCTATTTAGATTTAATCAATACTTTTTTATATACAGCATATATGTGGGAAACAGAGACCTGCAGTATCAGGTGAAGAAAAACCACACACATGCACACAAGCGTGTATGCTCTCTCTCTCTCTCTCTGTCTCTCTCTCTCTCTCCCTCTCTCTTTCGTGAGCCCCTGACGCACATTCATACTTGTGAAAGCCATTTGTCAGTATCTATTGTGGTTCTAGAGATGCTGGATGTGAAAGGGCATCCATATATATATATACGGTGTCCCACCCAAACTTTTCACCACCACCAAGGCGTTGGTTGCATCGCAATACGTCAATTATACCCCAAGACATTGTATCGCGAAGTTGGCGCATAAAATGAACAAAATGCACCGCTATTGCATTTCCAGCGATGAAAGTGTGACCCGGTCGTTCCTCGTAATCGCGGTGTGACTGATGTACTAGGATGTGACAAATGCTGTACTTACATTTTGTTATATACACTGTTAGTACGTCGCCTGGAAAACGTTCAGATGTTCAGTCACCCACAATGAAAACAAGGGCGTGGTTTACTCGTAAGTGCTTTTCTGAACTGTTCGACAGTACCACAATGGACATAACAGTAACAAAATATCAATAACCAGTGGGCAGAGTAAACAAAATTAGTGGCTGTCAAAGGGTCACACAGAGGGATACATGCTATTTGTTTGTAATTGTACATCAGTTACACAATGGTATATACCATGTACTGGATATGTCACTGATCGTGTTTAATGGTGGTGGTGGTTAGTGTTTAACGTCCCGTCGACAACGAGGTCATTAGAGACGGAGCGCAAGCTCGGGTTAGGGAAGGATTGGGAAGGAAATCGGCCGTGCCCTTTCAAAGGAACCATCCCGGCATTTGCCTGAAACGATTTAGGGAAATCACGGAAAACCTTCGTATTTAATGACTGCAACACAACTGAACCATTGCATATGGTGCAAAGCATACATAAATGTACAATAGCACCAATGATAGAAACATATGTCTTCTCTATAATACACAAAATGTACGCCGATGTGCTATCACATGCCTCAAAGCCGAAACTCTACAACGTTGAGATCGCCATTTTCTTGGCAACACCACTGTGCGCACTCCATCACAGATCCACTCAGAGTTATCAGCGTTTGCAGTGTTATTGCAGCTCATTCAGTGATAATACGAGGTTTCATTTTGGCCACATCTTTCACATGTCCCCAGAGAAAGTCCATTGGGGTGATGTCCGGTCACTGTGCTGGAAATCCCTGAATGGGACTTCCATCAATGTGGAAATTGTTGGTATAGCGTCTGTCGTACAACTATGGCATAATGTCCAAGGCATCCATCATGTTGATACCACATTATTTGATGCAAATTAAGTAGTAGGTCTTCCATCAGTCCAGGTAACGTATATTTCTGTAGCCACTCATACTATCGCCAATTAAGTGTACCATCAAGTGTAGCCGCTCTGACCACCACGAGGAGCACTGCCATATTGTGCACCAAGCACCTCATAACCTCTTCACATCTGCACCTGCCAGAGGAGAAGAAGTAATGAACTTCCTGAAACATTCTGTGTCATCCCACATCATTGGTCGCAGACTAGTTACACCCAGACTAGAAAATTAACGCTGATTGGCGTCGCATTGTGTTCAGTGATAGATCACAGTTCTGCACTACACTGGACGACTATTATAGGCCAGTACGGCGGCAACCTATGGGGAGGCCCAATTCTTTAAATGATTCGGAGAGCTACAAGAGTGTTAGTCCAGACGTCATGATGTGGAGGGCTGCCAGGAATGACTTCAGGCCATGGTTGGCACTGCTTGAGGGATATCTGATGGGACAACATGGTATGTTAGGGACCCATGTGTTACCTCCCTAGCACAGTATCATGGTGTTATTTTTCAACAGGAGCATGCTGGTCCACATCAGCATTTAATTTCTTCTTTTATCTCGTACTCAAAACAAATGGCATGCTTGGAACAAGAGTACCGTAAGGCTGTTTAGGCAACAGTCCTGTAGTCTCAGAAATACTCCATGTCTTCCAAGTCAGAATGTTAGCATCAGAAAAAGCTTCAAGGCCACCATAATCTACTTGATTGCCCCATACAACAGCAAGTGTGAGCCAAGTACTACCTCCAAACACTGCTTGTACATCACAGGTAAAATGGAGATGGAGTCGACGAAAAACATTTGGACCTCCAATCAATTGCTGTTTATTGAATTGACTAGCAAGGTCAATATCAATGGCTTTCAAACAGCGATAGACAGGTACGCTGCGCCGCCAGCGACGACGCCATGCACGTCGCAGAGGCATTGCTGTGGCACGTTAACACAATGCATGTGCGAACATTACGGAAGGCGAACTACTCGCTGTTGAGAGGAATGTCGTTACACGTATTGCCAAATGCATTAAGGATGACGGACATTATTTTGAGCAATTATTGCATTAATGTGATATTGACAGGTAATCACGCTGTAACAGCACGCGTTCTCAGAAATGATAAGTTCACAAAGGTAGATGTATCACAATGGAACAACCGAAATAAAATGTTCAAACGTACCTACGTTCTGTGTTTTAATTTAACAAACCTACCTGTTACCAACTGTTCGTCTAAAATTGTGAGCCATATGTTAGTGACTATTACAGCGCCATCTATCACAAAGCGAAAAAAGTGGTCCAGCTAAAACATTCATATGTCTTTACGTACTACACGAATATGTCATAAAAATGGGGGTTCCTATTTAAAAAAAAAAAACGCAGTTGATATCCGTTTGACCTATTGCAGCGCCATCTAGCTGGACAAGTTTCGTTCTTTGTAGTTTTTTCGTTTGACGCTTATTTCGTGAGATATATGCTCCGGTCACGATCAATGGACCACCCTGTATATCCCAGAAGGTACTGTCAGTATTCAGGAATGTGACAGCAACGATCATTCGAAACAAAGAGGTCTAGTAAACACCTGCTCTAAAACGTATACCTTAAAAGCCATGGGCACTTGTTGATTGTCGCTATTGTGAAACACGTGTCTTCTACTGAATAAGTGTTCATAGCACTTAACGTACGTGTTTTAGAGCCCGAGTTTATAGACTTTTTTTTACTTTGAATGACCACTCCTGTCATATTCCTGAATATTGACAACACCTGGGACACACTGTACATCAGTGCACAACTCTAAGGATAATATAACAGTGAAGAAATATGCAAGCAAATTTAAAGCTTGAATATAAATGCTTAATAATACTAAACTATTACACAACGTAATAATATGTACATCTACTGCCAAAGTCTCATACTTTAATGTAAGATGATCCCTTATTTTTGGAATGACAAATTTATATTTGCGAATTCTGGACGTATAACGTTTTTTTCTCAAAATTCGGATAATCTAGCATCAGGTTACATTAACTTTGTCAGTGTAGCTGAATGTTTTTATGTTCTGTAATATTTTAAAAGTGACGTTTCGACTTTAAATTTACTTCGACTTTACATCAGTGTCGTGCTAACTTTAGAATATTACGATAATTTATTTCTTTTTTTTTGCATTTTCCTGCAGAATTCAATAGGTTTTTTTCAAGAAACATGAAGTATACAAGCCTTGCAAGCCTGTAAGACCGTAAATTGTAACGATTCTACAGGGAAGCAAATCGTAGCAGTGAATTCGTTGAGATGCACGGATCTACAAGCTACCCGTTCTCAAATGATCCACGGAGACATTGTGACACAGCCATATTAACGATTTTTATGGTATCTCTGTTCGTTTGGCACAGGAAAAAGTACAAATTTGTATTTGCCCGATGCGTTCGCGTTAATTTATTGAAGCATCCTCAGTGGCAATTCGTGTTGGTGTCTTTCACATGTGTGCTTGCAGCAGCAGATACCGCCACTGAAATTGTTTCAGTAAACTAATGCTAACGCGTATGGTAAAATGAGAATTTCTATCATGAAGCTGCAAATAGACAGACAACAGTCAAAATCGTTAGTACAAGATTACTAGCTGTTGAGATAGACAGACTAAAAACATTATCTTTGTTAATATGACACTAGAATAACCGTAATTGATTAAGCAGAGGATACATTCAAGGATTCAAAACTTTTACATCAGCTAAGTAGGGAACGTTTTATGAATAGAAGCAGCGGGTGTACACCAAGAGAAATGCGGTAAAGGTCTCCTCATTACTTGAGAAGTTACCAGAACGAAGATGCTGGAGATGAGAAGAATTTGCCAAGAGCATTTCGTGTGGAATTAATGGGGAGCATGTATCAGCCAGTGCGTTTGGCGTTCGACGAAAACATAATTGCATTCTACTGACCCATAATAAGACCGAGTTGCAAATAGACAGACGTATCTAAAAAAGTCCTTAATACAAGATTACTAGCAGCTGAGATAGGAAGGCTACAAAAATTAAGTATGTTAATATAACACTTGTATAATCATAATTGATTAAGCAGAAGTTACATTCAAGAATTCTAGTTCTACTTACAAAAGTTCTGCGAGTGCTAAGAAGGAAACTTTCTATGAATTGAAGCAGCCGGTTATACAGCAAGAGAAACGTAATAAAGATCCCCTCATTACTCGAGGAGTTATCAGAATGGAGGCGCTGGTGATGAGAAGGGAGTTTCCAAGAACAGGCGGTGTGGAATTCATAGCGAGTATGTACAGTATGAGCCGGTGCGTGAGAATGATGAAGAAGGCGGGACTGCATTATAAGGAAAAACAAGCCTAGCTCATTAACTTCAGGTGGAGTTTGATGAAATACTAATTGTATTCACCGTCACGAAATCAGACCGAGAGATCAACGTGAGGCTGTTACCTAGGACGCTGTTAACGAAATTTCCATAACATTCAACGTGGACTCAAAATAAACAACCATCTGACTGCCATTGTTCGGAATGAATAAATAACTAGTGAAATGTTAGTAAACTATTTGTTTCTATTCATTTCATTGTTCATATGTTACCACACATTAGGCTTCTTATGACTTCCATAAATTTACAGTATGTACAGGTTTCTAACCTCACAACCTCTCGTGAAGAAAAGCGTTCAGTAAGTATGAATGCTTATAGCTCCAAGGACGCGCATAAGTGGAAGAAAGCTATAGAACGTTCTCCCCCCCCCCCCCTCCTCCCCCTTACACATATTAGCTGTAGACACTGCCTGCTTTTAATCTACAAAAAAAATGTTCAAATGTGTGTGAAATCTTATGGGACTTAACTGCTAAGGTCATCAGTCCCTAAGCTTACACACTACTTAACCTAAGTTATCCTAAGGACAAACACACGCAACCATGCCCTAGGGAGGACTCGAACCTCCGCAGGGACCAGCTGCACAGTCCATGGCTGCAACGCCCAGACCGCTAGACTAATCCCGCGCGGCTTTTAATCTACAGTGCTATGTAAAGACAGGTTGTAGTTTAACATTGATACCAAAAATCTCGGTTAGTTCTTGACCGATTCACATCAAATTTTTACACAAATACTCTAACAATCGTTCGAACCACCACAGACTACATATTTTAACACCCCTTTTATTTCGAGAACGATTACACATACCGAAATGCTGTTTTCGGCAAATGTTAGAGCGTCGAGGGATACGTAGTTTTCTGTCTGGTTAATGTTTGTAGCGCTGGTATCAACAAAGATATTGAGCAAGTACTTTTTGTGTGGAAACTTATGCAGGGTGGTTCTAAAGTGACTATAAATTTGTACTTAAACAAGTTTAATTAACCAGTATGTAATGGTCCTGCAACTTATGTTACAATAGGACACAGTTTCAGTACATTTCAATGTGACGACCTTGCATGTCTAGGCACACTCCCCAAGCGCTCCACTGTAGACCGAAAGCCCTGCACAATCATGTCTGGTGTAATCTCAGCAGCTGCGGCTCGAATCCGCTGTGTTAAGTGTTCAGTGCTGTGGATCTTCATCTGGTACTTAAACTTGATAAACCCCCATGCAAAAAAGTCTAAGGGTGTCAAGTCAGGAGAGCGTGGTGCCCACATCAGTGGAGAGGCACTACCAATCCATCTGCTGGAAAATGCTTGATTCAGATAATCCCGAACAACGAGGGCAAAATGGGATGGTGCACCATCCTGTTGAAAAACAACAGTGTCCATAATCCCATCAGATATCAACTGGGGCTCCAAAAACTGTTGCAACATACACTCCTGGAAATTGAAATAAGAACACCGTGAATTCATTGTCCCAGGAAGGGGAAACTTTATTGACACATTCCTGGGGTCAGATACATCACATGATCACACTGACAGATCCACAGGCACATAGCCACAGGCAGCAGAGCATGCACAATGTCGGCACTAGTACAGTGTATATCCACCTTTCGCAGCAATGCAGGCTGCTATTCTCCCATGGAGACGATCGTAGAGATGCTGGATGTAGTCCTGTGGAACGGCTTGCCATGCCATTTCCACCTGGCGCCTCAGTTGGACCAGCGTTCGTGCTGGACGTGCAGACCGCGTGAGACGACGCTTCATCCAGTCCCAAACATGCTCAATGGGGGACAGATCCGGAGATCTTGCTGGCCAGGGTAGTTGACTTACACCTTCTAGAGCACGTTGGGTGGCACGGGATACATGCGGACGTGCATTGTCCTGTTGGAACAGCAAGTTCCCTTGCCGGTCTAGGAATGGTAGAACGATGGGTTCGATGACGTTTTGGATGTATCGTGCACTATTCACTGTCCCCTCGACGATCACCAGAGGTGTACGGCCAGTGTAGGAGATCGCTCCCCACACCATGATGCCGGGTGTTGGCCCTGTATGCCTCGGTCGTATGCAGTCCTGATTGTGGCGCTCACCTGCACGGCGCCAAACACGCATACGACCATCATTGGCACCAAGGCAGAAGCGACTCTCATCGCTGAAGACGACATGTCTCCATTCGTCCCTCCATTCACGCCTGTCGCGACACCACTGAAGGCGGACTGCACGATGTTGGGGCGTAAGCGGAAGACGGCCTAACGGTGTGCGGGACCGTAGCCCAGCTTCATGGAGACGGTTGCGAATGTTCCTCGCCGATACCCCAGGAGCAACAATGTCCCTAATTTGCTGGGAAGTGGCGGTGCGGTCCCCTACGGCACTGCGTAGGATCCTACGGTCTTGGCATGCATCCGTGCGTCGCTGCGGTCCGGTCCCAGGTCGACGGGCACGTGCACCTTTCGCCGACCACTGGCGACAACATAGATGTACTGTGGAGACCTCACGCCCCACGTGTTGAGCAATTCGGCGGTACGTCCACCCGGCCTCCCGCATGCCCACTATGCGCCCTCGCTCAAATTCCGTCAATTGCACATACGGTTCACGTCCACGCTGTCGCGGCATGCTACCAGTGTTAAAGACTGCGATGGAGCTCCGTATGCCACGGCAAACTGGCTGACACTGACGGCGGCGGTGCACAAATGCTGCGCAGCTAGCGCCATTCGACGGCCAACACTGCGGTTCCTGGTGTGTCCGCTGTGCCGTGCGTGTGATCATTGCTTGTAGAGCCCTCTCGCAGTGTCCGGAGCAAGTATGGTGGGTCTGACACACCGGTGTCAATGTGTTCTTTTTTCCATTTCCAGGAGTGTATCTAGGTACGTGGTTCCAGCAACGGTTTGTTCTGAGAAGAAGGGCCCGTACACTGTTCACCTCGTTACCCTAACCACACGTTCACTTTTGCTGTGTCCCGTTGCCACTCCTGCAGCGCACTTTGTTGTTTGTCTGCCCAGACACTGCAGTTGTGTCTGTTCACATGTCCACAGGTATGAAATGTAGCTTCATCGCCGAACGAGAAATTTTGCATCAAATTATCATTTTCCACAGCTTGTAGCAGGTCATGACACATAGCTTGTCTGGCTGCGTAGTCCTCCGCTTCAAGCTTCTGTACGACCTGGATATGGTACGCACGTTTGTGCTGCTTGTAACGAAGAACTCTCCATACAGTGGTTTGAGGAATACCAAGCTCCCTACTAAATCTCCTGGCAGATGCGGAAGGGCTACGTGTTATCGCACCCTGCACACTTTGCACGGTGTCTGGCGTTATGGCCGGTCTCCCTGGACGTTCTTCACCTGCAACACTACCAGTACGCTGGAATTTATTGATGAGGGTCTTGATAGCAAGCTTCTTGGGATCTGTTTTCCGGAATCGACGGGCAAAGTCTGTCCGCACCTGTTCATACGTCATTCCACGAAGACGAGCAGAAACAACAGCAGCTTCTATTCTTACCGGTGCCCACAGGTGGATGGGTTTCGTTGCAAGATTTAGTTTGGCTATGTCCGTGCAAGGAACGGGTAATGGTTGGATTACTATTGCCTTTGTTCGATCTAGTGATGCTAAGAAGAGTTCTTTGGATTCCTTTCCAACTCGTGATGTAATTGCGTGGAAGACATTTAATATTGTACATCAATCTAATAAAGCGTATGGAGGAAGTCATCTTTCTAGTGATGAGGCACTGGTTTTAAGAAGTCGTGTTTGTCGTAAACTTGAAAGTTCAGAATCTGTATTTGTATGGTGTAAGAGTGGTGGTTCTTTGGGTAATGATTGTAATGTTCAAGGAGATATTATGTTTTATTATTGTAATGTTTGATATTAATAAACTAATTTTTTCCTTTACACCCTGTTATTTTTTAATTTTCAATCAACAAAAAAACTACACATTGATCTTGCCAAAAGCCGAGAAGCGATTCTTCTTGGTGTTTTAGCTCTCAGGGGCACTCTGGGATGCACTCTTTTTTGGTTAGCATTCTGTCGTAGTACCTGCAAGAAACAAATACTCCGTTACTATATCACTGAAATGTATAGTGACTTACTATATCACTGAAGTGTATAGTGACTTTAGAATCACACTGCAGTTCTCATAACAGCATTCGGCACCTACTCAGAAGACAGTTTCAATGATACAAGGTTTGTTAATGTTGAAACCTGTAGTAAAAGAAAATCGAGAAATATCCTACAATGTGGGAGCACGGTGGCTGGACTCGGCATTATCGACGGAAACACCACCAACCAACAGAGGTCACGTGCAACCCTGTGTCTGAAAGTCAACACATTTCCCTGTTTACTTGTTTGCTCCGCAGCCAGCTCATTTCTGCTTCAACATTCGTTGCGTGCAGACATGTACACCGACGAGGAGAAGTTGGACATGGCGAATGTACAAGAAATGGCGTAAAAACACTACAGCGGCATAGGGCTGTCTATCTGGATAGCCAATGTCCGACGCGCAAGGCAATTGCACGAATTATTAAGGCACTAGTGCGGACAAGCTGCCTGGACGTCAAAAAGAGGACAAGGCAGAAGACTGCAGCTGACTGAGAACACGAAGAAGCTGTTCTGACTACGACGCTAATGAATCCGCTCAGTGGTACAAGATATATTGCCAAGAAATGTCGAAACAGACAGACGGGTGTTAAAAAATGGTTCAAATGGTACGTAACATCTGAGGTCATCAGTCCCCTAGACTTAGAACTACTTAAACCTAACTAACCTAAGGACATCACACACATCCATGCCCGAGACAGGATTCGAACCTGCGATTGTAGCAGCAGCGAGGTTCCGGACTGAAGCGCCTAGAACCGCTGGGCTACAGCAACCGATCAGACGAGTGTCATTGGCATTCTGCATCGATAGAATTTCCATCCCTCTCATCTGTCACTACATCAGACACTCGACGACAGTGATAGTGAACATCGTACAGAATTTTGGTTCAAACGGCTCTGAGCACTATGGGACTTAACATCTATGGTCATAAGTCCCCTAGAACTTAGAACTACTTAAACCTAACTAATCTAGGGACATCACACAACACCCAGTCATCACGAGGCAGAGAAAATCCCTGACCCCGCCGGAAATCGAACCCTGGAATCCGTACAGAAATTTGTTGGTTTGCCATTCAACAGCTGAGAGACGGCCATACGTTTTTCCAGCGTGTGCTCTCTACCTAGGAAGCAACATTTGCTAATCACGCGAATGTAAATTTGCCGAAAATCCACACTGGCTTCTTCATGTACAACATCAGCGGCCGTGGAGCGTAAACGTATGCTGCGGCATCGTAGCAAATTACTCTCTGTGGCCTTACTTCATCTCAGGCGTTCTAAATGGACATTGGTGCGCACAATTTCTGGCGAACACTCTACCAGTTCCACACTAAATGTCGTGTGACTAGGGCCTCCCTTCGTATAGACCGTTCGCTGGGTGCAAGTCTTTCGATATGACGCCACTTCGGCGACTTGCGCGTCGCTGGGAATAAAATGATGATGATTAGGACAACACAATACCCAGTCCCTCAGCGGAGAAAATCTGCGACACAGCCGGGAATCGAACCTGGGTCCTTAGGATTGACATTCTGTCGCGCTGACCACTCAGCTAACGGGGGCGGACTCTTCTGCAATAAGGCACCGAAGAAAGAGGTATGGGCATGAGTATTCGGATACAGAGATATGTAAACGGGTATAATACGGCGCTGCGGTCGGCAACACCTATATAAGACAACAAATGTCTGGCGCAGTTGTTAGATCGGTTGCTTCTGCTATAGTGGCAGGTTAGCAAGATTTAGGGGAGTTTGGGTGTAGTGTTATAGTTGGCACACGAGCGACGGGACACAGGATCTCCGAGGTAGCGGTGAATTGGGTATCCCGTACGAACATTTCAGGAGTGTACCGTAAATATCAGGAATCCGGTGAAACATCAAATCTCTGACATGTCTGCGGACAAAAAATTCTGCAAGAACGGGGCCAACGACGACTGAAGAGAATCGTTCAACGTGACAGAAGTGGAACCCTTCCGTAAATTGCTGCAGATTTTAATGCTGGGACATCAACAACGAAGCATCATCGATGTGGGCTTTCGGAGCTGAAGGTCCACTCGTGTAGCCTTGGTGACAGTGCGACACAAAGCTTTACGCCTCGCCTGGGACCATCAACACTGACATTGGACTGTTGATGACTGGAAACATCTTTCCTGGTCGGACGAGTCTCGTTTCAAATTGCATCGAGTGGATGTACGTGTACGGGTATGGAGTCAAGGTCATGAATCGATAGAACCTGCATGTCAGCAAGGGACTGTTCAAGCTGGTGGGGGCTGTGTAATGGTTTGGGGCATGTGCAGTTGGAGTGATATAGGACCCCTCATACGTGTAGATAGGACTCTGACAGGTGACAGGTAAGTATCATGTCTTATCACCTGCATCTATTCATGTCCATTCCAACGGACTTGGACAATTCCAGCAAGACAATGCGACAATCCACACGTCCAGAATTGCTACAGAGTGGCTCCAGGAACACAGTTTAAACTTCCGCTGGCCACCAACTTCCCATACATGAAAATTATTGAACATATCTGGGATGCCTTGCGGCATGTTATTCTTTGGTTCCTCATTGTAGAAGAGGTAGCACCAGATATTCGACAGGATATGTGGCTGCAACAGAACGGTTGTCCAGCTCACTCGTCCCTTGTTGCAACGCAAATACTGAACGAGAAGTTTCGTGGATCTTGAATAGGACGAAATTCTGTTCTCAAATGGCCTGTGATGTCCCCTGTTTTGACACCTCTCGGTTTCTTTCCTTGTGGTGTACTGGCGGGTGCAGTCTATATGTCGTCGAATCGCCACGACATGCTCAAACATGTCATCCACTGTAATTGTATCTACTCATCGTTCCTTCGAATGGCGACTGCAGACGTGGCTTTCAGTCCATGGCGAACAGTTTGAACACATGCTTCAATAAAGGATGAAGTTATTTTTTTGGAACCAAAATTCGCGTCATGTGTTTCGGGTAGTTAGTAAATTATTTGTTTCGCTTATATGTGCACGAAATTGCATTACATTGTCAAATACGTCGACGGCATGTATTGCACGTAACTGATAACACCGTCATTACGCTCTTACGTTCGGCATAAAAGGACATTTCGTTAAGAACAATATTTATTTTGCGGTGTTCAGGTGATCGCCGTAGTATTTTTAATAAAACGTTTAGTTCAACAAAGGTATACCATGTCATATAATTACAGCAATGTTGATAGAGGCAGAATCACATAGCCAGTAGTTGCTTTTTGCAACGTATAAGACATCTTTATTTTTGAAGGACGAACAGTTGATTTCCCTGTTTCAGCTCACGTAAATCTGGGAGGATACACAAATGTGAACAGTTTTCCTAAACCCATTTGTGATACACTAGATTCTAGCCTATGTCGTATTTCCATATACAGCATCCGTAGGTGAACCTGCATCTAGGTCGTAAGATGGTTTAACGAGAAATAAAGTTTTATTCTCGTAGAACAGGCCTATGTTAAGGGATACAACCACGCAGCTTGGTCCAAGACGCCTGCTTGGCAGTGTTTGCACAGCAAATGCCGTTTCGGTCAGTCTGATCTCACATTCTAGGACATTTCTCGAATTTTTTTAAGACAACGTCAACATTAACAAACGCTCTATCATGTAATTGTCTTCTCAAGAGATATCGAATGCAGTTATAAAAAGTATACAGTTCTGTTTAAAAAACGTACTCACTTCAATATCTCCGTTTATACCAGCGCTAAAATCATTAGCCAAACAAAAACATATGTGCCCGTTGACGTTCTAACATCTGCAGAAAACAGCGATTCGATAGGTGTAACCGTTCACGAATTAAAAGGGCCGTTACATCTTACATAATTCACCCTAAGGCAAGTGGTATTTCGACGTTATTACCAAATACCTGGAGAAGTTCTTGAGTAATTTACTTCAGATTTTTCACGACACACTAATAATAAACCTACAGACATATGCTACTTTTAAAAGATATATATATATCGTATATAAATACATACACTATGTAATCAAAATATATAAGTTTTTCATAGTAGGTGCATTGTGCTGCTAGCTACTGCCAGGTGCTCCATATCACCGAACTCTGTAGTCATTAGACATCGTGAGAGAGCAGAATGGGGCGCTCTGCGGAACTCACGGACTTCGAACGTGGTCAGGTGACTGGGTGTCACTTGTGTCATACGTCTGTACGCGAGATTTCCACACTCCTAAACATCTCTAGGTGCACGGTTTCCGATGTGATAGTGAAGTGGAAATGTGAAGGGACACGTACAGCACAAAAGCGTACAGGCCGACCTCATCTGTTCACTGACAAGAGACTGCCGACTGTTGAAAAGGGTCGTAACGTGTAGTACGCAGACATCTATTCGGACCATCACACAGGAATTTCTAACTGCATCAGTGTCCACTGCAAGTACTATGACATTTAGGCGGGAGGTGAGACAACTTGGATTGCATGGTCGAGCGGCTGCTCATTAGTCACACATCACGCCGGTAAATGCCAAACGACGACTCGCTTGGTGTAAGGAGCATTAACATTAGACGATTGAACAGTGGAAATAAGCTGTGTGGAATGAGGAATCATGGTACTCAATGTGGCGATCCGATGGCAGGATGTGGCTATGGCAAATGCCCGGTGAACGTCATCTGCCAGCGTGTGTAGTGCCAACTGTAAAATTCGGAGTGTTATGGTGTGGTCGTGTTTTTCATGGAGGGGGCTTGCACCCCTTGTTGTTTTGCGTGGCACTATCACAGCACAGGCCTACGTTGATGTTTTAAACACCTTCTTACTTCCCACTGTTGAAGAACATTTCGGGGTTGGCGACTGCATCTTTCAACACAACAGTACCTGTTCATAATGCAGAGCGTGTAGCGGAGTGGTTACACGACAATAACATCCCTGTAATGGACTGGCCTGCACAGAGTCCTGCCCTGACTCCTATAGAACACCTTTGCAATGTTTTGGAACCCCGACTTCGTACCAGGCCTCACCGACCGACATCGATACCTCTCCTCAGTGCAGCACTCCGTGATGAATGGCCTGCTATTCCCCAAGAAACCTTCCAGCACCTGATTGAACGTATGCCTCCGAGAGTGGAAGCTGTCATCAAGGCTAGGTGGGCAAACACCTTATTCAATTCCAGCATTACCGATGGAGGGCGCCACAAACTTGTAAGTCACTGTCAGCCAGGTGTCCAGATACTTTGATCACATAGAGTAATAACAGTGAAAGGAGACCGTAGTAGTAAGCCAGAACAAAGCGGGCTATGGCTGTGAAACATGAGACACTGGTTGAGAGATACAAAGAGATGATAATTAGTTGAGCTGAATGAATGAGTGAGAATGGGCAAGTAGGAGTAGATGGTCTAATGGATGTGAGAGCTTGTAGGAGTGAGATGAGTTAAAAAGAGAGAGCGAGAATATATTTGAGGGCACAGATGACAGTGCGACTCCAGGCACTATTCGCGCACACATCCTCACATTCTCACCTTGTATGTCCACACACTACATTCGTACTGTCCCTACACAACACACTCATTACTCGTGGAAGACATTCTTACCAAGTCCCGTAAGAGTTCGGGTAATATGTGTGCATCCACACAGAAGAAGGTCATGGCCGGTATTGCCAGAACTATGTTTTTGTATGGTTCAATGGTTCATATGGCTCTGAGCACTATGGGACTCAACTGCTGTGGTCATTAGTCCCCTAGAACTTAGAACTACTTAAACCTAACTAACCTAAGGACATCACACACATCCATGCCCGAGGCAGGATTCGAACCTGCGACCGTAGCAGTCGCACGGTTCCGGACTGCGCGCCTAGAACCGCGAGACCACCGCGGCCGGCTGTTTTTGTATGGATATGGTGTCTGTTCCTGGCCCCTCTATTCATCTCCTACTTCCCTCTCTTTCTGTCCACTTCTCCCCCTCCCTTTTGTGTACATCTAATCTTTCCATCTATGTCTTATCTCGACCCTTTTTGTTGTTATTACAAACGAAACCTAGCCTGGGAAAAGAAGTCACTTAAAATGAATAGGTAACTCAGTTGGGATCATTAATATCAGGGATAGATGAAAGATGTTTCCAGGCTCTCTTTCCTCTTAAAATCGACAGCGATGACGAAAACAAATCAGTAAATAGCTGTGTATATAGTTTTTGTTTACAATTACACATAAGGAGAGAGATTATATGTAGGAGAAAAAATTGTCTAATGGGTTGAAAGACCTGATATATACGTTAAAACCGCCTGCGAGAAAGAAAACGAAATCACACAGCACAGCACAGAACGTCCTTTCATGCAGTTGGTTTTCAAAAAATAATCTGTACACAGTTGTTTAAAAAAATGTATAGTTTTTGCCTATCTGAATGTTTACTAGAGCACTGCGTAATAATGTGAAATATAGCGGGTAAGAAATTTTCCGAGATTTTTGCTAATAGCATTTCTCCTTTAGGTATTATTTTTATATTTATTTACAACACATATATATAAATATATATCCTTCGTCAATCCAAATGTTTATTCGAGTATTGTGTAAAAATAGAAAATAAATCGTGAAGAACTTCTCGAAATTTTAGCTAACAATTTTTATACTTCCTGTATAACATACATATTTTTGTACCATATATATTTAAAAATATGTAGCCTGTATCCATCTGAACGTATATTAGAGATCACGTAATCATCCGAATTAAATTGGTCAAAAACTTTTCGAGATTTTGCAAACCTAAATTTTGTCTTTATGTATTATATCTATTTTTATATATGATATATGTTTCAAAAGTATGCTTCCTAATATGTTGCATTTTTATTAGAGCATTGTGTAAAAATAACAAATAAACTGGTCAAGAAATTCTCGAGATTTTTTTATACCAACATTGCAGCTTTATTCGTTACATATATATTTACATACCATACATATTTAAAAAGTATGTAGCCAGTGTCCATACAAATGTTTACTGGAGTGTAGTGTAAAAACAAGAAAAAAATCGATCAAGAACTTTTCGAGATATTTACTAACATTTCCGCTTTATGTATTACGTTCAGATTTATTTACAAGATATAACAGTGTACATGTGATGTATTACGACAATGAAAGGACCACTGGAGACAGTGCCACAAGTTCCTCCAAAACATCGTAACACAACACACACACAAATGCCATATTAACAAATATAAATCCACCTGATGATGGAGGTTTAAACCTTTGGAACGCATCGTGGAGGTAAATAAATAGTGACTGGCAACAGTAAACTTGTTGTTTCACTTAATGTCAATAGCAGTCACGGTAAAGCCTAACCTAAAATGTTCGCATTTAAAGTATTTTACAATGTTTATTCGCATAAGAAAGACTGTAATTTCATTTACTGCCAACAAAATGTATTTTGAAAAGTTTAGTGGTGTGTTTTGTTTACTCATTAAAGTGTTCTATGATATGCATAAACATGCATCCATATGTGCATAAACCTGCCCCGTACCTGGGGCACACTCATGCACTTGACGTAAGCTTACATAAGACTGTTCTGCCCTTTTAAATGTAATTTTTTAATGGAACAATGCTTATTGACATCTACAATCTAAAAGTAGGTCAATTAGAATGTCATGGTGTTTGTTGCAGGAGTCTAGTGCGAGTCGTATGCGAGATATCGTTTTGAGCAAAGTTTCCACACCGACGCTTGTTTGTGCCATTCAGATATTTGTTATACACGATAGTGTTGTGTTTGCTTATAGTGTGCTTGTGTGTTCCTTGAGTGCACTGTGACTTGCTAGTCAGTTAGTGTGTGACAGTCCCAGCAGTAGGTTGTGCGTGCACGCTGGGATTTGCCGATGCAGAAAAAGTAGGCATGTTTATAGTGTATGGAGAGTGTAAGAAGAACGTAGCTCGTTCTCGTGCCATGTATGCGCCAAGATATTCCAACAGACTTCAACCATCTTGGTAATTATTTATCAACCTCTTCAACCACTTACATGAAAGTGACAGTGTAACATCTAGACAAGGTAACAACGTAACGGAAGGAAACAAGTGACGATAGAAGAGGGGGAAATTAATGTTCTTGCTGCTGTTCTAGTTGATCCGAAAGTTAGCTCCCGCACAATCACCCGAAGAAGTGGCACGAATCAGACATGTGTGATACGCATTCTCCATCCCTATCACATCTCTCTCCAGCAAGAGTTCTATGGAAACATTACGATAATGGTCTTAACTTCTTTACATGGGACTTAAAAAAGAGCGCTCCTGATGCATCATGCATCGTGTTCAGTGATGAAGCCACATTTATCCAATAACGGCCAAGTAAATTACCGAAACATGCGCTAATGGTCTGTTGACAATCACCAATGGCTTCCTCAGAATGGAACATCACCGTCCAGTAAGTGTAAATATGTGTTATGGAAAAGTAAACCATTATCTTATAGGCCTGTTTTCCATAGACAGAACACAGAACGCGCATAAGTATCGCGGCCTCCTAACAAACCATCTTCCACGAATGCTAGAAGACGTTCCTTTGCAGATTATGAGGAACCTATCATATCAACATAATGGCTGTCCAACCCGTAGTGCACGAACTACTACAACATGTCTTTGCGAATAGTTTCCAAACCGTTGGATAGGGCACAGAGGACCTGTACCAGTCTATGAACTTTTGTTGTTCTTTAGTGTGTTCTGCCACAGGTATTGCACAAGTGTCGGTGTGGGAACTTTTCAAAATACCATATCTCATAAACGACTCGAACTAGATTCCTGCAACAAACATCACTCACATTTGTCCTATCTTTAGTTTGTTTATGTCAATAATTGTTGTTCGATTTAAAAAAAGTGTATGTTTGCACAAAAAACACAGTTTCTAAGTATTATTACAATCTTTTTATTGGCTAACAATACGAGCGCCTGACTAATGCGGACAGTATATCGTGGCAGTCGGCCGCTACCGTAAACAAATGATAACTTAAGACTGCCCGAGGGGAGAGTAGCAGTGTGGGGGAAATAAGCCCCGCCTCCCTCTCGCAGGACTGCCATCCTACGGCCGCGTTCTGTGGTTCCATGAAAGCAGAACTAACATAACGGACGTAGGGGTCATCGATTCCTTTTGTTGTGGTGAGTGTCACATTCAAACCCCTTTATGCTCGAGTATTAGTTTCTTCATTCATTTAAAAATAAGAGGAAAACAAGCAATGCACAATAGAAAGCAAATTGGAGTGCACAAAGCATTTGGTAGTGACTACAGAGCAATTGTTTGCTGCGGTTGGCAGTAGTAGTTCAGGCCCGACCTCTACCGGTATCTTACGCGACTACAGTTCAAACCACTCCCCACCTACAACTATCGCGATATGGTGTCCTAATAGTACCAATCCATTCTGCGGAAACCGCACATCAATAGCATTTTCCATTTCCGCAACACCTGCAGTGCAAACTTCAGGTGATTCACCTTGTATATGCCAAGTTATAATTTAATAACCATGTTATAAGACTTGACAATATTAAACACAGTAAAGCTAACCAAAGATTTTTTTTTAAATTCCGGAAATAATTCCGCGTGTATGTGGCCCGGTCTCTCCTATGTCTAAATGAAAGCTTAATGTCTTTGAAAATGATACAATCGAAGAAGGAAAGTTCCATGTCCAGTCAGCAAGGACATCAAATTTTAAGGCTTCCTTTACAAATAGTACAATATAAATTTACAATAGTTTTCCATAGAATACAAAAATCATCGTTCTCATTTTTTAATAAAACCCTAAGATCATTCTCATTAGCCCGCTCCTTTCATGTTATGATGTCCTTAAGAATGTAACAGCCGATGTATCATTACGTGACATTTAATCATAACAAATCGCTCCAGGAACGCGTTTTTTTTAAATCTTCAATGTGCCGTTGCCTTGTAAAATTAGACTTTCATGATATGCGATGCGAGGTACACCGTGAAAAAAAAAAAAAAAAAAAAAAAAAAAAAAAAAAAAAAAAAAAAAAAAACGGAATACCTTTAACCACCCTTACGACGTTTACCATCATTTTATTACGAAACTATTCCAAGAAATCTTCCATGTCCTGGTGCTTTGAATCTGCATGTATCCATAGAGCGTCAGTAATAATATAAAGACCACCCAATAGAGGCATCAACTGCAAATGACATAATCCAGTACATCTCCTGTGTTCTGCTTACGCCGTAAAAGCGATCTCGCATCTCGTCGGCCACATTTCTCTCCCTAAAGCAAAAATCAGACGTGTCTGATTCCGTCTTTCACGTTTCGTAATGCTGTGGAACGCGAAATTACACTTTGTTATCTTAAGAATCCAGAGCAGTTCCTCATCAACGGACGCTTTCACGCCCCATGTGAGGTCGGTTTTAGTTACATTGGCATAACCAGAAGTACCAGAGCAGACTTGGGTGTAATGATGACGGTGATGATGATGATGATATCATACTTCGTGCCATTGTATGGGAAAACCCATGGGAGCGCCTGATTTGTGTAACATATGTCTGTGAAGTTTCAGTTAAGGGCGCAAAACACGCGACATCGACAAATTTGATGTGTGCAAGCGTTTTGGCCAACCGATAGATCTACTTTTCTTGTCGGGCTGCCGGTTGGGTGTCACTACACGAAAGCCGACCCCACCCCTTTTCAGCCCCTCCCTCCATTTCTTTCAAATGGCTCTGAGCACTATGGGACTTAACATCTGAGGTCATCAGTCCCCTAGAACTTAGAACTACTTAAACCTAACTAACCTAAGGACATCACACACATCCATGCCCGAGGCATGATTCGAACCTGCGACCGTAGCAGCAGCGCGATTCTGGACTGAAGCGCCTAGAACCGCTCGGCCGCCATTTCTTTCGATAAATTGTGCCGTGTGTAGCGCTGTCGTGGCAACTGACCGACAAAAGTTCATCTTTGGCCACTGCGCGCGAGATGCTATGCTGCTCTATACGTGATAGAGTTTGTGGTACACAAAACTTCAATTACAGTTTCTGGAGAAATTTAAAGACTGCAGATGTTTCTCGAACGCATCATGTGAGGAGTATACCAATAGAGATGCTAGAAATGAAGCACTTCTTTCATTTTTAACGAATCCACAATTGTTTCATGTGGCACATAGAAAGAGTAAAAGGTAAATATTTCGCGAATAATAGTTCGCCAACCTTCTGTATTTCGGTTTTTAAGCTTTATTTCTGATACTTAACGGAAATGAAATCTAAAAACAGAAGTGTAGATACATTAGATCAAATTGCATTTTCGGTACCTGTTGGAAATAAAATTTAAAGACCGAAATACAGAAAGTTGATGGACTTTTATTCGTGGTATATTGTTGTTACATTGTTAGAAGAGGTAAAAGAAATCCAGCCTATATCCAAGACTTCTGCTATGAAGAGCAAAGTGCAGAACTTTTATACAGTTTTAACACTTGCTAAATGCTTCATTTCTTATTTATCTACTGTTTTATCAGATGATGTGTGCCACCACCATTTGTAGAGTTTCTTCTTCTAATTTTAAAAGAATTTGTTAAAGATACAGGGAATAGATTGTATTCTACATACATAAATAAATTAACGTTTACACGAAGATCTTTTATTTTATTTATTTTGTTTTACCGCAATGTACTTCCTGAAGCAACTATAAATCATGTTGCAGTTTTCAGGTACCATTTCAGGTAATAGTTGTGGGGATACAACTGCACTGCAACTTCCGCCAGTGGCTAGAAACCGTATTGCAGCGTCTGCTCGCAAATTATAGCCTCTCTAATGTCTGTACACTTTATCGTTAAGAGCGGTTTGACCATGTTTAATAGCTCCAAAAAGCATGTTCCTTCATTTCTTAAATAATTACGGAAATGATCGACTTCCATCTCTTTAAGTAACAGAGCGTCGGTGAATTTCTTTATCTGCATTTGCCAGTTCTTTGCCTACACTTCACTTTCGTCTTTTTTTGGCCATATTACGTCTAAAATATCCAATTTTTGTTTCAAATCGCAATTAAATCAACACCATTAGCTGCTGACGGGCGTTGATATACATCAACGGGGACAGTTGAAAATGGGTGCCCCGACCGTGACTCGAATGCGGGATCTCCTGCTTACATGGCAGGCGCTCTGTCCATCTGAGCCATCGCAGGCACAGAGGATAGTGCGACTGCAGTGATTTATCGCCGGCACGCTCCCCGTGAGACCCACATTCCCAACTTATAGTCCACACACTACCTTCGTAGTGCCCCTGCCACTATACCCATTACTCGCGGCAGCCATCCACCGAGCCGCGTAAGAGCTCAGGTAAATCGTGAGCGTCCGCACTGAAGGAGGCCATCAGCCGGTCATCCTTAAACGATATGAAGATGGCATCTGTTCTTTCGGGATCTCCCGAGGCCCACCGCACGGCGTCCATGGAGACGAGGCGCACGCCAGAGCTTAAGTTGTCTTGGTGTTAACTTAGTACTTATGTACCGCATTTTTAAAAATGACAATACGCCTATTCTACTACATCTACATGACTACTCTGCAATTCCCATTTAAGTGCTTGGCAGAGGGTTCATCGAACCACAATCATACTATCTCTCGACTATTCCACTCCCGAACAGCGAGCGGGAAAAACGAACACCTAAACCTTTCTGTTCGAGCTCTGATTTCTCTTATTTTGTTTTGATGATCATTCCTACCTATGTAGGTTGGGCTCAACAAAATATTTTCGCATTCGTAAGAGAAAGTTGGTGACTGAAATTTCGTAAAAAGGTCTCGCCGCGACGAAAAACGTCTATGCTGTAATGACTTCCATCCCAACTCGTGTATCATATCTGCCACACTCTCTCCCCTATAACGCGATAATACAAAACGAGCTGCCCTTCTTTGCACCCTCTCGATGTCCTCCGTCAATCCCACCTGGTAAGGATCCCACACCGCGCAGCAATATTCTAACAGAGGACGAACGAGTGTAGTGTAAGCTGTCTCTTTAGTGAACTTGTTGCATCTTCTAAGTGTCCTGCCAATGAAACGCAACCTTTGGCTCGACTTCCCGACAATATTATCTATGTGGTCCTTCCAACTGAAGTTGTTCGTAATTTTAACACCCAGGTACTTAGTTGAATTGACAGCCTTGAGAATTGTACTATTTATCGAGTAATCGAATTCCAACGGATTTCTTTTGGAACTCATGTGGATCATCTCACACTTTTCGTTATTTAGCGTCAACTGCCACCTGACACACCATACAGCAATCTTTTCTAAATCGCTTTGCAGCTGATACTGGTCTTCGGATGACCTTACTAGACGGTAAATTACAGCATCATCTGCGAACAGTCTAAGAGAACTGCTCAGATTGTCACCCAGGTCATTTATATAGATCAGGAACAGTAGAGGTCCCAGGACGCTTCCCTGGGGAACACCTGATATCACTTCAGTTTTACTCGATGATTTGCCGTCTATTACTACGAACTGCGACCTTCCTGACAGGAAATCACGAATCCAGTCGCACAACTGAGACGATACCCCATAGCTCCGCAGCTTGATTAGAAGTCGCTTGTGAGGAACGGTGTCAAAAGCTTTCCGGAAATCTAGAAATACGGAATCAACTTGAGATCCCCTGTCGATAGCGGCCATTACTTCGTGCGAATATAGAGCTAGCTGCGTTGCACAAGAGCGATGTTTTCTGAAGCCATGCTGATTACGTGTCAATAGATCGTTCCCTTCGAGGTGATTCATAATGTTTGAATACAGTATATGCTCCAAAACCCTACTGCAAACCGACGTCAATGATATAGGTCTGTAGTTAAATGGATTACTCCTACTACCCTTCTTGAACACTGGTGCGACCTGCGCAATTTTCCAATCTGTAGGTACAGATCTATCGGTGAGCGAGCGGTTGTATATGAGTGCTAAGTAGACTATTCAGACTGTTATAGTTTTACTTCTAGACCATACCCTTTTAGACATTACAGGTTCAGGTATATCTTCTGAAGAAGTCTCAATTGTTCATAAAAAATGTTCAAATGTGTGTGAAATCTTATGGGACTTAACTGCTAAGGTCATCTGTCCCTAAGCTTACACACTACTTAACGACAAACACACACACCCATTCCCGAGGGAGGACTCGAATCTCCGCAGGGACCAGCCGCACAGTCCATGACTGCAGCACCTCAGATTTTTTTTTAAATCTCATTTTTTGTTCTCTTTCGTTCGTTGCATCTGCTGGGGGCGGACGTCGTGAGACAGCCGTTTAAGTTCGTTGTTGATCAATTAAGTCAGTTTTTTTATTACAGAGGGCTGCTAACCCTCTGACCGAACATGCTGAGCTACCGTGACGGCTTTAAAATGATGATGATTAGGACAACACAACACCCAGTCCCTGAGCGGAGAGAATCTCCGACCAGCCGGGAATCGAAGCCGGGCCCTTAGGATTGACATTCCGCCGCGCTGACCACTCAACTACCGGGGGCGGACGATCGCTCGACTAATCCTGCGCGGCAAATCTCAATTACTTAAGCTGAAACCTAGGTAAAGGTTGTTTCCATTACCACAATCGAGGCTGATAGTTTCTGATGTATTAGATCAGGGGTCTCCAAACTACGGCCAGCGAGAGCCGGTAAACCGGCCCGAGTTAGCTGGCCGGACATCCCTGGTATCCGGCACGCCAAATATTTGAGGTGGTACCTATGCTGCCAACAATTGAGTTTCGAGGCCTACCGTGACCAATACACTGCGACATTGGCTCTGCTACTCGCTACAAGACTACATAACTAAACTTATCGTTGCGCCGCTTCAAATAACAATGCATTGACATACTCTACCTCTGTTACGTCTTGCAGTAATAGTGTTGCTAACAGTGATTTTGAGATTTCGTTAACTTTGCAGGACACTTTCGACAAGAATGTGCAGTGACATACTTTTATGTCGGTGAAATTCGCCAGAATAAAATACGTCAGAATTTCGGTCAGGTACGTCCACCAATCAAAATTATGTAATTAAATAAAAATCGTACTTCGTTTCAGTGCTAGCTATTGCCACGACCTTAGATTCTTGCGATTTCACCTTTCCTTTAGCCTTACATTACGGTGATCATGGAATGCTAGGGTGCTTTAATCCCACTAGGTAGATCTTGGCTCAATGCGGCCCGCCGACTAAATAGTTTTGAGACCCCTGTATTAGATTATCACGATTGCTGACCGTGCTCAATGTTGAAAATACAAAAATTATGTAAACAATTCACTACCAGCGATGAGAACAGGGCGGCGCTGAAATCGCCGATAGCAGTCGGTCGGGACGTGTATAGGATGCCACGAAATCGGTCGGTCGGTCGGTCGGCTGATAAACTGGCGCGTGAGTAGGAGCCTTCACAAACCCCAGTTACGGTAGCTGGCTGTATGTATTTTCGAGGGCTATCCGCATAAGAAACTGGTAGCTGCCACGTGTAATATATCGGGAAGCCAGCCCTTCCGTTGGACAGGCGCTAGGACACACTTCCCACGGCTGTTAGAGAATAAAGTGAAGCTCTCAGCGGCAGGGGGTGCATCTGCTTACGGCCGCGGAGCAACCCCGTCCCGCCCGGCGGAGCAACGACCGCGCCACGTGGCACTTCAGCTCGCCGGACTGGTCCTCAGCTGCTATGCAGATCGCGACGCAAGTAGCGTGCAGCGCAGCAGCAGCACGGAGCGTGCACTGCTCTCTCCTCTGTACCCTCACTGGAGGTCCTGCCGCGATCGCGACTGCCTGTTTACCGACTGGGTTACTTATTCTACATCTACATCCACCTCTACATGGTTACTCTGTACTCTGCAGTTCACACTTAAGTGCCTGGCAGAGAGTTCATCGAACCATTTTCATACTACTTCTCTACCATTCCACTCTCGAACAGCATGTGGGAAAAAGGAACACCTAAATCTTTCCGTTCGAGCTATGATTCTTATTACTTTATTATGATGATCATTTCTGCCCATGTAGGAGGGTGTCAACAAAATATTTTCGCATTTGGAAGAGAAAGTTGGTGGCTGAAATTTCGTAAATAGATCTCGCCGCAGTTGCCTTTGTTTCAGAGACTGCCACCCCAACTCACGTATCACATCAGTGACACTCTCACCCGTATTGCATGATAACTCGAAATCAGCTGCCCTTCTTTGAGCTTTTTCAATGTCCTCTGTCAATCTTAACTGGTAAGGCTCCCACACTGCACAGCAACATTCCAGCAGAGGACGGACAAGTGTAATATAGGCTGTCTCTTTAGTGGGTTTGTCGCATCTTCTAAGTGTTCTGTCAACAAAGCGCAGTCTTTGTTTCACCTTCTCCACAATATTATCAATGTGGTCTTTCCAATTTAAGTTGCTCGTAATTGTAATTTCTAGATATTGAGTCAAATTGACAGCCCTCAGATTTGTGCAATTTATCGTATACCCAAAATTTATCGGATTTCTTTTAGTATCCCATGTGGATGACCTCGCCCTTTTCTTTGTTTAGTGCCAATTGCCACTTTTCACACCATACAGCAATTCTCTCTAGATCATTTTGTAATTGGAATTCATTGTCTGATGATTTTACTAGACAGTAAATTACAGCGTCATCTGCAAACAATCTAAGGGGGCTGCTCAGATTATCACCTAGTTTATTTATGTAAATCAAGAACAGCAGGGGGCCTATGACATTACCTTGCAGAACACCATATATCACTTCTATTCGATGATTTACCATCTATCACTATCTATCAGGAAATCATGGATCCAGTCACACAACTGAGACGATACTCCATATGCACGCAATTTGATTAATAGTCGCTTGTGAGGAACGGTATCAAATCCTTCTGGAAATCTAGAAATATCGAATCAATGTGAGATCCCTTGTCGATAGCACTCATTACTTCATGGGAATACAGAGCTTGCTGTGTTTCACAAAAATAATATTTTCTGAATCCGTATTGGTTATTTATCAATAAGTCATTTTCTTCGAGGTGATTCATAATGTTCGAGTACAGTATATGCTCCAAAATCCTACTGTAAATTGAGGTCAGTGATATGGGTCTGTAATTCAAGGAGTTAATCCTGCAGTCTGGCTGTCAGAGTCAAAGCTGCGCCACCCACATCCGTATTTTTCCCCCTGTAAATACAATTCTCTCTACAGAACTTTTACGATTTTGAAAGTAATTTAAAAGAAATGAAGCACTAAAATATCACTCAAGTAAACTACAATGATGGAGTACAATGCGAACAACAAATTAAGTGGATTCTCGTACTAAACATACACTGAAGAGCTAAAGGAACTGGTACACCTGCCTAATAACGTGTAGGGCCCTCGCGAGCACGCAGACGTGAAGCAACACTACGTGACATAATGTTTGAAGTAGTGCTCGAGGGAACTGATACCAAGGAATCCTGCAGGACTGCCCCTATTTCCGTAAGAGTTCGAAGGATTGGAGATCTGAACAGCATGTTGCAAGGCATCCTGGATATGCTCAATAACGTTCATGTCTGGGGAGTTTGGTGGCCAGCGGAAGTGTTTTAACTCAGAAGAGAGTTCCAGGGTCCACTCAAGTAATTCTTGACGTATGTGGTGGCGCATTGTCCTGCTGGAATTGCCCAAGTTCATCGGAATGGAGAAGGGACATGAATGGATGCAGATGATCAGACAGGGTGCTTACGTACGTGTCACCTCTCAGAGTGACACAAAAACTGGACATGGAACGGTAGTAGGGATCGAACCCGAGCCAAAGGCTGAGCTGTCTCATGCGGTATTATCCACGCTTTGAGAACAGCTGACACTAGCTGAGGACCGTAGTAACAAAACTCAACACATGCAGTAGTTTTCAAATTTTTTTAAAAATGGATTCTGGTACTTTAATATGAGCTGCACACAACTGCTAAAGGAAAACGCAACTATAAAATGAATATTTGCTGTTGTAAAATGCGCCCGAAAACCTTCTTTTATAATCCCTGCTTGAAACTTAGAACATAAATTTGCCGGCCGGAGTGGTAGAGCGGTTCTAGGTGCTACAGTCTGGAACCGCGCGACCGCTACGGTCGCAGGTTGGAATCCTGCCTCGGGCATGAATGTGCGTGATGTCCTTAGGTTAGTTAGGTTTAAGTAGGGGGCTGAAGACCTCAGAAGTTAAGTCCCATAGTGCTCACAGCCATTTGAACCATTTGAACATCAATTTATAAGGTAATTTAATAGTCTTTACACTCGCTTGTGTTTGTTGTCAGCCAGTCACTCAACATTCTGCAAGATAAACCCATTGTTATCTAGCTGTAAGAGTTTAAAAAGTTTTCAAAGATGCTTAGCCACAGTGATACAGAACTCTTATGAAAGAATACACCAACACTTGACTGTATCTTGTATTGTATGTTAACTGGGGCGCCTAGAAACGACGGAGAGGCTCCGTCCCCGCCGCAGCCGCAGCCACAGTGGTCCACAACCCCACGACGACTACCGCAGTCCACTTCACCCCTCAGTCGCCCCACACCGAACCACGCTTTTAGTGTTATTTGTGCGGTTGAGCCCCAGGTGGACACCACCCCCCCCCCCCCCCCTACCCCCCAGGGAACGTCTCACACCAGACGAGTGTAGCTCCTATGTTCGCGTGGTAGAGTAATGCTGGTGTACGCATACGTGGAGAACTTGGTTTGCGCAGCAATCGCCGACATAGTGTAGCTGAGACGGAAAAGGGGAACCAGCCCGCATTCGCCGAGGCAGATGGAAAACCATCTAAAAACAATCCACAGACTGTGCGACTCACAGGACCTCGACACAAGGCGGATTCGTGCCTGGGACCAGGCACTCCTTCCCACTCCGGAAAGCCGTGCGTTAGACCTCACGGCTAACTGGGCGGGCTTGACTGTATATTACTTTACTTTTTACCAATATACAGTAAAATGGTGGCGTATTCGTAAAAAACCGCTACGCGTTTGTTGGAGAACAAGACATATTGTCTTGCTTAATTCTTTTCCATTATTAGTCAGTTTTTACTACAAGATTAATGGCTTTTGTAGTACACTCTTGTTGCACATTTTCACACATGTCTACTCAAAGCAATCTCAAGTGTAGTACACTTGAAAGACCAATACAATCAATTTTAACTTTTTTCATTCGTTTTCAGTTCATACTCAATTTTTATTCTTTTAAAGAGTTTGTAATACTAAACACCCAGATTTGAAGACAAAGATTTTGAGCAATAATCAAAAATTTAACATAATCAACGGTGGCTAAATTGAAAAAGTTTTAAGCTCAATATTTATTCAATAAGGAATATGTCAATGTTTTTTTCTAACTACCAAAAATAGAAAATGTATAAAAAGACTCTTAATTTGGCTTTTTTCGGTTCTGGATAAAGGTACCAATCATGCTCGATGAGAGGGGCCTCGAGAATAGTTCGTTGGGAACCCATGCACTAGAGTAGACCTGCCCATTCTCGCTCATTCATTCAGCTCAACTAATTTTCATCTCTTTGTATCTCTCTGCCACTGTCTCCTGACTCACACCTACAGCCTGCTTTGTTCTGTCTTACTACTACTGTCTCCTCTCAGTGTTATTACTCTATGTGATCGAAGTACCTGGACACCTGGCTGACAGTGACTTACAAGTTTGTAGCGCTCTCCATCGGTAATGCTGGAATTCAATATGGTGTTGGTCCACCTAGCCTTGATGACAGCCTCCACTCACGCAGGCATACGTTCAATCAGGTCCTGAAAAGTTTCTTGGGGAATGGCAGCCCATTCTTCACGGAGTGCTGTACTGAGGAGAGGTATCGACGTCGGTCGGTGAGGCCTGCCACGAAGTCAGCGTTCCAAAACAAACCAAAGGTGTTCTACAGGATTCAGGCTAGGACTCTGTGGGGGCCAGTCCTTTACAGGGATGTTATTGTGTAGCTAACGGCCTTGCCGCCGTTGTAACACCCGTTCCCGTCAGATCACCGACGTTAAGCGCTCTCGGACCGGGTTAGCACTTGGATGGATGACCATCCGGTCTGACGAGCACTGCTGGCAAGCGGAGTGCACTCAGCCCTTGTAAGGCAAACTGAGGAGTCTCTTGATTGAGACGTATCGGCTCCAGTTTTGGAAACTGACCTACGGCCAGGAGAGCAGTGTGCTGACAACATGCCCCTCCATATCCGCCGGCAGTGACGCCTGAGGGCTGAGGATGACACGGCGGTCGGTCAGTACCTTTGGGATTTCATGGCCTGTTCGGGACGAGTTAAGTTATTGTCGTGTAACCACTCCGTCAAGCGCCGTGCATTATGAACAGGTGCTCGATCGTGTTGAAAGATGCATTCGCTACCCCCAAATTACTGTTCAACAGTGGGAAGCTAGAAGGTGCTTAAAACATCAATGTAGGCCTGTGCTGTGATAGTGCCACGCAAAACAATAAGGGCTGCAAGGCCCCTCCATGTAAAACACGACTACACCATAAAACCACCGCCTCCGAATTTTCCTGTTGGCACTTCACAAGCTGGCAGATGACATCATACCCACACCCTGCCATCGGGTCGTCACATTGTGTACCGTGATTCGTCACTCCACACAACGTTTTTCCATTGTTCAATCGTCCAATGGTCACGCTCCTCATACCAAGTGAACCGTCGTTTGGCATTTACCGGCGTGATGTGTGGCTTATGACAAGCCGCTCGAATATGAAATCCAAGTTTTCCCACCTCCCGACTGTCACAGTGCTTGCAGTGGATCCTGATGAAGTTTGGAATTCCTTTGTCATGGTCTGGATAGATTACACATTATGACCCTCTTCAACTGTCGGCGGTCTCTATCAGTGAACAGACGAGGTCGGCCAGTACTCTTTTGTGCTGTACGTGTCCCTTCACATTTCCACTTCACTATCACATCAGTGGACCTAGGGATGTTTAGGAGTGTGGTAATCTCGCGTACGGACGTATGACACAAGTGACATCCAGTCACCTGACCACGTTCGAGTCCGTGAGTTCCGCGGGGCGCCCTATTTTGCTCTAAAAAAATGGCTCTGACCACTATGGGACTTAACATCTGTGGTCATCAGTCCCCTAGAACGTAGAACTACTTAAACCGAACTAACCTAATGACATCACACACATCAATGCCCGAGGCAGGATTAGAACCTGCGACCGTAGCAGTCACGCGGTTCCAAACTGTAGCGCCTAGAACGGCGAGACCACCGCGGCCGGTATTCTGCTCTCTCAAGATGTCTAATGACTACTGAGGTCGCTGATATGGAGTAACTGTCAGTAGGTGGCAGCATAATGCACCTAATATGAAAAACATATGTTTTTTCTGGGGTGTCGGAATACTTTTGATCATATAGTGTATCTCCCTCTTGCTTCCTCATACTGCTACTATTTCATTCGACCTTACCCACAGCTGTCACTAGCTGTCTCCTCTTCATTGTCACTGCCATGGACTCTGTTTCTCATTAACACCAGCTCTCAACCACTTCCCAATGGCATTGTCTCCTTCACAGTTTTCCTAGCAGTGTTCTGTCACTGTCAATTACGTGTCATTGCCACTGCGTCCCTCTCTTTCGCAATGCCGTTGCTACCTTCACTCTCTCTATACCACAACCAGTCTACTATCGTCCAGGATTTATAACTTTTCCATCTCTTTCCCACTGTCACTGTCTCCTTCTCAGTCAGCTTAAAAAGTGCAAATCTATTAACATATCATCGTTTTGGGAAAAATTTTAAACTTACAAAGGAAGGTAGAGTGGGGTAACTGGCACCCCTTTTAAACAAGGCCGCTTGGCGTATCTGCGCTTTCTGAGGTATGTCACCGTCTGGGCAGCTCCCCCCGTCGGAGGTTCGAGTCTTCCCTCGGGCATGGATGTGTGTGTTGTCCATAGCGTAAGTTATAGATTAAGAAGAGTGTTGGCTTATGGACTGATGACCTCAGCTGTTTTCTTCCATAAGACCTTACCAGAAATTTCCAAATTTTCTTTAAATAGAAGCACATTCGCCTTTTTTGTGTTCCGATAGGGACATATTTCCGCTGTTTGCCTTCTCTACTCTATTGCGGCAGTGCATGTCACTCATGTGAAACGAACCTTATGAGTCAGTTCTGACACTCCACTCCTTTTCTGTTTCGTCAGACATCCGTATAAACGCCCTGTGAGTGTGTTAGCGTCTATAGAATAATTAACTGGAGTAAGGAGTGGACCCTAATTGTGTGACAGAGAATAATGGTGTTTAAGCTGTACACAAATTGTTTTTAATTCAGAATTACTATCAAAGAAATACACGAATTTACATAGGTTGTAATATGACAATGTTAGGACAGTTGTCAAGATAACGCATTTCGTCCTGGTTAATCGAAATAACTCTAAACATAACAATATCAAATTTTAACCAGAAGGTTCTCTACAAAATTATTCTTTTTACTACATTGTAAAGTTGTTCAAAATTACGAGAAATCATCCGATTCCGGTTCTAAGTTTGGTACTATTTGGGATGACGATCAAGTCTATGGAGGATGGTTACTTTTTGTGACAAGCTGAGCAAAAGATTACTCAAGGTTGCTCGAGTTCACAGTGAACACAAGCTGGTGAACCAACAAGTTTACGCCTCTGACACGATATTTACCTTAGATGCGATGAGCTGAAGGCTGCGTGGCTGCTCTCGTCCTCTGAAAGTCCTATAAAAGCTAATCAGAACCTTTGCTGGTTTTTTCAGCCGAACCTCTCCTATGTTTGTCCCTAGTCAAGAAAACATGCACTCATCCCTAGTCTTGAAATATGGCGATATGCACGTGCATGGATGGAGAAATGTGCATATTACAATGCCCTCTCAGTTCTTGCAAGAACAATGAACTACATGGCTGTTTCATTTCTCTGCTGTTGGAGCTGATATCTAGCTGAAGTGAACGCATTGTTCACTCCTTTGAGTCGTACAGAGCGTGATGCGCCCTGTTCTGCACTTGACGCTGGTTCAGAGGAGAGTCCCCGAAATTTTCGGTCTTGAGTCTCTCGTACCAAAACTGTCCCCCACCTGGGTCCTTACATGCTCCACGTCACGGCTTTTTCCTTTTATTCCTATCTCTGCCAATCGCTAAGGGCCTACGATCAAACTGCGTCGAAATTTCGGCACTTTCCTCCTTCCTAATTCATGTCAGCCAATCTGACATTTTGTGCCCTCTCCAGGCACCTAAAAGTTCCACACGTACATCATGAGCGTACCATGCAGAGTTCACATGATCTACTGCATCACTGGTTTGTTCGTATCCATCTCGAAATTCCCCGACGCAGTTTTCTAAGGATTTTTTTCCGTACCACTCTGGTGGCCTGCTACTTGCCGTCCTGGGTGAGTCACCTGGCCCGTTCATTGTCCTCAACCACGGGATGCTTTAAGAGCTTTCCGTTGTACTTGGCCCGTGACGTCACCCTTGCATCTGCTCCCAGACGCAATGTTTCGTCTAGGAGCTTGTTTCGCCAAAGTGTCTGGTAACCTTTAACACAAAATGATGTGCCCACTTCCCGCATCTGCTATATCCCCGTGTTAAAGTTTCCTAGTTGAGGTATGAAAACCACAAGCAAACCATTCCCAAGGATATGTGTGGAGAGAAGAAAATGGTGGTCAAAGAGGTAGACGGCAAATGGTAAACGAGGAAGAGACGGTGCCAATGGCACAAAAAAGGATGGGGCAAAGACTATGGCGAAGGGTCAGAGAGCCAGTGAAAGTGGCAGAGAAGGACACAGCAGCAATGAAGGGCGACAGAAAGGAATGAAAACAGTGATAGTAGGAGACAAAGAGAAAATACCAATAGTCAAAGTGATAAGGAGGTGCTGAGTATGAAGGCTTCACTACAAAGAGACACTGGGTAAAAGGATTTGGAATGTTCTGTGTTATAAGAGTGTCAAAATGTTCCTGTAATAAAATTTTTAGTAAGGAAGGCACAATGAGGATTGAGGCACATGGTCCCCCACTCTTCCGTCACTGTCTTTCAAAGAGAAACATATTCGTCTTTTTGTGCTCTGACAGGAGCATTTTTCAGCTGTTTAATGATGTTTATTTTCATTAAGTTATGGCGCATTGGGTCGTTGTATCTTGTGAATTAAAGATAGGGGTGCTGAATGAATTCCAATACGTTAAACTTTCTGACACAGTGATTCATTTGAAAGAATTCGTTCTGTGATTCTCTTCTGTACATGTAAATTTGTAATGTGCCCCACTATTTTCATTTCTCGTATTTATTAAGTAAACAGTAGATGTTGGTCCAGTTGCGAATTTCCTTTCATTCAATAACATTACCAAATTTTAATTCTAAGCAGTCATTAAATTATGCTACTTGCCTCTGAGAAACCATCTGATCTAAATAAATATAAAAGGTTTAATGTAAGACTGTGCCTACTGTCCATTACACATACAGTACAAACCAGCTTAGCAAGCCGGCAAAGAATCTACTGACTCCGGTGGCTGTCTCAGGCTGCCATATCTCTCTGCATCAGCCCCTTGCTCAGCTGGTTGCCGCCCACGGTGTGCCCTGTCAGAAGTTCTGCACGAAGATGGCGGTGACCACTATGTACACTGGTAAGGAAAAACTTTATGACCACCGCCCAGTGGCGCTGCGGGCACGTGACGCTGTAACAGCAGTATGTAGTTTAAGCAGACACGGTCGGAGAAAACCCTCGCGAAGAGGTGTTGTTGTTGTGGTCTTCAGCCCTGAGGCTGGTTTGATGCAGCTCTCCATGCTACTCTATCCTGTACAAGCATCTTCATCTCCCAGTACCTACTGCAATCTGCTTAGTGTATTGATCTCTTGGTCTCCCTCTACGATTTTTACCCTCCACGCTGCCCTCCAATACTAAATTGGTAATCCCTTGATGCCTCAGAACATGTCCTACCAACCGATCCCTTCTTCTGGTCAAGTTGTGCCACAAACTCCTCTTCTCCCCAATTCTATTCAATACCTCCTCATTAGTCATGTGACCTACCCACCTAACCTTCAGCATTCTTCTGTAGCACCACATTTCAAAAGCTTGTATTCTCTTCTTGTCTAAACTATTTGTCGTCCATGTTTCACTTCCATACATGGCTACGCTCCATACAAATACTTTCAGACACGTCTTTCTGATACTTGAATCTATACTCGATGTTAACAAATGTCTCTTCTTCAGAAACGCTTTCCTTGCCATTGCCAAGACTCTACTTCGGCCATCATCAGTTATTTTCCTCCCCTAATAGCAAAACTCCTTTACTACTTTAAGTGTCTCATTTCCTAATCTAATTCCCTCAGCATCACCCGACTTAATTCGACTACATTCCATTATCCTCGTTTTGATTTTGTTGATGTTCACCTTATATCCTCCTTACAAGACACTGCCCATTCCGTTCAACTGCTCTTCCAAGTCCTTTGCTGTCCCTGACAGAATTACAATGTCATCGGCGAACCTCTTCTGTTTTTTTTCTTATCCATGGATTTTAATACCTACTCCGAATTTTTCTTTTGTTTCCTTCACTGCTTGCTCAATATACAGATTGAATAACATCGGGGATAAGCTACAACCCTGTCTCATTCCCTTCCCATCCATTGCTTCCCTTTCGTGCCCCTCGACTCTTATAACTGCCATCTGCTGTCTGTACAAATTGTAAATAGCCTTTCGCTCCCTGTATTTTACCCCTGCGACCTTCAGAATTTGAAAGAGAGTATTCCAGTCAACATTGTCAAAAGCTTCCTCTAAGTCTACAAATGCTAGAATCGTAGGTTTGCCTGTCCTTAATCTAGCTTCTAAGATAAGTCGTAGGGTCAGTATTGCCCCACGCGTTCCAACATTTCTACGGAATCCAATCTGATCTTCCGTGAGGTCGGCTTCTACCAGTTTTGCCATTAGTCTGTAAAGAAGACGCGTTAGTATTTCGAGGCCGTCACTTATTAAACTGATTGATCGGTAATTTTCACATCTGTCAACACATGCTTCCTATGGGATTGGAATTATTATATTCTTCTTGAAGCCTGAAGGTATTTCGCCTGTCTCAGACATTTTGCTCACCAGCTGGTAGAGTTTTCTCAGGACTGGTTGTCCCAAGCCCGTCAGTAGTTCCAATGGAATGTTGTCTACTCCGGGGGCCTTGTTTCGACTCAGGTCTTTCAGTGCTCTGTCGAACTCTTCACGCAGTATCGTATCTCCCATTTCATCTTCATCTACATCCTCTTCCATTTCCATAATATTGTCCGGAAGTACATCGCCCTTGTATAGACCCTCTATATACTCCTTCCACCTTTCTGCTTTCCCTTCTTTGCTTAGAACTGTGTTTCCATCTGAGCTCTTGATATTCATATAAGTGGTTCTCTTTTCTCCAAAGGTCTCTTTAATTTTCCTGTAGGCAGGATCTATCTTACCCCTAGTGAGATAGGCCTCTACGTCCTTACATTTGTCCTCTAGCCATCCCTGCTTAGCCACTTTGCACTTAATGTCTATCTCATATTTGAGACGTTTGTATTCCTTTTGGCCCGCTTCATTTACTGCATTTTTATATTTTCTCCTTTCATCAATTAAATTCAATATCTCTTCTGTTACCCAAGGATTTCTACTAGCCCTTGTCTTTTTACCTACTAGATCCTCTGCTGCCTTCACTACTTCATCTCTCAAAGCTACCCATTCTTCTTCTACTGTATTTCTTTGCCCCATTCCTGTCAATTGTTCCATTATGCTCTCCCTGAAACTCTGTACAACCTCTGATTTAGTCAGTTTATCCAGGTCCCATCTCTTTAAATTCCCACCTAGATGGTCTGAAAGTGGGTAACTCCATTGAGATAAGCGACTTTGACGAAGGCTACATTATTATTACGCAAAGCCTATGAACGAGTATCTCGAAAACGGCGAAGTTGGTAAAATGTTCACATCCTTCTGTCGTGAGCATCTACGGAAGGAGGTAGAGGGACAGTGAAACTACCACTAGGTGCTAAATGGTTAGACGTCCACGACCCTTCGCAGAACGTGGGGTTTGGGGGCTTGTCTGCTCCTTGAAGTAGGATATACGAAAAGAGCAGACAAGGTGAAAGAGCACAATGATGGTGCAGACACAAGTGTTTCAGAGCACATCATTCATTGTGTATTGTTGAACATGGAGCTTCACAGCAGACAAACGCTACGTGTTCATATGTTGACCCAATGATATTGTCAGTTACGATTGCAGTGGTAACTAGACCGTCGGGATTCGAGCGACGATCAGTGGAAACGGGCCAGTTACTTGGATGAATCACATTTTTGCTGCACTAGGTCGATAGGCTCCGCAAAGGTGAACAGCGGCTCGAAAACGTAGCGCGCACGGACACAGGCTGGTGGGAGCAGTATTACGCTATGGAAGAAATTCTCCTCCGCTTGCACAGGCCCTGTGGTAGTAATCGAAGTCATGCTGACAGCTGCGAACCACCTGCATCCCTTCATGCTTGATGGCTTCTCCGTCGGCAAAGCCGAGCGAGGTGGCGCAGTGGTTAGCACACTGGACACGCATTCGGAAGGACGACGGTTCAGACCTGCAACCCGCCATTCAGGTTTAGGTTTTCTGTGATTTCCGTAAATCGTTGCAGGCAAATGACGGGATGGTTCCTTTGGAAGGCTGTGTCCGATTTCCTGCCGCATCCTTGACACAATCCGTCTTGTGATCCATCTCTGATGACCTCGATATCGGTGGGACGTTAAACCCAATCTCCCTTCCTTCCTTCTCTCATCTTTCAGCAGTATAACTGTCCGTGTCTCGGAGCCAGAACTGTGCTACAGTTTTTTGAGGAGAATTATACTGAACTCACGTTGATGTCTCGGCAACCAAATTCACCTGATGTAATTCTATAGAACCCATTTACATGACCTGTGGGTAGGCATCTAATGATACATACTTCCATAAATTTAGCAACAAACTGTCAGATCACTGAAACGTAGAATCAATGATGTACACTCCTGGAAATTGAAATAAGAACACCGTGAATTCATTGTCCCAGGAAGGGGAAACTTTATTGACACATTCCTGGGGTCAGGTACATCACATGATCACACTGACAGAACCACAGGCACATAGACACAGGCAACAGAGCATGCACAATGTCGGCACTAGTACAGTGTATATCCACCTTTCGCAGCAATGCAGGCTGCTATTCTCCCATGGAGACGATCGTAGAGATGCTGGATGTAGTCCTGTGGAACGGCTTGCCATGCCATTTCCACCTGGCGCCTCAGTTGGACCAGCGTTCGTGCTGGACGTGCAGACCGCGTGAGACGACGCTTCATCCAGTCACAAACATGCTGTACGATGTTGGGGCGTGAGCGGAAGGCGGCCTAACGTTGTGCGGGACCGTAGCCCAGCTTCATGGAGACGGTTGCGAATGGTCCTCGCCGATACCCCAGGAGCAACAGTGTCCCTAATTTGCTGGGAAGTGGCGGTGCGGTCCCCTACGACACTGCGTAGGATCCTACGGTCTTGGCGTGCATCCGTGCGTCGCTGCGGTCCGGTCCCAGGTCGACGGGCACGTGCACCTTCCGCCGACCACTGGCGACAACATCGATGTACTGTGGAGACCTCACGCCCCACGTGTTGAGCAATTCGGCGGTACGTCCACCCGGCCTCCCTCATGCACACTATACGCCCTTGCTCAAAGTCCGTCAACTGCACATACGGTTCACGTCCACGCTGTCGCGGCATGCTACCAGTGTTAAAGACTGAGATGGAGCTCCGTATGCTACGGCAAACTGGCTGACACTGACGGCGGCGGTGCACAAATGCTGCGCAGCTAGCGCCATTCGACGGCCAACACCGCGGTTCCTGGTGTGTCCGCTGTGCCGTGCGTGTGATCTTTGCTTGTACAGCCCCCTCGCAGTGTCCGGAGCAAGTATGGTGGGTCTGACACACCGGTGTCAATGTGTTCTTTTTTCCATTTCCAGGAGTGTATTTCGTGCCAGACATGGACAAACAAGCTATTAAGCAGGTGGTCACTATGTTTTGGCTCGTCCATGTAGGTGTGCTGTGTCTTAGAGTACTCTGTCTCCCCCGTGTCGCTGTCCGTATTGTGACGTCAGCTGGACTGCAATGTCGGGTGCCCAAGCTCGTGTTGAATGCTGATCCTGGCCTGCCAGTTCCGTAGACTGTCTGACCCAAGCGGTGCTGGAGTTGTGCCCCAAGCTGGAAAGGTGTTGGTAGCCTCCTGCACTACTCATCTGCGGCGGCTGGTACTGGAGGCTGCCTACTGTCATTTGTGGCTAAAGTCTGGTTATATCGTCAGGCAGCACGAGTACCATCAGTTCTGAAACAGTTTCATACACGAGATGTTAAAATTCAATAATCAGAGCACTGAGGGAAAAAAATATGAATGCCATCTAGACTACTGATCGACTGACTCCAGCCAAGAGAGGTGAAGTGTTTATGGCGTCGAGGTGAGGCTTTGCATTTTGACATCATTCATCATGACCGAATCTGTTCTTCTCTTTACAAGTTTTCAGTGGTTTTCTGTTCTGCTACATTTGCTGTAACAATTTATTTCAGTGTCTGAACTGCTTTTTCAAATCCGTTGCAGCACCTTAGCGTTCTGTATATAGTGTTATGAGAGTAATGGAGGCAGGTTGGTCTGCACTCGTCTAACCCTTTTTCTCTGAGATCGCTCACACTCACACATGTTGATGTCGCACTCTTGGTGAACGAATAACCGTGTCGTAATGTTTACGTCCAGCGGCTGGCTCGTGTTGACCGTTCTGTTCGAACTTAGAAAATTCACTCTCTTATGCCATCACTTTCTTGATGCGTAACACTACGCTGATTCCATACAGACGACTGGCACGTACACACCACTTCATTGCCTTGGCTTACGTCAGCAGTGTGGGGTCACGTGAGTGCGTAATACTAATTCTACACCACTTAAACTATTCCAAAGCAGCCCGCATCTCGCGGTCGTGCTGTAGCGTTCTCGTTTCCCACGCCCGGGTTCCCGGGTTCGATTCCCGGCGGGGTCAGGGATTTTTCTCTGCCTCGTGATGGCTGGGTGTTGTGTGATGTCGTTAGGTTTAAGTAGTTCTAAGTTCTAGGGGACTGATGACCATAGATGTTAAGTCCCATAGTGCTCAGAGCCATTTGAATTTATTTATTTTTTTGCTCCAAAGCATGACTGTGCTCTTTGAAAAGGGAAGATTAATATTTTATCCGGTCAGCAAACAGTTATGTAAATTTCTGCACACTTCACGTGAGAATGAGCCTGAAATGGCTCGAGAACCATTGAACGAAAACAAACTATATCTTATCATATACAGGGTGAGTCACCTAACGTTACCTCTGCATATATTTCGTAAACCACATCAAATACTGACGAATCGATTCCACAGAACGAACGTGAGGAGAGGGGCTAGTGCAATTGTTTAATACAAACCATACAAAAACACACGGAAGTAAGTTTTTTAACGCAGACCTACGTTTTTTTAAATGGAACCCCGTTAGTTTTGTTAGTACATCTAAACATCTAAACAAATACGTAATCAGTGCCGTTTGTTGCATTGTAAAATGTTAATTACATCCGGAGATATTGTAATCTATAGTTGTCGCTTGAGTATCACTCCTCCGCTGTTCGATCGTGTGTATCGGAGAGCACCGAATTACGTAGGGATCGAAAGGGAACGGTGATGCACCTTAGGTACAGAAGAGACTGGAACAGC
Source organism: Schistocerca gregaria (assembly GCF_023897955.1). Taxonomy (NCBI): domain Eukaryota; kingdom Metazoa; phylum Arthropoda; class Insecta; order Orthoptera; family Acrididae; genus Schistocerca; species Schistocerca gregaria. The sequence goes on from NC_064925.1 coordinate 288,240,267, forward strand.
ACATTACATGCATATGCTAAGACCTTTTTATTGGTCTTTTTCACTGACGCAAGTGTACATTACCATGAGCGGTGAGGTACACGTACACACGTGGTTTCTGTTTTCAATTACGGAGTGGAATAGTGTGTCCCGACATGTCAGGCCAATAGATGTTCAATGTGGTGGCCATCATTTGCTGCACTCAATTGCAATCTCTGGCGTAATGAATGTCGTACACGCCGCAGTATATCTGGTGTAATGTCGCCGCAGGCTGCCGCAATACTTGGTTTCATATACTCTGGGGTTGTAGGCACATCACGGTACACATTCTCCTTTAACGTACAGCACAGAAAGAAGTCCAGAGGTGTAAGATCAGGAGAACGGGCTTGCCAATTTATGCGTTCTCCACGTCCTATGAAACGCCCGTCGAACATCCTGTCAAGGGTCTGCCTAGTGTTAATTGCGGAATGTGCAGGTGCACCATCATGCTGATATCACAAACGTCGACGCATTTCCAGTGGGACATCTGCGAGCAAAGTTGGCAGATCATTCTGTTGAAACACGATGTATGTTGCAGTGCTCTCCGATACAAACGATCGAACAGCGGAGGTGTGGTACTCATGCTTCAACTTTAGGTTACAATATCTCCGGATGTAATTAACATTTTACAATGCAACAAACGGCACTGATTTCGTATTTGTTTATATGTTCAGATGTGCTAACAAAACTAACGGGGTTCCATTAAAAAAACGTATGTTTGTGTTAAAAAACATACTTCCGTGCATTTTTGTATGGTTTGTATTAAACAATTACACTAGCCCCTCGCCTCACGTTCGGTCTGTGGAATCGGTTCGTCAGTATTTGATGTGGTTTACGAAATATATCGAGCGGTAACGTTAGGTGACTTACCCTGTATATGTAATTAAAATAAAATAATGCATGGTAAAGACTATGTTGTCTTACAACATATTTATTCGCAGCATAGCTCAGTACTTACCACGCATTTCTCGAAGTATGTCAATACTGTTGACAGTCACCTGAAAACATTTTTTAAAATGAAGCAATATGCCTAATCGTAATTTTAATTAGTTATAATTCAAGACAGATTTGCGTTTCCTGCTTACTGGCACAAGGAGAGGTTGAGACACTGGAGTTGTTGGTAATGTACGCCGATGAGCAAAACCATTATGACCAATTGCTCAGTAGCAAACTGGTCCATGTTTGGGACCTGATGCAGCAACAGTACTTTGTAGGTCTCCAGAAACATAGTTAGTGTACTGGGAGGAATTTTGCATTACAGTATTCGTGTTGTACAGTTCAGTATCGGGTCTAGGTGTTACTTTTATGTTATTTTCTAGAGCTGATCTATCTAATTATTGTGTAGCATAAACCATTTCTTGAACTATACATATCTTACAAGTACAGTTGTTTATAACACAAGTTATTTATCAGATATGTAGGAAAATTAATGAAGAATATTAATCGCTAAAGAATAAATTACCTGCGATATGGCAAAAATACGAGATAAACTAATCAATGTGTACATGCCAAAGGTTACCTACTTACACTGCTTGATGGTTGCTAAATAACAGAGATCACTGTTGGAAAGGAACAACCACACGCAATGATGGACGAAATAAAACGTCGTACCTATGTAACAGAGTTGGGCTGGTATGTTTTTAACGAAAAGAGGTACAGATTTCACTACATCGGAAAGAAGTATAAATGACATAATAAATCAGTTTGACACAGATCATATTTTGCAATACAGAGGTTGATATCGGCCTCTCAGGAAGGATATCCCGTCCTCCGGGACTGACGCCCATTTTGCCGTGTTTGAGGAGTCCTTGGGTATATTGTCCCAATACTCTCTCAAGGTGGTTTTCAGATCAGATGTCAGCTAACCTTATTAATGCTGTGCCGGTTTCAGAGTCTTTGTCAACCACGCAGCTACGGTGAGACACCCGGCAAGCATTGCGTAAGTCGAAAAACATGCTATTAGAGTGAAGCCGTCCGCATTCCGAGTCGTGAGGCTAACAACACGGTCCCAGGACACAGAGGGGAAGTGCCCTCGCCTTGCTCCCTTCTGCATACACTAGGCTGGAAGCACTCACTTGTTTTCGCTTGTTGTTCTATGTTCCTACGTTACAAATGTTTTTCATATTTTTCTCGGGCTTAATGACATGTCAGTGTCTGCAATCACCGTTCAAACTATGGTTCGTTGGCGAACGCAGTGGAGTGTCGATCATTATTCTTCATTTTCAACACTGAGAATTTCCGAACGTATTCGACCACTCTACAAATATAGTGCGTCGTATCATCTTCGCTATAAAAGGGGAAAGGCACCTAAAAGTAAGACATACATCATTATGGAAGACCAATAAACTTTTATTGAATGCTACTTTGTTGTTGTTGTGGTCTTCAGTCCAAACACTGGTTTGATGCTGTTCTCCACGCTACTCAATCCTGCACAAGCCTCTTCGTCTCAGAATAACTAGTGTACCCTACATATTTCTGCTTCTGCTTAGCTTTTTCAACTCTTGGTCTCCCTCTATGATTTTAACTCCCCACGCTTACCTCCAATACTAAATTGGACATCCCTTTATGCATGAGAACGTGTTCTACCAATCGATCCCTTTTTCTAGTCAAGTTGTGCCACAAATTCCTCTTCTGCCCAGTTCTGTTTAGTATCTCGTCATTAGTTACGTGATCTACAAATCTAATCTTCAGCATTCTTCTGTAGCACCACATTTCGGAAGTTTCTACCCTTTTCTTGTCATGCTTCACTTCCATACATGGCTACACTCCATACAAATACTTTCAGAAACGACTTCCTGACACTTCAATCTATACTCGATGTTAACAAATTTTATATTCTCTCTACTTCTAACATCATCGCTGTTTTGCTGCCCAAATATCAAAACCCATCTATTACTTTAAATGTATTATTTCCTAATATAATTCCCCCATCATCAGCTGATTTAGTTCAACTACAGTCCATTATCCTCGTTTTGCTTTTATTGATATTCATCTTATATCCTCCTCTCAAACTACTGTCTATTCCATTCGACTGCCCTTCCAAGTCCTTTACTGTCTGTGACAGAATTGCAATATCATTGGCAAACCTCAACGTTTTTATTTCTTCTCCCTGGACTTTAATTCCTACTCCAGATCTTCCGCTGGTTTCCTTTACTGCTTGCTCAATGTACAGATTAAATAACGACGGGGACGGGCTACAACCCTGTCTCACCCCTTTCTCAGTCACTGATTCCCTTTCGTCCCCCTAAACTCTTATACCTGCTATTTAGTTTCTGTACAATTTGTAAATAGCCTTTCGTTCACTGTATTTTACCCCTGCCACCTTGAGAATTTGAAAGAGAGTATTCCAGTCAACATCGTCAAAAGCTCACTCTCAGTCTAAAAATGCTAGAAACGTAAGTTTGCCTTTTCTTAACCTACCTCCTAAGGTAAGTCCTATGGTCTGTACTGCCTCGCGTGTTCCAACTTTTCTACGGAATCCGAACTGATCTTCCCCCATGTCGGCTTTTACCAGTTTTTCCATTCCTCTGTAAAGAATTCGTGTTAGTGTTTTGCAACCGTGACTTATTAAACTGATAGTTCGGTAATTTTCACGCCGGTCATCATTTGCTTCCTTTGGGATTGGAATTATTATATTCTTCTTGAAGTCTGAGGGCATTTCGCCTGTCTCATACATCTTGCTCACGAAACAGAAGAGTTTTGCCATGGCTGGCTCTTCCAAAGCTGTCAGTAGTTGTAACAGAATATTGCCTACTCCCGGGGTCTTGTTTCGACTTAGGTCTCTCAGTGCTGAGGGTCGAGCGCTGAGAGATGTTGCAATGCTTCCCAGAATAGTACAGGGTGCATTCTTCCTAGTGATCATCACTGACTTTACCTGTCAAACCGCTGCTGCTCCTGCCAGTGTGGGAGCACCATCTCAAATGAGATGAGTTTTTGCTGAAGATGAGTGCTATAAACGAGGTGAAGTTTAAGATGGGAGATAACAAAATATATATAATGGTTGTTTGGAATTACGCCTATCATGCAGCACTAACTGGGTTATGGGAGCAGAAGGCATGTGACCATGTCCACTTCCAAAGATGTATAGCAGACATGTCTAAAATTATATCCCCTGTACTTGAAGAAAACCACAGACATAGCATGTGGTTAAAAAACTGTACACTGTCACAGTGGGAGCGGGGTTGAGAAAAAAGAACACAGAAGTTGTGAGGTAAAAATTCATTTATTTCTGATCCAACTTAAAAGTAATTTTACATTTTCATAAGCAGACACCGCAACAGTTTTTTCATACATGTTCTTGAGTAGATGGAGAGACCATGTCTTAGCACACTTCGTGTACCTGAAAGACCTCGGTGATGCAATATTTGCTGGAATGTCTCTATTATTCCAGCATCTTGTGTGTATGCCACAAATGCAACATCTTTAAATATAAACTGTCTACCCTCTCCATCATAGAAACCCTCAGTGTCTGCAATGATGTTCACACCTTGAGATGCCATTGTGAAATGCTCTAGGTATGGTGCAGCATCTGTTCATTTACACAGCTCGTTGCGCAACACCGGTGTGCGGGCAATAGTTGATCACATGGTCAGTTAGGACTAGAGCATACGCAGCAGTGTGTTCTGGGAAATTTGTTGAAGATTCAAATGCAATTCGCACATCTATAGGTCCAGATTTAATTACCTCACTCTGTTTCGAGAAGTCTATTATGATAATCTGTGAAAGCTCCTTGAACTTACATGGACTGATAGACACCCACCTCCCTCTCCTTCAGCTGTTTCACAGTAAGAAGCACGAAACCTTGCATACAAGTCATAAGCCAGATTGCATACATTTTGATTCCACTGCAGATGGAACCGTCATACGGGTAGAATTCTGAACTGAGGTAGACTTTGGCATTAGTTAACTTGCAGTTGTCGAACACGGTGGAATCATTTGCTATATTACCTCTTCCACCAGTCTGAAACGCAAGTATGATGACTCTAGGTGTCTCTAGCTGCCATGTTTGTCTGTTCACAGTAGGTAACACTGGGTACCAGAAAACCTCTCACGAGCGAAATATCAGTGATAGAATTGTACCGGAATTCAGGACCTTTAAAAGCTTCAAATGCTCCTCGTCGTATGCACAGATGTGAGGCATTTTCTTGAATGCATGAGCAATACAATTAATCGACCTCTTCTTCGAAACTCTGTAAGTGTTTCCCATTGCAACGCAGGAGTTTGAAATTTGGATCAAACGTGCCTACAACCTTTCTCTGTAACAGTGCAAAAGCGTGGCGCCCTGCGACGTCACCCTAGTGCTCAACGACGCTTCAAATAGCGCAGTGTCGGCCCTTGCCAAAACACGCCAGAGCTCAGAAGTTCATGTGACGCATAAGGTGCGTTAATGGTGTCGCGAGGACACCACATTTCACCAAAATAGTGCCCAGCGCCACACAGAACCTGTCGCACGATTCGAAAGTCGCCACAGCCACACTTCATTTCATCATTTGACGCATCTCCGATGGAAGTCACAACCTCGACGCCCATCGTTGAAATCATGCGTTTTTTTTACGGATGGCAAAGTTAAACATGTTAGACACACTGCCGCTCAGGATCTACACAAGGCCTCAGGGGGTGACATTAAGGGCGCCAATGAAAGCACTGCTTTCCTCTGGGCATTGATTTCCATACATTTCGCAGTAGGAAACTGTAGTTCGCAATGTGATGAAGGATAGGGTGACATTCATGACAACCTTGGACATTGCTCACGTCCCCAAACGTTTCAATCGTTCTCTAAGGACATTCTAGGACTGCATTCCATTTGCATGTGATCGCTACCCTTTGATATCCAGTGCAACAGGTGGGAACCACAAGGGACTGTCCAAAACCATTTGACGAAATGGTACCATTACTGCTACGAAAGGAGTTCATTATGGTGCCCATCAGTGTCCAGGAGAGTCTGAAAGCGTAGAATTGTATTCCGCACAGGAGAACGAAGCATGTCCGTAGGTATGCTGGCTACCTCTCTTGATATACTGCGCTTCATATCAGCACATGTGTGAATGTCCCCTGGTAAACCCAGTCCTTCAGGTAGCCCCACAACCAGAATCACAGGAAGTGAGATCAGGTGATCTTGCCAGCCAAGCATTTGGAAACGATCGACTGATAATTCGATCGTTTCCAAATGTGTTTGGAGAAGTGGATGAACTTAACGAGCTATGTGCGGTGGGACCCCATCTTGCATGAAAACTGTTGAGTTCAATGCATGTCTCTCCTGTAGGGCGGGAATGACAAGCTGGCAGTAATGCTGGCCAGTCACACTGCATGTCTTTGGTCATTGAGCGCCAACCTTTTCAAAAAAGAATAAGCCAGTGATGAAACGTAGCCGTGAAGCCACACCATATGGTGACACGTTCACCATACAGAAGAACTTCAGACCAGTGACTGAAGCTGAAAATCCTCACACTCGGCAATTCTGTGTGGTCACCTCACCTCTCAGAGAAAAATGAGCTTCTTCTGCCTATAGGATGGTCCATTGCCAGCCCTCGTCAACTTCAATCCTTGCGAGAAAGTGGAGAGGAAAGTCAACAAATCGTTGTGCGTCCTGCGGTGCAAATTGCTGTACGATATGGATCTTGTACATATAGTATTTGAGAATGGTTCCTAACACATTCCGTAAACAGGACCACGGGATATTCAACTGTCGTGACACAGCACGCGCACTACCCGATGATCAGGAATTTCGCGCAGCGTTGTCTGTCATAGCAAGAGCGACTGCATCAACCACCTGTGGTGCAATCGGTCGTCGGCCTGTTCCCGCAGCGACGCCCAGTTCTCCAGTTGATTCGAACTTCTTCATCACGCTCCCCACAGCAGGTGGAGAAAAAGGACCCTTCCGTAATTCTTTCAACCGGCGATATTCTCGAAGTGCAGCTGCACCATTACTGTTGTTTTGGTAATAGAGCTTTTCCAATAATGCCCTGCTCCTTTTGTCCAAGTTCGTGTTGACAACTTAACAAGTGCACTCTAGGTGTGTGAGACTACGACTCACTATGACTGATAACAGCACCTGGTGGCCATTGTTGAAACTGGCCAGTGGCGCTGTGACGTATGGAAATCATGCACCCCATACTCTGACAATAATGTCACGAGTTTGGGACTCGTACGGTAATTAGTTTCCCTTTTATAACATGTTTAACCCTCTACCATGAACCATAGATCTTGCCGTTGGTGGGGAGGCTTGCGTGCCTCAGCGATACAGGTAGCAGTACCATAGGAGCAACCACAACGGAGGGGTATCTGTTGAGAGGCCAGACAAATGTATGGTTCCTGAAGAGGGGCAGCAGCCTTTTCAGTAGTTGCAGGGGCGTCGTGATGATTGACTGATCTGGCCTTGTAACACTAACCAAAACGGCCTTGCTGTGCTGGTACTGCGAACGGCTGAAAACAAGGGGGAAACTACGGCCGTAATTTTGCCCGACGGCATGCAGCTTTACTAAATGGACAAATGATGATGGTGTCCTCTTGGGTAAAAGTCCCCCATTCGGATCTCCGGGCGGGGACTACTCAAGAGGACGTCGTTATCAGCAGAAAGAAAACTAGCGTTCTACGGACCGGAGCGTGGAAGAAATAAAAACTTTGAGGTTCGCCGAAGACATTGTAATTCTGTTAGAGACAGCAAAGGACTTGGAAGAGCAGTTGAGCGGAATGGACAGTGTCTTGAAAGGAGGATATAAGATGAACGTCAACAAATAATGGAATGTAGTCGAATTAAGTCGGGTGATGAGTAGGGAATTAGATTAGGAAATGAGATACTTAAAGCAGTAAAGAAGTTTTGCTATTTGGGGAGCAAAATAGCGATGATGATCGAAGAAAAGAGGACATAAAATGTAGACTGGCAGTGGCAAGGAAAGCGTTTCTGAAGAAGAGAAATTTGTTAACATAGAGTATTGGTTTAAGTGTCAGGAAGTCGTTTCTGAAAGTATTTGTATGGAGTGTAGCCATGTATAATAGTGAAACATGGACGATAACTAGTTTGGACAAGAAGAGAATAGAAGCTTTCGAAATGTGGTGCTACAGAAGAATGCTGAGGATTAGATGGGTAGATCACATAACTAATGAGGAGGTAGTGAATAGGATTGGGAAGAATAGGAGTTTGTGGCACAACTTGACTAGAAGAAGGGATCGGTTGGTAGAACATGTTCTGAGGCATCAAGGGATCACCAATTTAGTATTGGAGGGCAGCTTGGAGGGTAAAAATCGTAGAGGGAGACCAAGAGATGAATACACTAAGCAGATTCAGAAGGATGTAGGCTGCAGTACGAACTTGGAGATGAAGAAGGTTGCACAAGATAGAGTAGAATGGAGAGCTGCATCAAACCAGTCTCAGGACTGAAGACCACAACAACAACATGTTTAACAAGGGAAGTTTAATTATAACCACTCGGTAGATGTGTCCTCATATTTGATAGATTGCTACCGTGGTAGTTAAAATGGTTTTTACGCGGGACACAAATATGTAACTTCTATCGAGACTGATCGAATTATCTGCTACCACTCGCCCTTCGAATGTTGTTCATTTCTATACGCTGTTGCACACAGCAATGCTTTAGATGCTTTTACGTAATTTCAGGAACCGACAATTATGATCGCGCAGGCGAACTTGAAGGTGCGATGGATTCGTCTCGTCACTGCAGAGAGTCTGCGATATTTAGTTTCAATGTAATTCGTCGAGAACATGTAGACCGTAATCGTTATTCTGCAATTCGTACACAACTGGTGGAAGGTGTTCGCGTGGTGGGTGGACGCTCCTCCAACCCGCTGGTAACGGCTGGGCTTTCCAAGGTCCCGTTTGAATACGTGTCCCGTAAACTGCGCTCAGGAAAATTTGCAGCCAGTGAAATTTGCGCCGAGAAAAGGGCGAGAGGAGATCCACAAATCACCCTGCTCGAACTCCACAACTTTCCTGTCGGGCATGAGAGCTGATGCTCTTACGTGGTGTTTCAGCTTGTAATAACCATTGAAGAAGAAGACAGGGGATGATTGAAGAAGAACTACGATGCCAGAGCAGCACACATGCTAATTTGCAGCCATATTTCTTCTCTTTCTCTGTATTCGCGGAGTAAGTCCCAAATCTCGCACATCTACATCTACGTCTACATCCATACTCCGCAATCCACCTGACGGTGTGTGGCGGAGGGTACTTTGAGTACCTCTATCGGTTCTCCCTTCTATTCCAGTCTCGTATTGTTCGTGGAAAGAAAGATTGTCGTTATGCAAATGTGTGGGCTCTAATCTCTCTGATTTTATCCTCATGGTCTCTTCGCGAGATGTACGTAGGAGGGAGCAATATACTGCTAGACTCTTCGGTGAAGGTATCTTCTCGAAACTTTAACAAAAGCCCGTACCGAGCTACTGAGCGTCTCTCCGGCACAGTCTTCTACTGGAGTTTATCTATCATCTCCGTAACGCTTTCGCGATTACTAAATGATCCTGTAACGAAGCGCGCTGCACTCCGTTGGATCTTCCCTATCTCCTCTATCAACCCTATCTGGTACGGATCCCACACTGCTGAGCAATATTCAAGCAGTGGGCGAACAAGTTTACTGTAACCTACTTCCTTTGTTTTCGGATTGCATTTCCTTAGGATTCTTCCCGTGAATCTCAGTCTGGCATCTGCTTTACCGACGATCAACTTTACATGAACATTCCATTTTAAATCACTCCTAATGGCTACTGCCAGATAATTTATGGAATTAAGTGCTTCCAGTTGCTGACCTGCTATATTGTAGCTAAATGATAAAGGATCTTTCTTTCTATGTATTCGCAGCACATTACACTTGTCTGCACTGAGATTCAGTTGCCATTCCCTGCACCATGCGTCAATTCGTTGCAGATCCTCCTGCATTTTAGTACAATTTTTCATTGTTACAACCTCTCGATATACTACAGCATCATGCGCATATTCCGCCAGAGAGATTTCTTCATGTACACTTCAACCGCTGGGAGCACAACTTTTAGCACAGAAACTGCTGCTGATTCAATATCAGCTATGACACTTCTAGGATTGTCTTCTGGTATGTTACCGGGCACACTGTCGAAAAGATGGAGGTATGTCTGTGTTTGGTTATTTGATAAGAATACGAATACAACTGGACAAATGTTTATTTCGTTCTCTGCACTTTCAAATTCTGCATGGCTTGTAGGATAAGGTAAGATAGGGTAAGGGTAAATGAAACATTTCAACTCTTTGGGTCACAGATGAGTACAAAATACAGCATTCTATTACTCATGTTTAATTGTAATGGTGAATAGATCAAATTACAAGTTTTGTGTGATAATAGTACATTCATTCAAGATCTATTCTTCTTCATTGAAAACAGCGAAATTTAAAATGTTGAAATAACGGAAAAATTATGTATATGGTATGGCAAAATGCTGCTATATTCATAAACGTCATATTAAGACATTATTTTCTGGTGCTATTGGCTTAAGTCAGCTGCATGGCCATTATCAAGCTATCTGCAAACATATGGAGTTGTGAATGCATATATCTATGTCTGTTCGTGACTAGTAACAATTCTGTATGTATCTTTTGTTGTACACACTTCGATAACACATCGTTACTTCTGTCCCTGTCTAATACCTTGCATTGCTATCTATAGTAGGTGTAGCAAAGACGAAATGTTATTCTCTAGATATCTAATATCTATACATATGATGTCCTTCCAAGACACCCATAACGCTCCATGCCCAAAAGAATGCAAAACGGAAAAACTAAAAATTTGTGGGGCTATCTGTAAAGCAAATCAGGTTGTGTGAATCACTGTAAATTGTCATACAGTTATACAGAATAGGGAAATTACACTTTTTAACTGCTTCAGTACTTGTTACACGCATTTTCCACAGCGGAATTGGTTACGAGCAATAGCTCCCTCTGCACATCTTGCACGTATCACACTCTATTGATTACCCTTTCTTCGAAATATTTAATATTGGAGAAACCACATAGTATGTGTTATTCCTGTGACTCATTTTCAGGTGATGGTGAAGATGAATCCTGCTCTGGATTTGAAGGTTCCTCTTGAACATCCAGCCTATTTCTGCAGCCCTTGACCTTCATCTTCGATAGTTTTCAAAATGCAATTTTCTCTTCTTTCATGCAAGATTAGATGACCTTGCGAAGTCGGCAAGCCGAATTTTTCTCGCTCCTCGGACGTACGGTAATGGTGGTGTTCGTTGGAGTTGGCAAGATAGATGAAAATGATGATGATGATGAAATGCTGAGCTCTGACTTTCAGAATTTCTTGGAGGACTAGAGTTAATTGTAATTCTGTGGGAACACAACGTGACTCATCATTCAGGAATGACGAAGGAAGACGTTTCTATGATTGTAATTTGTTGGGGGAGAAGGGTAAAATTCCTGTTCACTCTAATTCCTTCACACTATTTCCTGTATTAGCTCCACCTCTCCAAGCGACGTCGGCAATGTTACCAAATAGAAATTTTCTACTGAAGGGTGAGTGATTATTGTGTACAATTAGGCTACATAAATTCTTTAGTAAAGAAGAAATAATATATATTCAGAAAGTCCCACGAAAAGTGATTAGCAGGCCGCTGTGGCCGAGTGGTTCTAGGCACTTCAGTCCGAAACCGCGCTGCTGCTATGGTTGCAGGTTCGAATCCTGCCTCGGGCATGGATGTGTGTGATGTCCTTAGGTTAATTAGGTTTAAGTAGTTCTAGAGTCTAGGGGACTTATGACCTCAGATGTGAAGTCCCATGGTACTTAGAGCCATTTAAAGAGTGATTCACATTGCCACGTTCCCCTATTGCTGTTTGAATACAATCAGTTGTTCGCCAACGGCCTTGCCGCAATGGTAACACCGGTTCCCGTCAGATCACTGAAGTCGGGCTGGGCTAGTACTTGGATGGGTGACCATCTGTCTACCGAGCGCTGTTGGCAAGCGGGGTGCACTCAGACATTGTGAGGCAAACTGAGGAGCTATTTTATTGAGAAGTAGCGGCTTCGGTGTCGGAAACTGACATACGGCCGGGAGAGCGGTGTGCTGACCACATGCCCTGCATATCCGCATCCAGTGACGCCTGTGGTCTCAGGATGACAGGGTGGCCGGTCGGTACTGTTGGGCCTTCATGGCCTGTTCGGGAGGAGTTGAGTTTTTTTTTTTTTTAATCAGTTGTTCAGATTTATAACAGATGTCACTAGTTGTTTTATTGACGGACGTGGTTGGTGGTATACAACAGGTACCAGAAAGATTTATAACTAGCTTCCATGAATTTCAACAATAGACCTTATTTTAAACAGATTCAATGTTGCATGGGGGTTGCTACAACCAATACTGTAATACCTCTTCTATCTCCTGCTGGATGGTTGCCGTCTGGATTAAATATACGAGGGGCGTTCAGGAAGCACTGCAACACATTTTTTTCTCGGTCAATTTCGACTGAAAATATGTGGAGTTTGTTTTGGGACATTGTGGAACATTTCCACTTCAGCCCGTATAGTTTCATGGAGCTCCAATACGTAGCGCCGCTATAACTAGCCTTCAAAATAGCGTCTTTAACGGAAGTGCGTTCCAAGCAGAGAGCTTTCGGCGGAAATCTAGAGCATCGCGGATATTCATAGCCGCTTCCAGAATGTGTACGAAGATGTTGTAGTGAACAAAAGCATGGTGGGTCGTTGGGCGAGACATCTGTCATCATAGCAACAAGATCATGCAATCCTGTCCGATCCCCTGCACGCCGGCCAGCCACACACAGCTGTGACTCCTGCAGTGTTGGAACGTACAGACACTCTCATTCGAGGTGATCAACGGATCACAGTCAAATACCTAGATGACAATGCAAGACCTCACACAAGTTTCTGCACCCAAGAAGAGCTCACAAAACTTCCTTGGAGTATTCTTCTACATCCATCCTACAGCCCAGACCTCCAACTTCCAACTTCAATCTGTTTGGTGGTTCTGACGTCAACCAGTAGAGTGGTACCAAGTTGGCATACAGGCCCCACAGAAAGCAGGCGAATAGCAGTCACAATGAATGAAGGTTATGTTGAAAATAGGGTTTTCTAGCTAAAACAGTGTGGATTAATATGGCATATTGGAATCCTGAACAAAACCAAGTTGCTTGCAGAAAAATGTGTTGCATTAGTTAGTGAACGCCCCTTGTATTTGGAAAAGCTTCTTGCTGCCTGTGCACGACTTGCATATCAACGGTTATGTAACGTAATGGCGTTCCAGCTGCGACACGGACTGAGCAGTAGAGTATTTTCTTACTTCCATCCAGATACACCATAATTCAGAAAGCCCCACCCTACCCTAGACTATATTTGAGTAAAATTCTCGCTACGGCATCTGGATGTCCCATCCATAAAAGAATCTTATTTACTCTTTAGAGAGTCTCTTCCTATTATTCCTGTTCCCCAAATTTCCAAAATTGCCGTCACTCTTAATTTGTACACCTGCATGAAGATCAACTTCTTGCTACTATTCTGTCTGGTTTCCTCACGATTTGACCTGATAACTGTATAAGCTCCTCTTCGTTACTTGCTGTTCTGACATTTCAGTAACGAAATGGTACCCTTGATGTGCAGGTCACCTAAGTCTTTGCATTGCATTTGAGAAATCGAATTTTCTTCTGCTCGTGTCATCTTTTCAACCTGACTCAGAGTAATTCTCGGCAATATTCTGATTTAGAACAGCGTCAAATCACAGTCCTGCAGGCTTTGGTTCTCTTTATGGTATACGAGTAAACCTCATAGTGGCCACATGGCTTACCATTGACGGATTATGACGCCTCAAATATCGACACTACAAGCACACAAAGGCATAAGCCAATGTAAATGAACACTATGGAATTTAGAGCCGAACTGACAGTGACTATCCAAGTTGTCGGTCATCCTCTGGGGGAATGGAAGGCTACTTTCGAAGTACAGGTAGACTTTGATTCATAGAGAGTGTGGACGCTAACTCTAAGTGTGCGGGTAGACTGTGTATATGTAAGCAGGTAGTTTCCATGAATACTGGACGCAGTTTAACAGACCTCTGTATCACTGAAAATTTCACTCACCGCAGTTTTCATGAGGCCGTTCTTGCTCACGGCTCAATGGGCTCTGTTCTGTCGAAAGCACATCTACCAGCCACTGACAAGCTACCACGTGGGCGTGAACTTACAAGACGAGTGTCGGGTCTTATCGGTGACGCTTGGTTTCAAAGGCCGACAGTCAGTGAATACAGCTCTAGAACCAGTTTCCGAGCGAATGTTCCGAAGACAACCACACGTAATGGAGCCTCGTGCCTCACAAAAGGCCATTACTAATTTTTTGTCATCAGTTTTCTGAATAGTTTGATGCAGCCCGCAACGAATTCCTCCCACCTGTGCCAGTATATTCATCTCAGACCAGCACATTCACCCTACATCCTGAATTATGTGTTGGATGTATTTCGGTTGTGAGCGTGTGGGTGCTATTCTGTCATTCTGCGCAACGGATTAAACTGAGATGTGTCCTTTACCCTGTGGCTCCTGCAAGATGAAGTTTCCACCCCACACTACTACAGAAGTCAAACAGACGCTCATAACGTCCTAAAGAGAAATGCCTGACAAACTTTCAGCAATAAATATCTTCTGGAGTCGTCCACTGTAAGGAAATGACACAAAAATTCACAAAATTTCTTACCTAACTAGTGGGATACTTGGGTACTGGAGTAGTGCTAGTTAGTGTAAGAAAAACATGAAACTAACGGAAATTATTATTTATTTTGCAAAAATTCTGAGAAATCACAATGGCACTCTTAGTTATCAACTGAACAAGTTATTTCCGGATTCTTTTCGGAATGTGAAGTTACCTCTTAAGGATAGGATTCGCTAATGAAATTGTTAATGAGATTCGCTAATGAGATTGTTATTGACTTGGCAGAATGGTTGAGAGCCACGCCTACTCAACTTGAATAATTATCTGTTAGAATGTTGCTAGTTACGGTCGAGGCTGTCTCATGTAAAATGCAGTGAAGTGTACTGTTGTGGAGGAAATATGGGGCTCGCAAGAGCTGTAGTGCACAATACCGTAAGCTACGATGACTGCTGTCTGCGCCACTCGCTGCTGACAAATAGGATAACTCTCGTTCTATCTGGATTGACCTTCGCCAATCAAAGTCTCTCTATGCCTTAATGAAGTCAAGGACTCCTATTCGCCCCTAGTGGCGTGGTACACCGGTCAGATAAACAGTCCACCGTGATGACACTCAAATATTCGCTCGCAGGCGTTTAACTATGACTCTGTCCGTTCACACCGCACAATAAGTGTGGCGGCCAACACAGTGAACAACGCTTAATCGCAAGGACTCAATATAGAGTCGCACTCTGATTCGCTCTCGACAGAGGTGCTCTCCCAGTGAAGCACGCTCTTGTTACGTGTTCTCACTCCAAGAGCGACAACGGAACGGCCCCGTCCACCCCAGACGTAAAGGGGTATATCTTTCGGTCTGTTCCATTACTCCTTCAGCTCAAGGCGTCAGGAATATCGTCTGCCAAGCAATGAGAATGACGTTTCGGTTAAGGCGACCAATCCGGAAATCTATAGCATGGGCGTTTGGCGTTTGCTGTCTCCCTGCGAAAACCTCTGAAACTGCGTGCTATATTTGTAAAGCATGCGTATCCTGGTCGCTGCCACACAATGTAGCGGAATTTACTTTTAAGCCGAACACGGGATCATTCTCCCTTTCACTCGGACAAACACTGTCTGCTCTATGGGCGGTTGCCAGCCGACGGAGATAGGTTGACTCGTCCTCTGAAGGGACCGGCCTCCTGGCGTGTGGTTTGCCTCTCCCGAACTAAAAGCTTTTGTGACCATCGTGTCCTGAATGTGTGTGTGTGTACGCCAGCCTCGAGTATTTCAACCTCGACGCGCTTACTTGTTATTTGCATATCGTTTACATGAATTCATACAACATTGACTTTATCTTATCGAGTTTGGGTTCGAATGAAGCGGCTTGATGTGCGGAATAGGACTGTGAGGGCGGAATATGTAAGCAATGAAGGTCAGGAGATCACGACGTCTTACACAGTCTCTATCTTTCCCTACAGTTCTTGCCATATATAAGCTCCCTCTAGTACCACAGAGGTTATTTACTCCCTGATATATTAAACAGTGTCCAATCATCCCTTCCCTTCCTCATGTCAATGTTTTCTGTATGTTTCTTCCTTCGCCGATTCTGCAGAGAACCTCCTCATTCCTTATCCTATCAGTCCACTTAATTTTCAACATTTTTCCATGGTACCACATCTCAAACGCTTTAATTCTCCTCTGTTTTGGCTTTCTCACAATCTGTGATTCATTACCATACAATGGTGTCCTCCATACATACATTCTCAGAAATTTCTTCCTGAAATTAAGGCCAATGTTTGATACCAGTAAACGTGTCTTGGCCAGAAATGCGCTCTTCGGCTAGTCGGCTTTTTATATCCTCCTTGCTTCACCCGTGATCAGTTATTTTGCTTCCAAGAAAGCAGAGTTCCTTAACTTTGTGATCATCAATTTTGATCTCAAGATTCTTGCTGTTCTCGAAATGGTTCAAATAGCTCTGAGCACTATGGGACTTAACTTCTGAGACCATCAGTCCCCTAGAACTTAAAACTACTTAAACGTAACTAACCTAAGGACTTCACACACATCCATGCCCGAGGCAGGATTCAAATCTGCGAGCGTAGCAGTCGCGCTGTTCCAGACTGAAGCTCCTAGAACCGCTCGGCCACTACGGCCGGCCGTCCTACCTTGTTTGTGGATTCTGGCGCCTGTGCTCAGATTCTGGACTTGTTCACGTTAGGCTGTTTTGCTTTCTGTTTTCCGCCACTCCGTAGTCAGTCTACTAAATTCGCCCTCCCCCTCTCTGTGTGAACGCCCCCCACCCCTAAGCATCATATACTTGAAAGTATTTACTCTGTGTTTTCCTTTTATTGCAATATTTTCAGCATTTCAGTGATCTTGTCATTATTACTTGTGCGTGAAAGTAATTTGGTTGTGATATCTTCTAGGGCATATATTAGTGACCAGTGAGGTCGAATGGCGAGTCTGACATGTAAGGTGGCAAGATCTTGCTTGCCTGACTTGTATATGAGTTGTTACATCGAGCGTGGTTGTGACAACCAAACTCCAGCAGCCCACTGACTGTTGGCTCGTTTCCTGTGCTCACGTTGGAAGGTCTTGATAAGAGCCAGCACTTCTCTTAAAAGAAGGAATTTATTTTTTTACTGTTGTATAATTTACTACTACTGTGATTTTGTGCTCTGGTATTAGCGCTTAACCATTTCTTCTTACTTCTAAGCTTACTTAATTTTTTTTGTCTTGTTATCAGTTGGCTGGTAATCAAAGCAATTCCTGCATTTAGTCATTACTATTACACCGTAAACTGGTTAATCTTGCCTTAATTATGCAGCCAATGTAACACTTAGATCTTGGTCGGTGTCTGGGACAGGGTTTGCACTTGGTATTCTTATGTCGGACCGTGGGAATTTACTTATTTTGATGCTCAGTCTTGCACGAATTATATGGCTGTTGTTTGCCCTCGGCTTCCCGAGCTGATTGTAGCGTTGGAGGCGTTGGCCCCGGCCTGTTATCCACTACCCGGACGTGGCTACTCCACGTCGGCTGTGTACGTGTGTGCGGACTGGTGTTGCGCCTCCAGTCTCGCGGTAGCCACTGAGACGGCGCGGCCTCCTGGGTTAGCACGGCGTCTCTCTCTAAGTTTAGTTCCTAATCAAGGTGTCTGCTACCCTCAGCCTTGCTAGCCAAGCCATGCGCCCCCAGCCCTGCCTTGTCTTCTTTTGCTGCTTGATTTGAAGATATTTCAGTTCTTAACTGTGCATTGCTGTAAATTTTAAAATCGTTGTTATCTTTTGTTCCAAAATTGTTGGTGCCCAAATTGGATTCCTAGTCTCTGTTGCTATGCCGGCCGTCTAAAATTTAAATTTTCTTTAATGCTGAACTTGTAAAATTTTAAATATTGTTACTTTCCTGTTTGAAAAGCTGCTAAATTGCTAGCGCCAAAAGTGCCCTGATGTTCTTTTAATGGTAGTCCTGAACTTGTACAAATGTTAATAAATAAGGGCCACCTTCCTTGTTTCAAGTTAACTATCTAATGAGTAGTTTTCAAATTGTTATGGTAAAGATCTTTCTACACTATTGGCCATTAAAACTGCTACACCACGAAGATGACGTGCTACAGACGCGAAATTTAACGACAGGAAGAAGATGCTGTGATATGCAAATGATTAACTTTTCACAGCATTCACACAAGCTTGGTGCCGGTGGCGACACCTACAACGTGCTGACATCAGGAAAGTTTCCAACCAATTTCTCATACGCAAACAGCAGTTGACCGGCGTTGCCTGGTGAAACGTTATTGTGAAGCATCGAGTAAGGCGGAGAAATGCGCACCATCACGTTTGATAAAGGTCGGATCGTGGCCTATCGCGGAAGCTTCTTATCGTATGGCGACATTGCTGCTCGTGATCCAATGACTGTTAGCAGAATATGGAATCGGTGGGTTCAGGAAGGTAATACGGAACGCCGTGCTGGATCCCAACGGCCTCGTATCACTAGCAGTCGAGATGACAGGCATCTTATCAGCATGGCTGTAACGAATCGTGTAGCCACGTCTCGATCCCTGAGTCAACAGATAGGGACATTTGCAAGACAACAACCATCTGCACGAACAGTTCGACGACGTTTGCAGCAGCATGGACTATCAGCTCCTCGAAGACCATGGCTGCGGTTACCCTTGACGCTGCATCACAGACAGGAGCGCCTACGATGGTGTACTCAACGACGAACCGGGGTGCACGAATGGCAAAACGTCATTTTTTCGGATGAATACAGGTTCTGTTTACAGCATCATGATCGTCGCATCCTTGTTCAGCGACATCACGGTGAACGCACACTGGAAGCATGTATTCGTCATCGCCAAACTGGCGTATCACCCGGCGTGATGGTATGGGGTGCCATTGGTTACACGTTCTCGGTCACCTCTTGTTCGCATTGACGGCACTTTGAATAGTGGACGATACATTTCAGATATGTTACGAACAGTGGCTCTACCCTTCATTCTATCAGTGCGAAACTCTACATTTCAGCACGATAATCCATGATCGCACGTTGCAGGTACTGTCCTTTCTGGATACAAAAATGTTCGACTGCTGCCCTGGCCACCACATTCTCCAGATCTCTCACCAACTGTAAACGTCTGGTTAATGGTGGCCGAGCAACTGGCTCGTCACAATACGCCAGTCACTACTCTTGATGAACTGTAGTATCGTCGTGAAGCTGCATGGGCAGCTGTACATGTACACGCCATCCAAGCTCTGTTTGACTCAATGCCCAGGCGTATCAAGGCCGTTATTACGACCAGAGTTGGTTGTTCTGGGTATTGATTTCTCAGGATCTATGCATCCAAATTGCCTTAAAAATGTAATCACATGTCAGTTCTAGTATAATATATTCGTCCAATGAATACCCGTTTATCATCTGCATTTCTTCTTGGTGTAGCAATTTTAATGGCCAGTAGTGTGTAAGTGTAGTGACATCAGATTTGCCTGGTTGAAAACTTACGGATGCCTAAAGGGCTTTCGAGCTGTATTTGTATGAATGTTAAACTTGTTGTTTTAAAGAGAAATTACGTGGGCTGAAAAAAAATTGTAACTTTGGTCCTTTTTCTTCGCCGCCCTGAAATCTATCTGACACTTACTACTGAATTATATGTTATTGACGTTTTTAGGTATATCTTATTAAATAAAGGATTACCAACTATTGTGAAGCACCAAATGGCCTTCCGTAAACTCAGCCTACGTGGGTGTCCACTGAGATGTCATCTACCTTTCTATTCTTAACAAATCCTCTTCCTGCTAAGCCATTTGCTGCTGATGTTGTATAACCCTATACTCGTCTGACCAGAAATTCTTACCTTATTTTCATTTCACTTCACTGGCTCCCCACTATATCCAGACTGAGCTTTAGCATTTCCTTTTTCAGATTTTCTAGCTTCCTTTCCACGTTCAAACTCCTTGCATTCCACCTCTGAACTCGTAAAACGTTATCCTATCGTTGCGTATTCAATCTTTTTCTCATCGTCACCTCCGACTTGGCAGTCCCCTCCCGGATTTCCGAATGGGGGACTATTCCCGAATCTTTTACCAACGGAGAGATCATAGTGACACTTCTTCAACTACAGGCCACATGTGCTGTGGATACAAATTATGTGTCTTTAATGCTGTGGTTTCCATTGCTTCTCCATCCTAGTGCCGTTGATCACTGCTCATTCTTTCGCCTTTAGGGACAGTTTCCCGCCCCGAAGGCAAGAAATTGCCCTGAACCTCTGTCTGCTCCTCCAGCCTCACATTACTCATAACATCACGTAAATGTTCTCTCTCCTATGAGTCTATCACCACATATGCTGCCCAATAGCTGGATGGAGGTGAACAATATCGTCCAATGAGTCAAGGTTTTTGTCTCTTTTCAAATAATGCAAGGTGTCAAGTTGTAAGTAGGCTGTTTAGGTTTTTTTATTGGTAACGCCATGTAGCGCTCTGTCGAAAAATCACTGGCTGTGCTGTGTGCAGTCTGTGGCTGGTTGGCATTGTTGTAATACTCGCCATTGTAGTGTTGAGCAGCTGGATGTTAACAGCGCGTAGCGTTGCGCAGTTGGAGGTGAGCCGCCAGCAGTGGTGGACGTGGGGAGAGAGATGGAGTTTTGAAATTTGAAGACTGGATGTCATGAACTGCTATATATATTATGACTATTAAGGTAAATACATTGTTTGTTCTCTATCCAAATCTTTAATTTGCTAACTATGCCTATCAGTAGTTAGTGCCTTCCG
Organism: Schistocerca gregaria; assembly: GCF_023897955.1. Classification (NCBI taxonomy): domain Eukaryota; kingdom Metazoa; phylum Arthropoda; class Insecta; order Orthoptera; family Acrididae; genus Schistocerca; species Schistocerca gregaria. The sequence goes on from NC_064925.1 coordinate 288,261,151, forward strand.
TAGTTAGAATCTTTTATTTAGTTGGCAGTAGTGGCGCTCGCTGCATTGCAGTAGTTCGAGTAACGAAGATTTTTGGCGAGGTAAGTGATTTGTGAAAAGTATAGGTTAATGTTAGTCAGGGCCATTCTTTTGTAGGGATTATTGAAAGTCAGATTGCGTTGCACTAAAAATATTGTGTGTCAGTTTAAGCACAGTTATGTATAATTTTTCTAAGGGGACGTTTCAAAGTCCATTGAGGGCCTGACACACAGTGTGCGAATGGTGTAGTTCATGTTCCAGGAGATCCCATGAAGTTTTAGAGTTCTTTGTCATACATTGACTTGCACGCATTAATTCAGGTCAACAAGAATTTTTACATCACAATACTCGATAGTCAAGTGTAAGCTTCTCTTGGACATCAGAGCCGGCCACGGCGCGCGAAACGGCTTGCGAACCAGCTGTGCACGCCGAGGCTCGGCCTGCCTCCCGGCTTTCAAATGGCTCAAATGGCTCTGACCAGTATGGGGCTTTACATCTGAGGTCATCATTCCTCTAGACTTAGAACTACAGACATCACACACATCCATGCCCGAGGCAGGGTTCGAACCTCCGACCGCAGCAGCAGCGCGGTTCCGGACTGAAGCGTCTAGAACCGCTCTTCCACAGCGGCCGGCTCTCCCCGCTTTGCTCGGTCCTTCTTGGAAGTACCCTGTACAGCACATTTGATTTAGTACTGCGGTGTGGCATTTCTGGTCGACACAACTCTCTTCAGTTCGGCAGAATCGTGTTGTCAGCGCTATTTACCCTTTACTATTCGTTCGTCGTATGCAGGACGGTCGCAGGTCCACTGGCTTTTCACACAAAAACAGGCAGGCTAGCGATCTATTGGCCCAAACCTTGAAAACTGAATGGGAACGGCAGAAGACTGGGATGATAATTCTCGATATCTACCTAGAGAGGTGGCGTAGAGGTTAGCACACTGGACTCGCATTCGGGAGGACGACGGTTCAAACTCGCATCTGGCCATCCTGATTTAGGTTTCCGTGATTTCCCTAAATCGCTTCAGGCAAAGGCCGGGATGGTTGCTTTGAAAGGTCACGGCCGACTTCCTTCCCCATCCTTCCCTAATTCGAAGTGAGCAATGACCTTTCTGTTTGGTCCCCTCCCCCAAATCAACCAACCAACCAATTACGATAGTTTCACTCCAGGATCGTACATAGTCTCACACTCAGTATCTATTATGCAGTCGCAAAATCTAGGGATACAGCAAATTTGCTATGAAACGACATTAAAATACCAAGCAGAAGGAATTTAAAGATATAGTTGACAATGAAAGAGAAAACAAATACAGCAGTCGCTGGACGGCTTTCATTGTCTGTACATCAAGAAGCACTTTGTACTGAATTTGCTGGCATGCAACACGTGATGAAATTAGTCGTACGAATAGTACAATTATTGAAAGTGGCACACATTATTCCACTGCAGGTTGCAACACATTACGAAAAACTAAATGAAGAGTATGGATGCTTTATGTACCGGGTGATCAAGAAGTCAGTACAAATTTGAAAACCGAATAAATCACGGAATAGTGTAGATAGAGAGGTACAAATTGACACACATGCTTGGAATGACATGGGGTTTTATTAGAACCAAAAAAATACAAAAGCTCAAAAAATGTCCGACAGATGGCGCTTCATCTGATCAGAAAAGCAATAATTAGCATAACTAAGTAAGATAAAGTAAAGATGATGTCCTTTACAGGAAATGCTAAATACACTTCTGGAAATTGAAATAAGAACACCGTGAATTCATTGTCCCAGGAAGGGGAAACTTTATTGACACATTCCTGGGGTCAGATACATCACATGATCACACTGACAGAACCACAGGCACATAGACACAGGCAACAGAGCATGCACAATGTCGGCACTAGTACAGTGTATATCCACCTTTCGCAGCAATGCAGGCTGCTATTCTCCCATGGAGACGATCGTAGAGATGCTGGATGTAGTCCTGTGGAACGGCTTGCCATGCCATTTCCACCTGGCGCCTCAGTTGGACCAGCGTTCGTGCTGGACGTGCAGACCGCGTGAGACGACGCTTCATCCAGTCCCAAACATGCTCAATGGGGGACAGATCCGGAGATCTTGCTGGCCAGGGTAGTTGACTTACACCTTCTAGAGCACGTTGGGTGGCACGGGATACATGCGGACGTGCATTGTCCTGTTGGAACAGCAAGTTCACCTGCCGGTCTAGGAATGGTAGAACGATGGGTTCGATGACGGTTTGGACGTACCGTGCACTATTCAGTGTCCCCTCGACGATCACCAGAGGTGTACGGCCAGTGTAGGAGATGGCTCCCCACATTATGATGCCGGTTGTTGGTCCTGTGTGCCTCGGTCGTATGCAGTCCTGATTGTGGCGCTCACCTGCACGGCGCCAAACACGCATACTACCATCATTGGCACCAAGGCAGAAGCGACTCTCATCGCTGAAGACGACACGTCTCCATTCGTCCCTCCACTCACGCCTGTCGCGACACCATTGGAGGCGGGCTGCACGATGTTGGGGCGTGAGCGGAAGACGGCCTAACGGTGTGCGGGACCGTAGCCCAGCTTCATGGAGACGGTTGCGAATGGTCCTCGCCGATACCCCAGGAGCAACAGTGTCCCTAATTTGCTGGGAAGTGGCGGTGCGGTCCCCTACGGCACTGCGTAGGATGCTACGGTCTTGGCGTGCATCCGTGCGTCGCTGCGGTCCGGTCCCAGGTCGACGGGCACGTGCACCTTCCGCCGACCACTGGCGACAACATCGATGTACTGTGGAGACCTCACGCCCGACGTGTTGAGCAATTCGGCGGTACGTCCACCCGGCCTCCCGCATGCCCACTATACGCCCTCGCTCAAAGTCCGTCAACTGCACATGCGGTTCACGTCCACGCTGTCGCGGCATGCTACCAGTGTTAAAGACTGCGATGGAGCTCCGTATGCCACGGCAAACTGGCTGACACTGACGGCGACGGTGCACAAATGCTGCGCAGCTAGCGCCATTCGACGGCCAACACCGCGGTTCCTGGTGTGTCCGCTGTGCCGTGCGTGTGATCATTGCTTGTACAGCCCTCTCGCAGTGTCCGGAGCAAGTATGGTGGGTCTGACACACCGGTGTCGATGTTTTCTTTTTTCCATTTCCAGGAGTGTATGTCCACCAACATTCCTCAACAATAGCTGTAGTCGAGGAATAATGTTGTGAACAGCACTGTAAAGCGTGTCCGGAGTTATGGTGAGGAATTGGCGTCAGATGTTGTCTTTCAGCATCCCTAGAGATGTCGGTTGATCACGATACACTTGCGACTTCAGGTAACCCCAAAGCTAATAATAGCACGGACCGAGGTCTGGGGACCTGGGAGGCCAAGCATGACGAAAGTGGCGGCTTAGCGCACGATCATCACCAAACGACGCGCGCAAGAGATCTTTCACGCCTCTAAGAATATGGGGTGGAGCGCCATCCTGCATAAACATTGTACGTTCCAGCAGGTGTTTATCAGCCAGGCTCGGTGGGCCACTACGGGGTCTATCGTCTAAGAAAAAGGTGGCTTCCAACTTCGAAATCATTCTCGGCACAACTGCATTTGTCAACGGACCTTTACCTTTTCGAATCCCCTTCCTTTGGCGATAGGATCGTAACGCTGAACTAGCACATTCCCCTTTCTGATAATACAGCTTCACTAAAAGCGCCTTTTCAGGTAACGTCAACATGCTGTGACTGCTGGCGCATCTGATTCTCTCTCTCATTACAGCTCCTTTTATACACGATTGTCATGGGCAGTCACTGACGTTTTGCTGTGCAGCGCCATCTGTCGGACATTTTGTGAACTAATAAAACCCCATGTCATTCGATTGGGGAATTAGGGTTGTGTTGTTTTGGGGAAGCAGACCAGACAGCGAGGTCATCGGTCTCATCGGATTAGGAAAGGACGGGGAAGGAAGTGGGCCGTGCTCTTTGAAAGGAACCATCCAGGAATTTGCCTGGAGCGATTTAGGGAAATCACGGAAAACCTAAATCAGGATGGCCGGACGCGGGATTGAACCGTCGTCCTCCCGAATGAGAGTCCATGTCATTCGAAGCGTGTGTGTCAATTTGTACCTCTCTGTCTACATTATTCCGTGGCTTATTAAGTTTTCGAATTTATACTGAGGTTTTGATCACCCGGTACATACGGTATTGAAAAGTACGTTCGCCCCGTCAAGGGACACGCCTGGACGGTTCTTTCGATTGAAAAACCAGCTATTGTTGAGTTTATGAAGGAGTGCAGGAACGAAAATTAGAACATCCGAAATGGACTGACTGCACACTATCCGCAGTAACATGCTGCAAAATGAAAAACAAGTAATTTATGATATGATGGGGCTGCGTTTAAAAAGAAAATCGGATTACAAAGGGAGGAATTCTGACAAACAATACCGTCCATTTCCCTAAGCTCACTGGCCTTAAAGAAAACGCGACTTGGCCTTGAAATAATTACAAGGACAGTTTTCTAAATGTTTTGAGGACACTGCCAGTCTTATGTCTGTTTTCGAGCAGTTTTCTATACCGTTCGCCGTTTCAGTTGAAAGCACCCCTGTGTATGTCAGATTAACTGACTGATTTACGATGTTACTCCCGTTTAAAGACATCCTTTTACGGCAAAATTGTCGAAGGCATCTGCATTGCTTTCCTCAGGTGGAACTTCCACGTCTCCATAATGAAGCTACAACGGTGCTAGAATATTTCGATCAAACATATGTGGCCGAAAGATTTTTTTTTTTTTCGATAATGAAACTAAATAAGTCACGATTACTTTGCAACCTCAAGGTGAAAGTCTGTTAATTTTTCTGCGTTTACCTCTGAGAGTGTGTGGCAAATAAAAATTATATTATGCCCTCAGCACGCCATAACTAATTAAATTAATTAAATGATACTGAAAATTTGTTTTGTTTGTGATATACATTGTCGAGAAATTTGAAATATAGAACCAATTGGTATGCAGTGTGACTGCACTGCCATTTAAATGCAGTGCATTCACAGCTCTGCCTTCCTCGTGCTCAGACAGCTGCTGTGGCCGTGGGGAAGGATGTAGCTAGGCTGAGCCCTATAGCACTCGTGCCAGGCCTCAAGAGCCGAATTCTTGGCCACCACTGTCCTGCTTCTTTATGGTAAGTGTGCTGGGCTCTTTCTCATCTTTCAAAATAAGATCGACAGCCGTGTTCATTGGGCTGCTTCCATACGCTTCTGCTTTCCCAAGGACTCAGTCCCCCTTCCGCACCTCAACTGGAACACTAATCAGATTCAATCACGTAGAAAATGTCTGGGATTATTTGGACAGTGGATGAAGCGTAGCAGTCGAGATCTCTGCAGTGTGATAGCTCTATAGGGTTAGGTGGATGTGGCATACCTGAAGAAATGTCTAGAGTCTCTTGCTCGCTGAACTGAGGAGATTAGGTTAGATGATGATTGGTTTGTGGGGCGCTCAACTGCGCGACTATCACCGCTTGTACAAGTTCCAAAACGTTGCTCAGTCCAGTCTCGCCACTTTCATGAATGAAGATGAAATGATGAGGACAACACAAACACCCAGTCATCTCGAGGCAGATGAAAATCCCTCACCCCGTCGCGAATCGAACCCGGGACCCAGTGCATGGGGTTAGGTTAGAGGTAATGCTACACGTTACATATGTGATGTCTTCTCGGAGATGACCAAACTTTTCTTCTGGTGTGCTTACTTAGGGAATTCTACTTGTCTGTGACTGAACACAGAAACACTGTTAATTTTTTCAAGTTATGTTGAAACTTCAACTTACTTGTCTGTCTAAGATACTTGTAGTCGGATATCCAAAACTGTTGCTGAAACTTTTCATAAATCCGCTCCAGCTGTACTTTACAAATGCTTTACCTTGATAAAATCGCACACAAGACCCGGGTTTCAGGATGTAATTCTCATCTTCAGGCGTTACAAAGAACAAACCAAACTATGACCGACACTATACAAAATTAATCAGAATTAAAAGGGACCATACAGATGAACATCACGCCATACGGTGACTTTACTAGAAAATCGTACCAGTCATTTAAAAAAATTCAGAAAATTTATCAAGGATGCGAGATGCCGTGTGGGCGAGGCATAAGAAGATTCTCTGAGTCAATCAGTGCCACACCAGTTAAAGGGAGCCTAACTGAAAAAATTAGGAATGAATGAACAAATGAACACTGATTACCAGACTAATGTAACCTACGAACGTACTCTGAATGGCCCAACATGTGGCATGAAAGTAAAACGAACGCATAAATGCAGAAGAATACCGATTTGCGAAGCTCAGAAGTAGCTTGAGATGTAAGTGCCCAGCCAGCCGTATGTCGTGGACGCCCAATAAGGTCATTCAGCTGTTTGCCACGTGAACCGCAGTCAGGGCCTCAGCACACATGCACAGTACGTCATAGAGTGGATGCCGCCGGAACTACATTGCCCTGTCACATTAGTGTGACCACTCATCAAAACCTGAATAACCACCTTTTGCACTATGAGACGAGTAGGAAGAGAGTCAATGAAATTCTGGAACATATGGACAAAAATGTGGAGCCATGCCGACTTCAGCGCTGGAACCGTAGAGAAACACCGGTAATTTTTGCAAGTTATGTCGAAGCTTGTACTTACTTGTTCAACTCCATGAATGGGTAGTAATTGGTATAAAAACTCCGCTACCAGCTGAATATTATGCCACGATACACTTAGTGTTTGAAAAAATTAAAAAAATAATAGAAACAATATTCCATTATAGAGCATAGTGTTTAACTCTGTACTTAAAAGCAAATGATAATGCGAGTTGTCAGTAAGATCTCTCTGGAAATTTCACTGATCTGTCACATTTTCGATCCTCTGAGAAGATACATATTTATTATCTGTAAATTTATTCTGTTGAGAAAAATATTTATAAAAAATCAAGGAAAACGCCGGTATGGTTACTTTTTAGCCGACCTGTAATGCTTGAGTTGTGTTAAGAGTTTCTAAGGATTCAATATTCACATCAAGCGAAATTCCTTTCAATTGTGTTGATCAAGAATCGTAGAATCACAATGTCAAGAATACTTCGGCCCTCTCCGATCTACTCGGTAAAAATGATATCGCATTGCTAAATCTTTTCTTCATTAAGAAAAGATTGCACGACTGTACCTGCATTTCTGTGACAACTGGCTTCAGGGTACTGCCTATATTGTCCTAAATATTGAATTTAGTGTTTTCATATGACTTCTGGATCTCCCGCTGCGTCTGAGTTACCGGCTCTGCTGCGTTCACAGACGTTCGAATGTGAATTCATGGTATTGTATCTCAGTCGTCTTTGTGTTTAGTCTCCCTGAAGGCAGAAGGAGGGAAGCTTCGATCGCCACCGCTCTGCCATGAATAGCGCTCACAAAATCAAGACATTAGGAGGGCGGCGGCAGCGTAATTTGTCACCGGAATTGCTTACATGGCGCGCCCAGGGGAAATCAGCTGTATTGTTGGCCCAAGCAAAAGGAGGCGACTTTCCTGGCCAAGGAAACGGTTTCCCCAGGTGCACACGTGGCTGCAGATGAATTTTCGTCCTCGCCAAAGAGACAAGTAACTGGCTGGAAGTGACTACCTCGATAAACTGCATCGTTCCCCGATACTTCAGTGCTCGACGTAACGTACTGATGCTCAACATAACGAGCAATTCGTTACCAGCGTTCTTACAAAGCGTTACCGACAGAATACATTTGTTGCGATTGTGAGCTATGTCTCTGGTACAGCGTCCATCGACCTAGTCGAAGTGAGAGATTCCTGAACCCACACATACAGTGTGTAAATATCAATTATAAAGGGCGAAGGGCTCAACTTTTCACCTTAAGTACCTTTTAACATGTGCAAAGAATTGGCCACGTGGTTTCAACGATGCCATAGTTTCCTTTACCTTGTTCCACAAAAGCCTGGCGTTCCGCGTAAGTCACTGAAGGCTTCAGCATACCTTCAGCAACTGAAAAAAGCAATACAATGCCCCAAAGAAAACCCCAACGGTTAGAATGAAGTTTTTATATTTTCCAAATTAACTGAAAATTAAATATCCAAATGTATTATGGATTAGAAGTCTACAACCATTTGTAGCTGTATTGGGTGGTCAGAAAGTCTGTAAGGCTTGTAAGGGTAGGTTGTTCAAATGGTTCAGATGGCTCTGAGCACTTTGGGGACTCAACATCTGTCATCAGTCCCATAGAACTTAGAACTACTTAAACTTAACTAATCTAAGGACATCACACACATCCATGCCCGAGGAAGGATTCGAACCTGCGGCCGTAGCAGAGTACGCGAAAGAACTTGCCCCCCTTCCAACAGCCGTGTACCGCAAGTCTCTAGAGGAACGGAAGGTTCCAAATGATTGGAAAAGAGCACAGGTAGTCCTAGTCTTCAAGAAGGGTCGTCGAGCAGATGCGCAAAACTATAGACCTATATCTCTGACGTTGATCTGTTGTAGAATTTTAGAACATGTTTTTTGCTCGAGTATCATGTCGTTTTTGGAAACCCAGAATCTACTCTGTAGGAATCAACATGGATTCCGGAAACAGCGATCGTGTGAGACCCAACTCGCTTTATTTGTTCATGAGACCCAGAAAATATTAGATACAAGCTCCCAGGTAGATGCTATTTTCCTAGACTTCCGGAAGGCGTTCGATACAGTTCCGCACTGTCGTCTGATAAACAAAGTAAGAGCCTACGGAATATCAGACCAGCTGTGTGGCTGGATTGAAGAGTTTTTAGCAAACAGAACACAGCGTGTTGTTATCAATGGAGAGACGTCTACAGACGTTAAAGTAACCTCTTCCGTGCCACAGGGGAGTGTTATGCGACCATTGCTTTTCACAATATATATAAATGACCTAGTAGATAGTGTCGGAAGTTCCATGCGGCTTTTCGCGGATTATGCTGTAGTATACAGAGAAGTTGCAGCATTAGAAAATTGTAGCGAAATGCAGGAAGGTCTGCAGCGGATAGGCACTTGGTGTAGGGAATGGCAACTGACCCTTAACATAGACAAATGTAATGTATTGCGAATACATAGAAAGAAGTATCCTTTATTGTATGATTATATGATAGCGGAACAAACACTAGTAGCAGTTACTTCTGTTAAATATCTGCGAGTATGCGTGCGGAACGACTTGAAATGGAGTGATCATACACTCCTGGAAATGGAAAAAAGAACACATTGACACCGGTGTGTCAGACCCACCATACTTGCTCCGGACACTGCGAGAGGGCTGTACAAGCAATGATCACACGCACGGCAAAGCGGACACACCAGGAACCGCGGTGTTGGCCGCCGAATGGCGCTAGCTGCGCAGCATTTGTGCACCGTCGCCGTCAGTGTCAGCCAGTTTGCCGTGGCATACGGAGCTCCATCGCAGTCTTTAACACTGGTAGCATGCCGCGACAGCGTGGACGTGAACCGTATGTGCAGCTGACGGACTTTGAGCGAGGGCGTATAGTGGGCATGCGGGAGGCCGGGTGGACGTACCGCCGAATTGCTCAACACGTGGGGCGTGAGGCCTCCACAGTACATCGATGTTGTCGCCAGTGGTCGGCGGAAGGTGCACGTGCCCGTCGACCTGGAACCGGACCGCAGCGATGCACGGATGCACGCCAAGACCGTAGGATCCTACGCAGTGCCGTAGGGGACCGCACCGCCACTTCCCAGCAAATTAGGGACACTGTTGCTCCTCGGGTATCGGCGACGACCATTCGCAACCGTCTCCATGAAGCTGGGCTACGGTCCCGCACACCGTTGGGCCGTCTTCCGCTCACGCCCCAACATCGTGCAGCCCGCCTCCAATGGTGTCGCGACAGGCGTGAATGGAGGGACGAATGGAGACGTGTCGTCTTCAGCGATGAGAGTCGCTTCTGCCTTGGTGCCAATGATGGTCGTATGCGTGTTTGGCGCCGTGCAGGTGAGCGCCACAATCAGGACTGCATACGACCGACGCACACAGGGCCAACACCCGGCATCATGGTGTGGGGAGCGATCTCCTACACTGGCCGTACACCTCTGGTGATCGTCGAGGGGACACTGAATAGTGCACGGTACATCCAAACCATCATCGAACCCATCGTTCTACCATTCCTTGACCAGCAAGGGAACTTGCTGTTCCAACAGGACAATGCACGTTGCATGTATCCCGTGCCACCCAACGTGCTCTAGAAGGTGTAAGTCAACTACCCTGGCCAGCAAGATCTCCATTGAGCATGTTTGGGACTGGATGAAGCGTCTTCTCATGCGGTCTGCACGTCCAGCACGAACGCTGGTCCAACTGAGGTGCCAGGAGGAAATGGCATGGCAAGCCGTTCCACAGGACTACATCCAGCACCTCTACGATCGTCTCCATGGGAGAATAGCAGCCTGCATTGCTGCGAAAGGTGGATATACACTGTACTAGTGCCGACATTGTGCATGCTCTGTTGCCTGTGTCTATGTGCCTGTGGTTCTGTCAGTGTGATCATGTGATGTATCTGACCCCAGGAATGTGTCAATAAAGTTTCCCCTTCCATGAATGCACGGTGTTCTTATTTCAATTTCCAGGAGTGTATAAAATTAATTGTTGGTAAGGCGGGTACCAGGTTGAGATTCATTGGGAGAGTCCTTAGAAAATGTAGTCCATCAAGAAAGGAGGTGGCTTACAAAATACTCGTTCGACCTATACTTGAGTATTGCTCATCAGTGTGGGATCCGTACCAGATCGGGTTGACGGAGGAGATAGAGAAGATCCAAAGAAGAGCGGCGCGTTTCGTCACAGGGTTATTTGGTAACCGTGATAGAGTTACGGAGATGTTTAGCAAACTCAAGTGGCAGACTCTGCAAGAGAGGCGCTCTGCATCGCGGTGTAGCTTGCTCGCCAGGTTTCGAGAGGGTGCGTTTCTGGATGAGGTATCGAATATACTGCTTCCCCCTACTGATACCTCCCGAGGAGATTACGAATGTAAAATTAGAGAGATTCGAGCGCGCACGGAGGCTTTCAGACAGTCGTTCTTCCCGCGAAACATACGCGACTGGAACAGAAAAGGGAGGTAATTACAGTGGCACGTAAAGTGCCCTCCGCCACACACCGTTGGGTGGCTTGCGGACTATAAATGTAGATGTAGATGTAGATGTAGCAGTCATGCGGTTCCGGACTGAAGGGTAGGTTGTGCTGAGATACAATTGTTAAGAAAAAATTCAGGTAAGTTCGACTGTTTCCGAATAAATTATCATTGAAGGTAGCCAATCAAGCCGATGTACGCGCAGATTCAAACGGCCCACCAGATAAAGTTAGTGTCCGTTGTTCTCAGCATAGATGATAGCACACACAACTGCTCAGCCTTTGGCACGGGTTCGATCCTTACTGCTATCCCATTTCCAAGTTGTGTATCGCTCTCTTGTTCGGTTTTAGGAAATCAACCGAAGATCACATTTGGGGACACTTGCTCAGGCGGGCCGCTTTAATCTGGGCGCACAACGCCATGATTGACCAACTTCAATGGTAAATACCTTGCACACGCAGCAAAGATATTTAAATTCTTTCTTAACAAATATTTCTCAACGTAACCTATCCTTTACCGCCCTTGCAAGCTTTTTATACCACTTCAGACCACCCTGCACATATGTGCAAACAGGTTTCTCAACTTGTGGATCGCCGAAAAAGTAAATACCACAACAAACTCGGTACCCAACCTGTTGTGAGAATTCATCTTTCATCCATAAATTCTAATACTTAACACGTCTGTGAAAATAAGAAGCATATCATTAAAACATAACTATAAAAGTCATGTCTGACTACATTATTTTATATTTACGTTACTTTAAGAATTTCTGGTTAACATTGAAATTAATTTTAGAAGCATATAAATATTATTTAACATAAGAGTGGTTTTTGTTGCAAATAATCTGTTTACAGAAAGTTCCACTAAAATATACTACAGAAATAAAGCAGAGATTCCACAATAAAAGTGGACTTTGAAAAGAATCTTATTTATCGGAAATATTTAGAAAAGCTAACCTAGACAAATACCTGTTAGTAATTCACGTAATAGGTCCTGCATGATCTCCTAACTTCGTGCACTGTGTAACGGAGATAAGTGGAGATATTTCTATTGGTGGCCGAGGATGGAGTTCTGAACAACATTACACCAGTATTTACTTCATTTGTAGACGAATTATAGCTATTAGGAGAAGTATATTTCTAGGTTGGTTAGTAACTCCAAGTGCAAGTGGCAAGAGCAAGCCATTAATGCTTATTTTCCCCTGGGCAGCAAATCAGGTGCTGGAGTGTGAACATGTGGACACCAAACGTTTAGTCTATGCTGATAGGTGTAGTCCACTTAGTGCTGCAGTTACAACCATGCTGAAAACATCAGGTCATAAAGTTTGTGACGTGTCTGTCGGAAGACAGTTCGCCGCAGAGGAAAAAACAACCACACACTGTACATATTAAGATAGCACATATTAAAGTATCTGGACTTAAACTCCTTACACTCTGAATACCACAAAGATGAAAAACTTAATATTATTTATAAATGGAAATACTAGTTCTCTATGAGACAAATTCAGTGACATAAAGCAATTTTTGGAAGTAATTATATCTATGTAAATTATATTTTCTGCTATTCCTTTGAAATGTAGAATTACACATCCATCGAACATTCAAGCCTCTGTAAATTGTATCATGTTTCACTGATGGAGGAGACATCCCTGACAGGTTAGATATCGATCAGACGTGTTCTGATACATTTATATTGTAGATGTTTTCGGCCACTACATAAAACTCCTTGATATTTTGCAGCCTTTCCCATACCGATATTGTTGCCTGTGTTTACTTTATCAACTTCCTGCGCGTGGTTCAAGCTTTTGTATTTGGTTTCTCTCTTAAAAATCATAGCCAGCTTTAGTAACATGTATTAAAGGTCAGAATCACCTCTTGTTCAAAGTGACGTAACAGATTTTGTGGGGTAAGGCTTAGATGTACTAATGATGAATGGCGCAATATGAGAGCAATCCTCATCTTAATTTTGATACCTTCCTAAAAAACGTTTTGAAGCGATTTAGTTGTTTCAGTTGTATCATAAAGTCAATCTACCTCGTTTCTTATAACTAGGTTTACTTAAAAGTTGATGATTTAATTACAATTAATTAATTAAAACATCAATGAAGATATAAACCATAGCAGTTTCGAAAACCTCAGATCAAACGGAATCATTTGATACACATCACAATCACATTGTTTAGTTCTTATTTGGCAGTTTTCTAATGACCTTTGTTTTTGTATATTGTTGCAATTTTCAGCCCGTTTCAGTCTGGTTCAAGTAATATATTACAAATACAATTTGCATGCGATTAGAACTAACAATTTGGGAGAGACTCTCAATGTCATTATGATGAACTGAGTTATCTATGTACACTCCGGGAAATGGAAAAAAGAACACATTGACACCGGTGTGTCAGACCCACCATACTTGCTCCGGACACTGCGAGAGGGCTGTACAAGCAATGATCACACGCACGGCAAAGCGGACACACCAGGAACCGCGGTGTTGGCCGTCGAACGGCGCTAGCTGCGCAGCATTTGTGCACCGTCGCCGTCAGTGTCAGCCAGTTTGCCGTGGCATACGGAGCTCCATCGCAGTCTTTAACACTGGTAGCATGCCGCGACAGCGTGGACGTGAACCGTATGTGCAGTTGACGGACTTTGAGCGAGGGCGTATAGTGGGCATGCGGGAAGCCGAGTGGACGTACCGCCGAATTGCTCAACACGTGGGGCGTGAGGTCTCCACAGTATATCGATGTTGTCGCCAGTGGTCGGCGGAAGGTGCACGTGCCCGTCGACCTGGGACCGGACCACAGCGACGCACGGATGCACGCCAAGACTGTAGGATCCTAAGCAGTGCCGTAGGGGACCGCACCGCCACTTCCCAGCAAATTAGGGACACTGTTGCTCCTGGGGTATCGGCTAGGACCATTCGCAACCGTCTCCATGAAGCTGGGCTACGGTCCCGCACACCGTTAGGCCGTCTTCTGCTCACGCCCCAACATCGTGCAGCCCGCCTCCAGTGGTGTCGCGACAGGCGTGAATAGAGGGACGAATGGAGACGTGTCGTCTTCAGCGATGAGAGTCGCTTCTGCCTTGGTGCCAATGATGGTCGTATGCGTGTTTGGCACCGTGCAGGTGAGCGCCACAATCAGGACTGCATACGACCGAGGCACACAGGGCCAACACCCGGCATCATGGTGTGGGGAGCCATCTCCTACACTGGCCGTACATCTCTGGTGATCGTCGAGAGGACACTGAACACTGCACGGTACATCCAAACCGTCATCGAACCCATCGTTCTACCATTCCTAGACCGGCAAGGGAACTTGCTGTTCCAACAGGAGAATGCACGTCCGCATGTATCCCGTGCCACCCAACGTGCTCTAGAAGGTGTAAGTCAACTACCCTGGCCAGCAAGATCTCCGGATCTGTCCCCCATTGAGCATGTTTGGGACTGGATGAAGCGTCGTCTCACGCGGTCTGCACGTCCAGCACGAACGCTGGTCCAACTGAGGCGCCAGGTGGAAATGGCATGGCAAGCCGTTCCACAGGACTACATCCAGCATCTCTACGATCGTCTCCATGGGAGAATAGCAGCCTGCATTGCTGCGAAAGGTGGATATACACTGTACTAGTGACGACATTGTGCATGCCATGTTGCCTGTGTCTATGTGCCTGTGGTTCTGTCAGTGTGATCATGTGATGTATCTGACCCCAGGAATGTGTCAATAAAGTTTCCTCTTCCTGGGAGAATGAATTCACGGTGTTCTTATTTCAATTTCCAGGAGTGTAGTTAGCCATGAACATAAATTTATATGATACTTAATTTGGTTCATAAAACATGGGTAATTCTGAGGCAGGGCTTGCCAGATGGCATGGGGATGTTGTAACTAGCTGACAGAATAAAAGCAGCAGCCCGAAGTTGAAACAT
The DNA here is from genome assembly GCF_023897955.1 of Schistocerca gregaria. Lineage (NCBI taxonomy): Eukaryota > Metazoa > Arthropoda > Insecta > Orthoptera > Acrididae > Schistocerca > Schistocerca gregaria. Next base: position 288,276,158 of record NC_064925.1, read on the forward strand.
ATTTTTACTAACGTTTATACACCTATCTACAGTATATGTATTATCATTTGACCACCCTCCAGTTTTACTGTGTAGAATATCTCTTTTGTTCTTAATGTATGTCCTGTTACAGACTGTAGAATTGTATTCTGTTTTTCACATGTATAAATCTTGTCTAGTTTGTATTTATAATATGGTGTGAAAATATTATGATGTAGGTAAGGTAATGCGGTGGCCTAGTTACACATACATTTTATCTACGTAAAATGTTGTCGAGATCGAGAAGATTTTGCGTATGAAACAAGAGAATGGAGTTCCCAGGCCGAGTGCAATGCACATGAGAACTGCAGATGCGCTATGTGAAAATTTTAATTTGATAACGGGTTTGAATCCAGGCTGTATATTTTCAGAAGTGGTTCCTTTTGATTGGACTTGGCTACGTCAAGACGACATGGACGCTGTGGAATAGCTCAAATGGTTCAAATGTCTCTGAGCACTATGAGACACAACGTCTGAGGTCATCAGTCCCCTACAACTTAGAACTACTTAAACCTAACTAACCTAAGAACATCACACACATCCATTCCCGAGGCAGGATTCGAACCTGCGACCGTAGCGGTCGCGCGGTTCCAGGCTGAAGCGCCTAGAACCGCTCGGCTATGTGGAATAGCAATTTACAGTATTTTCCACATGTATGTTACTGCTGCGTTAAACCTGAAGATTATTAAAACGTTACACCTGTGGATTTGAACTGTGTGAATTCCTGCTAAGAAGTGCGAACTGTGTTAACTAGATGCTGAAATGTGTCGAAGTGTGGTTTGTTATTCAGGTTGTATTAAGGAGAGACAAAGTCGTTAAACAATCGACTTGCTATGGACCAGAAACGATATTTCAAACCGACAGCTGTTACCAACTATATGCGCCATCAGCGCATTTCACGTGCGGTGCGTGTATGGACTATAATAAATATGCGCGCTCTCGTAAATACTTGGAATGCCTATGTACTGTTAGCTGTATTATCCGTGTTTTGCCTTACTGGACATGAACCTCCTGTCATAGGATCTGTCTGCGATTCTTGAGACTTCCAGCACGTTGCAAACTGTAGAACGGTGGACTCTCATAACCGAAATTTCCATCCTAAACTTTAATATGCTATTTACTGAAATTTAATATTGGAGGTACGTTATTACCAAGACGTCCATTTCATGGCATTCCCAGCAGGATAATAAAAGATTGTTGACAAGAGATAAGTCGGATTCTTAGCCTCGTATGTAATAGTTCTCTGAAGCAGGGTATTTTCCCAGATAGACTGAAATATGCCATTGTTAAACCATAAAAAAGGGGATACATCTGATGTCAACAACTACCGGCCAATCCCTCTTCTGACTGCCTTATCCAAAATTCTTGAAAAAGTAATGTATTGTAGAGTAGCTTCACACCTCTGTAAACATAAAGTTTTAACAAAATGTCAGTTTGGTTTCCAGAAAGGTTTTTCAACGGAAAATGCTATATATACTTTCACTAATGAAATATTAAATGCTCTGGGTAACCGAAAGTAACCCGTTGGGATGTTTTGTGATCTCTCAAAGGCTTTTGATAGTGTAAATCAGGGAACATGTCTAGATAAGCTCAAGTACTGCGGTATGAATGGGACAGCGCTCAAATTGTTTGAATCATACCTAACTGGAAGAGTGCAGAAGTTGAAATAAGCAGTCCACATAATATACAAAAAACTGGTGATTTCTCAAACTGGGGAACAATGAAAAATGGGGTGCCGCAAGGTTCGGTCTTGGATCCTCTGCTGTTCTTGATACATATTAATGACTTGCCATTCTATATTCACGAAGATGCAAAGCTGGTACTTTTTGCCGATGATAGACGTATAGCTATCACACCAAACAGACAAGAAGTGACTGGTTAATTTGTAAACGATGTTTTTCATAAAATCATTAAGTGGTTCTCTGCAAATGGGCTCTCATTAAACTTTGACAAAACAGAGTACGTACGAGGTGCATTCAAGTTCTAAGGCCTCCGATTTTTTTAATGGTTAACTACTCACCTGAAATCGATGAAACTTGCGTTACTTCCCGACGGAATCGCCCTGCAGACGTACACATTCTTCACAACGCTGACGCCATGATTCCATAGCAGCGGCGAAGGCTTCTTTAGGAGTCTGTTTTGACCACTGGAAAATCGCTGATACAATAGCAGCACGGCTGGTGAATGTGCGGCCACGGAAAGTGTCTTTCATTGTTGGAAAAAGCCAAAAGTCACTAGGAGCCAGATCAGGTGAGTAGGGAGCATGAGGAATCACTTCAAAGTTGTTGTCACGAAGAAACTGTTGCGTAACGTTAGCTCGATGTGCGGGTGTGTTGTCTTGGTGAAACAGCACACACGCAGCCCTTGGCGGACGTTTTTGTTGCAGTGCAGGAAGGAATTTGTTCTTCAAAACATTTTTGTAGGATGCACCTGTTACCGTAGTGCCCTTTGGAACGCAATGGGTAAGGATTACGCCCTCTCTCTCCCATAACATGGACACCATTATTTTTTCAGCACTGGCGGTTACCCGAAATTCTTTTGGTGGCGGTGAATCTGTATGCTTCCATTGGACTGACTGGCGCTTTGTTTCCCGATTGAAAAATGGCATGCACGTCTCATCCATTGTCACAACCGACGAAAAGAAAGTTCCATTCATGCTGTCGTTGCGCGTCAACATTGCTTGGCAACAAACCACACGGGCACCCCTGTGGTCGTCTGTCAGCATTTGTGGCACCCACCTGGATGACACTTTTCGCATTTTCAGGTCGTCATGCAGGATTGTGTGCACAGAACCCACAGAAATGCCAACTCTGGAAGCGATCTGTTCAACAGTCATTCGGCGATCCCCCAAAACAATTCTCTCCACTTTCCCGATCATGTCGTCAGACCGGCTTGTGCGAGCCCGAGGTGTTTCTGTTTGTTGTCACATTATGTTCTGCCTTCATTAAACGGTCGCACCCACGAACGCACTTTCGAAACATCCATAACTCCATCAACACATGTCTCCAACTGTCGATGAATTTCAATTGGTTTCACACCACGCAAATTCAGAAAACGAATGATTGGACGCTGTTCAAGTAAGGAAAACGTCGCCATTTTAAGTATTTAAAACAGTTCTCATTCTCGCCACTGGCGGTAAAATTCCATCTGCCGTACGGTGCTGCCATCTCTGGGACGTATTGACAATGAACGCGGCCTCATGTTAAAACAATGCACATGTTTCTATCTATTTCCAGTCCGGAGAAAAAAAATCGGAGGCCTTAGAACTTGAATGCACCTCGTACAGTTGCACACAGTAAATGGAATGACACCATTAATAAATATAGACTTCGATCAGAAATCGGTAGCTAAGGTAGAATATTCAAAATTTCTAGGTGTATGCATTGATGAGGGGTTTAACTGGAAAAAAAACAGACTGAAGATCTGCAGAAACGTTTGAGTTCAGCTACTTACGCTGTTAAGGTCATTGCAAATTTTGGCGATATACATATCAGTAAATTAGCTTACCACGCCTATTTTCATTCTCTGCTTTGGTATGGCATCATACTCTGAGGTAACTCATCATTGAGTAAAAGAGTGTTCATTGCACAAAAGCGTATAATCAGAATAAATGCTGGAGCTAATCCAAGATCATCCTGCAGACACTTATTTAAAGAGCTAGAGATCTTCACTGTAGCCTTACAATATGTATATACACTTATGAAATTTGATATTAACAATCCGAACGAATTCAAAAGTAACAGCAGTGTACACAGCTACAACACTAGGAGAAAGGATGATCTTCACTACTCGAGGTTAAATCCAACTTTGGCTCAGAAGGGGGTAAATTATGCTGCCACAAAAGTCTTTGGTCATTTACCTAATAGCATCAAAAGTCTGACAGATAGCCATACAGCATTTAAAAGGAAATTAAAAGAATTTCTTAATGGCAACTCCTTCTCCTCATTAGATGAATTTTTTGATATAGTAAGTAGGTAATTTCCCCAACCCCCACAAAAAATTAAAAATATTAAGTGTCATGTAATATTTTGTGTAATGTAATATCTTGTATAGACACTTTTCATTAACCTGACATGTTCCACATCTTTACGAAGTGTCGTATTCATGATCTATGGAACAATTAGTAATCTAATCTAATCTAATCTAATCTTGGTGTAGTGTCACTGCAGCATCTGCAAGGCTTTGTCATGCAAAGGTATCGTCTTTGACACCTCTCGCATTTGACGATACTCAGCGATAATGAGGACAGAAGGTGCAGCTATTGAGATGTTTGCATGTAGCGTAACCAATCAAATTTTGCGAGGTTCGGAGTATTTGACTGACAATTTGAGAATGACATTCAAGAAACGGAAAATTTGGAAATTTGTGGTAACGTCTTATGGGACCAAACTGCTGAGTTCATCGGCCCCTAAGCCTACACAGTACTTAATCTAACTTACAATATGAACAACACACACACCCATGCCCGAGGGAGGAGTCGAACCTCCGACGGAGGGAGTCGTACGAACCGTGACAAGGGACCCCAGATCCCGCGGCTACCCCCCGCGGCCTTTCGAGAAACCATTCAAATTGAATAGCACTGCAAAATCGTTTATTATTTCACACAGACAGCAAAAAAATAGACCAGAAAATAGTTATTCAAGTAGTTTTGAAGCGCCACGCAGTAAATGTCTTTGGAATTATTTCTTGCAGGTGTATGCTACTAAGTCTATTATACAAGCAAATCACATATACACTCACTGCAGAATACTGTGCACATTTGACAAATGTTTAAAGGGTCTTCTGTGCGGTTATTTTGTCTACACTCTTGTTGTCGTACTAGAAAAGTTTGTTCAAAAATGGTTCAAATGGCTCTGAGCACTATGGGACTTAACATCTATGGTCATCAGTCCCCTAGAACTTAGAACTACTTAAACCTAACTAACGTAAGGACATCACACACATCCAAGCCCGAGGCAGGATTCGAAACTGCGACCATAGTGGTCACGCGGTTTCAAGATTGAAGCGCCTAGAACCGCTCGGCCACACCTGCCGGCTTGAATATGTTATTGTGAACTGAGTGTGCCCGCATCTCGTGGTCGTGCGGTAGCGTTCTCGCTTCCCGCGCCCGGGTTCGATTCCCGCCGGGGTCAGGGATTTTCTCTGCCTCGTGATGGCTGGGTGTTGTGTGTTGTCCTTAGGTTAGTTAGGTTAAGTAGTTCTAAGTTCGGGGGGACTGATGACAATAGATGTTAAGTCCCATAGTGCACAGAGCCATTTGAACCATTTTTGAACTGAGAGTATAGGCATTGTGTGTGTGTGTGTGTGTGTGTGTGTGTGTGTGTGTGTGTGTGTGTGTGTGTGTGTGTGTGTAAATTACTCTTACCTCTGACAGACAGGAAGCCGATACAGCATTTCTGAAGCAAATCTATGTAGTATGGACAGTATCCTTTATGATAGTTACTAAAATAATGTTCTGCTATCCAAGAACACACAAGTTGGAGTAGGCTTTACTTTAGCTGTCACAAAAAAATGGATAGCATCCAGGCAAACACAATTGTGTGCAAAACTGACAGACGAAAGTAACTTACGCCTGCCAGTAACGTAGCTTGATGAAACTTGAACCATACGTAGTGTAATAAGTCGTGGTCTCCTGACCTTCATTGCTTACATATTCCGCCCTCACAATCATATTCCGCACAATGAGAGGCTTCACTCGAACCCAAACTCGATAAGATAAAGCTAATGTTGTATGAATTCATGTAAACGATGTTTGCACTAGTAAATCGCAAGTGCGCACCGAGATTGAAATATCCGAGGCTGGCGTACACACACGCATTCCAGACAGGACGGTCGCTTTTAGTTCGGGAGAGGCAACTGCAATTCAGGAGGCCGGTCCCTTCAGAGGATGAGGCAACCTATCCATGTCACCCAGTGACTGCCCGTAGAGCAGACAGCGTTTGCTCGAGTGAAAGGAAGAACGACCCTGTGTTCGGCTTAAAAGCAAATTCCGCTACATTGTGTGGGAGTGCCAAGTCTGCGCATTCTTTACAAACATAGCACGCAGTTTCAGAGGTTTTCACAGGGAGACAGCAAACGCCAAAAACCGATGCTACAAATTTCCGTATCGGTCGCCTTGAACGAAACATCATTCTCCCATTTTAGAAGAGCAATGCTGATTAGCAGATGCTATTCCTGACGAGCTGAAGGAGTAATGGAAGAGACCGAAAGGTACACCCCTTCATGTCTGGCATGGAGAGGGGCCGTTCCGTTGTCGCTCTTGGAGCGAGAGCACGCAACGAGAGTGTGTGTGCTCGTATGTGGACTCAAAGAGCGAGGAACAAATCTCTCGTCAGTACTTCACTGGGAGAGCACCTCTGTCAAAAGCGAATCTGAGTGCGACTCTATATTGAGTCCTTGCGATTAAGCGTTGTTCACTGTGTTGGCTGCCACACTTATTGTGCAGTGTGAACGGACAGAGTTATAGTTAAATGCCTGAGAGAGAATTTTTGAGTGGCATCACGGTGGACTGGTTATCGGACCGGTGTACCACGCCAATTGTTAGACTAGGGTCGAATAGGAGTCCTTCACTTCTTCAAGGTGTAGGGAGAGTTTGATTGGCGAAGGTCAATCCAGATAGAACGAGAGTTATCTTATTTGTCAGCAGCGAGCGGCGCAGACAGCAGTCATCGCAGCTTACGGTATTGTGCACTACAGCTCTTGCGATCCCCATATTTCCTCCACAACAGTACACTTCACTGCATTTCACACACGACAGCCTCCACTGTACCTAGCAACATTCTAATCGACAATTATTCAAGTTAAGTAGGCCCGGCTCTCAGCAATTCTGCCTAGTCAATAACAAACTTTGTATAGAAACTTCATTAGCGAATCCTATCCTTAAGAGGTAACTTCACATTCCGAACAGAACCCACAAATAACTTGTTCAGTTCATAACTAAAACTGCCATTGTGATTTATCAGAATTTTTTAAAATAAATAATAATTTTCGTTAGTTTCATATTTTTCTTACACTAACTAGCACTACTCAAGTACCCAAGGAACACACTAGTTACGTAAGAAATTTTGTGAATTTTTGTGTCATTTCCTTACAATTGATGACTCCAGAAGATATTTATTGCTGAAAGTTTTTCAGGCATTTCTCTTTCGAGCGCTAGGAGCGTCTGTCTGACTTCTGTAGTAGTGTGGGGGTGGAAATTGCATCTTGCAGGAGCCACAGGGTAAAGGGTACATCTCAGATCAGTCCGTTGCCCAGAATGACACAATAGCATCCACACGATCGCAATAGAAAGAGCTGCTTCAGTATAGTACAGAAGGTAGCTAAAAGAAATATGCAGTGAGACGAACAGAGATGATACTTTTACTCAGTGACGATAATTGCACTGTAGTCCACGTGATTTATGATGATCACCTTGACATTAAAAAAGGCAGGACATGATTCTTAATAGGGCGTATGATCACAATGGATGGAAATGTGTACCCTGTAACATGTTCCCATGCTGGTCACACGGTTGTTAATAAGTTGTTTTGGTAGGGCGTTCCATTCCTCCACCAGTGTGGGTGGCAACTGCTGGAAGCAGGAGGACGTGCTGTCCTAACATCTCCCCAATGCATCCCACGCTCAGTGGGATTTAAGTTGGGTGAAAAGGCTGGCGAGTCCATTCGTCAAATATCCTCTCTCACTCAAAGCGTTCATCCACCTGCGCTGTTCGAGGTGGTTACGCACTGTCATCCATAAAAATGAAGTCAGGGGTGAGAGCACTCCTCAAAGATGCACATGGAGGAGTATGGTGTCACAGTAAAGCTGACCAGTGAGTGTACACAAACCACAAGCGTTTTTGGCTTCACTCATTCTGTCCACAAAACACAACACACGTTGAGGTTGACAACGTCACGTTAAGCTGTGACTATGTCAGTAGCATGTACCAAATAGAAGTATTTAAACTCTGTGGTACGCAAAATATTGTACCACAAGTCATAATATGTGCATAGAGTCATTTGTGTTGGGGAATTATTCCTGTTAGGTCTGTTGCAGCTTATTTAGGAGAGTTGAGATCTGCGTACAGCGTCTCATTGACGAATAGCTAACAGTAGACAAGTATTGCAATGTATCACTGTGCAGGATTGAGATTCAGACACAAGCCATTGCTGTTCCCATCTTTCAGACAGGAATCCAAGTGAAAGATCCCATCACCTCTGACAGAATTTTTGGTGAGGAGTTGGTTGAAGACTACATATTGTTACTCTCTTCCCCCCCCCCCCCCCCCCCTCCACCTCTTCACCACCCCTAAAATACAATTTGTCGTTAGATCCTCTTTATTGTGCCTTGACATGGCTTTACGATTTTAATAATAACAATTATAGCTTGTTTAATTATCATGAAGTGTATTAAATATTTCAATGTAATAATAATAATTTGCTTACATTAGGAAATACCACACACTGTTTTAGCATAACATCCAAGAAATTGCTGTTCGAAAAAATATAGCCTTTGAAAAGCGTACGTCAAAAAATTTTAGCACATGTGTGCGATATCTGATTTAACAACTACACTTCCAGTCATAGTAATGTGATCACCTGACGAAAGCCTAAATAACCACCTTGTGCAGTACAGACCGCTGTGATATGCACAGAAAGAGTGTCAATGAGGACCTGGAAGGTACTAAGACAAGTGTGAAGCCATGTCTACTCCAGTGCTGAGTCAATAGCTCCAGGTTGTGGTCCATCCGAGATGGTCACACTGCTTCTCGATTGGTTTTAAATCCGGGAAGTCTGGTAGCCAGGAGACTACGGTAAACTCATCCTGGTGCTCTTCGAACCAGGCACGTACGCTATAAACTGCTCCATACGTTGCATTTTCCTGCTGGTACGCTATGTGATCAAAAGTATCCGGATACCCACAAAAACATACGTTTTTAATATTAGGTGCATTGTGCTGCCACCCGCTGCCAGGTACTCCATATCAACGAGCTCAGTAGTCAGTAGACATTGTGAGAGAGCAGAATGGGGTGCCCCACAGAACTCACAAACTTCGAACGTTGTCAGGTGATGGGTGTCATACGTCTGTACGTGAGTTTTGCACACTGCTGAACATCTCTACGTCCACTGTTCCTGACGAGATAGAGAAGTGGAAACGTGAAAGGACACGTACAGCACAAAAGCCGACCTCATCTGTTGGCTGACAGAGGCCGCCGGCAGTTGAAGAGGATCGTAATGTGTAATAGGCAGACATGTATACAGACCATTACACAGGAATTCCAAACTGCATCAGGATCCACTGCAAGTATTATGACATTTAGGCGGGAGGAGAGAAAACTTGGATTGCTCAAGTGGCTGCTCATACGCCACACATCACGCCGGTAAATGCCAAATGACGACTCGCTAGGGTGTAAGGAGCGTAAACATTGGCCCATTGAACAGTGGAAGAACGTTGTGTGGAGTGACGAATAACTGTACACAATGTGGCGATCACATGGCAAGATGTGGGTATGACGAATGCCCGGTGAACGTCATCTGCCAGCGTGTGTAGTGTCAACAGCAAAATTCTGAGGCGGTGGTGTTAAGGTGTGGTCGTGTTTTTGATGGAGGGGACTTGTACCCCTTGTTGTCTTGCGTGGCACTATCGCAGTAAAGGCTTACGTTGATGTTTTAAGCACCTTCTTACTTTCCACTGTTGAAGAGAAATTCGGGGATGGCGATTGCATCTTTCAACACGATCGAGCTCCTGTTCATAATGCACGGCCTGTGGCGGAGTGGTTACACGACAATGACATCACTGTAATAGACTGGCCTGCACAAAGTCCTGACCTGAATCCTATAGAACACCTTTGGGATGTTTTGGAACGCCGACTTCGTGCCAGGGTTCACAGGCCAACATTGATACCTCTCTTCAGTGCAGCACTCTGTGAAGAATGGGCTGCCGTTCCCCAAGAAACCTTCCAGCAACTGATTAAATGTATATCTGGGAGAGTGGAAGCTGTCATCAAGGCGAAGGATGGGCCAACACCATATTGAATTCCAACATTGCCGATGGATGGCGCCACGGACTTTTAAGTCATTTTCAGCCAGGTGTCCGGATACTTTTGATCACGTAGTGTAGATGCCACTGAGCCAAGGAAAAAAAATAGCTTCATGTAGGAGTGGACATGGACGCTGAGGTTATATGGACACTCTTGTGGGTGCACTGTGCCTTCCAGAATGACGACATAAACCAGGGAATGCCATAAAAACGTTCCCCAGACCATAAAGCTGGTCGTCTGTCCTGGACCATTCCAACGGTTAAGCAGATGTTTCATGCCATATGGGATATAAAACGTGATTCCTCGGAAATGCCCACCTGCCGCCACTCATTGGACGTCAGTTGTGGTACTAACGTGCAAAATCCCGCGTTCGTCACTGAAGAACAGCAGTCACCATGGATGGAGGAACCAGGCGCCTGCTGCGGAGCCCCATCACCGGCAGCGTTGGCTGAACAGTCATTGAGAAGACACTATTGTCAGCCCTATGGTTCATCTGGACGCCGTTGCTCAACAGTTACACCTCTAATTCGCCCTTACACATCTGTGTAGCCCTCGTTCACCCCTGTCACCTATAGCCCATAGTGCAACACAGTCGTCTCGGCGCCGGTTTTGGACAGTGTCATTTTGACACACTTTAACCATAACGGCACGATAACAATTTACAAACTTACCACTTTCGGAAAGGCTTTCAGCCTTGGCTTGAAAGCCATGTCAAAAGTACCTTCTAGGGTATAGAATTCTGTTCCATTTTCGAAGTGTTGATAATTTTCTAGCTACTTCATTCTCCAAATATTTGCTGTGAAATCTGGAAACTGATATATGTAATAACGTTAACACTTCAACAAAAGCATCTTTTTTGCAGAGGGGTGGGGGGGGGGGCCTATGTCATGGAGACTCCCTCCATCCACTATCCTTGCATCCATGCCTGTGTGGGTACACATGGATTTGCAAGGAAGTCTGGCACAGTCTTGATAAAGTAACCATCTGGCATTCTACTGAAATGATTTACAGAAACCAAGCAATTCCCAAATCCTGATTAGGTTAGTAGAACAGAAATTTAGACCTCACTTCCCCAAAACAGAAGACCAATCTCTTACCACTGCACAGCCTTGATGCGAATCGTTCACTGTCTCTTCCAAACAACGACACGTTCAGCTGCAACTCCATATCTGGTTTTTCGCAGATAGATTATCGATTGAATGTTCAGATAGATACAACTGTAGTAAACGAACGTAGTTAAGACAACGACGACGACGCCTAAATAATAAACATCTGCCTGGCTTACTGGTGTAGAAACACAAGTACGCTGTGATGCTATATGCAAACTTACCTACCGTTACTCAGTGGCATCCAAACTCCATTGTGTCTGGTATAATTCCCCAATTTCATTATGGTTGAAAGTCCAAAATAAGAAACAAATAGATACATCACTCGCACATGTAGCTCGTGGAGCTCTACAGTTGGTATTCCATCGTCAACATGCGCATCTTTGGTTGCACAAATACGAATATTCAATAAATAATTAGTTTTTACCGCCAAATTTCTAAGGATCATGCACATTACTGGTAAATATGACTCTTAATGTCTCCCAGAAGGAGTTATCGGCAAGTAGTGGAAAATTTTCAACAGTGACATCCCACTACTTCACCAACGTGCTAAAAAGGAACCATATATGCCAAGAATGTAACGGCACATTTGGCTACCATAGTTTAAGCACATTAATGCTGCTCCATCATTCGCCTATACCGCATGTTTAAAAGCAGCTGCTGCATGGCACACAGTGGACCATGGTGGTGGCTTTCATTTCATTTCAGAAACTATGAACGGCTCAGTATTTTGTTCCATATGAATGATACTGCTGGCATGCTGCGAGGCAAAAAGTAATCTTTTCGAACGAGACCTGCAATTTGTCTTACATAGATACCTGCATACATCTTAGACACTGTTGCTGTTACCACAGTCTTACTTTGGTGCACAGTATAGCAGGCAAACGCCAAGCGTCATCTTTTCGGGCACCTTTGGATGCGGCACAGAACTTCCATGCTATGAACTGAAAGCAATCTGCATAGCATTCTTTACATCCGTATCGTTTTAGCACTGCATGTACTGACCCATTTGCAGGTATTTCAACTTTTCATGGACAATGTGCAGTTCTTAGTGGTATGGTATGTGAAAGGCTTAATCGAAGACTGATGTGTACTCCAGGTTCCCTACACAGCATGTTTATCTCATATGTTGCTCAACAAACATGTCTTGATTGAAAACTTTTTCGTTATGATCATTTAGCACTCATGAATTATGCTAATTGACTAATTTGTTTGCAAGATTTACAGAAACAAACTCAGGCTCTCTTTGGTGCGATGCATCACTTTTAAAAGCTGCGACTGCGGCACATGAGGACGTCGAAATCATATATCATGTACATTTGTACAATCTCATTCATTTGTGTATTATCATGTGCCTAACCTGTTGCATAACTCACTACGATATTAAAGTTACCAAAAATGTTAGTGTATTTATGGACCACATTGTTTTGTGCATGAAAGCAGCTTTGTGTAGTTACGAAATTGATATACAACCAAGTAACTGTTCATAAAGTCAGGGTGTTGTGGACACTTTTTGCTACTCAGACTGATTTGCACTTACTAATTACTAAGTTTATACATACTATTTGTAGTATATTTTCTTCCATCTGAATTCATGCAATTCTAAAACCTTCACTAAGAAACGCTATTTGATGAACTAAAATGTCCGCACTCACCACTGGGCTGCAGTAGATAAATTACACCAGGATTGGTCATGACTGGAAGGTGGTAGCGTCTTTGATTCATAATCAAAACGTTTTCGGTCCCGCGTTCGATCCCCACCACTGCCTAAATTTGGATAAATAATCAGCATTGGCGGCCGAAGACTTCCGGCATAAGAAGTCGGCCTCATTCTGCCAACGGCCTTGTCAAAGAGGGCGGAGGAGCGGATAGAGGTTCAGAGCACTCTCTTGTACTAAGGGTGGGAAATTGCCCCTAAAGGCGGAAGCATCAGCAATGATATACGACATGAGGATGCAGAAGGCAATGGAAACCACTGCATTAAAGACACGTAACGTGTATCCACAGGACATGTGGCCTGCAGTTGAAGAAGTGTCATGATGCTCTCTCCATTGGCAAAAGATTCCGGAATAGTCCCCCATTCGGATCTCCGGGAGGGGACTGCCAAGGGGGAGGTTACCATGAGAAAAAGATTGAATAATCAACGAAAGGATAATGTTCTACGTGTCGGGGCGTGGAATGTCAGAAGCTAGAACGTGGTAGGGAAACTAGAAAATCTGAAAAGGGAAATGCAAAGGCTCAATCTAGATATAGTAGGTGTCAGTGAAGTGAAGTGGAAGGAAGACAAGGATTTCTGGTCAGATGAGTATCGGGTAATATCAACAGCAGCAGAAAATGGTGTAACAGATGTAGGATTCATTATGAATAGGAAGGTAGGGCAGAGGGTGTGTTACTGTGAACAGTTCAGTGACCGGGTTGTTCTAATCAGAATCGACAGCAGACCAACACCGACAACGATAGTTCAGGTATACATGTCGACGTCGCAAGCTGAAGATGAACAGATAGAGAAAGTGTATGAGGATATTGAAAGGGTAATGCAGTATGTAAAGGGGGACGAAAATCTAATAGTCATGGGCGACTGGAATGCAGTTGTAGGGGAAGAAGTAGAAGAAAAGGTTACAGGAGAATATGGGCTTGGGACAAGGAATGAAAGAGGAAAAAGACTAATTGAGTTCTGTAACAAGTTTCAGCTAGTAATAGCGAATACCCTGTTCAAGAATCACAAGAGGAGGAGGTATACTTGGAAAAGGCCGGGAGATACGGGAAGATTTCAATTAGATTACATCATGGTCAGACAGGGATTCCGAAATCAGATACTGGATTGTAAGGCATACCCAGGAGCAGATATAGTCTCAGATCACAATATAGTAGTGATGAAGAGTAGGCTGAAGTTCAAGACATTACGCAGGAGGAATCAATACGCAAAGAAGTGGGATACGGAAGTTCTAAGGAATGACGAGATACGTTTGAAGTTCTCTAACGCTATAGATACAGTAAGGAATAGCGCAGTAGGCAACACAGTTGAAGAGGAATGGACTTCTCTAAAAAGGGCCATCACATAAGTTGGGAAGGAAAAGGTAGGTAAAAAGAAGGTAGCTGCGAAGAAACCATTGGTAACAGAAGAAATACTTCAGTTGATTGATGAAAGGAGGAAGTACAAACATGTTCCGGGAAAATCAGGAACACAGAAATACAAGTCGCTGAGGAATGAAATAAATAGGAAGTGCAGGGAAGCTAAGACGAAATGGCTGCAGGAAAAATGTGAAGACATCGAAAAAGATATGATTGTCGGAAGGACAGACTCAGCATACAGGAAAGTCAAACCAACCTTTGGTGACATTAAAAGCAACGGTGGTAACATTAAGAGTGCAACGGGAATTCCACTGTTAAATGCAGAGGAGAGAGCAGATAGGTGGAAAGAATACATTAAAAGCCTCTATGAGCGTGAAGATTTGTCTGATGTGACAGAAGAAGAAACAGGAGTTGATTTAGAAGAGATAGGGGATCCAGTATTAGAATCGGAATTTAAAAGAGCTTGGGACGACTTACGGTCAAATAAGGCAGAAGGGATAGATAACATTCCATCAGAATTTCTAAAATCATTAGGGGAAGTGGCAACAAAACGACTATTCACGTTGGTGTGTAGAATCTATGAGTCTGGCGACATACCATCTGACTTTCGGAAAAGCATCATCCACAAAATTCCGAAGACGGCAAGAGCTGACAAGTGCGAGAATTATCGCACAATCAGCTTAACAGCTCATGCATCGAAGCTGCTTACAAGAATAATATACAGAAGAATGGAAAAAGTTGAGAATGTGCTAGGTGACGATCAGTTTGGCTTTAGGAAAAGTAAAGCCACGGGACAGGCAATTCTGACGTTACGGCTAATAATGGAAGCAAGGCTAAAGAAAAATCAAGACACGTTCATAGGATTTGTCGACCTGGAAAAAGCGTTCGACAATATAAAATGGTGCAAGCTGTTCAAGATTCTGAAAAAAGTAGGGGTAAGCCATAGGGAGAGACGGGTCATATACAATATGTACAACAACCAAGAGGGAATAATAAGAGTGGACGATCAAGAACGAAGTGCTCGTATTAAGAAGGGTGTAAGACAAGGCTGTAGCCTTTCGCCCCTACTCTTCAATCTGTACATCGCGGAAGCAATGATGGAAATAAAAAAAAGGTACAGGAGTGGAGTTAAAATACAAGGTGAAAGGATATCAATGATACGATTTGCTGATGACATTGCTATCCTGAGTGAAAGTGAAGAAGAATTAAATGATCTGCTGGACGGAATGAACAGTCTAATGAGTACACAGTATGGTTTGAGAGTAAATCGGAGAAAGACGAAGGTAATGAGAAGTAGCAGAAATGAGAACAGCGAGAAACTTAACATCAGGATTGATGGTCACGAAGTCAATGAAGTTAAGGAATTCTGCTACCTAGGCAGTAAAATAACCAATGACCGACGGAGCAAGGAAGACATCAAAAGCAGACTGGCTACGGCAAAAAAGGCATTTCTGGCCAAGAGAAGTCTACTAATATCAAATACCGACCTTAATTTGAGGAAGAAATTTCTGAGAATGTACGTCTGGAGTACAGAATTGTATGGTAGTGAAACATGGACTGTGGGAAAACCGGAACAGAAGAGAATCGAAGCATTTGAGATGTGGTGCTATAGACGAATGTTGAAAATTACGTGGACTGATAAGGTAAGGAATGAGGAGGCTCTACGCAGAATCGGAGAGGAAAGGAATATGTGGAAAACACTGATAAGGAGAAGGGACAGGATGATAGGACATCTGCTAAGACATGATGGAATGACTTCCATGGTACTAGGAGCTGTAGAGGCATAAACTGTAGAAGAAGACAGAGATTGGAATACGTCAAGCAAATAATTGAGGACGTAGGTTGCAAGTGCTACTCTGAGATGAAGAGGTTAGCACAGGAAAGGAATTCGTGGCGGGCCGCATCAAATCAGTAGACTGATGACAAAAAAAGTAAGCTTATTACTACTGTTTTTTTATTGTTCATTAGCCCTAATTCCTATTAATACTACGCAGCTCCCAGCCATTAGTGTGATAATACATGAATCTGTTGCATATGCCACACTGAAGTCTGTAGCCCTATGTAAGGTTTATTTCAAACTATAGCACATTAATAATTATCAATAAGTATACCTAAATTAAAAGTTCTCCATCTATTATTTTGCAGTTGCCATCAGCAATTGGGATTGAAGCTGCAAACTGTTTAGTATATCACCAAGTTCTGCTTAAGGTTCATTAAATTACGATGTGGCGTTAGGTATCATATGATTCACATCACCCATTTATTATTTCTTTAATTATTAGTGAACACGGCAAATCTTTACAATAGCTCAATACGCAAGGGAGTCGGCTGTAATTACTAATCAGCTACTCCTCTCTCTCTCTCTCTCTCTCTCTCTCTCTCTCTCTCTCTCTCTCTCTGACCTAGGGCTATATTCTTTTTTTATTGTTATTGTCAACGAAATCTTGATTAGGAATTGAAGTTGCAAAAAATAAGTGGGTAAATCAGTTTGAATCATTGGCATATGGAGTATGAAAGACCTGTCCTGCTACTGGATCTGTAAGGATAACAGCTCCAGTGAAAGTATTTTGCATGGTTTTAATCTGCAAACAGGTAGGATTCCAAAGTTTCAGGCGATTCAGATTCTGCAGCCGTATTCTAATCAGAAGCCAATAAGCCATAAATAGAACTTCTCTGTGTCCTGTGAAAACCAATAGTGAGGAAGAAAACAGAACAGCATTGTTGCGTATACAATTTTATATGTATACCATATGTCTGTCCAAATGTTTATTAGAGTATTTTGTAAGAATCAGAAGTAAATCTGTCAAGGACGTATCAAGAGTTTTGGTAACAACCTTAAACAACAACTTGTATTTACATAGTAGCGTAGATATATAGTAGCACAGATAATCTTCCCGATGAGAAACTGAGGGAGGTGGCTCAGTGGTTAGCACATTGGACTCGCATTCAGGAGGACGACAGTTCAACCCACGTCTGGCCATCCATATTTAGGTTTTCTGTGATTTCCATAAATCGCTTCAAGTAAATGCTGGGTTGGTTCCTTTGAAAAGGCACGGCCGACTTCCTTCCCTAGGCCAATGGGTCCAATTACATCGCTGTTTGGTTCCCTCCCCTCAACCAACCAACCAGATAAAAATATTCTCTACAAATACATAGAAATAAAAATTGGAATTAATATGCTTCATGCCAGATATCTTGTCTCAGAAACTCCAAAAGCAATAAAATACAAAACCCTAGTTCAGTACAAAAACATTTACACATATGTTTAATTTCTAGTTATTGCATAATGATTTCATTTGTGTACTGATTCTGAATGCCACAGTATTCTTACATCCCATTACATTAGTCATATTCTACAGATTCTGCTGACAGGGGTCTCTGGTTTGAGGAAAGAAACCAAGAATGTGCATTTAATTTAAGTGTAATATATTAAACTGTATTCATATTATGAAATATTACATGAAAACACAAGAATTTACATTTAATTTAAGTGAAATATAATAAACTGTATTAACATTATGAAATATTACATGAAAACAATAATATCTACTACAAATAACATAAACATTAATTTTTCTGTGAAGTTATATTTCAGTGAAGAAATGGAAACCCAACAAAAATTTTGATAAAGTTGTAAACATGTATTTGAATCCTCTCTGTACTTTTCTCTAAGATTTTCATTTAAGTTTTTATGGAGGCTGATTCTGATTTGAGTATTGTAGTCATGCTTTGCATGATATCAAAGGACATTATGATACATTAATGTAACAGCTGGCAAAGATGTTCCAGAATTCACACCATAAATAATTTGTACAACATACTTCTGTAATATGCAAATATTATACTGGTAAGTAGGTTTTCACAAAATTTACTTCTTAAGATCATTGAAGGATGGAACACCAAGAATAAACTAGTTTCCCCATTTTCCAATTACAAATACCCATAATTATGTGTGTCAAATGCAGCTGAAGTAACGTGGAGAGGTCTCCAGTGGTGTGATTGACGTTTTTGAAACGAACTACCCAGTTAGGTTGGTTAAGATCTCTGTTATCATGCCATGCAGCCATTCACCCTGGTGACCTATCGTTTACGGGTAACTGACGAAAATAAAATTTCATAATTTTGTGTAAGACTCAATGGCATTAAAAAACTAGCACAAATAGTTTGGTTATATGGTATAATCAGTATAGCAGCTCCACAGCGCTAGGTTATGGGTTTAAATCTTGTCAGCTTCATTAACTTTTATTTTTAAATCTTTATCGACATGACTTTGGTCATTATTTTCATTTTGTTACCTGGTTTAAATGTAATTTTTATTTGTATTCCTTTCTCACATTATTTTAATCAACATATGAACTTTTTTCATACCTTGATTTTTTTCCCTTGCTATCATTCTCCTTCCAATCAGAATTTTTGTGAACCTGAATTTAATTATGTTTATATATTCAAATATTCAACTATTTGAAAATTCTTATCCATTAGTGAAAAACATAAGACCAAATGATCTATTTATAGTGACTGTGCAGTGGTGTGAAAAATGTATTTTTCGTTACCATATCTGCAATTCTTTTGCGTCGTAATCGTCATACAAACACTTAAAACATAACCCAAATACTTATTACACAGTGGAAAAAATAATTCAGATGAAGATTTGAGAGAAGGCTTTATAAGTATAAATAAATTCAAACGGAATGAGAGATAGATATAATGAACCCAGTAATATGGACGAAAAAATAGTGATAAACAACAGCTATTAAAATTAATGCATAATATTAATTAAAATCACATGAACAATAATTTCAAGTGGAAAAAGAATGACAAGAAGAAAAATGAGCAAATAACGCAGTTCATATTACGATTTAAGTGATGTGATAAAGGAATGGAAATTAAAAAAATACATTTCAATCAAGTAATTGAATAAAAACGTTGATCAATCCATTTTGATAAAGATTTTTAAAAAAGGAAACTTCACTGTACCTGGCGAGATTCAAACCCACAACTTCTTGCATGTATAGTTATTATCTTCCCAATTACACCACACAGCCAGATTATTTGAACCAGATTTTTTAATACTATTGAGTGTCAGACAAAATTCCTAAATGGTTTTTTGTCAGTTACTCGCAAATGAGGGCTCACCAGGGTCAATGGCTGCAGTGTGTGGAACCTGCAGTCTTAGCCTACATAACTGTATAGATGGTTTCAAAAAGTCGATCACACCACTGGAGACCTCCCCTTGTAAGGCACTTCGTATTGTTTAAAGGTCGTGGCAATCTTCTGTCAGGTACTGTAGCATGATTTGATAATTAAATGTCATCACAAATTATGTATCTTATTCTTATCACCACACTTTTGCTTTCCATGATTCAATGGAGATACATATACAATAAGAAATCACCTAGAAAGCTCTCACTAGATTAATCTCTTATGGGTAGTGGACTAAACTATGCACACATTCATGGATGTATGAATACTACCATACTACTGCAGATGCATTTGTAAAATGAGAAGTGATTATTTCAATCTTGCCAAAGTGCATAGTCATGAAATCTTTATCTGGTGGCTGTCATCTAACCCCATGTTTGACCACTAATCCTCTGCACCCTCTCAGGTTTGTGGGCATGGTGTGTAGTAGCATTAGCTACACTGTTGGCGAAATGGGCTGAGGGCGCCTGAGAACAGTGTGGCAATTGCTTCACTGTTGAGGATACTGCACGGGAAAGTCACACTACACAAGAATGGTGACAGAATATTAAAGGCTGACTTCTCTTATGAGGACGCCTCAATATTAGGTGTCACGTAACACACGTAACACACGAAACAGAAACAGGGATGGTGGTACACTGCCCAAGGAAGACCTGAAGACACTGTGTACTCTGTGCCGCTATTGTCAAATACTGTCAAACTTAGAATGTGAACAAATTAATTGTGCCAGACTGCTCCCTCTATATTTTGCATCGAACATCACAAAGGCATTACACACCTCTCCAATTCACAAAAAGAAAAGTGTTGTTATAATATTGCTAAAACATAATCAATAGTCAGTGAAATTACAAACAGTCATCATTTATACATATGCAACACTAATTCACTGTACACATGCTCACATAAAAGTTTCTAGGGCGTACTCTGTAATTAGAAAAGATTGTTACCATGTATCAGTTATGGTCAATATGCCATTTATACATTTCTGTAATAGTTTTTCTCATAGCAGCCCACCTATGACACATAAATACTGACATGGAACATTCATTTGTATAGGTAACAACTGATAATATTGATCAATGTATAAAAATTCATATTTCCTGCTTTCTTTTCTCACACTCAACTACCAACACCTACTTGTTAGGCTAAGTTATGCCTTTATATTTCTGCATCACTTCTGCTACATTTTCTGGTCTTTTTCTCTGTGGAAATATAATACAACTTATCTGCTGACATTTATTTTGAATACTGGGAAAATTTCTTTGGAAGGGCATAGCCAGTTTCCCTCCCTAGTCTCACTTCGCACTCCATCTCTAATGACCTCATCCTTGATGACAACCACTAATCTTCCTTTCATCGATGTAGCATCAGTGACTTAAATAACGTACACACCCCTTTTCCTCTTGACATGTGAAGGTTTTTTACTGTTGTATCTAAACAGTCCAGAGATTCTGGAATGGAAGAAGTATCAATACTTGGTTCACAGAAGTGGCTTTCCTGGGCACTCTAGGCCAGAACTACAGTGCAGCTCGCAAGTCCACACCTCCTGCTATAGCCAATCATTAGATTCATAAAATAAGCTGTCTCATCCTCCCCCCCCTCCCAATATCTGCTAGCAAGGCCTATGCTGAAGCTCTTATATTTTCAGTAGATGTTGTCCAGAGTTCGTAGTATGCCGTGTGCAGCCACTACCCGCGACTTGTTTATATACTCCACTTCTGGACTACACAATGAACTTAGTGCCTACTTGTTGTTGTTAGATCTAATGTTCTTGCACTAGTAGAGAGTAGAACTGTTTTACTGTTCTCATGTCTGTTTCATAGATCGTGCCAGTACAGCAAACACCAACATAGGGGACAAGGACTGTTAGATCAGCATATTATTTATGATGGACAGATCACTTAATCTGCTCTGATGGCAGGTTTCAGAACAGTAAAAGGACCAACAGAGAAAGAGAGAAAATCCAGTGTTCTCACTAATTGATTCAGCTACTTCTGTGGCATCTTGCTTGATCAACACCCCAACGAGATCTATTAGAAGTTTATAAGATTATTTCTATACTTGCATTATTACTTTTTGGCTTTCGTGATGTTACAAGAGGAGAGCGCTCTATTTTTTTCTCTCATTGGTGCCCCCTCAGAGAGATTTTATTCTAAAATGACTTTCACTTTTGGAACCCAGCGAGTTGTCTTTTAAGGAAATGTAGGACTTGCTACCTGCAAACAATGCGAAGTTTTGCAATTAGTTGTTACAAGGTTAGAATTCAAGGTTTCGCAAGATCCAGCAAAAATCGTGAGGCGGTTGGGGAGCAGGTTTGAAAAAGATGGGGTGGCTTTCTCAGTATAAATATCCCACTTCTTCTTGCTAGCAGTCCTATACGTATTATTTACTGATAATACAGTAAAGCAAAATAAATTCTGATTTAATAAAATGCACATAAACACTGATATAAAGTTCTTATAAATGGAACTGTATCAGTGCTGCACAACACATTTCATTTAAGTCAACTCCTGACAAGATGTTTCCACTTGCTTTCATTGAAACATTAAATTTTCTTCGGAGGTAATACTTATAAATGTGTATTACAATATAGTGGAAGCAGGCAGAAGGCAAAGACAGCTGTTTGTTTTAACGATAATACCCAGCATGTAAGCAAATAAAAGAACATCTTGACGCTCGATAGGTTGCGGAATCGTGTTCTTTCTCATTATCAATTTCGAAGAAATCGGTTCGGCCTCAAGTCAACAAGCTCCGCCGTTCGTACACAGCGCAGGCATCAGACATACGCACGAGATCTACGGTTATATAAAGCAGAAGTGATCATAGATGTTAGGAGGGCGTCTAAGTTTGTATAAACAGCTACAAGTAAGTGCCACATTTGAGGAAGATTGCCTCAATAATGTGCACTCACGTTACTTGTGTGTGTTAATTTTCGCCATCGAAGCTGATCGGTACAAGGCACAGACGCCAATAATTGTCAGCACTGGAAGAATAGACAAAAAAAAAAGCACATTCCTTCTCTCAAGTTCTCGCACTCCGTGACAGCTGTGCTACTTTCCATCTATATCCGCACTCCCCCGAGGCAACCCGTCTACCTTTCGCGTGCTGCCTGTTAGGCAGGTAGCGATAGGGAGCCATCGATTCTGGTTTCGTCAATGTAGCCGATCAGTGTTGTGAAATAGCAATACACTTATTCTTGCTATTTACGAAGATTCGTAACTTTCTAGTTTTAGGGTCAGAATACTCATATAAACGGGCTGAGTCACGCACGCTGCACCACCTCTTATTTCGTGAACGGTTACACATATCGTAACGCGGTTTTCGGCAAAAGTTATGGCGTGAGTGGCACGTATGTTTTTGCTTGATTAATGGTTTTAGCGCTGATATCAGCTGAGGTATTGAAGGAAGTAGGTTTTCTTTAATTTAACAGTATTTTTTTACAACTGCATTCGATAGCTCTTGAGAAGACAATTACAGTGATATAGAGCTTGTTTTTGTTGACGTTGAAAACAGTCGCAAAAATATTCGAGATATGTCATAGAATGTGAGAGCACGGTGGCCGGAAACGGCATGAGCGGTGCAAACACTGCCAAGCAAGCTTCACGGATCGTATACCTTAAGACAGGCTTGTGCCTTCACAATAAAGCTTTATTTCCCTTTAACAACTTGACGACCTAGTTACAGGTTCACCTACGAATGTTGTATATGGAAATACGACATAGGCTAGACTCTAGCGTATCACAAAGGGCTTAGGAAAACTGTTTCACATTTGTGTATCCTCCCAGATTTACGTGAGCTGAAACAGAGTAATCAGCTATTCATTCTTCAAAAATAGCGACGTCTTATACGCTGCAAAAGGCAACTATTGTATTAAATATCTAAATGTTAGGAGGAAGATTTGACCTCCCTTTTCCTGTGCGTGGCTGTGTATTACTTAGAGGTAAAACAGATGTTGTTAAACAGCTGTTTCTATCTACACTGCTCTAACTTACATTGGATATATTCTTTGAAATAAACATTTCATTAAAAATACTTTGATGAAAGTAAGCGCGCAATCGTAGGCACAACAGCTTTCTCGTGTTCTGTCAGCTGCAGTCTTCATCCTTGTCCTATTTTTGAAGTTCAGGCATCCTTTCCACTCCAGCGTCTTAATTCGTGTAATTGCCTTGCGCGTCGCACATTAGCTATCCGCATAGATAGTCCTATACCGCTGCACTGTTTTTACGTCATCTCCTCGTTCGTGTACATGTCTGCACGCAACGAATGTTGAAGCAGAAATGAGCGGCCTGCAGTGAGGACAAGTAAACAGGCAAATGTGTTGACATTCTGACACAGCGTAGCACGAGAGCTCTGCTTGGCGGTGATTGCACCGCTAATGCTGATTCCGGCCGCTATGCTCTCATATTATAGGACATTTTTCGAATTCTTTTACGACAGGTTTCTATGTCTGCATTAACATAAAATCGCTGCAACTGTCTCCTCAAGAGCTGTCGAATGCAGTTATAAAAAGTATGCGGTTCCATTTAAAAAACGTACTTGCTTTAATATCTGTTGATACCAGGGCTAAAAACATTAACCAAACAAAAAAATACGCGCCCCTCGACGCTCTAATACTTGCCGAAAACCTCGCTTCGATATGTGTAACGGTTCACCAAATAAAAGGGATGCTATATATAATATGATGAATGGATGTGGAACGATGAAACTTATGGCTGAAATAATCTGAATTCATATTGACCATTAAACGACCATATTGTTTCAAAAACATGAAAAGGTTTTCAAATACCGCTACCGATTTATGGCTCTGAGCACTATGGGGCTTAACATGTATGGTCATAAGTCCCCTAAAGCTTAGAACTACTTAAATCTAACTAATCTAAGGATATTACACAACACCCAGTCATCACGAGACAGAGAAAATCCCTGAACCCGCCGGGACTCGAACCCGGGAACCCGGGCGCGGGAAGCGAGAACGCTACCTCACGACCACGAGCTGCGGACTACCGCTACCAGTCACAAAATTTGTTGACAAATGAATTATTTATTTAGCGACATATGGTGTGGGTTCCTGTAGTCATGTCCTAGTTCATGAACCACGGGCAACGTATGAGTGGCCAAGTAAGTGGTCCCGACAGTCGGGATACCAGTTACTTTGGAATAAGGCTGGGCATCTCGGACATATTCTGAGTCGTGGTCACCTTTGTGCTCATACGGCAAAGACTACCAAATCCACCGGTTAGTCCCTCAACCGTTAGGGGTAAAACCCAATGGGACTCGGGCAAGTAAGGCTAGCAACCTGCTACCCCGATATTTTAAATATGATGCTGGCAACAATCAGAGCAAAATGCCTCGGACCTTTGGAGGTGACGGAGTCCCACCTCTAACTGACAAACCAGGGACTCCTAAGATACGACTTGGCAAACAAATGGTAATGAGATGGGGAGCAATTAATATCAATGGGGGCTACCTTGGGAAGAAGGTAGAGCTGGCAGAGGCTGCAAGTAAGATGGGGCTGGACGTTTTAGCTGTTAGTGACATTCGGGTAAGGGGTGAGAAAGAAGAGGAAGTTGGAGAATACAAGGTCTACCTGTCAGGAGTCAAAGCAGGAATAGCACAATGGGGTGTAGGGCTTTACATCAGGAAAGAAATGGAACCCAGCGTAGTTGCAGTAAGGTATGTAAACGAACGACTGATGTGGATAAATTTGACAGTGTCTAGCAAGAAAATTAGGATTGTGTCAGTATATTCGCATTGTGAAGGGACAGATCAAGATAAGATGGATAGTTTTTATGAGGCACTCAGTGATGTAGTTGTTAGAGTAAAGGACAAGGACAGTGTTCTGCTCATGGGTGATTTTAATGCCAGGATTGGAAATCGAACAGAAGGGTATGAAAAGGTTATGGGTAAATTTGGAGAGGATATGGAGGCCAACAGGAACGGGAAACAACTCTTGGATTTCTGTGCCAGTATGGGCTTAGTAATCACAAACTCCTTTTTTAAACATAAGAACATTCACCGGTATTCTTGGGAAGGCAGGGGAACCAGATCTGTCATTGACTATATAATAACAGATCAGGAATTCAGGAAGGCTGTGAGGGACACACGTGTATTCAGGGGATTCTTTGATGACACTGATCATTATTTAATCTGCAGTGAAATTGGGATTGTGAGGCCGAAAGTGCAGGAGGTCAGGTCCATATGTAGGAGGATAAGAGTGGAGAAACTTCAGGATAAGGAAATCAGGCACAAGTACATAACAGCAATCTCAGAAAGATACCAGTTAGTTGAATGTAGTCAATTACAGTCATTGGAAAAGGAATGGACAAGGTACAGGGATACAGTACTAGAAGCGGCTAAAGAATGTCTTGGAACAGTAGTGTGTAAAAGTAGGATGAAGCAAACAACTTGGTGGAATGACACAGTCAAGGCAGCGGGTAAAAGGAATAAGAAGGCGTATCAAAAATGGCTACATACTAGAACTCAGGTAGACAGAGAAAGTTATGTTGAAGAAAGAAACAAAGCCAAACAGATAATTGCAGCATCCAAGAAGAAATCTTGGGAAGACTTTGGAAACAGATTGGAGACTATAGGTCAAGCTGCTGGAAAACCATTCTGGAGTGTAATTAGCAGTCTTCGAAAGGAAGGTAAGAAGGAAATGACAAGTATTTTGGACAGGTCAGGAAAACTGCTGGTGAATCCTGTGGATGCCTTGGGCAGATGGAGGGAAAATTTGAAGAGTTGCTCAATGTAGGTGAAAATACGATCATCAATGTTTCAGATTTGATTTCGATGTAGAATGGGATAGGAATGATGATGGAAATAGGATCACATTTGAGGAAGTGGAGAAAATGGTCAATAGATTGCAGTGCAATAAAGCAGCTGGGGTGGATGAAATTAAGTCGGAACTCATCAAATACAGTGGAACGTCTGGTCTTAAATGGCTACACAGGATAATTGAAATGGCCTGGGTGTCGGGACAGGTTCCATCAGACTGGACAAAAGCAGTAATCACACCAATCTTTAAACATGGAAACAGAAAAGATTGTAACAACTACAGAGGTATCTCTTTAATCAGCGTTGTGGGTAAAATCTTCTCAGGTATTGTTGAAAGGAAAGTGCGAGTATTAGTTGAGGGCCAATTGGATGAAAATCAGTGTGGCATTAGGCCTATTAGAGGTTGTCAGGACCAGATCTTTAGTTTACGGCAAATAATGGAGAAGTGTTATGAGTGGAACACGGAACTGTATCTATGCTTTATAGATCTAGAAAAGGCATATTACCGGGATCCTAGGAGGAATTTATTGTCTGTTCTACGAGATTATGGAATAGGAGGCAAACTTTGGTAAGCAATTAAAGGTCTTTACATTGATAGTCAGGCAGCAGTTGACGGTAAATTGAGTTCAGGGTTCAGAGTAGTTTCAGGGGTAAGACAAGGCTGCAACCTGTCTCCACTGTTGTTCATATTATTTATGGATCGTCTGGTGAAAACAATAGACTGGATGGGTGAGATCAAGATATGTGAACACAAAATAAGCAGTCTTGCATATGCGGATGACTTAGTTGTGATGGCAGATCCCATTGAAAGTTTGCAAAGTAATATTTCAGAGCTAGATCAGAAATGTAAGGACTATGGTATGAAGATTAGCATCTCCAAAACGAAAGTAATGTCAGTGGGAAAGAAATATAAGCGGACTGAGTGCCAAATAGGAGGAACAAAGTTAGAACAGGTGGACAGTTTCAAGTATTTAGGATGCATATTCTCACAGGATGGCAACATAGTGAAAGAACTGGAAGTGAGGTGTAGCAAAGCTAATGCAGTGAGCGCTCAGCTACGATCTACTCTCTTCTGCAAGTAGGAAGTCAGTACCAAGACTAAGTTATCTGTGCACCGTTCAATCTTTCGGCCAACTTTGTTGTATGGGAGCAAAAGTTGGGTGGATTCAGGTTACCTTATCAACAAGGTTGAGGTTACGGATATGAAAGTAGCTACGATGATTGCAGGTACTAGCAGATGGGAACAATGGCAGGAGGGTGTCCACAATGAGGAAATTAGAGAAAAACTGGGAATGAACTCCGTAGATGTAGCAGTCAGGATGAATAGGCTTAGATGGTGGGATCATGTTACACGTATGGGAGAAGCAAGGTTACCCAAGAGACTCATGGGTTCAGCAGTAGAGGGTAGGAGGAGTCGGGGAAGACCAAGGAGAAGGTACCTGGATTCGGTTAAGAATGATTTTGAAGTAATAGGTTTAAAATCAGAAGAGGCACCAATGTTAGCACTGAATAGGGGATCATGGAGGAATTTTATAAGGGTGCTATGCTCCAGACTGAACGCTGAAAGGCATAATCAGTCTTAAATGATGATGATGATGATGATGATGATGATGATGATGATGATGATGATGATGATGATATGTTTCGGGGTGATACCTCATCAGTCTGTAGTGGCCTTACAAAAACATTTAACGTAAGTGTATATTCACATTACAGTTCCTTTACATGAATTCTGTGATCATCTTTGTTGTTATGACGTGGCAGATTTTCCTGTAATGTGTTGAGGTATCGCTATTTCCATGGCTCTCTTGAACGTCTTCACCATTATTCACAAACTTCACAAGGTTGTCTTTAAAACACGAGACTGAAAACAAATCAGTGGTGTAAAAAATAAGACAGTCATCTTGTTTCCTGCAATGCTGATTTGTTTTCAGTCTCATGTTTTAAAGACAACCTTGTGAAGTTTGTGAACAGTTGTGAAAAAGTTCAATAGAGCCATGGAAATAATGATACCTCAGCACATCACAAGAAAACTACCACGGCACAAGAAACAAGAACAAAGATGATCACAACAGTCCTGTAAAGAAACTTTAATATCTGTATACACTTACGGTAAACGTATCTGTAACGCCACTACACCCTGATGATCAGTTATCACCACGAAACATGCAGCTAAATAAACGATTTAGTTGTCAGCAAATTTTGCGTCTGATAGGGCATGGCTAGGGGACAAATGTAAGGATGTAGAGGCTTATCTCACTAGGTGTAAGATAGATACTGCCTACAGGAAAATTAAAGAGACCTTTGGAGAGAAGAGAACCACTTGTATGAATATGAAGAGCTCCGATGGAAACCCAGTTCTAAGCAAAGAAGGGAAAGCAGAAAGGTGGAAGGAGTATGTAGAGGGTCTATACAAGGGCGATGTACTTGAGGACAATATCATGGAAATGGAAGAGGATGTAGATGAAGATAAAATGGGAGATACGATACTGCGTGAAGAGTTTGACAGAGCACTGAAAGATCTGAGTCGAAACAAGGCCCCCGGAGTAGACATTCATTCCATTGGAACTACTGACGGCCTTGGGAGAGCCAGACCTGACAAAACTCTACCATCTGGTGAGCAAGATGTATGAGACAGGCGAAATACCCACAGATTTCAAGAAGAATATAATAATTCCAATCCCAAAGAAAGCAGGTGTTGACAGATGTGAAAATTACCGAACTATCAGTTTAATAAGTCACAGCTGCAAAATACTAACGCGAATTCTTTACAGGTGAAGATCAGTTTGGATTCCACAGAAATGTTGGAACACGTGAGACAATACTGACCCTACGACTTATCTTAGAAAATAGATTAAGGAAAGGCAAACCTACATTTCTAGCATTTGTAGACTTAGAGAAAGCTTTTGACAATGTTGACTGGAATACTCCCTTTCAAATTCTACAGGTGGCAGGGGTAAAATACAGGGAGCGAAAGGTTATTTACAATTTGTACAGAAACCAGATGGCAGTTGTAAGAGTCGAGGGGCATGAATGTGAAGCAGCGGTTGGGAAAGGAGTGAGACAGGGTTGTAGCCTGTCCCCGATGTTATTCAATCTGTATATTGAGCAAGCAGTAAAGGAAACAAAACAAAAATACGGAGTAGGTATTAAAGTCCATGGAGAAAAAATAAAAACGTCGAGGTTCGCCGATGACATTGTAATTCTGTCAGAGACGGCAAAGGACTTGGAAGAGCAGTTGAACGGAATGGACAGTGTCTTGAAAGGAGGATATAAGATGAACACCAACAAAAGCAAAACGAGGATTATGGAATGTACTCGAATTAATTCGGGTGATGCTGAGGGAATTAGATTAAGAAATGAGACACTTAAAGTAGTAAAGGAGTTTTGCTATTTGGGGAGCAAAATAACTAATGATGGTCGAAGTAGAGAGAATATAAAATGTAGACTGGCAATGGCAAGGAAAGCGTTTCTGAAGAAGAGAAATTTGTTAACATCGAGTATAGATTTAAGTGTCAGGAAATTGTTTCTGAAAGTATTTGTATGGAGTTTAGCCATGTATGGAAGTGAAACATGGACGATAATTAGTTTAGACAAGAAGAGAATAGAAGCTTTCGAAATGTGGTGCTACAGAAGAATGCTGAAGATTAGATGGGTAGATCACATAACTAATGAGGAGGTATTGAAAAGGATTGGGGAGAAGAGAAGTTTGTGGCACAACTTGACTAGAAGAAGGGATCGATTGGTAGGACATGTTCTGAGGCATCAAAGGATCACGAATTAAGCATTGGTGGGCAGCGTGGGGGGTAAAAATCGTAGGGGGAGACCAAGAGATGAATACACTAAACAGATTCAGAAGGATGTAGGTTGCAGTAGGTACTGGGAGATGAAGAAGCTTGCACAGGATAGAGTAGCATGGAGAGCTGCATCAAACCAGTCTCAGGACTGAAGACAACAACAACAACAACAACAACATGCGTTATTTGAAAACCTTACGGTTGAAAGTTGGGTCGCGAATACTGAAAGGTTGAGAAACGCTTATATAGGACATCAGCAGCCACTGAGTGTAATTTGCAGGACAGACAGTAGAGTTGAACTCATCTCTGAATTTGTTCACACGATTTTGAACTACATTTTGGCCCCATATCCCTCAGGATGTTAACAGTCACACAACATCACAGTAAGAAAATTCTTCTGAATCAATCAAGGAAGGTGGACAAACACGATATTATTCATATTACCTGCCACTGACTTCATCATCTTCTGGGCCAGATCCATGGCTAAGGACCCAATAGCAACTGCCATCACGTCAGAGTTGTTTTCACGAACATGTTTGGTTGGAGTGCCCATACAAAACAGCTGAGTTTCGTTAGTGTCCCAGAACAGGGCGCACGTAGAGAAGGTACCAACTGATTGAAGGGGACACCACGGCTAAGTGGAACAGAGAAGTGCAGGGAAAATGAGTGTGAGGTTGAGAGCCGGTCTCTGAAAGCGTTTGTTCTGAATCCAACGCTCTGCTCTCGTCCACCTGGATGCCACGCAATCTTTCTCTCACACTTCCCACAGGTCGAGAGCTGTACATGGCGTTGGCAAGGTGTCTCTCGTCTCAAATCGTCAACCGTGAGAACAACGCTTGCCTGTAGCGTGAGCAGGTTATGTAGTGTAAGTTGCGAAAGCGGTGCATCGTTTAGGCAACAACTCTTGGCTAGAGAGAAGGAAAATGTTCCAGTCCAAAGCTCCCCCTCGAACCTAATAAGCTTTGCATTCTACACATTTTTCGTGTGAAGCTTATTTTTCGAGTTATTGTGGTTTGTCAACTTAAAATGTACACCCTGTGAAGTTAAACGAGATTCCTGTCCTCCGCATACATTGATAGCCTTGACGCTGAACCTACTGACAGTATTCTAGGCGAATTTGAAAGTCATTGCCACGAAGACCTTGATGCAATGGACAAGTGGTAGAGGTGATATTCACGCCTATTAAGAACATGCACCACGATTGAGGGATTCCCACCAATCTCTCCATTTCACGAGAACTGGCATCAGGGTTTTTTGCAGCGGCCGCCAGACCAGCTACTCTGCTGCTTCATGTCTTAAATTCTTTTGGTCCGGTCCTGCGTTCATGGAGACATGCATCCCATCGCTCGAAGACTTGTAACAATATTCGTGAAGGTCGGGCGGTCCGGGTGACTTCTGTTGGGGTAACGCTCGGCACACAATTGCGCCTCTCGTGCGCCATTTTGATGACATCTTCCGTAAAGTAATAACATCTCAACCACTTCCTCGTTTGTGAAAATGCCTACCTAGAACGGATGGACAGGCATATTAATATCATGTTTACAACATTGATACCATTTACAGCGTACGATAATCCAGTGCCGTTTGCCTGTACGTACTTCCACACGATCAACCTGCTTCGCAGTGAGTTGTTCCCACACATGGCACCTATTGTGGTCCGTTCCAGTACTCAACTGCAGAGACGATGGGTTCCACTGGGGTAACGGGTGGGTGAACATTGACCGGTACTGTTACGTAGTGTGTAAGTAGATAGATAAAACTCGCAAGACGGAAACCGTTGTGTAGAAGGCAATGTTCGTGGCAGCAGAGGGAGAACTGGCTGAGCGAGAGAACGACAACGTACTAGCCATAAGATCCGCGTAAGGAAAATAGGAGCAGGGGCCGAGGCCGAACGACAAAGCTTATCTCATTGTGGTTTATGAGATCGCGGTGCAAGGTACTCGCCATGCAAGCGGTGCAACTGCTCAGTAGCAACCAACTTGACTGCTGCAAGCTTCCGAATGCAAATCATGCTGATTTACACGGACGGCCCTAACACATGGCCGTTACCAAGATGATGCGGTGATGTGCGAGAACACTTGAATAACACAATGGCCGTAACTGCGCAGTACTATTGTCCGTGACCTGAAGGCGTCCGAAAGCAACAACCGAATGGGCCGGAGTGTGGCTCTCGGCACTGTTTGTAAACTCGGGCATCGCACCGCAGTGTGCGTCTTCAGTTGCCAAGTAGGTACTGCCAACCGACATGATGGCGGGAGGGAAGGAACTGTTGGTACAGACCCCTCCCAGAAGGCGGATCGGTCTCTTTGATTCTTATGTTGTGATGCCTATTTGTTCGCGAATTCTTCCGAAGAGGGAAAAATGGTTTAAATGGCTGTGAGCACTATGCGACTTAACTTCTGAGATCATCAGTCGCCTAGAACTTAGAACTAATTAAACCTAACTAACCTAAGGATATCACATACATCCATGCCCGAGGCAGGATTGGAACCTGCGACCGTAGCAGTCGCACGGTTCCGGACTGCGCGCCTAGAATCGCGAGACCACCGCGGCCGGCCATTAATGATCCGTCCAGTCTCAGATTATTAACAATGACTTCGAAATTTTGTAGGCAACTCTGATCTATTGGTTTTATTTAGCATTCTTTCTTTGTGATGGGAACTGGCCAGTACAACGATTGTAGCCGTGCCCTGGGCGTTGTGTGCCTTCGAAAAGTGTCTGAGGACTAAGATGCACACAACTTCAAACGGCGGTAACCAGAATCAATTTTCTGCACTGCTACACTTTCTAAATAGTCTCAAAACGACACTGATGTAGCTTATGATGCATGTGAAAGTAAATTTCATACATTCCGTCTATCTAACTGCTACTAGAGGTCCCAAGATTCGACCAGTGGATCGGATAACTTACACTGGTCCAGAAACAAGTGAAAGTTTTTTTTAACACTCAGGTCTCTTAGCCAACCAGTATCAGGAACAGAAATGCGGGCATTTTCAGTTGTCTTTTATGATGCCCCTAATAACTTTCTTCCGGAAATTGCTGCTTCCTGCTAGGTCTTTCAACTTTATTTCCTAGGCTGGAGCACTGAACTGCCTGGGGCCAACGCAGCAAAACGACGTTACACGGAGTGAGGTAAGAAGACATTCAGAGTGAAGTAGTACTTATTCAGCAAGCCAACGCTGCAAAACAACCTCGCCAATGCTTCTGGAAAGCAAAGCTGAGACACCTCTTGGCTACGACAGTGTGTCCAGACAAGCTGCCGGGACGAGAAAAACAGGCCAGGTGAAGTTACTATTGCTACATTGTGGCGAACAAGCGAACTAAGTTGTTTGGTTTCCGGGATCTACATCTACTTCTACATGGTTACTCTGCCATTCCCACTTAAGTGGCTGGCAGAGGGTTCATCGAACCATTTTCATACTACTTCTCTACAATTCCACTCTCGAATGTCGCGTGCGGAAAAAGGAACACCTAAATATTTCCGTTCAAGCTCTGATTTCTCTTATTTTATTATGATGGTCATTTCTCCCTGCGTAGCTGGGTGTCAACAAAATATTTTCGCATTCGGAAGAGAAAGTTGGTGATTGAAATTCCGTAAATAGATCTCGCCGCAAAGAAAAGCGCCTTGGTTTCAGTGACTGCCACCCCAACTTGCGTATCATATCAGTGAAACCCTCACCCCTACTGCGCGGTAACACGAAACGAACTGCCCTTCTTTATACTTTTTCGAAGTCCTCTGTCAATTCTACCTGGTAAGGGTCCTACACCGCGGAGCAACATTGCAGCAGAGGACGGACAAGTGTAATGTAGAATGTCTTTTTAGTGGGTTTGTTGCAACTTCTAAGTGTTCTGCCAACAAAGCGCAGTCTTTGTTTCGCCTTCCCCACAATATTATCTATGTGGTCTTTCCAATTTAAGTTGCTCGTAATTCAAATTCCTAGGTATTTAGTCGAATTGATAGCCGTTAGATTTGTGCGATTTATCGTATACCGTATATGGTATACCGGATTTCTTTTACTGCCCATGTGGATGACCTCGCACTTTCTTTGTTTAGTGTCAATTGCCACTTTTCGCACCATACAGAAATTATCTCTGGATCATTTTGTAATTGGAGTTGATCGTCTGATAATTTTAATAGTCGGTAAATTACAGCGTCATCTGCAAACAATCTAAGGGGGTTGCTCAGATTATCACCTAGATCACTTATGTAAATCAGGAACAGCAGAGGGCCTATGACACTACCTTGCGGAACGCCAGATATCACTTCTGTTCTACTCGATGATTAACCGTCTACCACTACGAACTATGACCTCTCTTAGAGGAAATCACGAATCCAGTCACACAACTGATACGACACACCATATACACGCATATAACATTAATAGTCGCTTGTGATGAACGGTATCAAAAGCCGTCTGGAAATCTAGGAACATGGAATCGATCTGAGATCCTTTGTCGACAGCACTCCTGTGCTGCAGGATAAAGCGTTGCGAGAGGAAACAGTAGCCGACTTGGTTCGCATAAGAGGTATTTGCCTCAGACCCCCTTCCCCCCTTCTCTCTTTGCGCGCTCGTATCTTCTCAGACAGTATCAAGGTGCAATGAGCAGCCTTTAACTTACTGACGGAGACCGTTCGCAGTATACGATGCTGAAACCAGTCACCTACTCTGAAGCGAGGCTCCAGAAGCTACAGGCATCCGCCTCTGCAGGTGACCGTGTGAAGGCTACCAGCTGTCTTCACACTGCCGGGTCACCAGTTGGGCCATTATCTCCTGAGGGCATTATCTTGCTGTTGGGACGTGTGTGCGAATCCTGGATTCCCCATGACGGCAATCCTTGCAAACCACCTTGCCACTGACCACTGGGGCCTAACGTTAGAGTATCGCCTTTCTCTGTGCTGTACTCCGTGTTGGTCAAACAGCATGGCTGTAGCTGCCATTCATCTGCCGTAGCGCTCTCTATGGCGGCTGCAGACGTCATGCTGACGCTGCCCGTGCACGCCACTGACGGAACTTCTGCTGACGGTGGCTCGTCCAGCTCCTACTGCCCACTACGTAACAGCCTCTACTGCAGCGGTAACCACATCGCTGTACCAAAATGAATAGAAGTCTAATTGATTCAGGAATGTCTCAATAGCGATCCGCCGCTCGATTCCATTCACCACCACCACTGTCAATCCACGTCCAGATGAAGGAAGTGGTGCTTTATCCTGACTCTCTTAGAGCCGCTGCCTCTGTCCTCCCGGGTCCCAACAACAGTGAAGTCACTGGTAAATAAGCAAGTCCATTACTCTGTGACCACGGCCCTCTTTAGAAAGATTAAGACATCCTCTCACGGGACGTAAAAACGCACGTGGATGGGGAGCTGGTGGAATTCCACGTTCCACTACAACGCAGGGAGTGAAATGGAGGATCTGGAACGTCATTTTTTGCCTCGTGGAAGTGAACGTGGCCAGTGGGATCCGACATCGTTTTTACCTCTTAGACAGATCTGAGGAACCACTACGTATTTGATGAGTTTTCTTTATGCCAGGGTACGTGGTATGAATAAAACTGTTCACCTAAAATAGAGAACCTTTCGAAAACTCGTCCTTTAGCTACGATCAGCTAGAATAAAGTGACATATAATTTCACATCGGTAGATAAACGCTTCTTGTATTTGATGTTGCATCTATCAAAACCGCGTCGAACTGATACGATTTGTCACAGTTAAATATCAAATGCCTACGGTTGTATATACAGTCCTTAGTGTGTACCATATACGGAGGCCTGGCTGCCATGTTTAAGCCGTAGCGAAGTTGATGGCATTGTGAGAAGTGAAGTGAAAGGTACCAAATATGCGTCCATGCTTTTTTTCACCTTTTGTTTTCTAAAAGATTCTGGGTCTTTCTTATTAATGTAATAGAAGCGCCCAATGTTATTTATCATAAATAGTGTATTTGCTCCAACTCTTGTTGCGAAGACGAACGAGAGTCCGGAAATCTAAACGTAATTGTCAGTCTGTATCAGAAAGTCAATCCAAGTTACACACTGAAGTTTTTGCTATAATGAAATTTGTGTAAAATACGTACATAAGTTTAATGGACTGCCTCGTGTTTCGCATCTTATAGGAAAATATCTTGTTCAATTACAGTGAGCAGCTTTGAAAAATCTCCTCTTCCATTCAAATGAAATCACGGAACGAATCTCGATCTTGAGATCTAGACATAAAGCACGTTACCTCAGAGTGAAGACAGTCAATGCTACATCGAGAACATGGATATTATATATACGCAAACTGACAGACTCTGTGATTCAACTGTATTCAATTTAAAACCGAAAATGGGATGAAGTTTTAATTGAGTTCGAATAGCTTCTACTAATATCTATCGTTGTGCAGCATTATTCAAGTCATCGAAGAGTCCAGAAACGTATTCGCGATTTCCTCTGCTTTTCTTTGACAATTGCTAACCGAGATAATGCAGCTATTTTACGGACGTCCAGTTTCGTAAAGAAACGGTGTGATCTACGCGCCAGATACTGCAGACTGCAGTTGGAGAGCGCTGAGGTCGCAAATCACGATGAGGAACATGTCCTGTCAGATGAAGCAGGTCGTTTCAGAGCGAAGAGCAATCACGACGGACAACACGTCTGGCGTGCTTCGCGAGGAGAAACACGTCCCGTCTAATGGCAGCTTTAGAGAAACACAATCTGCCAGCTGCAGGCTAGAAAAGCCCCTTTCCACTAGATGAGGTGCTACCCAGCATTTCCGAGAATTTGACTACTGCATCCAAACAATCAGCAGTACAAATCTCCATCGCTGGGCTCCACTAGTAGTATTTTTCAACAGTCAGTTATTTTTCAACAGTCAGTCTGCCATGTGACAACATTGGATTCATCGGTGCGAACGCTGTTGCTCATTTCTTGACACAGTTCTTCTACTGTGTCGCGAATTTCGAAACGGGCAACTTGGAGGAACAAAGAATTTACTCTAAGTTTTGTTTTAAATTCCGCGAAATTGCAGCTGAAACCAACTGCAAGCAAAGGGACGCTATTGGTGAGCGTGAATTGTGTCAAACAGGACCATTTGAATAGTTTAAGCAATTTATAGATGACAGGGAGTGTTTGGGATATGACAACCACTCGGACCGACCGCCATCAGGTACAACGATCGCAATCCAAAAGGACAAGAAGCAAACAATTGGACATATTTGTAAACTCGTTGGTATTTTACAAGAAGGGACACTGCATCGTAATTCTAAACACAATCTCTGCAATATCATATTTATTCGCTGACACCGAGCAAGCGATATTCAGTTAAAATGTCTCCCCCGTATGGGAATATATATTCGATGTTCGAGTGCAGGTTGTAGACACATGTCTGACTAAATATGGAAGTTTGAGTGTGGTCGTGGAGCGCGCTCAGAAAGCCCGATGGTAAGGCGACAGCTCACGCTAAGTCCCGGTCCGGCAGAAAGATTCTTTGTCATTCCGTTTAACAGCTGATGATTGTCCGTATTCGCAACTAGGAATATGTTTCAGAGAATCCATTTTTGTCCTTTGTTGTGCTGCGAATGCAGTTTTTGTACACGGGGCATTTTTCATCTTCACCGACGTTACAAACATCTACGTCATCAGAATTTGAATCCAAATCCTCGGCATCAGAATCCTCAGAAGGAACTTTTCTTTCCTCCTTCGGTTTTACAGCCTGTCTTCTTTCTTGTAGCTGATTCCTCCTTGTCTTGCTTCATCTGATGCGACTCAACAGTATTATTTTTGTGAAGTGAGCCCTTTGATCTGAATGTTGTCGAGTGGAAGTGCTTGTTTCTATGGCAAGATAGAATTTCCTGAGGTGATGTGCATTGATTATTAACCTCAGGAGCGAGTTCAAGTTGCATAAAATTTGTCTCGAACATTTTTCATCGAAGAGGAAAATTCCCGAGGATCGAAACCCACTGATGGCCTTTCACATATTTCCAGCTCTTGTGTAAGAATGACACATCCGAGCGCCTATCTGATTGTGAGTAATAACTCTACTTTCATGCGCAGCCACCAATTTTCCAATTTCTTGGGCGTAATATGATTTTAGTGGGAACGTAAAAGATATGTCCAATGGTTGATTTTATCAGTGCAGCGAGGAGGCAGGCGAACTGTGGAAACACTATTGTCTTGGCCGTGCTGCATAGTGTCGATGTTGTGGGTGTGTGTCATGTGGCCATCTAAAATAAGGAGAGCTGGATTATGGCTGGATGGTTTGATAAATGAAGTGCTGGAACCAGTTCGTGTCAAGTCCAGCTGCATCCACCCAGAAGGATGAGGTACTGTGGTTATAACTGGAGGAGTTACGTCGTACAACACAGCCTTGAGGTTGTTGCGTGGATAAATAAACTGTCCTAATGCGGACATGCACGTTACAAAACTCAGAAGAGCATCACGTTCACGCAGAAGACAACTTGATGTATGCTTCTTACAGCAACAATTTTTCTGCATTTATGTTTAATTATTGTCAACCAGTTTCATCAAACTTTAACGTGTTGATACGGTTGTATTTAATTTTCTCTATTTCCGCTTGTGCAATCGTAAAAAACTTTGTCCACGTTCTCCTTTGAGAATTCTTGCATTCTAGATTTAGAGAGCAGCGGCGGTGTCCTTTAAGAGATATCAGAATGGTGTCTTCGGAATACGTGCAACGGTTCTTACCCGCGAGTCCTTGTTGAGACTTTAAAGGATGGTCATCATCATCTCTAAGACTAGCTGAAAAAGCTATACTTTTAACGCAATCGGCATCTAAACCGTAATAATTTTTCACCATTGCTTTACTCTCTGTCTCTCTCTCTCGAGGTAAAATTGTTTTACGACTCAGTCCAACAATCAAAAATCTCTGGAGATTCGGCGTTTTGCGACTTCAGAGTCTTCACACATGTCCTCAGTGTTGTTTTCGCTATCCTAAATTCACGTATCACTTGTTTAACGGGTATATGTTCTTCTTAGGCAGCTTTAATCACACGAAACGTAGCATTTTTATCTCAGTTTCGTCTTTGTGTCATCTGAAAATAGGAAGAACAACTATTTAAAGATATTTACCCAAACCTGGCCCAAGAGTCATAATTAGATCCGGCGGGGGGCCGTATTAGGAGAACGGCTTGCACTGCAAAATGTTTAAATGAGTGTGAAATCTTATGGGACTTAAGTGCTGAGGTCATCAGGCCCTAAACTTACACACTACTTAACCTAAATTATCCTAAGGACAAACACACACACATCCATGCCCGAGGGAGGACTCGTACCTCCGCCGGAACCAGCCGCACAGTCCATGACTGCACGCCTGAGACCGCTCGGCTAATCCCGCGCGACCTTGCACTGCAAATGGCGCCTGATTTCCATATGTAAAATATATTCAACAAGCCCAAGACATAGCAAAGAATGCGGACTTCTTATTGTTAGCAACTTGTTTTCTAGTGCTAACGTTCCACAGTTAAACATTCTGTGACTACAACGTACCAAAAACTCACCTCTGAAAACAAGATTCAGGCCCCTGACAGCGAAAGCCCCTTCTTTCACGTGACTCACCAGTGCCCTCTGACGAAATTCATGTGAGTACCGAAAGAGTGGGCCACTTACTGGACAGGGTGGAGGATAGTCATATTTAGATAACGGACTATATTTGCGTACTTTACGTTGACGTATGTATGTACGTATGTATATGTTTGCTTCACATCTCCTACTTCACTAGATCGATTTGAACCATATTTGGCACACACGTCACTTACCGTCTGGAAGGAGCCCCTAAGTGGCTAACAACCGCCTGCCTCTCAAAGCGATGGGGGTAAAAACGAAGCGTAGCTCATGACGCGCAAATATCCAGACTATATTCATCAGTTATTTCAGAATAAAGCAATTTGTATCTTGCAATAGTTTACACATAACTTCAAAACCATACGAGGCTTTTTCTCGCAGACACGTCCAACGAAATGCTGCAAGGAAGAAAGTTCATCACTTACTACATTTTCGCTGTTCAGGCAGTAACACTGCCACATCAGGCATGACCTTTTAATTTATTACTTGTTTAGTACTAATTCTATTCGCAACACATATCGCAGACAATACCTACATACACCTCTGTATGCGCTTACAAAATTGTGTCACTGCACGACATAATTTACGAGATATGACGTCATAAATTGACCTGCGTACAAACGAAACTCCAGAGTACAGTACATTATTATGAAACTTCCTGGAAGATTAAAACTGTGTGCCGGACCGAGACTCGAACTCGGGGCCTTTGCCTTTCGCGGGCAAGTGCTCTACCAACTGAGCCACCCAAGCACGACTCACGTCCCGTCCACACAGCTTTACTTTCGCCAGTACCTCATCTCCTACCTTCCAAACTTTACAGAAGCTCTCCTGCGAACCTTTTCTGAAAGAAAGGATATTGCGGAGAATGAGATTTTCACTTTGCAGCGGTCCAGAATGAGATTTTCACTCTGCAGGTACTGGCAGATGTAAAGCTGTGAGGACGGGGCGTGAGTCGTGCTTGGTTAGCTCAGTTGGTAGAGCACTTGCCCGCGAAAGGCAAAGGTCCCGAGTTCGAGTCTCGGTCCGGCACACAGCTGTTTCATATCAGCGCACACTCCGCTGCATCCATTATTATGTTTGTGCATATAGTTTGTATGTATGTGAGGATGTATTGTACTGAAAGTGCAATTAATCGTGAAAACAAACTTGAAATAATTATAGCTTCCAGGTAATAGAGATGCACCAATGTCTGAATCTGTGTCTACTGCTCTAGGCTGAGAAAGTTTGGGTTGTGTATACGCAAAAACACTCTTGTTAATCCTTGCAAGTCTCAGCTACTAGAGCACGGATAACTGTTCTCATTGTACCTCCACAGTCTTACAGAACGTGAGCATCTATCATGCAGTCTTCGTAAAAAAATGTTCGGCGATAAGATTTTAACGTTGAAAGAATATTAAACCGGTAGTGGAGAAATCTTGTTGGTCTCTTAGAGCAGAAGCAACTGCCGATATCCTCAGCTCCCCTGTAAAACTTTTACCAATAGGAACTTGTATAGGATCCTCAGATACTAATTCTGTACGACGCAGTCCACATTTGGTTATATGATGCGTAGCCGTTCGCATATTGATATTAATAAAAGGAAACACTTCTAAAATCTTTCGACCGTGCTTGCAAATCCACCAGCAAACATCATCAACCAAACGTCCAAGGTGCCTATAGAAGCTTAGAACATTTTACTTAGGCAAAATTCACTTCGCAAAATAACTGAGATCGATTTAAGTATCTTTCATAGACTTTCCATAATTCTCGCATAGGTTTACAATGACAAAATCACTCTCTCTCTCTCTCTCTCTCTCTCTCTCTCTCTGTCTGTCCCTTATTAATACTACCCTGTACCAGTTTATTTTCTACAAACTGGTGTTTAGCAATCGACAGTCATGTGGATTTGAGTCCCATAGGTTCATACATTAACACTTTTCTACAGCGAGTCCTTTTTCCGATCGCAAATTTGTTTCTGTAACCGCCCGCGAGCCACCGAGTAAGTATTTATCGGAGTAAATACATAGCACCCGCAGGCGCGCTGATTCAACGTATTTCATCAATTTTAGCTGCAACAGCAGAAAGTCGTTGACCTGCCAGTTAGCGGGACAGTAGTATAAAAATTGAACGAATAAAATATCTCTGATCATCTCACATTAGGTAGGGAAATTATAAGAACGTAATACCGAAGTGATGCATGTGAAATGTGTGTACAAACAAATGTGAAAAATGTAACGTGCGTATGCAAGTAAAGGTATTGGTAAAACCTCAAGATAGATTTCAACAAAATTTGGTACACGTACTAATTATTACCTGGAAAGAAATAGTGTGGGGTATCTCTAATTGGGTTGGGAGTGCTAACGTGGAAAATGAGAGGGAGGAGGAGATGGACTAATAGAAAATTGAAAAAAATGCAGGCCCTGGCAACGCTACGTGCTCTTATAGTAATCAATAAAAAAATAGCTTAGATGCAGCGAAAATTTGTAACGAAAATTGTTACCCATGACGTGATCTATCACCCCCGCACGTTTGATGCAAAGACTCTTAAACACCCTATATGTAGGAACTATTGCTCGAAATATGAACTACTATCGAAGATTCCCAAACCGGGAAAACTCATCCATGCCTGGTCAAGCTATGCAAGGGATAATCAGGGAGTTTAAAGGAGAGATTGTGTTATCTGTGGAGAGCATAGACGTCAGTTGAAACCTGTCCCCCATCTTGGTGAGTCTTAGAAGCGATTCTCCATTAAAGCCCTATGTTAAATTAGTTCTTAGTATGTACTTTGGAACAATATACATAGAACACTCAGCATCAGTTGAAAACAATTTTTAACCTGAATTCTCACTCGCCGAGCATGGAGTAGGTCCTACATCGGGGCAAAACAGCTGAACGTTTTATTCCTGTTTTAAGTAAAATCGAAGAACGGTACTGCAGTACGAACACTGCACAAAGGCTCACCAATATGGCGGCGGCTGGGTTCACTTTTTCAGCGTAAAGGTGTCTCCCTATATTCTAACTTCCTTTGGTACAACTAACAGAAAGTGCCTGTAACCCGTAAAAAAACAGTTGGCACTCAGTAGGTGCTACTGTTGACGAGGAAAGGTTTGCGAGGGCAGCAGCGCCGGGAGACGATGAGATGGTGCATCCGCCGCACTCCGTACGTCCCAGAGGTAGCACCCATGGCGAAGAAGGCTGCTTGATTGTAAACAATAAACACGAAGGGCATTAGCATCGGTGGACTGCCTTCTGATGCACTCACATCCATCTACGGTGAGAATCCCCCCACTCCAAGTCATCCACAAACCCCTATCAGTATCATGTCTCACTGAATTGTTAACACTGACTTTGGAGATTACGTGCTGTGGGCCTACTTGGTAATGGCAGTGTTTGAAACTTATTAA
This sequence comes from Schistocerca gregaria, assembly GCF_023897955.1. Lineage (NCBI taxonomy): Eukaryota > Metazoa > Arthropoda > Insecta > Orthoptera > Acrididae > Schistocerca > Schistocerca gregaria. The sequence continues at coordinate 288,319,082 of NC_064925.1, forward strand.
CTCTCGCACTAGATGCGGTACCACATAAACGCCATTGTCAATTTAGATGGTTTGTGTGATAGGTGCCTCCTCCCATAGTCAAAACAACTATTTTTCCCGCCGCAGAGAGCAATATGGCTGGTATCGACTGGTAAGTGGAATGGAGATGTTTCAGTGACAGCTCAATAAAGAAAATATAGGCAGTTCTTTCTGAAACCATATTACCCCTGTGCACCTAAACCACCCAATATAGATCGTACAGATTAAACTTACAAAGGAGAATGAAAACCTTCAGAGAAACTTTCAGTGACAGCTGTTTAACATGCTACATATGAAGCCCTCACTATTTTTCCTCAGCATGTTGTAGTCAGCTCTAAAAGGCGAATACTGCTATGGTTTTGTTTAACACTATTTGCCCTGCACTCTGCTCCGACTTCGCTGTCTTTCAGTGTCCATGTGGCACCAAGTCTCTAGCTAGAGCCTGCTCCTTGAGGCGTCACCAGACTGGCCAGGCTAGGTCTTTGCCACCAGAAAAAGAGTTAGGTCAGTTGAGAGCCACGGGCACAGAAAAGGATATGGGTTCCCTACCCATAAATGGAGAAGAATACTTCCTGTAAAGCACATTTTCAAATAAATAAAAATTGAGGGGTGCAGAATACAGTTGGGTCAAATGTTTGCTTAAGCAGACTGTGTAAATGCCTGCCAAAGTTAAATGGCTACTTACAAGTTACGAGAGTTCCTGTCCAGACAGTAGATCTTTTTCCTGATGGTCACTTAGTCCGTGTTATTGGTAGGTATGGTTAGAGAATGCATTATTTTTTGTAATGTATTAAAAATACTTTTACTCCTTGCATCTTGAAACTTTTCAAAGTAAAACGGGTAGTAGTGCAAAAATATTCTCTTTGCTGTGCTTTATTCTGAAGATTTTTTCTGGTACAATACACATGATACTCAGAGTACAAAACATGTTCGTTATAAAACAATGTGTGTGATTAAAGTAAAATCAATATAATAAGATGCAAAACAACATGTAAATAGAAAATTAAAAAGAATATCGAAACGAAAATATACTGGGGTGGTTACAACTCTACGAGACTACGAGAGAACTCATTGTCACTTTCTATAATCCTGTCAGTCTTTAATATAGAATCAGAACCATTACCTTCCGTGGTATATCTTGAAGAATGTCCTTCCTCGGCAACACTCGTGAAGATGTACCATTGCGTTATGAAGTTTTCAGCCTTCCTTGTCACCTCCTTTGACCATGTCCTCTTCTCTCTTCACTCCGTCCTCTTACAACCATGATAACTTCTGTCTGAGAATGTGATGTATTATTAAAGAATTTATGATAAAGTGGTGGGAAGTTGTTCTTTGTTTCCTGAAGATTTTTCCACTTCTCAACTTTTATTTCATACTCTTTTTATGCAAAGGCAGCAGAAGAGGTACTGATGGGCGACCAATATTATGCCTCCTAAAATGAAATTAAGATTAAGTATCAGTTAATGCTTTAACTACACTGTTACAGGATTTCCTTTGTTGATTCTGATCTCACTAATATTACTTCACAATACTTTGTTACCTTGAGTGTCTTTAGCAACTTTGTCCTTTGCTATCGCATCCATGGCTTTAAGTGGAATAAAGTTTCCTGTTTCCATTTCCACTATGGAAAACTTAAGGCTCACCTTCACTGCTCCCGTCTGATAACAAATACATATTTCAAGTGTTTCTTTCAGTTTCACATTCAATGTAGGTATGGTCAGCTTCAAGGAAAGTTGGCCTATTATGTGAATAAACTATTAGGTCTACAACTTTGCTTCCGCCATTTTGCAATACCCGGCAGTAGCGGCAAGTGGGGTTCGGGTGGTTGGTTACAGGTGTAATACAATAAGTTTAGGTATCTGTAAACATAATGCCATAAAAATATTAGTCGATTTGTGATTGCATCATAAGGCTATTCTCGATTATGTACGTCAACTTACGAACCCATTTCTCACCATATGCGGGAAGTTTTAATTTTTTGCTTTAACATAAAGAAATCTGCGTCCATGGCTCTTAAAATGCTCGGTAAGACCAATGGTGAGGGAACTATTAGTGGAAGAATGAGCAGAGAATGTTTTCAACACCTTAAGAACGGTGATTTGATGTCTAAGACCTGCATGGCGGAGGAAGACAGAACGATTTCGTAGCTACTGAAACAGACGAAGACAGGACACCATTATCGAAAGCAATATATGCGTTCCAGCCGAGCACTGAAACACAAACGGCCACAATACAGCGACACACACGTGAAGGTAATTTTGCACCAGGTCAGTGCTCGACCCCATGTCGCAAAACACGTCAACATGTACATGGAAACTTTGAAATGAGAAGTGTTACCCTCTGCATCTACATACTCCGCAATCCACCATACGGCGCGTATGCGGAGGGTACCTCGTACCACAACTAGCATCTTCTCTCCCTGTCCCACTCCCAAACAGAACGAGGGAAAAATGACTGCCTATATGCCTCTGTACGAGCCCTAATCTGTCTTATCTTATCTTTGTGGTCTTTCCGCGAAATATAAGTTGGCGGCAGTAAAATTGTACTGCAGTCAGCCTCATATGCTGGTTCTCCTCAGTAGCGATTCACGAAAAGAACGCCTCCTTTCCTCCAGAGACTCCCACCCGAGTTCCTGAAGCATTTCCGTAAAACTCGCGTGATGATCAAACCTACCAGTAACAAGCCTAGTAGCCCGCCTCTGAATTGCTTCTGTCCTCCCTCAATCCGACCTCATAGGGATCCCAAACGCTCGAGCAGTACTCAAGAATAGGTCGTATTAGTGTTTTATAAGCGGTCTCCTTTACAGATGAACCACATCTTCCCAAAATTCTACCAACGAACCGAAGATGACTATCCGCCTTCCCCATAACTGCCATTACATGCTTGTCCCACTTCATATCGCTCTGCAACGTTACGCCCAAATATTTACTCGACGTGACTGTGTCAAGCGCTACATTACTGATGGAGTATTCAAACATTACGGGATTCTTTTTCCTATTCATCTGCATTAATTTATATTGATCTATATTTAGAATCAGCTGCCATTCTTTACACCAATTACAAATCCTGTCCAAGTCATCTTGTATCCTCCCACAGTCACTCAACGACGACGCCTTCCCGTACACCACAGCATAACCAGCAAACAGCCGCACATTGCTATCCACCCTATCCAAAAGATCATTTATGACGATAGAAAACAACAGCGGGCCTACCACACTACCCTGGGGTACTCCAGATGATACCGTCACCTCCGATGAACACTCGCCATCGAGGACAACGTACTGGGTTCAATTACTTCAGAAGTCTTCGAGCCACTCACATATTTGGGAACCAATCCCATATGCTGGTACCTTAGGAGTATGCAGTGGGGCAGCGAGTCAAACGCTTTCCGGGAGTCAAGGAATATGGCATACGTCTGATACCCTTCATCCCTGGTTCGCAAGATATCATGTGATAAAAGGGCGAGTTGCGTTTCGCAGGAGCGATGCTTTCTAAAGCCGTGCTGATGCATGGACAGCAACTTCTCTGTCTCAAGGAAATTCATTATATTCGAACTGAGAATATGTTCGAGAATCCTGCAACAAACCGATGTTAAGGATATTGGTCTGTAATTTTGAGGATCCGTCCTTCTACCCTTCTTATATACAGGAGTCACCTGCGCTTTTTTTCCAGTCGCTCGGGACTTTACGTTGGCCAAGAGATTCGCGAAAAGTGCAAGCTAAGTAGGGAGCCAATGCAGTAGAGTACTGTCTGTGAAACCAAATTGGAATCCCAACAGGACCTGGCGATTTATTTATTTTTAACCCATTCAGCTCCTTCACAACCCCATACGGGAATCTGTACGAGACTCAAAGGGCGGTATGTTTGTACATTCCTCTTGCGTGAAAGATTTCTCAAATTCTAAATTTAAAATTTCAGCTTTCGGTTTGCTGTCTTCCGTTGCCAGGCCAGACTGATCATAGAGTGACTGGATGGAAGCCTTCGACCCGCTTACCGATTTTACGTAAGACCAGAATTTCCTTGGGTTTTCAGCAAGATCTTTTGCTAAGTTATGATGGTGGTAGTGGTTGTATGCTTCGCGCATCGCACTTTATACAGCAACACGAATCTCTAGTAACTTTTGCCTGTCCTCACTCTCCCGATCTTTCTTGTACCGCGAGTGCAACTGTCTTTGCTTCCTGAGCATTCTCCGAATTGCGCTATTAAACCACGGTGGGTCTTTTCCATCCGTAACCCACTTTTTTGGCACATACTTCTCGAATGCGTTATTTACAATGTGTTTAAAATTTGCTCATAATTCTTCCACATCCATGGTACCGGAAGTAAATGAAGTCGATTATTTACTAAGTGGGATGCTTACAACTGCTTATCTGCTCTTTCTAGTAAGAATACTCTCCTAGCCTTCTTGACAGACTTTTTAACTTTCGTAACCATAGTCGTAATGACATCATCATCATCACTAATCCCTGTCTCAACACTGACACCGTCGATGAGGTCTGGTCTGTTCCTGGCTACCAGATCTAATATATTTCGGTTACGCGTTGGCTGTCGATTTAGCTGCTCAAGACAGTTTTCGGTTAATGTGTTCAAAAGTAATTCACACGACGGCTTGTCTGTACCTCCTGTAATGAATCCATAGACATCCCAGTCTGTACTAGGTAGGTTGAAGTCGCCTCCGACTAATATAGCATGATACAGGTACTTCTGCGATACTGAGTGTAGACTCCCTTTGAATGATTCTAGAACTGTCACGGTGGAACCTGGTGGCCGGTAATAATACCCCACAATTAACTTTATTTCCCCCTAGCCCTGTTAAACGTGTCCAGATAACTTCACAATCACACTCTACTTTGACTTAGTAGACAATATTTTCGTGAACTGCAATGATGACATCACCTCCTACGGTGTCTAATCTGTCTTTCCGATTCACGTTCCAACCCTCACTAAATATTTCGGAACTTCCTATCTCAGGGTTCAGCCAGGTCTCAGTCCCGAGAATAATTTGCGCCCCACACGCTTCCTGGAGGGCAGTAAATTCAGCAACTTTATTCCGAACACACTGAAAAGTTACTGCTAATATCTTGATAGCTGAAGTTTCTTTACACTGAGCGCGTCCTGATTTCCCTGCCTGCACGTCGACTGGTAAGTGTTAATCAGAACACTTTGCACTACTGCCTAGCCCAAAAAACTCCCATGTGCACGCCACAAGTACTCTGCTACCCGAGTAGCCGCTTCCTTTGTGTAGTGCACCCCTGACCTATCTAGGGGGCGTCCTACAATTTCCCACCCAATAGCGCAAGTCCATAAATCTGCAGCCAAGACCGTCACAGAGTCGAGGAAGCCTCTGATTGAGACCCTCCACTCGGCTCCTGCCGTATTCTCCATACGTTGCTCTCTCTACCACCTTTTTCGGTCAGTGGCATACAGTCTGGCTGACCAGCACTTCCGATTATAAGAACAAGTGAAAAATTGAATCGACTCATGGATCCCCACAAAAGACGCCCAGTTCTTCCGCCACGGGATTCGTATGCTATCCGAAAGATAGGAGATTGTAATGGGAAGCGATGGGCAATACCATAAATTAAAATTTTTTGTAAGTTTCTCTCAATAAAGCCCCGAACTTCGAGAAAAAACGGCGGAAGCAAAGTTGTAAACGTAGTAGTTTTGTGTCAAGTTCCAATTCACCATTTCAAAAAAAAGCCTATTCAAACATGCATTAAATCTACATCTACATCCATATCCCGCAAGCCATTTGACGGGCCGGCCGCGGTGGTCTCGCGGTTAAGGCGCACAGTCCGGAACCGCGTGACTGCTACGGTCGCAGATTCGAATCCTGCCTCGGGCATGGATGTGTATGATGTCCTTAGGTTAGTTTGGTTTTAGTTGTTCTAAAGTCTAGGGGACTGATGACCACAGCAGTTGAGTCCCATAGTGCTCAGAGCCATTTGAACCATTTTGAACCATCTGACGGTGTGTGGCGGAGGGTACTTTGAGTACCTCTATCGGTTCTCCCTTCTATTCCAGTCTCGTATTGTTCGTGGAAAGAAAGATTGTCGGTATCTCTCTGTGTGGGCTCTAATCTCTCTGATTTTATCCTCATGGTCTCTTCGCGAGATATACGTAGGAGGAATCAATATACTGCTTGACTCCTCGGTGAAGGTATGTTCCCGAAACTTTAACAAATGCCCATACCGAGCTACCGAGCGTCTCTCTTGCAAAGTCTTCCACTGGAGTTTATCTGTCATCTGCGTTACGCTTTCGCGATTACTAAATGATCCTGTAACGAAGCACGCTGCTCTCCGTTGGATCTTCCCTATCTCTTCTATCAACCCTATCTGGTACGGATCCCACACTGGTGAGCAATATTCAAGCAGTGGGCGAACAAGTGCACTGTAACCTACTTCCTTTGTTTTCGGATTGCATTTACTTAGGATTTTATATGGTCATTCCATTTTAAATCACTCCTAATACCAACTCCCACTTAATTTATGGAATTAACTGCTTCCAGTTGCTGACCTGCTATATTGTAGCTAAATGGTGAAGGATCTTTCTTTCTGTGTATTCGCAGCACATTATACTTGTCTACATTGAGATTCAATTGCCATTCCCTGCACCATGCGTCAATTCGTTGCAAAACATCCTGCATTTCAGTACAATTTTCCATTGTTACAACCTCTCGATATACTACAGCATCATCCGCAAAAAGCCTGTGTACTTCCGATGTTATCCACAAGGTCACTTACGTATACTGTGAATAGCAACGGTCCTACGATTATCCCCTGCGGCACACCTGAAATCACTCTTACTTCGGAACACTTCTCTCGAATGAGGATGACACGCTGCGTTGTGTTATCTAGGAACTCTTCAATCACACAATTCGTCTGATAGTCTCATTGTTCATTAAACGACTGTAGAAAACTGTATCGAACGCCTTGCGGAAGTCAAGAAACACGGCATCTACCTGCGAACCCGTGCCTATGGCCCTCTGAGTCTCGTGGACGAATAGCGAGAGCTGAGTTTCACACGACCGTCTTCTTCGAAATCCATGCTGATTCCTACAGGGTAGATTTCTAGTCTCCAGAAAAGTCATTATACTCGAACATAATACGTGTTCCAAAATTCTACAACTGATCGACGTTAGAGATATAGGTCTATAGTTCTGCACATCTGTTCGACGTCCCTTCTTGAAAACGGGGATGACCGGTGCCCTTTTCCAATCCTTTGGAACGCTTCGCTCTTCTAGAGACTTACGGTACACCGCTGCAAGAAGGGGAGCAAGTTCTTTCGCGTACTCTGTGTAAAATCGAAATGGTATCCCATCAGGTCCAGCATCCTTTCCTCTTTTGAGCGATTTTAATAGTTTTTCTATCCCTCTGTCATCTGTGCGACAATCTAGAGAGGGGGGACTACAGTGCACTCTTCCTCTGTGCAACAGCTTAGGCAAAAGACATTTAGTATTTCGGCCTTTAGTTTGTCATCCTCTGTTACAGTACCATTTTGGTCACAGAGTGTCTGGACATTTTGTTTTGATCCACCTACCGCTTTGACATAAGACCAAAATTTCTTAGGATTTTCTGCCAATTCAGTACATAGAACTTTACTTTCGAATTCATTGAACGCCTCTCGCATAGCCCTCAGCACTCTACATTTCGCTTCGCATAATTTTTGTTTGTCTGCAAGGCTTTGGCTGTGTTTATGTTATCTGTGAAGTTCCCTTTGCTTCCGTAGCAGGTTTCTAACTCGGTTCTTGTACCACGGTATCTCTTTTCCATCTCTTACGATCTTGCTTGGCACATACTCATGTAACACATATTGTACGATGGTTTTGAACTTTGTCCACTGATCCTCAACACTATCTGTACTTGAGACAAAACTTTTGTGTTGAGCCGTCAGGTACTCTGTAATCTGCTTTTTGTCACTTTTGCTAAACAGAAAAAACTTCCTACCTTTTATAATATTTCTGTTTACGGCTGAAATCATAGATGCAGTAGCTGCTTTATGATAGCTGATTCCCTGTTCGACTTTAACTGTTTCGAATAGTTCGGGTCTGTTTTTCACCAGAAGGTCTAATATGTTATCGCCACGAGTCGGTTCTCTGTTTAACTGCTCAAGGTAGTTTTTCATATAATGCACTTTAAAAAATTTCGCTGGCTTCTTTGTCCCTGCCACCCGTTATAAACGTTTGAGTCTCCCAGGCTAAATCCGGCAAATTAAAATCTCCACCCAGAACAATAACATGGTCGGGAAATCTACTCCAAATATGTCAAATTTTCCTTCAGGTGCTCTTCCACAACAGCTGCTGAGCCAGGGGGCCTACAGGGACATCGAATTACTATGTTTGAGCGTGCTTTAACTGTGACCTTCACACAAATTATTTCACATTTCGGATCTGCGTCAATTACCTTCGATACTAGTGCACTTTTTATCGCTATAAACACGCCTCCCCCATCGCTGTCCAGCCTGTCTCTGCGGTGTACATCCGAGTTTAGAATCTCATTGTTTACATCTGGTTTACTGTAAGTAATCTTAAAAGCATTACTTTAAAAAAATGCATACCTGAAGCTTCATTAACGATTCCCCTTTCGTTTGCCATATCACTTGTACTATGAGGTTCATTCAAATGAAACCTGGTCAGTGCGTCTACCTTTGCCTTACACGCAAGGTGGCACCATGTAACTGCGGAAATGCTGGCTCCATCTATTGGTAGAGCGAGTAACGAGTGCGCACCGTTTGATGTTGCATAACGCCAGTGTGGTTTCACGCCGAAGAGAAGGTGGTCACCCAAGTTATCGTCTACTACTAAACATGCAGGCGACTAAGCCTAAGCAGGAACAACGAAGAGTGATTCTATTTTTGGCGGCAGATGAAGGCTGTGTACTGTGAGTACAGTCTGAGTCGTTCAAGTGTTGTGGAATGGCGCAAACGATTTCTTGAGGGACGCGAGTCACTGGAAGCCGAAGCTCGTCCTGGACAGGCTCATCGTGTCATCACACCGGAAATGACTGCGGAAGTGAATGAATTAGTCTTGGACAACCACAGAACACCGTGGACGAGTCCATCGGTTACTGGTAATCACACAGTGAGTAATACACTCCTGGAAATTGAAATAAGAACACCGTGAATTCATTGTCCCAGGAAGGGGAAACTTTATTGACACATTCCTGGGGTCAGATACATCACATGATCACACTGACAGAACCACAGGCACATAGACACAGGCAACAGAGCACGCACAATGTCGGCACTAGTACAGTGTATATCCACCTTTCGCAGCAATGCAGGCTGCTATTCTCCCATGGAGACGATCGTAGAGATGCTGGATGTAGTCCTGTGGAACGGCTTGCCATGCCATTTCCACCTGGCGCCTCAGTTGGACCAGCGTTCGTGCTTGACGTGCAGACCGCGTGAGACGACGCTTCATCCAGTCCCAAACATGCTCAATGGGGGACAGATCCGGAGATCTTGCTGGCCAGGGTAGTTGACTTACACCTTCTAGAGCACGTTGGGTGGCACGGGATACATGCGGACGTGCATTGTCCTGTTGGAACAGCAAGTTCCCTTGCCGGTCTAGGAATGGTAGACCGATGGGTTCGATGACGGTTTGGATGTACCGTGCGCTATTCAGTGTCCCCTCGACGATCACCAGAGGTGTACGGCCAGTGTAGGGGATCGCTCCCCACACCATCATGTCGGGTGTTGGCCCTGTGTGCCTCGGTCGTATGCAGTCCTGATTGTGGCGCTCACCTGCACGGCGCCAAACACGCATACGACCATCATTGGCACCAAGGCAGAAGCGACTCTCATCGCTGAAGACGACACGTCTCCATTCGTCCCTCCATTCACGCCTGTCGCGACACCACTGGAGGCGGGCTGCACGATGTTGGGGCGTGAGCGGAAGACGGCCTAACGGTGTGCGGGACCGTAGCCCAGCTTCATGGAGACTGTTGCGAATGGTCCTCGCCGATACCCCAGGAGCAACAGTGTCCCTAATTTGCTGGGAAGTGGCGGTGCGGTCACCTACGGCACTGCGTAGGATCCTACGGTCTTGGCGTACATCCGTGCATCGCTGCGGTCCGGTCCCAGGTCGACGGGCACGTGCACCTTCCGCCGACCGCTGGCGACAACATCGATGTACTGTGGAGACCTCACGCCCCACGTGTTGAGCAATTCGGCGGTACGTCCACCCGGCCTCCCGCATGCCCACTATACGCCCTCGCTCAAAGACGGTCAACTGCACATACGGTTCACATCCACGCTGTCGCGGCATGCTACCAGTGTTAAAGACTGCGATGGAGCTCCGTATGCCACGGCAAACTGGCTGACACTGACGGCGGCGGTGCACAAATGCTGCGCAGCTAGCGCCATTCGACGGCCAACACCGCGGTTCCTGGTGTGTCCGCTGTGCCGTGCGTGTGATCATTGCTTGTAGAGCCCTCTCGCAGTGTCCGGAGCAAGTGTGGTGGGTCTGACACACCGGTGTCAATGTGTTCTTTTTTCCATTTCCAGGAGTGTAGTTTATCATATATGCAGTGGGTTCCAAAATCCATCAGTTACCCCTGTCCTGAAACTTTGTGTGTGTGTGTGTGTGTGTGTGTGTGTGTGTGTGTGTGTGTGTGTGTGTGTGTGTGTAAAGCTAGATTAGTCTTATTACAGTATTTCCACGTTAATGAAGTCCGACTGCAGATTTAACGTGGCGCCTGGTACAAGAAGGGACACGAACTATCCTACTGAATAGGCTATTCTGATTTGTGTGTGTAGCTACTTCATAACTAATGCCGTGTATGTGTGATGTACATGTTATTGTCTCGTCTACAACACAGCAGCAGTTATGACGCCACCCCTAGAATCGTTGCCCGACCGGCTGATGCGCCACTGCGTCGTTTACGATCCTGAGCTTAAAATCTCAACATAGTCTGTATATGATTTGTACTACGTGTGTAATTTTGATCCAAAAAGACCGGGACACAATTCCTATATATTTCTCAACGGCAATGCATAGAAACATCACAGATGCAAAAGTCTGTCTCTGCTGATCTTTAAATGTGGCTATTACTACGGACACTGACATTTCAGGCAATTCAGTGGAAGCTGCCTCCCATTACACATCGAGATTTGTTTTTCCTTCAGTACCACTCTCAGTCTTAGAAGGGAAAACATTTGATCCACGAGAGGCGCTCACCGCTTACTGAGTTGTCAACGGCATGAAACAGGCTGAAGGTGAGTTAGATGGTGCTGTCTCAGAATGATCTACATCTACATTCATACTCCGCATGCCACCCAACGGTGTGTGGCGGAGGGCACTTTACGTGCCACTGTAATTACCTTCCTTTTCTGTTCCAGTCGCGTATGGTTCGCGGGAAGAACGACTGTCTGAAAGCCTCCGTGCGCGCTCGAATCTCTCTAATTTTACATCCGTGATCTCCACGGGAGGTATAAGTAGGGGGAAGCAGTATATTCGATACCTCATCCAGAAAAGCACCCTCTTGAGACCTGGCGAGCAAGCTACACCGCGATGCAGAGCGCCTCTCTTGCAGAGTCTGCCACTTGAATTTGCTAAACATCTCCGTAACGCTATCACGGTTACCAAATAACCCTGTGACGAAACGCGCCGCTCTTCTTTGGATCTTCTCTATCTCCTCCGTCAACCCGATCTGGTACGGATCCCACACTGATTAGCAATACTCAAGTATAGGTCGAACGAGTGTTTTGTAAGCCACTTGTTTTGTTGATAGACTACATTTTCTAAGGACTCTCCCAATGAATCTCAATCTGGTACCCGCCTTACCAACAATTAATTTTATATGATCACTCCATTTCAAATCGTTCCGCACGCATACTCCCAGATATTTAACAGAAGTAACTGCTACTTGTGTTTGTTCCGCTGTCATATAATCATACAATAAAGGATACTTCTTTCTATGTATTCGCAATACATTACAATTGTCTATGTTAAGGGTCAGTTGCCATTCCCTACACCAAGTGCCTATCCGCTGCAGACCTTCCTGCATTTCGCTACAATTTTCTAATGCTGCAACTTCTCTGTATACTACAGCATAATCCGCGAAAAGCCGCATAGAACTTCCGACACTATCTACTAGGTCATTTATATACATTGTGAAAAGCAATGGTTCCATAACACTCCCCTGTGGCACGCCAGAGGTTACTTTAACGTCTGTAGACATCTCTCCATTGATAACAACACGCTGTGTTCTGTTTGCTAAAAACTCTTCAATCCAGCCACACAGCTGGTCTGATATTCCGTAGGCTCTTACTTTGTTTATCAGACGACAGTGCGGAACTGTATCGAACGCCTTCCGGAAGTCTAGGAAAATAGCATCTACCTGGGAGCCTGTATCTAATAATTTCTGGGTCTCATGAACAAATAAAGCGATTTGGGTCTCACACGATCGCTGTTTCCGGAATCCAAGTTGATTTCTACAGAGTAGATTCCAAAAACGACATGATACTCGAGCAAGAAACATGTTCTAAAATTCTACAACAGATCGACGTCAGAGATATAGGTCTATAGTTTTGCGCATCTGTTCGACGACCTTTTTTGAAGACTGGAACTACCTGTGCTCTTATCCAATCATTTGGAACCTTCCGCTCCTCTAGAGACTTGCGGTACACGGCTGAGAGAAGGGGGGGGGGGGGAGTTCTTTCGCGTAATCAGTTGATTTCTATTGATATCACCGGGTGGGTAAGACAACTGTGCATTCCATGGTGATTTTTTTACTTCCGATTAGCATCTTAAACAATGTGTACTATTTATTTCTGATTGAGATAAACTTTCTGGAAAAAATCAATTTTTGTCATGATGCCCACTACAAGCTCATAGCCACAGCTACTTCATAAGGAAGGGGTTATATAAAAATTAGTGTTTTGTTTGCAGTGTCTACAAGTCTATGGGTCGTAACTTATTTCCAATCAAATTTGTACTCCTTCGCTTTTAGCTCAAGAGTAAGTTTCTGTACACGTCGTGAGACAAAGTTCTTTTTAAATTTTCGCACTGAATTTAGGTAACTGAGTTCCGACGTTACATTGCAACTCAAGAGTGTCTACAATTCCTAAGCGCTACTATCACCACAAACAACTGTTCAGATGCCCGTAGGGAAATGGCTTTTCAACAGACAACTCAGCAGTTTTTTTAAATAAAGGTAGACAAAGCTGCCGTAGAACGAACGAAAAAATGAAGCACGCTTGGCAGATTTGGAAGCTCAAACATTTTTAGATGGTAATTTGTCCTTCAAAATAGCGTGGGCACTGCAAACGTTCCACGCGTACCAAATCTAAGAACGAAGAATGTTAGAGGGAAATTGAGTGATACCCTTGTCCCACAGTTGCATTTTGGAACACCAAAAACTATCGAACATGTGTTTCCGATGTAGCATTTGAATAAACTGAAGGACTGCACAGTTTACACTGCATGTGCTGTCATGGACATTAATCTTGTGACAGGAAATTTCAAAATACATATCTCAGTCCACCTAGAATGCAGATTTTAGCAAAAATCCATTGCAGAATTACTTGTGTGAAACTAGGCTCCGAGTTCTAAATTACACACTTAAAAAACTAACAGCATTCCACATTCACATATCTATACCAGCATTAGATATTCATTAGCAGCTTCACATGTAGCTTCCAGGACGTTCCTACTTCCCAGATTATCTTCTCTTACTGCGCTGTTGGACGACGGGCTCTGCTGCTCCAGTCACATCTAGGACTGCTGACGATGCCCCAATGTGTGTAGGGTATTCCTACTTCTGGCGTGACCTGTGTCCATAATGCTTAGGCAGCACCGAGTCGTCGTGTGTAGTAGCAGTGGTAGTGCGAACGGTGTCTCTTATACTGGAGTCTTCGTAGCAGTTACTATGGATACCATTGTTGGACCTACATCCTTTCATGCACCCTCCAGGAGAAAGGAATGATGCTGCAACATATCATCTACAGAGCTGTAAGGGATTCTGAGGGTTTTATGCAGTACATTGTGAACTGAAAAGAATCTAGGGAGTACAGGAACAGGACATTCTTCTATTTACTAACTGTGGTCTTGTCTCGCTTCCCGCCTATTAGAATTACGTCTGCTAGGTCATGGATCCAGTCACGAAGTCAAATTGGGTGGGCCTACCACTACGTCTTATGGGTGCGTACGGTAGGGCTTGTCTACATGTGCAGTTCATCTGTCTTCACCAAGTGTGTTCCTCCCAACTTCACCTTTAGTGACGTTTAGTTTTTGTACACTTGTGATTCCAGAGTATTTTAGGTAATGATTATGCTTATTAGTTTCTTGCGAAATGAGAGATTTGAGCGGACGAAAGTAATCCAAACGAGAAGTCTTGGACCAGACTCCCCCATATGACGTCAAAGCAAAAATATACCCATCGTAAACAGCATACCTTATTAAACGACATTTAGAGAAAGTTCCATTCGACCAAGAATGTACGAAAATTGTTAGGTATAAAATGGTAACACAGATAGTATACTCACAGAAAACACTATTTTATTTGCACCCTTTACTAAGAAAGAAATCAACAAGGCAATAGATCCAACGATAACGAGACAGTTAGCCGGGCTGGATGACGTATTTCGTGAATTTATACATCTGGGAAAACAACCTTGAAACAGACTTAAATGTTTCTACGGTGACATTCTAAGATCGGAACAAATGCCTGTCCAGTATAAAATACAAATTATTGCCATGCTAAATCCAGAACCCGTTGTTAGAGTTCCCGTTAAGATGGAAATCTTTGTTGAACTTCCACCTTTCCACGCACTCTCCAGGAACAGCAGCTGAGCTCTCAGTCTATATGGGCAAGATTTGTAGAATTATATCCGACACAGACAGTGAAGTCCTTTTCGAGGTGTAGACAGTTACGGATTTGTGTTACGGCAGCCATATGCATTTAGCAGTTGGATATTACCAACAGCCTTAATACCAGTCAGGGAGCTTCTTTCGACGAATGGAATCCAGTTGCAAAGCACTTCTTGGTATGCTTGATTCCGAACTAAACTGTAGGTAACTAACCTGGTTTTTCTTGTTAGGTTCCTTTCGCCATCAGTGGACAATGTCTAATCAATTATGATTCATATATTTCGAACAAATTTTTTCTAAGACGATAATTTTAAGTTTCTACGTCCCTGTTTTGAAAAAAATCACCTTAAACACCGCCTTCGATCTTCCAGTTTTAAAACAGCAATCTTGTTTCGGAACGTCTCTCAAGAAATTTCACTGTAAATGTCATGAGATCACTACTGACTGTGTTCGCGATGCCTCTAAGGTTCCGTAAGTTTACAAACCACGGAAAGACTTGTTTACACTTTTCCTGCAATCTAGATGGTTAATAGTTTTATGGAGCCTGTAGTTAACTGCAAATACGCCTGTTTAATACTAGAAACGTGCATAAAATAGCAATTAACGAAAGAACTGCACGAAAGGAGTAGAACTCGCAAAACATTATATTTAGTGCAGTGCAGCATGAGAAAAACATGTGGTGATTTGGAATCCAGGCAATTATCACCGTCAGTGCTCAGACCTGTGCAGTAAACTGTTAGCAATTGTGGTTGCAAAGTGTAAAAATAAGTAGCGAAATACTGAAAGTTTATAGTAATGAAATGGATACATAATGTGTGCTGGGGTTGACCACTACCAGTCGTGGGGGGAGGGGGGAGAGGGGGAATGGAAAGACGAATGGTGATGGTGCCCTGCGCTATTTTAACCTATGACTAGTGGCTTAAGTTTAGACGTTCCTCCAAAACCTGTAATCAAACCATTTTGACGTAGCACATCTACATATCGAAAATTTAACATTGGTGGCCCTCACTGAGTTGTTCTAGACTCAAAACAACAGCGGCAGCACTTCTGTCGCCCGTAGACATTTCTTCCCAGCACTTCTTTTGACAATGTACGTGGACCAATCTAATTTACGTGTAATCTCTTCAGCCTGTACGCTCATGCCTTTGTCTAACTTTCTCGTAACGTGTAAATGGCATGCGAGTTTCATGCATTTTGCTATCACATAAGGAACTGAAGAGCCAAAGAAACTGGTACACGTGTTTAACATCGTTTAGAGACCTCGCGAGCGCGCGGAAGTGCGCAACACGACGTGGCATGGACTAGATTTATGTCTCAAGTAGTGGTGGAGGGAACTGACACCATGAATCTTGCAGGGCTGTCCATAAATCAGTAAGAGTACGAGGGGGTGGAGACCTCTTCTGAACAACACGTTGCAAGGCATCTCACATATGCTCAAAAATGTTAAAGCCTGGGGAGTTTGACGGCCAGGGGAGTTTTTTAAACTCAGAAGAATTTTCCTGTAGCCACTTTGTAGCAGCGCGCGTGGCACATTGTACTGCTGGAATTGCCCAAGTCCGTAGGAATGCATAATGGACATGAATGGATGCAGGTGATCACACAGGACGCTTACGAAAGTGTTAACTGTGAGGGTATTATCTAGACGTATCAGGAGTCCCATATCATCCCAACTGCACACTCACCACACCATTAAAGAGCCTCCACCAGATTGGAAAGTCCCCTGCTGATATGCAGAACTCATGGATTTGTGAGGCTGTTTCCATTCCCGTACACGTCCATCCGCTCGGCCCAATTTTAAACGAGATTCGTCCGACCAGGCAACATGTTACCAGTCATCAACAGTCCATTTTCGGTGTTGACGGGCCCAGGCGAGGCGTAAAACTTCGTCGTGCAGTCGTCAAGAGTACACGATGGGCTTTCGGCCCTGAAAGCCCTTGCCGATGTTTCGTTGAATGGTGTGCACGCTGACGCTTGATAGCCCAGCACTGAAATCAGCAGCAATTTGCTGAAGGGTTGCACTTCTCACGTTGAACGATTCTTTTCAGTCGTCGTTGGCTCCGTTCTTTGAGAATCTCTTTCCGGTCGCAGCGATGTCGGAGATTTGGTGTTTTGTCAGATTCCTGACATTCACGATACACTGGTGAAATGGTCGTACTGGAAAATCCGCACTTCATCGGTGCCTCGGAAATGCTGTGTCTCATCGGTCGTGCGCCTAGTATAACACCACAATCAAACTCTAATCTTGATAACGTGCCATTGTAGGAGCAGTAACCGATCTAACAACTGCGCCAGACACTGTCTTGTACAGCTGTTGCAGACAGGAGCGCCGTATTCTGCATGTTTACATATGTATCTCTGTATTTGAACACACATGGCTACAACTGTTTCTTTGTCGCCACACTGTATCTCAGATTCAATACAGCTGGCTCTAGTATAGGGCAAATAGGTGGCCACAAGGAGACTCTTGGCTCTTGGATATAGCATGGTTTGTTGGTTGGTTGGTTGATTTTGGGGAGGGGACCAAACAGCTATGTCATCGGTCAAGTGATCTAGGATGGCATAAATCAAGGAAGGAACGACACAAACATCACAGCACAGTCCAGGGGAACGGATAACGTGCAAAGAGGGAAAAGGGATGTCAGGGTAGCAGGAAGAGGACAAAACAATAGGGGGAAGGGGGAGGGGTGGGAACGGGGAGATCAGGGGTACCGTATAATGCTACGCCTGGTGTGGCACCAGCACCGCCACCGACACGTCCCGACAACCACATCATACCATATCATAATCGCGATAAAAAAGGGACACCACGAGGGGAAGAAAACAAGTGGAAAGACAGCATAACAGATCAGACAATATGCATGGAAAAGGGGAGGAGAAGCTGGCCAGTATGGAGGCAAGGTCAAGGCATCCCTAACCTAACGCCTACGCTACCTGAGGGACTCACCTCCCGCTGGAAAATTCACGGACAAACCACTTTTACGAAGGAAACCGCGATGATGCTAAGTTCCTATGGAACCAAACTGCTGAGGTCATCGGTCCCGAGGCTTACACACTAACTTAAACTACCTTATGCTAAGGGCAACACACACACACCCATGCCCTATGGAGGACTAACTCTGACGAGGGAAGTCGCTCCAACCGTGTCATTGCGCCTCAGACCGCACGGCTAAGGAAATCTAGGACAGACTTAACTATGCGAGGGTCGCCACCTAACACCAGAGATAAGGAAGGTGGGAGGGCACATTTAGTGCGAAGTGCCAAGGAGGGGGCAGGGGGAGTGTCCAGGAAAATATCGATCACCGTGAGCGGATCCACGCAACTACAAAGGGGTAGTGTGTCACTGGAGTAAAAACCCATGGGTCAGTCAAGTATGGCCAATACGACTGCAAAGTATGGTAGACTACTGCCGAGAGAGGCAGAGAGAAGAACGCCACATGGGAGTATCTGAGTCATTTATGAAACCGCGGGGAGGGGTAGGGGAGGGGGGGTTAGCCCCCACGACTGAGCAAAAAGGGAGTGGATAGAAACCCGCAAAGCCGCCCACAGAGGGACCACGGAGCATGGTGGATTGATTCCTAGGATGTAAGTTAGATCCTTTTGTAACATTAACCTTTTCGTGACATGTGTACCATATACAAAAACATTTCACTGAGTTCACAAGGATATGGAAGTCTCCCATCTGTTTGGTGCTGCGATCTAGCGTATTCAACGCTGTGTTAACTTTCTGTAGTCAACAGGCTCATTGATTGGCGCCTGGCGTGCAAAATATCGCTTAATTGTTTCAGTTATGCATTGTGTGACTTATGCTTTAGCCGTTTTGTGTAATTTTTTCCTGTCTGCAATAAGCAGCTCAGTAAAGGTATTTATGGTCTTTTTTTACAGTGTTTTGCTAGAAACACAGATTTGTGCACTTATGAGTCGGTAAAACAAATTCGATTAGTGGTTTTGCCTTGTGTGTAGGCAAGTGTATGTGCCTGTTTTTCATATTTGTGTCTCAATTTTCACATTCATATGTTTTGTTCGATCCTTTAATGGCATTTTATCATCCTGTTGTATGAAACGGAACACTCCACAAACTCAGTTTCTTTTGTGATGAATGCTTGCCTTCCCCTTCTCTTTGTATTCTCCCCGTTGAAAGCTGTCTTACATAAGCTCGGTTACAGGTGTGAGACAAACACGGTAGGTAACGTCACGAATACTGTTAATGTGCTACGCAGAGCAATGTTGAAAGCGGCGGTCGCAAGGTATGACGGACGAAAATGGGATATGCCGTGTCGGCAGGTGATTTTAAGTGACTTTTCTGCACTGTTACACCTCCAAATGATGAACCTGTTTACTATTGCTATGTACAGAAGGAAATAAGACGATGCCCCTATTTGAGTGGCCTACTGTCGCAAGCATATCTTTACCTCCGCTAGTCAAACCAGTCTACAGCTCCCAATGCAGCAAGCTGACTTACCATCTCAATTTTTTTCTTGTGACGAATCATCTACCTTTTGGTGGTGAGCAGTTGAGGAAACTGTAACTGGGTTATTACACTAGACTCTTGCTAAACCGGATGTACGGGTGCCAGATTGTTGAGAGTGCCTGAAATTTAGTATAAACACAAAGGGATTGTACTTCATCAAATCGAAAGATACATTCATTTTTACAGATAAGTCTTTTAGAGTGTACATGCATATTATCATCACTCGACATTCATTATTAAACATGTCCCAGAGTTTTGTCACCATTAATAACACGCGACGGTGGTAAGCTTTATCACACAACGGCTTTACAAACTTTTCATAGGTCCTGCCATGTTTCTGATTGTTGCATAATGTACTCCAGGAAGACATCTCTAGCTTCAGCACAAGCGGTTTGAGTTATCCTGATGTTCTCTTCTCCTAAGTCCTCCTCCAGTTTCATTTAACTTTCCTGTTTAGTTATGGTTACCTATTTTCTGCTGAAGTTTAGTCATAAATAGTTGCTCGTCCAACACCGTTACCAGCAACAATGCTTTTATGCGAAGAACGTCAGTATATATCTAATTTCGAGTTTCTGCTTCAGGTCTAGGATAACGTGTTTCCCTTTAGAAGCCACGATAATGATCCGTCAGGAAAGCCAAAATTTCAAAGCGTACAGGAATACTGACCATTATAATTAACACCATTGTTTCAGGTGAAATTTCATTATTGTAGGCGTCATTTCAGGTTGACCGACTAGAAGCTGGAAGTATGATGGCTTACTAAGAGACCGGACTACAGATGGCCGTATTAGCGAGAGTTTAATGTATCTTTGAAGTAATTGTATTTACCTTATTCTCTTTACAGATCCTAATACCTGGTCCAAAATTATTTTAGATGGGACATACGACTCGCTGGATTCAAGGAGGAATAAACTTAGGGACCCATTTATTCCTCTCTGAGTCCAGTGCGACGTACACGTCCTACGTAATTATAGAGCTATAAGAAAAGAAATTTAGAAAAAGCCTCAGTGTTAATTCCAAAATCAGAAAAAATTTACAATAATTTGTATAGTAATTTGGGAAAATTTTATTAATTCTGTCATGAAAGGGTTAATAAACTACTGGCCATTAAAATTGCTACACCGTGAAGATGACGCGCTACAGACGCGAAATTTAACCGACAAGGAGAAGATACTGTGTTATGCAATTAATTAGCTTTTCAGAGCATTCACACAAGGTTGGCGCCGGTGGCGACACCTACAACGTACCGACGTGAGGAAAGTTTCCAACCGATTTCTCATACACAAACAGCAGCTGACCTGCGTTGCCTGGAGAGATGTTTGTGTGATGCCTCGCGAGTGGAGGAGAAATGCATACCATCACGTTTCCGACATTGATAAAGGTCGGATTGTAGCCTATCGCGATTGCGGTTTATCGTATCGCGACATTGCTGCTCGCGTTGATCGAGGTCCAATGACTGTTAGCAGAATATGGAATCGGTGGGTTCAGGAGGGAAATACGGAACGCCGTGCTGGATCCCAACGGCCTCTTTTCACTAGCAGTCGAGATGACAGGCATCTTATCCGCATGGCTGTAACGAATCGTGCAGCCACGTCTCGATCCTGAGTCAACAGATTGGGACGTTTGCAAGACGACAGCCATCTGCACGAACAGTTCGACGACGTTTGCAGCAGCATTGACTATCAGCTCTGAGACC
Organism: Schistocerca gregaria; assembly: GCF_023897955.1. Classification (NCBI taxonomy): domain Eukaryota; kingdom Metazoa; phylum Arthropoda; class Insecta; order Orthoptera; family Acrididae; genus Schistocerca; species Schistocerca gregaria. The sequence goes on from NC_064925.1 coordinate 288,340,076, forward strand.
ATGGCTGCGGTTACCCTTGACGCTGCATCAGACAGGAACGCCTACGATAGTGTACTCTACGACGAACCTCGGTGCACGAATGGCAAAACGTCATTTTTTCGGAAGAATCCAGGTTCGGTTTAGAGCATCATGACGGTCGCATCCGTGTTTGGCGACACCGCGGTGAACGCACATTGGAAACGTATATTCGTCATCACCATACTGGCGTATCACCCAGCGTGATGGTATGGGGTGCCATGGTTACACGTCTCTGTCACCTCTTGTCCACATTGACGGCACTTTGAACAATGGACGTTACATTTTAGGTGTGTTGCGACCCGTGGCTCTACCCTTCATTCGATCCCTGCGAAACCCTACATTTCAGCAGGATAATGCACGACCTCATGCTGCAGGTCCTGTACGGGCCTTTCTGGATACAGAAAATTTTCGACTGCTGCCCTGGCCAGTACATTCTCCAGATCTCTCACCAATTGAAAACTTCTAGTCAATGGTGGCCGAGCAGCTGGCTCGTCACAATACGCCAGTCACTACTCTCTTGAATCTGCATGGACAGCTGTACCTGTACACGCCATCCAAGCTCTGTTTGACTATGCCCATGCGTATCAAGGCCGTTAGTACGGCCAGAGGCGGTTGTTCTGGGTACTGATTTCTCAGGATCTATGTACCCAAATTGCGTGAAAATGTAATCACATGTCAGTTCTAGTATAATGTATTTGTCCAATGAATATCTGTTTACCATCTACATTTCTTCTTGGTGTAGCAATTTTAATGGCCAGTAGTGTAGTAGCAAGAAGTAATGCTTGCTGCTGAATAAATCAGATGTGATTTATCCCTAGGATGCATGTACAGGGCCTCCGAGGGCCTTGTATGTCTTCATTTTTTTTAAAAAATTATGAATTTTTTTTTTGTTTAATTTCAAACTGCTTTCCAGTACGCTTTCACTAATACTGTGACATTCCTCCTATCAAGTCTGAACGAGATACCTTTTTAAGTTTTTTGTATAATTCAATATGTTTACCCATACACCGTGAATGCATAAGCAGGGCTTCAGAAGCCTCCACACATTTATTAATGTTCTTTAGCCTATACTGTCTTCAACATTTGTTTGGGTGCAATTATTAATTCAACAATAACTGTAGTGGTATTTCCCCTAACAGGAGTGCCAACAGCAGCAGTAATAGTATAACTAAAAAATAACACACACTACTTTCATATATTGGCAATGTCGGTGTATTATTGATCTTTTTGCTATCATATGTTTTATTATTGCATAGTATTGTTATCCTGTACTGCTCTTGTCAGTCTCATTGTTACTGTAGTTAGTTTGTTGATGCAAGGCCCATATTATTACGAGTATGACACGTTTAGTGCTGCACAAGCTGCTGCTCGAGAGACACGCCTTTTGCTATGGCTTTGACACGCAAAGCAAGAGAATCAGTACATGCAAATGCAGCTAATTTTGAAAGTGTTGTGGCTCAGTGGTTTGAAGAAGATGGTTCTTGCGAGAAAGGAAATATTTTTGAAGATGCAAGTAGTGAAGAATCAGCCAATGAACCTGCAGATGTGAATATTGAGGCAGATGACAGTCCTTCCGTTAATATTACTTCATCAGAGTCTGAAAATGATGAACCACCCAAAATGGTATAGAAGATCACACTTACATTAGTTGGAATGGAAACCATTTGGAAATTAGATCCTCTTGCAACTTTTCGTACGCCTGTCCGTAATATCGTAAAGAAGGCACCTGGTTCAGCCCATGGTGTGGAAACCTGTAGACCTAAGGATGCCTGGGACTATTTCATCTTCAAGGAAATACTAGAGGAAATCATCAACCGCAAAAATATTGAAGGCAGAAGAGTGGCTGCTTTATGTGGTAAAATGTGGAAAAATGTTTCGCTTGCTGAAATGGAGGATTTTCTTGGTCGTTTACTGCTTTCTGGTGTTGAGAAGAGTTGGGACGTCCCTATTAGAGAATTATTCTTGGATGAAAAGGAAAATCCTGCATATAAGGCCACCATGACAGTAAATAGATTCGAGGATGTAAGGAGAATGAGATTTGATGACAGGCGTACCTGTAAAGCTCGATCTGCAGATGACAAACTTGCAGCTGTTCGCTATGTATGGGAACTATTTCTTGACATGTGTAGAAATAGAATGATTCCCAATGAATCTCTCACAGTTGAACAGCTAGTCCCATACCGTGGAAGATGCAGCTTCACCCAGTATATGCCCTATAAACCAGCCAAGTATGGCATAAAAATATTTTGGTTACGTGATGCTACATCTGCATATGCTTTAGACGGAATTGTTTACACGGGAAGGAAGCCCCATGAACCTATTCAGAAAAATCTTGGATTGGATGTGGTGAAAGATCTTGCTAAAAGCATTGAAGGATCATCAAAAAATATTACTGTTGACAACTTCTTTACTAGTGTGCAGCTGGCACAAGAGATACTTCAGAAGCAAATTACAGTGGTGGGAACAATCAAACAAAATAAACTAGAAATTCCTAATGAGATAAAACCATCTGCCTTAAGAGCGATTCACTCCTCTGTTTGCATTTAGAGGTGACATTACAATGGCGAGATATGTTCCCAAAAAGAGTAAGTCTTTAGTTTTCATTAGCACAACACATCATGACAGAACATTGATGAAACACATGCAAAAAAGAAACCAGATATAATAAAGTTCTGTAACACTACGAAGGGTTGAGTAGATCAAATGGACCAGAAAATTCGTTATTACACTTTTAAGAGACAAACAAGAAGATGGCCATTTGAATTATGGATGAATATGATGGACGTCGCAGTAATGAACAGTGAAATTTTATTTTCCGCGCAACATGTGACATACCATAGTGGATGAAGTGATTAAAGGCGTTTGTGCGTAAGAGATTTAGCAGAGGAAATAGTAAGACCACTAATGGAACTTCGTATTCAGATTCCTAATCTTCCAAAGAAATCGTTGATGCCATGCAAAGATGTGGTGTTCAAAAAGATGTGATATTGCTGAACCAACTACCTGTTTTATGAAAAAAGAAGATGATGCAGTTATTGTCCATATAATAAACACAGGAAAAGTGGTTTGACATGCATTAAGTGTAAAGGAACATAGTGGCATTCTGTGTGCTTCTTGTTTGTCACATGTTTAAAACTAAGAAAAATGCAATTTTATGTGAACAATGAATAATAACTTTTTGTCAAAATCTTGCCTATATACATAATATTGTGAATAATGAGTGTTTTAATTGAAGAAATTGGTTTTAATCAATTTTAAAAATGTAAAACTGCAACTTATAACTGAATAAAATTATGTTGTATGTAAATGGATGTAACTAATAAAAAATCAGTTTTTTAAAAAATTAATAAAATGTTGATCAGGTCCACCAGATCCTGTTACTGTATCTGAGGTATCTTTCAATATGACAATAAATTTGACAGAAATAAATGTAACTCCAAAGAATGATTATATGAAAAGAGGAAAATTATAAATTAGTGCAGGGTCTTGGAGGCCCTGCATATGCATTTATGTGTGTTTTCGGCACCATGCATCCTAGGGTTAAGTACTTAACCAGATCACTGATTTCTTAGCTTCACAGTTATTCGAAGGAACATTTTTACTTCTAGTAAATGAGTACACAAGGATAAGATAATTCTAAAACAAAACAGTAATGAGACTGGTTTCACACGCTCATGTATTACATTTGGTTGCACCGTATGTAACCAGTTTATCTGAGTAACAATATGCGAAACACTGGTAAGCGACATTAACTCCGCTCACCGCCAGACGAAATTGCGCCTAGTGTGACGCGGGCACGTGCGACTAGTACATAAGCGGAGCAGAGAAGAATCATTCTAGCGACGATATCAACCATAAATGAGGAACGCCACAGACGTAAGCGACTTAAAGCGACAGATTATAGCCCGCCGCCTGGGAAATTTTATCTCAATCTTTGTACCTGGTCGGTTGTCCGCGTTATAGTGTTGAGCATGGAAAATGGTTTAAAGACCGTAAAACCATGGGTAAGCGACAAGGTAGTTGGACATCCACGCTCGTCACAGAACTTGGAAGTCTGAGTCTTGGCCGCTCTGTAAAGAACGAGAGGCGGCCATTTGCGGCTGATCTGACAAAACACAGCGCTGGCGCAGACAGAACTGTTCTGAAGCACACCACTCTGCACACATTGCTAAACACGGTGCTCCGTCGAAGAATATATTGTGTGTTCCCATGTTGACCCACCGACATAAGTTACAGCTGCGGTGGGCACAGCATCATCGAGATTGGATCGTGGATCAATAGAAACGTGTCGCCTTGGTCGGGTTAATCAGGTGTCTTGTAATTTCAGAGCGACGGTCTTAGCCAGATACACTGTCCAATGGTGGGCTCCATGTGGTTCCCAAGTTGTGCAGCGACCGTAAACCATAAAATTACCAAATAAGCAGCAACCAGTCGCAAAATCATGTTTTCTTTATTTACTTTTGCAAATTGATTTCAACTGATTAACAGGTCGGTTGCGTTGGTATTATGCTGTGGTGGTCCTCACCTGAGCGTCAATGGGACTTGTAGCAGTGGCGGCCTGTTATGTGCTAATGTGGTTGTAATTGTTACGTGACCCTTACGGCACTCCAATCCCAGTTCTCGATACCAGTAATATCGTACTACTTTTCTGCGAAGTAACAGACGTATTTGTGATGATATTCACATTTGGTTTAATTAATGTATAGGTACTCCGATGTAAAGATATATTACAGTGATATGGTTCTTGTATGTATTCATTTCTGTGAGACTGGCATAATCTTTAACTTACTTGTAACCGTTTTGGCGCGAATGCGCACAGAGCAGTTTTTGTTTCACTTTGCAGAAGTTGATATTTCGCTTTGTAAAAGAACAGTCAAGTCTTGTGTTTGGTTAAAGTGGAAACTAAATATATGAAGATTGATACAGAACTGTTATCTTGATTATGTGACAAGAAGTATGTCATTTTACAAGAAGTTTAATGAAAATGTGGATCGTGAACAAGTAAAAAATTATTTCTACCATACCATTGTTCTGATCTGGGATTATTTGATCATTAAGAATTTCCTGAAAAAACGCATTTGTTAGGTCTTCTAATATTGCTAAAATACAGATTTGGACCTTCTAGCAGTCAAAGTGGAATCACCCTAAAATCAACAACATGAGCCGTAACAACTTCGACAAAATCTACATTCAAGGTAAGTGCCAAAATTAATGACTTTTTTACAGTGACTTAATTATTTCCAACTTTGTTGTTGCCCAATAAAGCGAACATATTCTGCGTGAGCAACATTATTAATCTGATTTCTAACCTACGTTGTAAGTGGTGGTATTGTTAGATGGTGCTGCACACAAAATATCGCACTAAAATGGCACTTCTCTACGAATGCGAGCCGGAAATAGCACTAAAAAATACGGCATCCCTCTTAGAATGTGTGCTGGTTAGCAAATAAAACAGACTAAAACAAGCTTCGTAGCAGTTTCTCCGCGGTAAATAGAAACTATAGAACTATTAAAATTACTTGATAGTTTACTTTTGTCACTTGTCGCTGAAATGTTGCCACAACCTCTCCGTTAAGCCATCGGCACACGGACCGTGCATCCGAACGTTGAGCGTGCCGAGTTTCTGACGTCATAGCGTGGAATAGCACGTTTGGGAGTCTTTCCGAACGTGCAGAGCAATATCTGCCATGTCAGATATTCTAAGCGTGCGTCTGAGCGTCGACCAATGAGATGACGCATCGTCACCTACGTCACACGCACGCCGTCTCTTCAGTACAGGGTTGTGAGGCGCCATATTGGCATTCATTTCAAGCCTGTATGTATATATGCCGTTTCTGAGCACCAGCAAATTGAGAATATCTGGAAAACCAGATGTTAACTGTGTGATTCGTTCCAATGAAATGAGAGACAATATTCGTGGCAAAAGAATTATTATAATTTGCGTATTATGAGAGTAGGCTATTTGAAGGCAGCGTCACGCTGAAGATCCACCCAAAACGCATTGTTCTTGGTACAATTTGTTGTAATTAAATTTCAATTAGTAACATCTAGGTTAAAAGTTTTCAGCATGGGGTAAGACACTGATTAGATTCCAGAGTTATGGTGTTGGCTTAGCGTCATGAGTGGAAACGCCGTCTTTTAGTCAGTTGTTTGTCGGGGCGGTGGTTCGCGGCTTGACACTTCAAACTTTTTTCTAACATTCGCGTCTTTATTAGTTTCTAATACTTTATAATTGGTTTAATTTAAGTATATACTATAATATTTTATATTATGTAAACATAAGTTCAGCTTTTTCTGAGGGTGACTGTTCGATTGGCTGAATCTACCAGACAGCTTGCGCTACTTGTATAAAGATATTTTGCTTCTTTATCTTTTACGTTTCGTAATTCACATGTTGCAAAAGATTCTGCTACTGGGTAGGAACAGTGTTCTTTGATGAAATGAACTTTATTATTCTTATGCGGGGAAGTACTCCAAATTTGTACCGCACTGTTTGTAATGGAACTTTCATAAGCCTGTGTCATTGGACATGCTACTTTCCTTTTCGTGGACGATGGAGGAACTGTGCGTTTTAATAGAGCTAAAGTGGGAATTTTACGCGGGCCCGTTGAGTGAACAGCGTTATTTACGAACTAGAAACATCCCTCAACTGCCGCTGGAGTGCGTTGCGATCGCGTGTAGCACGTTGGGGCCCACGTACCGTATGCACAAGTCGCATCGTTCCTGAGCGTTCAGCAGCACTTTGAACTTGGCACGCTCAACGTTAATGTTCGACAGCACGGTCCGTGTGCCGACGGCTTTACAGGTGACCCGCAAACGCGGTAACTTCATGTATGATGTTATTGTGTAACGCAGAGCTATGTTGGAAGCGGCCGCCGCGAGGTATGACGGACGAAAATGGGATTTTCTGTTGACAGCAGCTTTTAAGTAACTCTTGACTGAACAGCAGCCCTGAATTTAAACTCGTGTCCGAAACTAACCACAATCTCGTGACATGCAACATACTAATATCCGAGAAAATATCTATTAGCGGTTTGCAGCACATTAATCGCGTCTTGTGCGGAATAATCCATTAGGGATCCAGACACACCAAGACGAAGCCGGACAATGAGTTGGAAGTGCAATGACTAATTTTCGCGCCAATTGGAGAACGGTGAACGGTTAGGGCGTTACGTTGAGCGCTCTGATTGGAGGAAACCAGTTCCAACGCGAGAAATGTCAGCTATGAAGTGATTCTAATCGGACTGTATGCCGAGTGCTGAAATGGTTAGCCGCGCTACGACCAACACAGGGAAAGGTCGCAGTTGTGCTTTCGATTGAACATGATCTGATGTGACATCATCCCGTCTGGCACTGCGCTAGGTGCTACGACGCTCACAGCACTCAGATTTTTCTCTGAAAGTGTGTGTAACTTATTGTGTATGCTAGCAGTACGAGGAACCTTTGAGAAGCGGTTAATAAAACATTATCGTGGCTCCAGTGGTCCATCGCAAAGGCTGACAGTTGGCTCGGGATCGATTCCCATTGCTAACATTTTCCCCTCATTTCATTTTATTCTTCGCAATATTGAACAGTTAATCATAAATTTAAAACTATTTAAACAGACCAATTTATATACTAAAAATCAACATTCAGTTAAGGTTACTACTCTTAAGTCTAAATGCTGAAGTCAACCAAGTTGCAGCACATTGGCGAAATTTTGCACAAGTCACCACTGTGCGATAATCGAAGCCACCACGTACGCGATTCACTGCGTGATCCTAATTCCTAACTGCACCTCTTCTAGCTTGATGCCTTCCTCCACACTTCACTTATAGCAGGACATCTGTGTCACGAGAATAGTGGTATAGTGGTTTGAGGAGCTTTATTGTAAACTCACGTTGATGTCTTGGCCACCAAGTTCGCCCAGTGTGCAAAAAGATCTGGGACGCTAGCGGACGGCACCTCTGCGCCCACCCGCCACGGCTGCTAATTTAACGGCAATTTCGTGACATGTGCTTTGTAATCCGGTGCCATATACCTCCGGAAACATATCAAGGAGTTGGGTCCGTGTCAAGCAGAATCACTGCTACCGAAGGTGGACCAACAGGGTGCCAGTAAGCAGATCATAATGGTTTGACCCATCAGCATAATTCTTTCTGTATATTTTATGTGGATCAATATTTTAGAACTATGAAAACTGTAGAAGAAAAAAGAAACAAACTTCTAAAATTTTTAAGAGAAATTTAATAAGACGTCACAGCAGAATTATTTATTTATTCAACGGTTTCAAATAGTGCAACGTTATCTGTAACGTTTGGTTGAAATGGGATGCATTTGATACTTATCCTGATGCTGCGTAGAATTACTTCATATTTCTAAAGACCTGGTTTGAGGTCTTTTCCAGTTTCCTGTGCATCACTTATGTCCAGATGCAGGAATTACGATTGCTGTACTGTGCTGTATGTGCTAAAAGCTCTTAATGATGTCAGTTATTTTCTGCTGCTTACATTTCCAAAACATACTTTTTACCGTAGTACGATACGTACGAGGGAAGGTCGAAAAGTTTCTAGCCTCACAAAGACAAATTTGATAATACCAATTCATTTTTCGATATGATACCCGTGTACACTAACACTTGCGGGCACGCTCAGGTAACTTCTGCAAACCATTCAAATAAAAGGTCTGCATCATTGTCAAATCGTCGTCCTTTGAGGTCTTTTTACGCATGGGAAACGAAAAGAGTCTAATGGAGCCAAATCTGGAGAATATGACGGATGACTTAATTCCAACTAGCAGTCACGCTGTTTCTGTGTTGCGAGGGCTTTGTGCGCCAATGCGTTCTCCTGATGCAAACAACTCCGCTCGCCAATTTTGCGCGCCTTTTTCTTGATGATCTCTCAAACGGCACAGGAGGGTGCAAAAATATTACACACTGACAGTTACGCTCTTTTGCAAGTAATCCACCGTAACCACCCCTTCTGCATTCCAGAAGTCCGATGCCTCACCTTACCGGCTGATTTTTGCACCCGGATTTTTTGGGGTAGGAGATGAATATTTCCATTGTTGTGACTTATTTTGTCTCAGGATAGAAGTTGTGAAACCACGTTTCGTCCATTGTCACATACCTTGCGAGAAAGCCATCTTCATCCGCTCAGATTGGCGTACTATTTCTTCGAAACACTTCACGTGCTCCCGTCTCTAATTTGCATTCAAGTCTTTCGGGACCCACCGAGATGAAATTTTCCTCATTCCCAAAAATCCGCGACACGCCCATGGGAGATTCCAAATGTATTTTCTATATGCTGCAACCTTGTTCGAAGAACCTGCGAAATCGTATCGTGCAGTCACTGTTTAATCAGTGGCAAAGGTGACAAGCCTTCCGCTCCTTGGCCCGTCTTCCACGTCTGAAGTCTGAGACCCAGTTTTTCACTGTTGCATAAGACAGAGCACCGTCCTTGAGAGTATTCCTCATGTCCTCCGTAATTTCCTTGGGCGTCGTTCCCTTCAAATGAACAAAATTCAATCAGCACTGTTCTTGACTCTCTCGATACTGGCCATTTTGCTTACACTACAGTATACAACGCATCCTACAACTAACGAAACTGGAGCCGCGAAATTTGACTTCTATCCACAGAGAGTCACGAACTATCTGACTAGAAACTTTTCGGTGTCGCGGGGTTTCCTACGAGCAGTGGCACTCTAAACCTGTCAGAGGCCCGGGCAGGCAAAACAAATCGAGGCTCCCCTTGCTGCCCCCTCCCACCCTGCTCACCACACAGGAGTTCTCAGAGGGTTTCAAACGGAAGGAAGTCCCACATTGCTTATCCTTATTTTGTGTCGTGATAATTTACAAGGTATAACGTTATTTTACGAAACTCTGAAAGTGACTGCTCACGTATTCTCGTTACTATTATTTAATATCTATGTTGCCCCTTATACGACAGAAATTATTACACGATTTCTGCTGTTCGAATCTATTGTTTATGTTTCGCAACTAAGTCGGCATAGAGCGAGCAGGGTGTATAAAAATGCATTCCTATTTCCCAAACAAAGAGGAAGGCCACTGTCTACATAAAACTTCGTTCAGTGCATGGTGGAGGGTACTTCTACTTACGGATTACATCAAAAGTCACAGTGTTGCTCCGATCTTTATGAAATTTTGTACATTTGATATTCAAAACAAGGGGAATCTCACCGTATACGTGAAATTTCATACGGTGTATGGCGGAGGGTGCCTTACAACAGAAACACACACTATTTTACTGATCAGCTTGGGAGTTGGCTCATGTATGCTTGTTTTCGTGGTTAAGGCATTTATAAAAGCCAACGTAGCTTATGCTGGATGGCGGATGGTTGGCCTACCTTTAAATAAATTCAACATCTCGTCAATCAGCATGAAAGTTGGAAGATGTACGTATTTTTTCATAGACGGGGAAAGAGGAGATGACATGACGGAGGCAGAGGAGTAGCTATACGGAGAGAGAAATATGTGGTGGGGCCGGGGAAGGGGGAGGAGGTGCATCCAGTGAAGTGAGAGAAGCAGATTAAAAGAAAGGGGGAGCAGTAGGTAAACAGAGAAAGGGGAGAAGATGATAAATGACTAATGAAACACTAACAAATGCAGGAATTAGCGGTGTTATTGTGAATTTGATACACTATTATAAAAAGCGGAGGAGCTGGACAGAGACGGGAAGATGGATGGAGAAGGATAGTAGGATGGAGAGGAGGTGGTGGTGTGAGAGGGGGCAGATGGAGGAGATGGAAACACAGACAGATGGGAGGAAGGACGAGGTGGAGAGAGGCGAGATAGGACTAAATGGACAAGAGAGATGAGGCAAGAGGGGATGAACTGACATAAAACTGAGGTGAATAAATATCCGGACAACGTAGGGTTTACAGTTAGTAATTAGATAAAGATTTACGCGACAATTGGCGTGTTCATCTGAAAGAAATTACAGAATATTTCTCTATGGTTAGATGCGGCGTATAAAGTCTCGATAACTAGAGTTGTTCTTGATGTCGACAGATGATAAAATTCGTTGCTTAATATAGATGATCGACCAAAGCTAATCTAGTTGGAATTTCATCTTTATAAAATGAACTACATAACAATCAGCTGAAAAATGCTCTTGTTGGCGCACAATAAAAGCAAATATGTTAGTGTTTAAAAGTCTGACAAATGTGGGCAACCAACTGAGCCCTCATTCCGCCTTCCTCACCAAAAATTTTGGAAGCTTCACAGGACGAGAGACCAGGTTATGTAAGAAATTTACCAAGTAAAATTTCAGTTTTGTTGAGATAAAAATTCAATAAATAGATTGTGTATTACAAATTTGGAAATACCTTTAAAAGCGTACTTTTGTGAATGAGATCCGCCAAACAAATAATTAGTTTCATATGACATATGACGAAACTCCAGAATCGGCAAATTAACTTTGCGAAATTATTGATGCTGATCGACGACGAGAGTGTCTGAGAAACGGTGACAAACACCTGCACTGAGGGTGAGCGACTGGGGTAGACAAACAGTGGGGGAGGCTCTGTTCTCAAACACCTCGTTAGTCAACCGGTTGCTTTGGACAGCTTCGCTACCTGCTGCACCCTTGTATGAAACCCCACGTAGCCAACTTTTCGACCACCCTCTTAGTAGGCTTATCCACCTTTTGTTAGGACAAGAAAGGACACGAAAAATTTAGCATACAAGCGTACTCTTTTCAGTTAAAGATTTTCACAGCATCACTGATTATCAGGAATCGATTTGAAGGATTTCGACTGCCGCTATTTCCACTCAGTTAAATCTCACTTCCGAATGTAAAATTCCTTTTGATACCTGTGAGTTTTCAATGCAATGATAAAGAATGCAAATGCAAAAGGATTGTTAGTGCAACTGATTTGTTTTGTGACCAAAAACTCACTATGTTTGAATTTGCGGACTGGGGTACAGAAAATTACGCACCGTGATTGACCTCGACAGACTTGAGGAGTTGGCGCATTGAACCTACTCTAACAGCGCGGGATCTCTTGCTCTACTGGCTACAAACATCACGTTTTGAGGACTTCATAGATCCACTGAAAGACACGTTGCCGGTATTATCTTGTGTCTACACCAAATGAGCGATCTAATCAGACGGAAGTATGCCGGCAACAATCCTCGGCCAGAGCTGGATGGAATGTTCCCGGCGACGTGCTTGCCATGGGGATGGCAGCACGCTGGCGGGGTGGCCTTGGCACGACCTTGAGCGCCGACCTCGCGCAGACCGCCTCCGCCAATCAGAACGGAGCTCGGCCACCGCCCAAGGACGGAGCGCGGCACGAGCCTGCCCGGGCTTGTACCGTAACCGCCGCCCGCCGCGGGGTCGCCGCACTGCCCTGCCCCAGCCATTCATTCGCTCAGCTTCCGATAACGTTCGTGCATATAAACTAACAATGAATTTGAGAACCTGTAACTATTCGTCGAATACCTTCGCGACCTTCCTGAAGACACCTGCGAGTTCAGTATGCCTAGGTGGCTCAGTGGTAGTATTTCACACTGCGAATCTGAAAGTACCTGGTTTCATCCTGGCCAGTCTTAGGGTTATCATTCACTGATAACTTTATATCTGGTAATGTTTGTCAAGGAGAAAAATAGGGCGTTGCACTTTGTTTCAAGCGAGTCCACCTTCCGCCTGCCTATAGCTCAGTGCGTAAATCAGTTCGAAGATTGGAAGGAGACGGCATACATGTGCCAACTCAACCATGCCTAGTGAAACACTAGTGTTCACCCCAACCTTCGGGTAGATGACCTGTTTATTATATCAAAGGTTTAAGTAAAGCAGTCGTATCCGAAGATTGTTTCTAACATCACAATGCTTCACTAGCCATGGCCATATTGAAGGTATGCCTTGCCTTCCTCCTACCTTTGAACCGACAGCAGTTAGAGAGGACACACAAATAACGGCAAAACTCGGCATTTTTCACAACATTGCCAGAGGTGAAACAAGTGGTGATAAAATTAGGATTGACCGCGGATCGAACCAGAGCTCTGGATTTGTAGTCTGACACTACCACAGAGCCACCGAGCTCAAAAATTTCTAAATCTGTCACTACATTGGTTTCCAGTAGTCAGGAGATATCTGTACACACTGCTCAAGTATTGTGTGAGAAAGGAACACCATTAGAAATCAAGCTCGTCTACATCAGAAGCGCTAAAAGGGAGTAACAGTCAACCCCAGCTCCTACAGAGAAGAAAAACTCAGCAAGAAATTATGAGGAGTCTTCACGTGATAACGACAAACATCTTCCCCGGCATATCCCAGACATGCGTTTCCCCATTTCAGTCTTTATAGTGGATACCTAACTACAAGTAAATGCCAGAGTAGCCCCAAAAGGATATACGAAGTGTAGTCCTCAAAAAATAACTTATGGTCCACTTTTTATTTTGTCAATAAAATTCTTCTGGGTTAGAGACCGCATTTTCATTTATAAAATTCCAACGTTTCGGCGTCTGTTGTAAGACGCCTTCCTCAGGGTGTGTTGCTAACTGACAACAGACGCCGAAACGTTGGAATTTTATAAATGACAATGCGGTCTCTAACCCAGAAGAATTTTATTGACATTGACAACGGCCGCGGAAGCCTACGGTTACATTTTTTATTTGTTTGCAGGTACATGCCCGAGTCCGGTAAAGTCAACCCCACACGGAAAATACAGAACTTTTAGTTTTGGTTCCTCTAGCAGTGACCTAAGGTACTTTGGCGTGGGGATTTAAATTTGTACCAAGACCCCAGAATTGTACCTTCTGAGGAACTTAAAATTACGTAATTAGTTTGTCCGGTGTCAAAATAGTCTACCCATTCTGAACCATCACCCAGAGACGTTCCAAGTAGACCAAATGCACTTCGGAAAAGGCACACACGTGATTTCACTTCCTCCGGCCACTGTCAAGTATCAGGTTCCGTACGCTAATTCTACCAAGAGAGCTTCCAGCCAAGACTAGTGGTGTCACCAATCTCTTGACTGCTTTGTGCTGCCTGCGACGACTTCCACTCTTGAACTTCTCCATCTCAGTACCGTTTACACTTGACATCCTTTAACATTTCTTGACTACATTCCAATCTGCCTTCTTACCGTGTTTGCCGTCTAGAGCTTTTAGTACTATGGTAATCATCCTATGACGTCTTAAAATGTCCCATCCTCTTCTCAGGGTCTTTCACGCATTTCTATACACATGACCTAATTTATTATCAGGGCAGTTTTCATTATCCTCTTGTGACACCGTATCTCAGAAATTTCAATTCTCTTTTCAGATTTTTCCCACCGTCCATGATTCACTGTGCTCCATACAAACATCAGATTTTCATCTCAAAAACCCACTATCAGAACGTCTTTCCACACCGTCTCCGATTGTATCGGTTTCGATCTTTTTCCAGACGAATGTAAAAAGACTGTTTTGCTTACCGAATCGGGATTTGTCAGCGAAAAGCTCATGTCCGCCTTCCAGAGTCCAATCTCCGTACTGCCGGTGTTGAATGGTCCTCTCTGCAGCAAGCAGGCAACATTTGCGCACATCGGCCTTCAAATTACAATGTGGTAATTCGACGTCGCTGAGGCTGCATCCACCGTGATTCAAGGCGTCCGTGGGTTTCTGTCCTGTGAGACTTGGTCGATTTAGAAACTCGTTCACTGAAACTGGGATCATAGTCTAATGTACTACAGTCGTTTTGTATCACGTTAGGAACAAAGTGCGTTATGAATACAATGATCGGCCACCTTCCTTTACATCTAAGCTACTCTCCCGATTAAGCTCTACTTCTCTACAGCTTAGCTACCGCCGCTAAAAGATATACAGTAGCGTTTCAGTCAATGACTTAACCTCTTACTATCAGTTTTATGCACTTTACAGTTCTCTATTACCTTACGCAACAAGATTTTTTTCCCTCATCACCCTTCGACAATTAAAATAAATCCGACTTCTCAAATGTTTCTGTGCATACTTCTTTTCTGTACCTACTGTCAGATCCCTTACGTTGTTTTTTCCATATGACTACTAGCAATTTTCTTTCTCAGTTATGATTTCAGAAGCCTCCAGCAATAGTGTCACTAATTCCAGTCTTTAAGTGCTAGTTAATTTAAGCTTACAAAGATTTCCAATCGTTAATATTTACTATTTTTAACCATACAGTAAGTATATTTCTATTAGGGGGTCAATTCTCAATACTTGTGTGTTAATTTATGTCTTATGTTTCACTTTACTCGCCATCATGTGTTAGAGACTAGATCAAGGCCTTTGACGTTAGTCAATGAAGAAACAGTAAATCAAAGTGGTGATTGGCGATGGTGAAACGTCAAAACCTATCACTTAACTAATAGTTGCCTCAAAACCGATTTCCTCTTTATTAAATCAACACATTGCAATGGATGCCTTTAAGGAAACTTCTAATTAATGCTGTTTTTCCCCATTACAGCAGCAGTCAGACATGTTGCCTATCCATGAATATTTTCTGTCGCTGAGTCTTCGATGTTGTGTAAACTACCGAATACTCATTACATTGGCAGTGACGGATAAGCACGCAGAGCCAAATGCTGATTCAACAGTTTACAAACCAATTCAAGCGCAGTTTCATCGGTCAACTCGTTTCCCTTCATTCAATGAAGTCGTAGGAGCAACCACTTGCAAAATTTTAGAGTTACGGGAAATGGCTTCCGAAGTTTAATACATTCCTGCCCCATATGATGGATTATCAGAAGCTTCTTTTTCCAGTGTTAGCTTCATTTTCACTGGAATTTTCTTCCCTTTTGCTGCATGTTGTAGGCTTTTGTCTCTTCTTCCTGCACCTCTTCGTCTTTCTTCTTCAATTAGGCGCATTGTGGAAATGGTGTCCTGGTTGCAAACCTACACATTTCAGTACATCACATTTGATGTTTCCTTCGTTGTGTGTTGCCAGTGCATCCTACACTCCAAAATGCAATGTTTTTATCTGTGCACTCTTTTGGGAATCCTAATTAATTTACATTTTCATTTGGATTTTGTGTTTTCCCATGTAAACACTTTTCCACTTGGCTGTGATAAATCTGGGCTTAATTACATCAATTACAGCATCTGGCAAACTTCTTGTGGGCATATTCCTTTCCTGATTGATACTTATACCGTGAGTCATTACCTGTGGGGCACAGTGTATGTTGTGGGTGCTCATTTTTTGATGCAGTATGAAAAAATAATGCCCATACTGCTCTCCTCATCCTCAATGCTTGTTGTATTTTGCCTAATTGCACACCCACAAAACCTCTGCAATCTGTCCACTGCTTTATCTGTCTATCTTCCTCTAGCTCAAAGGGTCTTACCATCACTAAATTTCTGGGACCCTAATGTCTGCTTTAGTTTGCACAAGGGAGCCCACATGTTCTTCTACACATGTCCAATGCACTGTTTTATACTGCGAATTTCATTGCCATAAGGTTTGAGTTCCTCTACTGCTTTACGTCCTTTAGAATCACCACCTCTTAGTATATCTTAAATTACACCAATCATATGATCTGGAAAAAACTGCTTTCACTCCCTCTACTTCCATCACTCCACTCTTGCTGTAAAAATTTGCTTCACAACTTTCACTATACTCGTCCTTGGTACTGCCCTTACATCTACAATGTCTTGAGAGAATAGCAATATCAATTACTTTGCAACTGTCTCCACTGGTAGCTCAACTATTTAGAGATTTATGACCTCTACGTTGCCACAATCCATCTAAAGCAATAGTTAAATCTCTACAATTCCTATTATGTTACAGCTTCAACTTTTCTTCATTGTTGCTTTAACAATATCTTAAGCAGAAGACCCACGAATGCATTATAAAATCCAAACTTGGAAAGTTCATAATTCCACATTACACTGTTCCTGCAGCACTGTCCTTGCCAATGCAACAAGCCATACACTAGCCTGACGTTTATATCATACGCTTTCTTTCCCGTATTACCACTACGAGGAATACTGTTGGAATTAGAAAACGAAACTTTTGCAGCACATTTGTTACACTTTAACAACATTTTACATGCCAAACCAATTTATGAAGTTATTTTCAATTCTAGTCCTCTTTGCAAACTTGGCATAATACGTTATTTTTCAAATATTGGAGAGCAAGGAAATATTTCATTCACATCATTACTGTCACTTTTATAGTTTTCAAAATTTTCTTTGCTGTCACTAAGCGTCTTGCTGGAAGTTCTATCATTTGGAGTAGTTTGTGAAGCAGTCTGAGCAGCATCTCCCTTCGTAACAAGTAAAGATTTCTTCTTCCACTCATTGTGCCTTTTCTTGAACACTCAATTGCTGAAACGGGGCATATTGATATCCACGAACCCAATACGTGCAACAGGTACGAGCAAAATTCGTCAAGTAAGCAAAACTGAACAGCTAAACACAAAGCAAACTCCACAAGTCAACACACACGGTATAGCGTTTATGTTTACCGATATGAACTGTCACTTGTCACAGAAAAAGTCATACAACGTTGGAAAACAAAACCCTAATTCCGCAGATGCCCTGCTTGCAGCAAGCGAACGGCGCCGTCAGAGGTGACACCAAGTAGCTACAACCGTTTACGCCGCGCGTCAACTTTGCAGCATACCTGGAATTAACTTAAAAAACTCCATATAATTTTATAATGAAAAACCAAAAGACGTGAATTTTGTCATTTTCTTCGTTCCTGCTCCCCTTAATACTGTATAAGGCCCCGGGAGCACGCAAAAGTACTGCAACACGACGTGGTATGGACTCCACTCTCTGAAGTAGTGCTGGAGGGAGTTGATACCTTGAATGCTGCAGGGCTCCCTTAAATCCAGAAGAGTACCATATCTTCTGAACAGCACGTTGCAAGCCATCCCAGATATGCTCAATGTTCATGTCTGAGGAGTCTTGTGCCCAGTGGGTGCGTGGAAACTGGGAAGTGTTTTGGATTCACTCCCAAGCAATTCTGTACCTGTGGGGCGTCATATTGTCCTGTTGGAATTGCCCAAGTCCGTCGGAATGCATAACAGACATGAATGGATGCAGATGATAAGACAGGATACTTACGAACGTGTCACGTGTGACAGTTTTATCTAGACGAGTCAGGGTCCCATATCACTCCTATCGCACACGCCCCACACCACTACAGAGCCTCCACCAGCTAACAGTCCCCTGCTGACATGCAGGGTCCAGGGATTCATGAGGTTGTGTCTACCACACCCCAGCAACTCGATACAATTTGAAAGAGTCGTCCGACCAGGCAACATGTTTCAAATCAACAACAGACCAGTGTTCGTGTTGAAGGGCACAAGCTAGGTGTAAAGCTTTGTCTTCTGCAGTCATCAAGGGTACAAGAGTGTTACTTCGGTTCCGAAAGCCCATATCCATGTTTCGTTGAATAGTTCGCACGGTGACACCTGATGGCCCAGCATTGAAATCTGCAGAAATTTCCGGAAAGTTTGCGCTTCTGTCACGTAGAACGATTCTCTTCCGTCGTCGCTGGTCCCGTTCTTGCAGGATCTTCTTCTGGCCGCACGCGACGTCGGAGATTTGACGTTTTACCGGATTCCTGATATTCATGAAATGGTCGTACGGGAATATCTCCACTTCATCGCTACCTCCGAGACGCTGCGTCCCATCGCTCTTGCGCCACGTTCAAATTGACTTACTTGCATGCCTATACCAGTTATTTGGGCGCTTTCCTTACCGTGTCACGTTCCTGCATCACCACCGGGCGACATTCAACCTCGCGATGAGTAGTGGCCACAATGTTTTGAGTCGTCAGTGTAACGTACAGGCAAGACTGGGCGATCTTCGTTAAAACTCCAGCACTACTCCGTTCCACACTGAAAAAGCTACATGAACCCCTTATGATATATGGATTTCTACTATTTTTCGCCTTCCAACGCTGATACTTTTAACTTCAAAACTTCGCTGCTTCGAAAAAATCACTAACAATTATCAGTATGTAACTAACGCTAACTTTCCTTGGGCTTGGAAATATAGCGATAACCAAGGAACACGATCTTCAGCTTAAAATATTTCCATCCCCTTCTTAAATACGTCCAAATTCAGCTATAATCTGAAGAGCTAAGCAAATGCAGTGAACTGTCTTGACCCATCTAAGATGAAAAACCTACTGATGTCTAAGGACGTCAGAGTATCTCATTCGACAACCAATAGCTACCGCCATTCGGAACAGTTTGGAAGCAGGAATAACTCAATGGTCTGAACCCTGTCAAATCCGTGGAGTCTAGCTCGAATGAAAATTTACAGGCAGCAAGGTATTTTACCTATCTGTGCAGAGTTTTCTGCATTAAGCGAATTCAACAGTTCGCAGAGGAAAAATACAGCAGAGGAAAATTTAACAAAATTTACTGAAAGAGGCGAGTTTTGAGGAGCAAGAAAGTAAGTTCTATTACATTATTCCCGCATATGATCTAGATGCATTTTACTAGCAGTAATTGAAATTTATTTCCTCTCTTACATTATTTCCCTTTCCAAAATTCTCCAGTCAAGATATGCTGATCAAATTTTAATTCTGGGAAAAACAGCAGGACTCTGAAAACCAGTGACGATTAAAAATATGAGCAATGTTCAACAGGGGTAACCGATTGTAAACTAATTAGGAAAAGCCATTCCGAGGAACTAAGGTAGGAAATAAGAAGCATAAAGTAGAGTCTTTTTAGGCAGCAAAATAAAAAACTCCACGACTAGAGGATATAAAATACAGGTAGCAGCAAGGAAAGCACTTAAAAGGACACTGAGCAGACGATAATAAGCCTCTTCTTGAAGTGTGTGTGTGGCCAGTTTCTAAAGGTGGGCGGTAACAGTACGGACAGGAGAACAGAACGCTTCAGTATGTGATACTGCAGAAGACACCTGAACATTAGACGCATAGATCGAGTAATTAAGATGTACTGAATCGACGAGATTAAAAACCTTGATACTGTCACCAGTATCCTGAGGCCCCAATAATGAGTGAATTTGGCAGGGGGGGGGGGGGGGGCTGTTAGGCTCCGTAACTCACTTGCCACTCCAAGTGCCATGAAGTTGTATTGCAAACCGGACAGGTCAGTGTTCTGTAATCCGCTCCTTGTCGGGAAATAACCGCGCGCGTGCGAAGTGGACTCTCCAGGTCCTCTGTTCACGCAGGTACCCGCAAGCATCCGTTGAGAGTGTTTGCCTCAAAGCCTGGAGACTGCAGCTAGCAGACGTATGTGTCTACTAGCCGACGGCGGCAGCTCGCGGGCACCTTGGAAAGTGTGCCCGAGTATCACCTTGTGCCCTTTAAAGTAATACGGAATGAAGTATTTTCACTTAAGTTGGTTGGTTGTTTGAGGTTTAAGGGACCAAACAGCAAGGTTATCAGTCCCTTGTTCCAAATAGGGTCCATTCCGCTAATGGGACATCTCAGGAAAGTCAGAATAATAAAAGGGAAGAAGGTAAAAACGTGAAAGGGCAGTCATGTTGTCAATGGTAAAAAACAAAATGAGGGAAGTCGGCAAAAAACCTTAAAACTGAGAATCAAAACCACTTTCCCGGAGGAAACCGAGAACAAGGTCGACCATCCGGGAATCGTCACCCAACAGCAAAGGTAAAGAGCGGGGGAGTCTGTACTTATCGCGCAGAGCCAAAAGAAGGGGGCATTCAGCCAAAATGTGGGCCACTGATTGGAAGGCTCCACAACCACAAAGTGGGCGTAGCGCATCACACAAAAGAAAACCATGGGTCAGCCTGGTATGGCCAATGCGGAGACGACACAGTGTGGTCGAGTCTTTTCGGGAGAGACGAAAGGAAGAACGCCACAGGCCTGGTGTCACCATCGCACGAAGTTTACTAGACAGGGGAGTAGCCTCCCAAGAATTGGCCCATGATTGTGCGAAGTGGGATTTGATGTGAACCCGTAAATCCGCTGCAGGAGGGGTTACAGGAAACAGGGGGTAAGTGACTGCTCCCCCAGCCAAACGATCAGCGAGCTCATTACTCGGGATACCCACATGGCCAGGGACCCAAAGGAACTCAATGGAACAAGCAGCACGGTGAATATCAGCGAGATGGTCATGGATGGCAGAGGCCAAGGGGTGGCGCGAAAAACACCGGTCAATAGCCAGAAGGCCACTCATCGAGTCCGTACATAACAAAACGCGGTTGTGTTGGGACTGTTTAATAAAGGTAAGGGCCTGGGAAATTGCCATCAATTCCGCAGTAAACACCCCACATGTAGGTGGCAGCAGATTTTCCATTCCAACAGGACGTGAAGGCATACCCAACATGATCAGCGGATTTAAAGCCATCAGTGTAAAAAACAATTTCATCCCAAAACTCCCATAAAATTTGGCGGAAAAAGGAACGGAACACCGTTTTCACTTAAGGATTGTGATCCGTTTCATTATGGAGTGAAAGAACGCGAATGGCATTGAGTTCTCTCTTACTGCACACTTAACTTTAATGTACCAGTGCGGTACCTGTAAGTGAACTGCTTACAGGCGTGTGTCAAAATAGTCAAGGTTTGAACAGGGCAGTATACAGATAATAGATTTAGGGTGCAGAGTTATGCACTCCTTGTAAGACTGTTTGCGTAGGCAGAAAACACTAAGGAATCAGCTCAATGTTGGCAGCTTTCCACTCAACGGCAAATACTTAGAATGTTCGAATGAAAACTCACTGATACACCTTGGTGTAATACATCAGAAATTACTAGTGGTTTTGAACACCGTCACATGGCAAAGGGGTGCTGCAGTGCTTAGCACACTGGGTTCATTTGGGAGGTAGACATTCAAGTCCGTGATCGACAATCCAGAATGTAAAATTAAAGATACGAGCGCGCACGGAGGCTTTCCGGCAGTCGTTTTTCCGCGAACCATACGCGACTGGAACAGGAAAGGGAGCTAATGACAGTGGCACGTAAAGTGCCCTCGCCACACACCGTTGGGTGGCTTGCGGAGTATACATGTAGAAGTACATTTAGGTTTCCCTCGTTTTCCTAAGTCGTTCCAGGGAAATGCCAGAAGGTTCCTTTGATAATAGCACGGTCCATTTCCTTCCCCATCCTTACGCTATCGGAACTTATAAACAAACTGAACTCTGAACAGACTCTGGAGGGCCGGCGGTACGATCGGTCGCCGTGCCATCCTCAACGCACAGGCGTCACCGGATGCGGATATGGAGTGGCAAGTGGTCAGCACACCTCCCTCCTGACCGTATGTCAGGTTTACGAGACCGGAGCCGCTACTTCTCAATCAAGTAGCGCCTCAGTTTGCCTCAAGGGCTGAGTGCACCCCGCTTGCCAACAGCGATCGGCAGACCAGTTGGTCACCCATCCAAATGCTAGCCCAGTCCGACAGCGCTTAACTTGGGTGATCTGACGGTAACTGGTGGTAGCACTACGGCAAGGCCGTTGGCAATCCGAACTTATGGTCGGACTAATGACCGCGGTATCGACGGGACACAATGTTCCGTCACATACGAAAGAGTAAAATTCTTATCGATTGCGATGTTATATTGAAGTGTGGGAAACATAACACCAAACTGAAGCTGCAAGGCAAATCCATCCGTTGTCACCCTGTCAACGAATTTGGGCTAGGAGCATACCCTGGTGGTCCAACGAAGCTCTTGACTCAGTGGATAGCTGTAGTTAATCTTAGATTAGAAATTTTGCAGTATGTGTTTTCATTCTTTAAGTAGCTTACAACAATTTATCACATAAGCTAAATAAAATTACTAATACTACTATTCCGAGCTGGGTAGGTAACCACACGTCACGTCGCTGGGCTCTGTAAGAGAAGTTGCGCTGTTAGAAAGTGTCGATGGGCGCCTTCCTATCAATTGCACTCCAACAGGTGCCGGGTTACCTCACACCAGAGCACCTGATGAAGTACAATGAACATGAGGCGCGGCACAGTCACACAGGGCTGGTCCAGCAGGGCGGCCCACGCTGCAATCCCTCGCCTCTCCGCGCGCTACTTCAGGTACCTGACTGACCATTACATCACAGTCACTAGCACCTGATGCAGCACGTGCGAATGACGAGGACAGTAAACAAGAAGCCGGCCGTTCCTCCAACTCCGCCTGTCTTCTGGCACCACCTCCAAACCAGCCTCTGACGCCCGAGATTACCTCCGGCTATAATGGTGTGCAGGCAAGGAGGCAGGTATGACGTCATGCACAGCGACGAGCACCAGCCAATTCCTGCCGTGTTGTCATCGAGCGCTCTGGAGTCCGAAGGCATTTAGCGTGTACCTTCGTTAGATTCGGTACGATGACGACGCTTCGCAACTGCAGTGTTGACTGTGGGTGGCGTTAGTATTCCGTTAAGTGAAAGATCATTTCTTTCAAAGCATCTATATTTTCCTAGACAGAGCTAAAAAACAGTGGATTAGCTTGGTACTTAGGCAACTGGCGTGTTGCGTGGTACGAAGCACACTGGCGATATTACGTAAAGTATTCGCCGTCTATCTGCGCAGGACGCATCACAACTGCCTTCCTCTATGCACACCACTATAGGATCTTAAGTACGAATTTAACTGTATAATGTCGAGTTAGAAGTGATACTCACCTCATCTAGTGGTTGATTCATCACGTGCAAACCTCAGGTACTCTTCCAGGCAACTGCTCTGATCATAATGGACTCTTTAGGGAACGTATTTAACTAAGTAAACAGTACTGAACAGAAATAACGAGTAACAAAACTAGAAATAAAATTTAATTGAATTTATTTACATCATGATAACCCAGCATGAGGAAGGTGCAGCCGCAAGTCCCTGTGGGTAGCAATGCTACAGTGGATGTCTGATCACATAGATCATACTGAAGCGTCATGACTTGAGGAGAAATACTGAGGACGTTCAGCCGAGTCATCGACATCACTGGATACTGCAGTACATGAAGGTAACATGGGAGACCATTCAAATATCTATTGAAACTGCAGTAAATAGATCAAAATTTGAAACTTCCTGGCAGATTAAAACTGCGTGCCGGACCGAGACTAACTCATGCCTTTTGCGGGCAAGTGCTCTACCAACTGAGTTACCCAAGCACGACTCAGCCCCGTCCTCACAGCTTTACTTCTGCCAGTACTCTCATTCTGGAAACATCCCCAGGCTGTGGCTAAGCCATGTCTCCACAATATCCTTTCTTTCAGGAGTGCTACTTCTGAAAGGTTCGCAGGAAACTTCTTTAAAGTTCGGAGGGTAGGAGACGAGGTACTGGCAGAAGTGAAGCTGTTAGGTCGGGACGTAAGTCGTGCTTGGGTAGCTCAGCCGGTACAGCGCTTGCCCGCGAAAGGCAAAGGTCCCGAGTTTGAGTCTCGGTCCGGCACACAGTTTTAATCTGCCAGGAAGTTTCATATCAGTACACACTCCCCTGCAGAGTGAAAATCTCATTCTGAAATCAAAATTTATCAGAACTCTACAGAAAGAAAAAATGGGTCAACAGATACATCGAGAGCAGTTTCCAAACAGACTTATTTCCTCCGAGAAATGCTGTTTGGAACAAATTTACTGTCACAAAGATCACACGTGCCACTGTCCATTTTAATATCGAGAAAAGGTGGCAATGTATCTTAGCATCATTTGTTCATTGTGCTACGAGAATTTAAAGCTCACATACCCTGTGTAGTTTATGAATAGAGCGAGGTGTGGAACACGTCAATTACGGCGAGAACACAACGGTAGCGAGCGCGCTAGTTGCGCGTTTTTAAGTGACAGCGGGCGCGGTCGAAGCAATGACGTCACACGACAACCCAACAGCTGACTGCAACGAGAACACGCTTGCGGGTCAGCAACCTGCGGCAAGGTCTTTCAGTAAATCTGGCAATGACCTAGAAACATTTTAGCTAACAGTGACGCTGTATTCAACAATGAGACAAAGGCACTGCTCATCTATCAGAGGATAGGCACGCTACAGTGAACGCATTGAAAAGTTCTCATCCTCGCTACTGAAGTATTTAACTGCATCCTTACAGAAAACGGGTACTTTTACGATTTCTTCTTCAGACTTTCTGGTATTAAGTTACGACAATAAACTATTAGTTAACGGGACCTTCGCAGCAAATGCATTATCGGATGTACACACGTTACATTACAGATACACACAACTGCTGATGTTACTTTATTCCCCTTTTTTCCACAATGTGGGAACAAATTAACGCAGCCGACCAAAAGAATTAACTACGTAACAAGACCAAGCCAGCACAATAATTTTACAAGTCTTATCAATATACGTTTTAAGTTAGAACCTCGAGCTTACCTTCGACAAATATCTGTACTGCAGGTGCATCAAGATTTCTACGTGAACGATTTAGCTGAATGATTAGTCCACAAACTACCCGAATTTTCCATTTCAGTAATAACCACATGTTTCAATGGAGTTAACATGTTAATACTAAAAAAGTCGCAGTATTTCTTGAACCATGAAGTCGCAGTAATTAATATTCTTCCGGTATTTCGACGGTGAAACGCTTGTGCTCTGATTGAGTGTAATACTGACGGCACAGATCTACACAGCAGATGCTCTACCACAGACATAACTGGCGACAAACTGATTCCGCCATGACAAGGGTACTTATCGTACGTACTTTTATTTCGTAAATACATAGCTTCATACTGTATCCAAGTTTAAGCCTCCATCGCAACTGTAGATAATCCGTCAGACGGGTTTGAAATGCATTCTTCATGATGGAATCCCAGAACGATGTTGTAATTGTCAGGAATTCGAGGATGTCCTTTAGGTGGGTCAACGTCAACGCAACCGTAATATCGAAAGAACTGATTTTTCCGGAACTCATCGATTACGAATGGAGATGATGTACAGCTGATTTCGTGCCACTAAAAAGTCAAAGTCCGGAGGTATTCGTCTTTCAGAAGATCAGTTCTGCTCCTACACTATTCCTGTCAACTACACAGTTGCTTACAAGTAATTAGCGTGTATGTATTTCACGTATCGCAGTCAAACTTAAGTACATGTGACTCCTTTCCGCCATCTATTGTGAAACCTGTTATCCCACGTATGTACTCCACAAACCACATTAATGGCTCTTCGTGCACTACTGTCGCTCCTCCATTTCCTCCTGTTACAGTCGCGAATGTTGCGCTGTATGGACGACTGTTGGTAACCAGACGTGTGACAATTTTACCTTCACGGTCTCTTCTTGATGTGCATCTAGAAGATAGGAGTAGTCCGGTCGGCTCCGCGGAATTTTAACAGTAATCCACACGTTATACACAATGTCTCTATGTCAGAGTTGGGTTAGAATCGCTGTTACGCCTACTGAACGAATCAGTGTCTGAAGTTCTTTCGACGTCCACTTCCTGTATCAATTCCACCACCCAAGGATTCCAGACTGCTGCACTTCCAAAGGTTTCTTCGAATCAATCCCAAGTCTGACAATTGTCGTACCTACTGCTAGTTTCACGCGGTAGTTCCAAACGGTTCCCCACACAGATGATAGATGCGCATGGTCACTGTCATACAATCGCAAATTATGTCTGAGTAGACGTTTACAACGAAAGTTCACGGCGAACGGTCCTATTTCCGAAGTCTGGCAACTGCGTTGCGGCATCGTGCGAGCTATACTGCGACTACATACACGCTAAGAGACTGTCCGTCCGGTGCAGTTGCAGCGAGCGCCCGGCCGGCGGAGAAGGTCAGAGCCAAGGGCGAGCCACGTGGGCGGGGGAGGGGGAGGGGGGAGAGTGGGCGAGCGACGGCGGCGGTCAACGAACCCGGACACGCCTGGAATGTTGCTGCGCCGCTCCTCCCATTCAGCCGCGCTGCACGCCGGACCAGCTCCGCGCAAGCGCTTCGCCAACTTCCACTATCCAGGTCGTCTCTTAGTGCTATGCAACAGCAAGAATTCTAGCAGGCGACGTCACAGTTCGAGAACTGAGGTTTGGCTCGAGCTTTCGATCGCCGCGTGATCTAGTGGCTCGTGTTGGTACTTTCTCCACGTTGCGTCTTAGCGCTGTTGATGCATGTTAATACTGAAGTAATTATGAAACAAAGACTGCATGCCCTGATTTCTATAAAATCAACTAATAAATGATTGTAATTTATCTTTCGCTCATCCTACGATCTAATGATATCTGTTGGTACTACCTCCACGTGAGGTCTCGCCGTCTCAAGGCTTGCGATCACGTTTAGTCAAACCAATTCATTTCGTTCATGAGATATTTATTATCTTTTCAAATGAATGTTGTCCTGTTCTAAAGCGGCAAATGCGATCGGAAAGTTCATTGGAAATTTCCTTGGTATGTGTGTCGAATAACGAAATAAAATATTGCATGTGGTTCAAGGATAAGTAATTTTTTCGAGGACAATATTATCGCCTTCGAGTATAAGCTTTAATTAAAAATCTTTCTATAGAGCAAAATTCTCTGCAGTGTTCGGATTTGTTGATACCTTCTGGATAATTCCTAGTGTTTCACACATCGCTTGCGCTGGCTACCGTATCTATGTCTGCGGCGTATCGGGAAATCGCCAAGTCGTTCGAAGTGGAGTACCATTTGCTCAGCCGTACCATCTCGCTATCACGAACAGCGAACGTTTCATCAGCACTCTTAGTTCTCGCTACAGTCCCGCTTGGACGGGGAGGGGAGCGAGGGGGGGGGGGGATTTCTGGTATTTGTAGCCTGTTTTGTAGATATGCTACACATTGTCAAGTGTGGCTGGCTGTATGCCAACAGAATTCCTCCTCGTCACAGCGCTCACGATCACAAACTATTTATTCGTTCTATATAATCAGTATGACAGTGGTGCATCTATGTTAGGAAATAAACTTTAGCCTAGTCCGATACAAAGTAGAAGTACCTAACAAGGAATTTTAACGAGAACAAAACGAATAAGAATTTATCTTGACAATTAAAAGTCAATAACTGCCTAACAGTTCAAGTTAAGATCACACCGAAATCCTTATTCCACAAAAACTGCAGTAGCATCTCCATCTTAATATGTGCGAGTGTGGAGATTCAACAACGTCCTATCTTACGAATTAAGCAGGGAGAGGGAGAATGAAAAATGTTGTAGCAAAAAGTTATTTTCTCCCTGTGACCAGCACTCTAAGCTGTATCTTACGTAATTTAGAAATGAAAAAACAATAACTGGGAACACTGAACGCCATCTAGTAGTTCTGGCATGTTACTGGTTTAATTGCTCTAACTCCCATTAAAATTGTAATTAATGCTGATAGCTATGACAATACCTTCATTAAACTTAAGACCCTTAACCCGAGTTCTGTTTTATTACAGAAACAAAAAAATCAATTAAACTGAGTACGCTAGGTCCAAGTCTAAAATCTGTCCGGGAAACACTTTTTCGAAGAAGTCTAACTTCGCACTCTGCAACTTCTTTTGTTAAACTATGTTTAAAACGAAACCATTATCGTTTATCATCTTTGTCAAAGAAAGCACCCTGTCAACGTTTCCACTACCGGCATAACGGTTGGAGATCTGATACCAGCACCATATCTAGTAAGTATTCAAAGTCCAACATGCCATGCGCTTTATCTCTCAGTATCCGTGATATTTATCGTGCGTTCCCTTCATTTTCCGTTTTGTTAATCAGTAGACCATACCTCAAACGCATTCCTATCTTTAATGTACTCCAACTACCGCAATGAAACGCCGATCGTCTCTTGTGTAGCTTAGTCCTGACTACCTACTTAAACTCGACATTACGAGCTGTAGAGCGATTGCGGAACAGCAAATCATGTTTTTGTGTTTCCCACACGGAAAACTTATGCTGTGACTACAGTTGCGGTGTTTACGGCAGACCTAGGACGTTCTTTCAGCAGTAGTTTGGATTATCAAGAGCCATCGCCTTAACTGCCGCTTAGCCTACATTTTCCCTACTTGGCAGGATTTCAGAAATCTCCCGCAACCTTGCGTTATTTTGGTTACTTCTACGATATCTAAGTGCACACCTCGCTCAAGTCATTTCGTGTCTGAATGTATCAATGGTTCGTTGTATTTTTACATTACACAGAACGATGGTGCATGGTGGAAGTTCTCTTGTATCGCTGCACTCTACGACGTTTTTCGAAAACAAAATGCCACGCTACAGATAGTTATCCAGTAAAGGTTCCATTTCACGGGGCGAAAAATCCCCATGCACGTGGAACGGTCTCTGATGTCGGGGAATGAGGAACTTGTATTGGAGAAAACATTTCGCTTTTACAATCTGTTAAGCACGACGCTGATTGCATCTCAAAAGCTGCAGTTGCTACACAGAAAATTCATCCTCCATTTAAGCAAAGAAAAGCGACCCACCAAGGTAACGTACACAGCACGCTTAAATTAAGAGTTGATTTTTAAAATCAAACTTCAGGGAAACAACTATAAAAGGATTTCTACACTGAGAATACATAGAAGACAAGCGCACTGGCGAAAGCTAAATGATTATTTCAGCAGTTAG
Organism: Schistocerca gregaria; assembly: GCF_023897955.1. NCBI lineage: Eukaryota > Metazoa > Arthropoda > Insecta > Orthoptera > Acrididae > Schistocerca > Schistocerca gregaria. The sequence goes on from NC_064925.1 coordinate 288,369,465, forward strand.
GAAAGCAGATTAGGGGCTATTTTACTAAACTGATTCGAAAATCTGCTTCTGGGAAAATGGGAAAGTATCCTTATCCTTGCAGGAGAACAGGTGGTGGTCCTTCGAAGGAAGATTGAGACCACTACAGGCTATTTTATAACTGCTTCGAGTAGCTTTCCTATCGTTAATTGCTCAAACTGTTCATTCACTGCTGATGGATGGGCCCGCCTGCTTAGCTGAGTCGTCGGCACGGTAGCACAGCGTGTTCGGTCAGAGGGTTAGCTGCCCTCTGTAATAAAAAACTGAGTTAATGGCTCAAGAAATAGCTTAAACTGATGTATTACGACGTTCGCCCCGAGCAGATGCAACGAACAAAAGCGAACAAAATGAACCGAACAGAAGGAGTGGTAACGTTCTTGCCTCCCATGCAGCGGACCTGGGTTCGATTCCTGGCCGGGTTGGAGATTTTCTCCACTCGTGAACTGGGTGTTATCGTTTCATCATCGGCTCGCAAGTCGCCCAGTATGGCGTCGACTCAAATTTGGACTTGACGGTCGACCCCGAATGGGGCCTCCCGGCCAACAATGCCATACCGTAATTTCATTTTCACTGATGGATGGCACGATAGTGCCGCGACCACACCAAGCACGGTAAATGATAAAAATGTGTCCCAAATTAACATTCTACGCCTTAATTTCGAATAGCTCATGTGATGTATTTCACACAGACTGCCTCTGTTCATTTAGATCAGCAGGGTATTAGTTTTGATTTTGGTCTTATCTGGCATCTAATCGAAGAAACCAATTAGATCCTATAAATTTTGCTGAACGGGCAGAGGTTGATCATCTGAACTTTGCCTAACATTACTGGCCACACCAAGCCAACGTCCAACACGAATTAATGCTCCGCTCCTGAAGTCCCATGGACGGGCGAGTAGTAGTGAAACATGCCTACAATGGTAATTTCTCTGCTGCCTGGCAAAGTAGCCATAGCGACCACGACACAGTGTTAACTTATAGAAGCCGCGCCAAGCACAGTCATAATCCAGTGCATAATATTTATAATGAAGGCCTAAGCTTCGCTCGTCCCTTTGGTCAAATCTTAACTGGACTGTGCTCCCAGAAGAGTAGTGCATTTATACGGAAATACTTTGAAAGTTGAAGTTCATCCGATGTAATGATCAGGCAGGGATTATTAGCGCGAGGTTGAGACTTCCACTGGTATTTTCAAATTTTGTAATATGCCTGATATTCCGGCAAACTGGACACTAACACCTAACGTCACTTATTGCTTATGACGTAACACCTCCCATACTAATATAGTTCAGTACTTCAAGTTTTCTCGAGAATAAAGAATGGAAGATCTTCAACGTTTAAGAAATAACGGACCTTGTTTCCGGGCCCAGAACTTATAAAGATGGCCTTGGAAACAATTTTAGATTCCTTCGTATTCCGGAAATGGCAGCTTCCTGTTAGCACAATGAAGCAGTAGTCTTTGGAACGAACACTAGTCGTGATACAAGGAAGGAGATGTTCTTTAAACAAAAATGCTAAAGGGAACAAATCTACTTTTAGATTGTGTCTAAATAACTATAGGCCAGCGAACTAGTTGGACTTTCCCCAGGAAGGAGCTGTACCAGCACTGTTTGCTACTTGGGCTGCAAAAAATCTTGTGCTTGACTTCTCGAGTACGCAAGTGCTAGGTCGCAAAAAATTTCGCCTCTTGAAAGCAGCAGCTCCTACCCTAACAAACTGATGGCAGATCTTACATGCGTAGACGGAACGAACATATATAATATACGCGAATTTCATAAACTTCTCGATTTTTGTAGGACATACAGCACAGACGTTACACCCTTCATACCAACCAATTTCAATTTCATACCACCCAACTAATCTCTAGAGAAACGTGACGAAAAGCGCACGATTTCCGATTGTGAAATATTGTATGGTACCCTTCACTTAGCTGAAAACAGTATTCAGAGCAACATGTAAATTCATGAGAAAGCCAGAGAAATTTCATCTTACAGGTGAACCATACGATCTTCAGTTCAAGTTAACTTCTCGTCAATGAAATAGCTGCATTCTGTACACTGAGGAATGTCACATTTAATAGCATTTATTAGTTCGTGGGCACCTCGTGGGCCTTCGAAGTGAATTGCATACTCAACGCCTACCTGTACTGCCATCTCACCAGTGCTCTTTTGCGGCCGAAGACCTCTGCAGGAATCCGCCCATGCAATGACAGCATGCACCTGCAATGAGAGTTGCACGTTGTAAATTACCGAGCTACTGGTACATAATGTGGAAAATTATGAAGAACACTACAGCAGTGTGACCTTAATGCCGAGATTAACAATTCCTAAACCGAACACAGCTCATGTGCAAATAGCAGTAACAGCATTCACAACATGGCATAACGAGTGCCTAGCATTTGACACTTTTGATAACTTAACTAGTCAGCTCCAGTCACAACAAACAGTTACTTTACACGCAGAGAAGTTTACATTACTTTCCAAACCTCTAAATTAAGAATGTGGCCTTCCTAGTTCCAATCAACACGATCACTTTCAGCGAGGGCAAACAGACGCACTGTGCACAGAATCTTCACATATTTACCTGCTGGAGACATTCTTACTGTCACTTGTAATGGGACATCATCTAGCATTAGTTTTCCTGAACAGTAGTTGATACCAGTATTTTTCGAATTTTGGACTGGTTAACATTATCGTAGTTACTTTTCTGAAAAAGGTTTATAATTTTACACACAGTATATTTCAAGCTAAAATTTATGGAAAGGAATTACTTAAAGAATATTTTAGTTTCGATGTTATAATTATGGATGTTAATAGTTCTGAAGGTACAGTTAAATTTTTTAGGAACATTTGTTATTACGAATTATTTGCACACTTAAAATTTCTATGTTTATTTCTGGATTCATTTATGAAAAATAATCTAAAATATTAATGTAATGAAAACTTGCGGGAATTAATTTGTTAAGAACAGTTGTAAGCCCTTTGGAATATTTCCGTAGAGGGTGAGGGTGTTAAGCTTACTGATATCTGAAGTATTTTTGTATAATAGGTGGGGAAAGTGTAATTTCGGATTTGTTAATGTAAAAATCAAAATACCGTATGATACTAAAGTGTGAGAAAAATCAGTGGAAAATATGTTTACGTAAAAAAATTCTGCAACTACAATCTTCAATTTTATTTAGTTCAAACCAATCGTGAGGACATGTGATATTTTCAGCTTGAAGAATCAGACCCCTAGACAAGACCTGGAGCCCTGAACATGACAAAGCTAAGTGAACTTTAAGGTTAATTGTAATCTTTGCTTCTCTCAAATCTTCATGAAAGACTTTGCTTATTAATTACTTGAACTGGACATTAATATGGACAACGGCTGGAGGAAGTACGGAGTGGAGAGATTACACACCGTTCCGTGGCACGAATATTGTAAACTATATTTTTGAACGTGTTTTTTTTCCGCGGTGACTTATCCTAATGAATCTAGACACTGCACCAATTACACTTGGTACTATTTGCTCTGATAGCATTCTACTTCAATATTTATTTTTCATATTCTTTAGCCGAGGTAGGGACGAGCGATCTTTTAAGACATCTGGGCGCCCAACACGGTTTTTTCATTACGCACCGCTGCACGGACAGACTGATTCAGCCGAGAAGGCTGGCATTGAGCAGTACATCTTTTGCTGTCCTACATGGAGAGCCCACTAACACAGAAATTTCCTACAGTGACGCTTCATGTGACAAAGCCTTACTGAAGGATGGAAACAGGGCTATTCTCCTCAAATGTCTTTCAATACTTGAGTGCAAGGTTGTGCATCAAATACAGATAACTGTACATATTACGCATGCACCTCGATAAAAATTCTGTGAAATTGACGTTCAGTAACCTGGATGAAGGTGTTCGGTGGGTAATTTCTACACAACACGCATTTTCACGGCAAGTGGAGACCAGGATATCTACATCATACTCCGCAAGCCACCTGATGGTGTGTAGCGGAGGGTACTTTCGGTACCACTATCTGATCCTCCAACTCTCTTCCACCCACGAATAGCGCGTGGAAAGAATGATTCTCGATAAGCCTCTGTAAAGGCTAATTTCTCGAATTCTCTCCTCGCGGTCAAAACGTGAGATCTATGCGGGGTAGGTAGTATGTTGTCTGAATAATCCTGGAAAGTACTGCCCCGAAATTTCAATAGTAAATCTCTCCGTGATGCACAACGTCTCTTAACATCTGCCAGTGGACTGTTTAGAATCCCCGTAACGCTCCCTCGCCAGCTAAACGATCCCGTGACGAAACGCGCCGCTCTTCGTTGGATCTATATTGCATCGATCAGTCCTACCTGATAGGGATCCCAGATAAATACTCAAGAATCGGGCGAACAAGCGCCTTATAAGTCACTTGTTTAGTGGATGAGTTACATTTCCGTAAGATTCTTCCGATGACAGTCTGGTGTCTGCTTTTCTACTATCTTTTTATGTGTTCATTCCACTTAAGGTAGCTCTGCATAGCTGCGCATAGGTATTTTACGGCAGACACTGTCTCGACCTGTATCAACAGGGCAGCTGTGAAGTAGCCGATTTCTTATCCAATGTATGCGCAATGTGTTACATCTATTTACGCTCAGGGTCAATTGGCAAAGCCTGCACTGTTTATCAATATTAGTATCTTTTCTACCAACTGGCTTATGTTGCCACCAGAAAGAGGTAAGTAGCCTCAGTCAGCTTTCTTGCGGAAAACAATTCGTATGACTGGAGGGGGTTCTGAACCGCCATCCATTCGAATACCGGTACTGTGATACCTTACTCTGCCACTACCTGTCCAACGACGAATGTCAGGTTCAAACAAGAACAGTTTCCCGCTCTTTCACGTCTCTGCTGCAACTGTTCTGGTAACTGATGAAATCAGTCATTTATCAAATTTGATAGACACGCCCTTCAGCACACGATCAGTCCTGTACCATGCCAATGAAAAAACCTGAAAATCATCTGCCGAGTTCCGTCGGACTGACATTACTGGTTCGCTAAGGGAGCTGGAGTATGATACGTGGTGCAGGCCAGCTGCTATCTGCACGTGCTCGCAACACGGGCGACGCCCATTCTGCGAAAGTCAGATTACGCAGAACAGCGGCCGCGATAACGGCGGCCGACAGCTGCTTCCCGCGATCGCCCTTTCTTCGTATCGCCGGGCCTTCAACAGCGCCACAGCCGTTTCTACAAACTTCTGCCAGCCGAAAGCTCCCGCCCTAAACACGATGTAAACTCAAACAGGTTCGCTTCAAAATAACATTCACTCCCCTCTGGGTTCTGGGAGACCAATTCTGATTTTACATCAAATAAAAAAAATATTTGTCGGGCTACAACACTGCCTTCGTCCTCGACATGCCCACAGTCTCATCAACCAATGAGCATTTATACATTTAGAATAACAGATCAGCTGAGCAATAGGAACTTATAAAATATTCAACTGCCACTGCAGCATGTACAATTCCTGTATCGAGAAACAATGAAAACATCAGTATACGAGAGCTGACATTTTCAGGGATTTAACATAATACAAGCAATTTCAGGTTACAGCTAAAACATGCGGTCACGCAAAACCAACTACTCAAACTTACATGTAACGGGTCATTAGTTCTTTATCTCATGCTAATCAATACCAGGCAAAGGCTTACACTAGAGCTCAGATAATATAGTCAGCAATTACTACGAGGTATGCGGCAGCTAATATGCGCTACCTCTTTCGAGGTCAACACGTCTCTAGACAAACTAAGCCATAATGTCAAAGCGTTTTGGCGCATCGCAGACTAGAGTCTGCGGACTATTCTAACTGTAAAATTTTGACGATTCCGAAGTTTCCTATTCTTTGACGAGACGACGATTAGAAACCTCAGAAGCACTCCATGCAAGACAAATGTCGTGTCAAACCCACACAGCATACTGGCAAATCTGTAACAAATATTTTGGGGCGTATTCATTTATTGCCATATTATAGACATGTTACCTGGTGCTTTGAAACAGGTCGTATGTCTTATTTTCGTTTTCATCTTTTTGCAGCTTTGTTTTATCTACAACATTTACAAAGAGTAATAGTTTTCGAAACAATAATTTAAGACTGAAATATAAAATTGTTTTTTAAGAATATAAAATGATAGGATAGAGAAAATATTTGTTAGTGCCATCATCGATTGTGATTGACAGTGGCGTGTAGCCTTTCAACGACGTGAAAGGTGGACGACAAACATCTCACAAGCATGAAAGCTACTGAAACATGATGCAACAGAAAAATATGAAACATTAGGTGGTTAGATAGAACAAGAGGTACTGAATCGAACCGGGAAGAAAACTTTCTAGGCACAACTCGATTGTAAGAAGGAATCAGTTGGTAGGACATCCTGAGTCATCAAGAAATCGGCTTTGGAAATGGGCAGTAGCGAGAGGAAGGGGGGTGGCAGTTTCGGTGAAACCAAGGATTTACTAGTGAACAGGTTCCAAAGTACGTAGGTGGCACCAGTTATGTAGAGATTAGGCTTGCATTCGACACTGCATCAACCCTGTAGCTTATCTGGAGACCACCACAGCAGGAAATATGGCAAGTAGTGTAATTCGTTGCTAGTGTTTGTTATTGTGGCTTTGTTGATACGCCTACAGAAACAGAACAATAGAACCTGGGTTCATGGGGGAACTTCACGCTGTAGCAGAAATAACTTTTGTATTTGCCCAGAATTTGCGTCTCATGTTTGCATTGCCGCTCCAAGCTAATGGTGGAACACTTGCCATGTAATGTGGGTGGGTTATAGAATTTGGATTTTTCTACCTGTTTAGTTCACATGCACGCTAGTAACTTTACAGGTGAAAACAGACAATGACAAATCCTGACGACGAACAGCGCAAAAAGGCAGCTGTAGTCGCGGAGAAAATAGCAATCTTACATGGAAACATCGTCACGTTGCTCTGTTCTTACATAAATTTCCCACAGGCTGCGTAATGCCAAAATTAAGAGAGCGACTTCGTAATTCTATTGCCCGAAATACTCCGAGAAAATTTAACTGCACACTGTCGCCACGGAATCTTGGCCATATTAGGGTAAATATTTTTCCTCTTACATTCAATTTTTCCGACATTCATGTTTAAAAAGACGCCCAGTCAAAGCATGTTTTATACTACACGTCTCACATCGTATGCTGAATCTGTAATAGCCTTAGATTTTTTTAGTAATTATGTTGGTCTACGTCTTTGCTGACTAACTTACGCAAATTTTGATCTTCAGTAGCACTTAAGATTTCATAATCCCGTTCGTTTAACTAAGTAGTGTGATCAACGAAGAACGTAGTGGCAATACAAGTTCAGTGTCAGACATAAAGACACGAATCAGTTAACGCAATCGTGTAAATTCAGATTTACGCGTCGCTACCACCTTGCTGTAAGACTTCACCGCAATAAGTTTTCCCGAAATAAACTATGTACAACTAAGGTGCTGCCACTCGCTTAGAAAATACCATTACACAATTTTTGGCGTACGATTAAAAGCTAACTAAAATGTTAGTAATAATGCAACGCTACCGAAAAGTTAAGTTTCCGGTGTGAGTTTCCTTGTCAAAGACTGATCAGAATATCGTTACCGAAATCGTATTATTTGTATTTCATACGTAGTTTAAACTTACGACCGAATTAGTGGTGTCAAAGAACCCCTTGCGAACACCAAACTTTCCTAACTTCTCTTCAAGTCCCACCTACGCACATCAACGATTCTTCTACGAAGTCCCATGTTTCTGCCAATTAGACAATACAACTGACGAATTCAGCGTGACACCTATCTGAACAATTTTGAAATTAAGCCAAAATTTACCACGTTTACGTTTTATCTGCAAAGTAAACTGACGATGCAAGAAAATCATTAAACAAGGTTTCATTCGTAAATGTACTATTTCATCCTGATACTTCACGATAAATCGAGCTAGACCGTCGACTTTCTGGAGGAGGAATTCAGGAACAGATATCGCGAGAGCACGAAGCTGCTCCGTGCTAGATGCTGGCCGCAAGATGGCGGACTGGCGCCGCCGCAGCGGAGACGGCTGATAACGCAGGAATTCGCATTAAGGCAGGGCGCTCACAGGCCTGCCAACCGTTGACTACACTCCGAACGTTGTCAACGACATCTCTGGTGTGGCTTAACCGAGACATTCTCAGCAAGGACAAACAGAACAGCGACGACTTGTGTACGGTGGTGACTCCTGTACCACGTGACGAACAAAATCTCAATACAATGTCGGCCTGGGGTACCTTCCACGATGGCCACCATTCCATAACCAAAGGAAAGGCCGGACACACATCCCGTGGTTGGAGTTTAGAAACTATCTTAATTATAACAATTCGTTGCAAATACTTGAAGCATAGAGGAGACTCACTTCCGTATGCCCTTTACGCGTAATAAAACACTTTCGTATATTGCGATAACATACCTATACAGGCGTTAACATGCCTACACACAGTATTTTTGATGCAACTATGTAACTCCACGTACTAAAATCAATAACAGTGCTTCTGTCGAGCCAGCGAGTAATGGAATGAAGTTGTTAGGAACCCAATATACCTCTCAATACGGACCGCAAGAAGACGCCCACGGAAGTCTACCTACTCAATGCAGTCCTCAGCACTAGGCGATGACTTAGTAAACGGAATACCACAGGTACTTAAATACTAGTCATGCTACAAACAGCAGCAAATTTTTAAACAAGCGTCCGATTTGCACCCAACACTTATCTGCACTATGGTTTTGATGCAGCAGCCTATTGCTGCGACTCCCTCGCTGACTATTTCGGAGTAACTACTGCACTGCCGGCCGAGCGGTTCTAGGCGCTACAGTTTGGAACCGCGCTGCTGCTACGGTCCTAGGTTAGATTCCTGCCTCGGGCATGGACGTTTATGACGTCCGTAGGTTAAATACGTTTAAGTAGTTCTAAGTTCTAGGGGACTGATAACAGAAGTTAAATCCCATAGTGCTCAGAGCCATTTTTTGAACTACTGCACTCCGAAATCTCCCGCGGTGTCACCGAAGCCTGCTTTTCTTTCCTCCTCCCAACCCAACTTACGTAAAGCGTGCCTTATCATTCCATGACTCATGGTCCGAAATAGCATTTTTTCGCCGACTCGTTACGGATCATTCCTTAATCGGTCAATACAGGTGGGCAACCTTGCTCTTAACATTTCGAAGGCGTGTGATTATCTACGTGACAGCCCTTCCGCACCCATGCTTCAATCATGAATTTAATTAACCTTTTTCTAGGCTCAACGTTTGTATTTTATCATGTCAATAGCTGATTATAGAACGCCTTTATGCCTTTGGGAATCCTTGCTTCTATTTCTTTTCTGCAGCTTCCTTGATTACTCCAAGTAGCCTTTTACTTCACTATCAACGTACATTAAGTATGAGCTACGCTCCCGTACTGCTATATGGAATTTGGGCCTCATGCAGTCTGTGTCACCCGAAACAGCCTGCTTCGTACGAAGACAAAGGAATAATCTATCCCTGAAACAGTCTTAGAATGACAAGCATAATTGCATTTCACTCTGCCTAACAATCTACAAATGCAACGCCACTTCATTTGCTTTTACGAAAGCCCTATTAGCCTCTTTGCTAAAATTTTCTTTAGCGGCCCTACTACAGTATGGTCAACAGCGAAGAATGAATTCAGATTGGTTTTTGCAAACTGGTGCTCTCTTAACATCTTTCTACCCTACGCAATCAGGGACAGAGGACCGCGCAGCTACTAATTCATCTTCCACTGCTTTCTGTTTTTCGCGTGTTATCGCGTCACCCACTACGCAAATCTACCAGTTCGTACAGATTACCTCTGTCCACTATTTCTTTGGGCTTCTGCAAGAAGTAAAATAAATGGCTTTCGAAGGCCATCGGACTTACCCATCCGAGGGGCTGTGCTGCCCATGTAAGCCACTTTCTTATCAGACCTAGTGTTTAGTCTACAGTAGATTTCATTCAGCTCCCAATTACGCCGGATCCTCCGTTCACCAGTGATCTCACTTTGCACTAAACCCATTATCTGAAAACTTTTCGCTCGAAAAGTTTCGCAAACACACAGCCCTACGGGTTGGACCAGTTTTAAGCTGCATTTTGAAATTTCTTAAGGGACTGCGGAAGTTAAGAATCTGACATCGGTTTCCGGCTTTATAATTTCAATTGTCCTTTATAGTACAATACAGTATTCGTGAGCACGAGTTTCTTATAAGTACGATAATTTGGACATCTATTCGCTCGGATTCTGAAGCATAATTACCTTCAGTATCATCTGGAACTTCCCATTTCCTTGATCATTGAAGGAAGTGCATAGCTGATTCCGTCCGTGCGCCTGATGTTCTGTAGATATCACCAATACCTGGAATAATCTCTTTTAGAACTCGTGCAATTCTCTTTACCATTCTCCAGGGCCAACAATGCTTCCCATTTGTGCTTCCTGGTACAATTTTTTAAGTTGCCCCAATGTACTGAATAAATCCGTCTATGGAAAGTAGGCAAAAGCTAAATACGTGGATACACATGCGTTCTAACACATGACTTATTGTACTAAGATTAAGAAAGACGTAGAGTATTGCATTTTCCGCATGGTTCCTAATATGGTAAAAGTCTAGGTGGTAGTGTGGACACACGACTGAAAATGGAACGCAACCTAGTTCACATTCTAATATCCAATGTCGCCTATCAAGCAAATCTGTCAGACCGACTAAGCGAAATTCCCAACATTAATGCGATGGATTTCCTACGAAGAACTGACATTTATGAACGCGAACAGTTATCCTGGGGAAACACGTATACTATATATAACTGCACAAATGCATCTATCTGTAAACTAATATTTTGACGGAATAAATTGAAAACTGGTGGAGAACAGCAAAAAGCTATTTGCCGCCCACGTGAAGCAACTTAACTTTAAGCTGTTTTCCACACTCATGTCACTATCTAGTCCAATGTCAACTGGAAATCTATAGATAACTATTTTACACAACAGCTTCTGATTTCAGTCCAGATACGGAACGAGATATGCCGTGTAAATGAATTTTTGTACGCTCTGGCGAAGTATGTTCTTGTTGCGAAATTTGATAATTTAACCATTCAAACGTTATTTACGCTCGTGACCTGGCGAGCATTCCGAGGACCACATCCGTGAACAAAAACTTTCGCACTGTGGATTAGCAGCACCAGAGACTGGAACGAAGGCATCTCGCAAAATCTGCGGCGCATTCGTCATTTCCTTACAACTGGGAAGGGATCTGATTTGTTTGCTACACTTCGTACCGCATCTAATGTACCTACGCGACATATCAAGGAGCGGTATGAGACTAATGGGCGAATATTTATACAGGATGTCAGAGTGGTTTATAAATGTATGTTACTGATTGCAAAGGAGAGAAAACCAATAAAAACTTAATTTCATACAAGTAAAATTTATTGCGAGAAACTTAATACACAGAGGCGCAGCAGAAGACAAGACATCCTACATTACGGCAGGCGCGCTGGTTACCGGATGATACCAACGAGAAAACTTATCCAAAAATGTTATCAATTTTTTCCGTTGCTTCCGTCGCATCCAGCTATTATGATTTACACTCTTAGCTTTGGTGCAGCACGACGAAAATACCTGTCATATGTACGTAACGGTGCAACTAGCAGCCTGGCTGTAATGAAAGTTTCCATGTACGTCCTACTTTTCGAGAACTCCATCTATTATGTCCAGTACCAGCCAGTTTAATTTGGCGTAACTGACCCAGAGCAACATGGCGCTCAATGCTTGACGCGCTCACCTATCCACATAACGTCAGCTTAGGTCCTCTGAACGCCGGTAGGTGACAACTAACGTAACGCTATTACGCCGAGAGAACCTAGCATGCTATGAGGCTTACGTGGGTTGGCCAGCCTGGTGTACCTGCTACCCCCGCTGTTGCCAGGCAGCTTCTTCCCGCGCCTCCTACGAAGGGGGTCCCGGCGCCAGCAGTAAATGCCACCAGCAGCGGATGTCGACCCACAAAGTCAGCCACTCAGCTCCATTCATCGAGCTCAGTCGCACTTTTCTCGTGTGTTCCTTGGCTTAATTAGGCCAGTACATTAATTTCTTGGAATCCTGTATCCGACACTCCCGGCAACGACTCAGCTAACGGGTGCTTGTATTTGATCTTACGCCCACATGCTTAACAGCAAATCCTAACGACGTACATAATTTATACAATGGGACAACGTAACTACTGTCGCAAGACTCTAGAACTAACGTACGCCCGTACAGCAGAACTTGTTCGTCGGTACTGTTAACATGTATCTTACCTGTATTTCAATTTTTTCTACCGCCGACCAAATATAAAATAATGTAAACCAGGGCCTATGTACCAATGACATCTTTGACAAATATTACAAAGCCGGGATCGCTGTCCAAGCACAATACATATCCAAACCCGTCTTTCATAAATCTTAGTGTAATAAGGATGCACGAAAATATTTCTTAAAGGGTACTACGCGACAAGCAAAGCAAATTCAACATGAAATATAGCACATGCTCACATCTGTAATACTGGCCACATTCCAAAAAAAGAGTTTCCCTCATTCCGATGTACGACGGCACTCCCTGATTTCTGACCACACTGCCAACCTTAACAACATGTCTGCGTTCTGCACAAGTTCTACCATATCCTCAAGGCAATCGCAGTTTCATCGGTAACTTCAATATCAGCAGTAACTGCAAGAAAATTTTCACAGAATGCATCAGTTAATACAGAGCTTACGCGAAAGACCCCGGAAATTGACGAGAAAAAAGCCGATTCTATTGAGCGCGAACATGCTTTGACAGTGACATTTCAGATATTATATAAGTGAAATGTCTGTACAAACTCGCTACGGAAAAAAATCTACATACAGAATATACAAAAAACTTCACTTCCGAGAAGCGAGTAGTTTTATACCACACAACCAAAAGGAACAGCAATATCCGTCAGTGCTATCAGCGGACAAAAATCGAGTGGACACGGCGTAATTTGAGCTCAATGTACGAACTTACGATACAAACGAAGGAATTAAGATTTACTCCGCTACCGGTCATAATATCGCATTCGAATTAAAAACGTCCCTTTAACTTTGTCTCGCAAAGGGGCTACAAGCCGTATTAAGTTTGAATGATACTACAAAACAGTCTCAAAACCTGAACACTTATCTACGGACTGTTAAAACGTCAATACTTTTGCTTTATGCAACCCAGAACCTTTAGAGCATGTTCGACGCTCAGAAGGCACACTATCACTAGTGCCAAACCACTATCCAGGGGGTGAATCAAGCAGCCATGTAACAGCAATCCATTTTGAGAAACGTTTCTTAAATCGTACACCATGAGTGGAGGACCGTTTGTTAAATCCTCTTTTTGAAGACTACGTGGCGATTAACATTTGACACTGCCAGGCAGGCAGTAACGCAAAATTTAAAATTTCATTCTGACGGCCGCGGTACACGAATCACCTCCGTATCTAAAGCAAAGAATCTCTTAGTCTCCAGGAAGCCGTAGTGACGTACATAATACTTCCGAGGTAGGCACAGACTAAATATGAATCTTCAAAAATCATGTATGATAATGGGATTACAGCTTATGTCAAAAATCATAAGGAATATAATGGGCATACATGCTGAACATGATCGGTCATTAAAAGTTCGAAGACAATATTCGACGCGCGCCAAGTGCCTCGGACAGGCTAGTATAACTACATCGAGGTGGCCACGCCACAGCCGGTAATGAATATAGTGGAAGACGCTTCCAAAATTGAAACAAAGGGGCGAAGGGATGCGGTGAAAGGCGTCAGCGGAAAGGGGAACATCACGACGCCTTCAGTGGAAGACATTTTTTGGAGTTCTTGATATTTAATGCTCAGTACCCTATTGGGAAAGATGGTTGGTTGGTAGGGTCCGAGAATTCGGACTCACTAATATCTGCAGAAATTATTCACGAACAACTGTCATTGGTTGAAATTGCACAGTACCGCTTTGCACAAAGAAATCCTATTGGCATTTAACTTCTGCAGTAACAGCACTAGACACTGGATTACGTACGAAACGAAGCCGCAAATTCGCTGTAAGTCTGAACCAATGGATTTTAGAATCATCGATACAATCGGAGAATGGCAACATACCTAGAACACGGTCGCATTTCGGGCAAGGACCAAATGTCAATCTGTCAAATTTCCAATCACTACCCCGCTGGAACAGTCTGAACCACTAGAAATCGACGTGAGTGTGGCACCGCAATAGTTAATTTAGTGATTCCAAGACAAAAGACCCGCCGACGCGTACTAAAAATACCTATCAGACGTTACGCAACTACACCACATTCCACCAACAGAAGTTTCGACCAAGTGCGAATACACCGAAAATGTTAAATGTCCAACGCCAAGCCTGTGCGTGTGTCAAAAGGCCACTTTATGATATCCATACCCAAAGATATCTGGCCACGAAAAGTGACCTGAAGACCTAACCTACACAACCAACGTCGTTTCTACGCTTAAAATGAGGTGAATTTAACTTTCCTGTTGCAGGTTAATCTAAGCGTAGTAGTAAATGAATACGACAGCACCCGAAAAGCTCTAATCCCAGGTCGAGCTTCGCGTGCATTGGAATCAGCTCTAAGGCACTTCGTCATTCACTCGCCACCATATAACCACAAGAAACCATTTAACAGTTTGCAGGACTACAGAATGCACCACAGACCATTCTGAATCGTCCCACCCTTGCTTATATCATGATATAATGCGGCTACAAACCTACTCAACTAACCGTATCAACTTACCTGCTTTCAAAAATCATGACAATTCCTGCACTGTCACAAACTGACGGCGTATGTCGAAGATCCGAATGATTCCGAGTGAGCAGCATCGCAGTGGACAAGACCCCGCAGCGTCAAATTCCATATATCACAATCACAGTGCACCACTGCTACAATGATCGCGAACAGGAGCAGCACGACGACCGCAGACGATGCATGCATCCGCCGCGCGAACGAGCTAGCCTCAACTGGCCGGACCGTGTGGGCAAAAAGCAGAAGCAACCGCCCGACGTGAGGGGAGGCTGGTAGGGGGCGGCACGAATGGGGCCCCGACTAGACAGTGACTCACTGGCATCCTCACCGCCCGCGAGCTGCGCCGAGCCGAGCCGAACCGAGCGCTCGATAGCGGCCCTCCGTGGCAACTGAACGGCAGCGCCCGCCTGAGTCACGGCCGCAGACTGCCCCCCCCCCCCCCCCCTCCACCCGCGACAGCACGCAGCGCCGCGCACAGGCGGCGAGGCGGTGCCCACTGGCCGCCATCTTGAGAGCGGAACACGCCGCGCTGACGCCATTTCCTGCCTGCCGGCCGCGGCGTGGTCACACCACAATTCACTAACCGCCTAAAATAATGCGTAAAAAAGAAGCGTAAAATTTCGCAAACGAGCGCCGGCGATCTGTGAAGATAGATATTACGCATGCAGCGATAGTTGCAACCGGTAGGAATCGATATTTACTCGAAGTTGTTACGTAATGCTCTTCGAGAATTCCATAATTCATGTCACGTCTGGGGCATTTAAGACTTAATTTCTTACCAAAGAAGAGTTATTAAATTTTAACACTCGTCACAAGTCCGAGGAAAGCAAACTGGCGCCGCAGCAATGAGCGAACTGCTATCTAATGCTCACTCCATTTGACGCATTGTTGAATGTCAATCTCTAGTCGTCACTTATGTCTGAATAATTACAGCCGCAGTAGACGCCTATCTCGCCAAACATCTTCACTTACATGCGGCGTGACCAGAAGGGTATTGCGCAACACATTTGCTGCCGGACGCAGCACATCGCTCTTCCAGAACATTCTCTTCCCATCGCCTCGTCACCGTGAATGCTTTGTAACGCGTTCTTACTACGTTGTTACTAACCTCGCGCAGATACAAGTTTCGCAGTGGTGTCCTACAGTATCGTGGTGAGCGTGTGAACACAGCCTTTCTGCCCAGTAGCGACTGAGGCGGAAAAGTTAGAGTACCGCTTCAACATCCTGACCTATTGGCGGAGGAGACAGTTGCTATGCGGGTACAGTTCCTGGTGCGAAGGCAGCAGCCAACCACATCGCGCCGCGCAGGTCCCCTGCCAACCGATCTTTCCTCCTCCGCCGCACCGCCAACGCCGCTTCATACAGCTCGCCCTTTAATACTTACACTTCGATATGCGATTTACGAACAGATTCGTGTCCTACCTTCTCCGCATATTTCTACACGTGACATCGAATTCCATTCTAATCTTAATGTTCTACTAGTTAAGACTAAGGCTACGCCGTTGAATCGCGAAATGGAACACTTCCTCGTAGGCAGTCTACTTTGATAGGAGAGCTTCTACTTACGGTTGAGAGGAGAAGTCTGCATTCCGTACCGTAAGCGCCGTCGCAGCATCTGACGGGCATCCCACACCGCAGAACTCTTGTAACTGAACGATGCAGACGCAGGGCTTGTCGCCCCGTAGCTACTCATCACACACATACTGCACGCGGCACGGCGAACAACTGACTGCCGCAGTGCGGCGCTGCGAGACACCTTCTGCCGTAATGGTGTGCGGTGGAGTGGGGCGAAATAGGCCAGGGAGGGGAGAGACGGCAGGTCGAGTGGAGGGGCAGGGGCGAAGTCTGTCTGGCAGGCTACAGCCGTCTGCACTGCTGCAGGAGCGGCGGTGGGGGAAGTGCGGGAGGGATGGTGGGGGTACGAGGGGAGGGGAGGGGACCCATCGCGCCGCGCCGCGCCGCACCGCGCACCGTCTGGGTCCTTCACCCCGCCAGACGGTCAGGCCAGACGCGCACACACACACACACACACACACACACACACACACACACACACACACACGAGCGCGCACGCTTTCATACTCACACAGACGCGGCCGGCTCAACCGTGAGCGCCATCGCGCCGTTGGCCAGGCTGCTTCATCTGCACCGTCTTGCATCCATAGACGAGCATCCGTAATTAGAGAGCGCCTAGAAATTTCCCGCCGTGCAACGCGAGCGTCTGTCACCCGTTACGCGCTCCGCTCATTAAAAGCGAACATTCCACGAGAGGATCGTACGCACGAGTGCCCGTCGCCCGGCGCCTGCGGCTAGATAAAAACGCAGCACAAAGAGCCAGTAACAGAGCACACAGCTGCAGCGGTTGTAACTCCACACTGTAGCGGCTGATTCATTCTCTAGTTTCATGTTTGTAATTCACATTACACATTCGTATGCAAATATTGCTACATGCTAACAATTTGCATTTTTTACTATACGAACGTGAGTCAGTAATTCTTACGCACCACATTTCAGATACTACAAAATAAAATCTCTTCTTCAGATTTGGAAAAAATTGTCATGGAGGCACTTTTTCGGTTTATTTCGAAATTTAACTCTGCTATTTGTAAGACATCGTAATCATTTGGGAAGTGTCGGACTTGTGTAGCCCTTTATGCCAAAGACAACTCTCATGTGGAATAATGAATGTCATTTTTTCTTTTAGCATCGTAATTATATACCTCGTTGTTCCTTTTCAGTTACAGCGGTTTGTTTACAACAAATTTCACGAGGAAAGAAATACACTGCGAATAATTGCCAGAATGCCTACTCCTGGAACAGATGTCTACAAGACGATTATGGGTAAGCACTACATATTCTTACAGCGTGTACTCGAGCAATGAAGAAACTTAACGATTCTTTCTTTCTATACGATCCCTTTGTTTCCCTATCGAAAATATTATATCTCAATGCAGCACTTAGTATGCTTAGATGTAATTTGACTCTAGTTTATCTTAAATTACCAACTGAAATTATCTGTACGTTTACCAGGACTGATACATATATTAGTATTTTCATTTATAATTAGCTGCCTCCAAGCACGTTTTTACACATGGTTTACTGTAGTTAAACTCCATACCACAAAATTCAGACATTTGGAGAAGGCAAATTTTCTTCTCACGCTCTCCGTCATACAGCAATAAAAATGTTGCAGACAAAAAAAATCCTTTCCTTTAGCATTGCGAAATAACTGCATTCCTATATTCTTCATCATTTTCGGTGATTGCCACCAACTATACCGGTTCGACTGCGTTATCTACACCACGTGCTTCATCTCTCTCCCACTCTTCTTACAACAAAGAAAGAAGCCGAGCATTATTTAGCTACGCAGTTTCAATATGGATATAGAAATACTTGGTACTTTACTCTCTTTCTGGTTCTTGTTGACTAAGAACCAGTTTTACCCCCCCCCCCCCTCCTTCAATCCCTGTTTTCCTTCAGTTCTTTCTAAAAAGTTTGTGCCTTTTTCTTTCTTCAGAACATTTCATTCTGTTTCGCTTACCACTTCTAACTTGGAATCCTTCAATTTTAGTATTTTCCTCCTAATGACCATTCCTTTCTGCTGCCAGATCTTTTACGTTGTCAATTTCTAAACCTCTTTCAACTGTTCAGCTCCATCTTCTTGTTAATTTCTTGTCCCAGATATTAAATTCTGTTTTGTTAGCCTAGTCTCATTCATTTTTTGCAAATGAAATTTTACTATTCTTTTCCTTTTTGTTTCTAGGTTTTGATATATTTGTTACTTCTTAATTTCCAAGCTTCCGTGGTGCTAGCTTGATCTAAAACTTTTCTCATAATCCTTCTCTCTCTTGTATTTCTAGTTTGTCTAACTTATAATTCACTGCTAGGTGTAGAGGCAGGCTGGCTTCATGACCACACTATGAGGGCATTTCTGCGTATCTCGACATGCAGGTTTTATTGACATATTTTTAATTATTCTATACGGCAGTTTTTGTATACACGTTCGTATACTGCAGATTTTTCTAATCCACCTGACAGGTATTTACCGTATGTGCTCACTGTAACGCCGGCGAAAATCTCTGCGTGTCAGGCCTGCTAAGAGAGTTTTACAGTACAAAAAATTTTACACGTGCCTCAGTGTGCGCGCGCGCCTATTTCCTAGAATTCGCTCTCCTAGAATCCTGAACTTTTATCCTCCTCTATTTTAACAAAAACTGTCACTAAAAGTTCTGGAACATTTTTACATCGGCAAAACTATATACTTCTCAGTGGAGAGTTATTAACCTGATCCACTGACTATCTGCTCCAGAAGCTGGCATATATTTCTGAGTATGCTTAATTTTGGTACAGTGCAGCACACTCAGCCACAAAAGCAAGACAGTTTTCTACGTCTTCCTAGCTTGAATGGTAATATTTCGCGTTCTTTACACTCCTTTCTTTAATTTATTCAAAGTAAGGAGTTCATCGTGGGGAGAGAAGTTGAATGTCAGTGAGGAATCATGTGAGGAGGCACTAACAATTGCTCATAACTAACCCACTTCACGGAACTGCCAGGCGCTTAGTCGTACCTTCCGAAGTCAAGTGAAGGTGTTTTACAGTAGCTAAGAACTCAATGCGTCCCTTCGAATCTTACTACAGTAACAATTTGGCAACTGAGAAGTTTTTTCGTGCCACCGTGCACGTTCACTGATTTTCATGAGTTTGCCTGGAAGGTCTTTGTAGTACGTCCAAGATTTTTCAGTGCACTACAACTATACGAGGTGATGTTTCCTACTAAACGATCTGCGGAAGTTTCCGTTGGTGGCACAATCTCGCAAAAATGAATGAATATCGTTCATTATAACATAAAAAAGGCAACATGAATGAATATCGTTCATTATAACATAAACAAAGGCAACATGAGTTTTGGTTTACTGGGTGTGCAAATATATTTTCGAATGGCAGAAAGGATAACAACTCTAAAACCGGAACTAGAACACATGTAGAGTAGCATCTGCTAAATTTGCCATTGATAATGCCTTACAAATAATAAAGGCGAATAGAGCATGGAACGAAAAATTCGTTTTATTCTGTTGTAATGCAAAGTTATAGTTATCAACATAACATTAGACGTGACTGAGGTCGACTGGGTAAAAAAAGTAAAAGACACTACAGCTCTTACATAGTACATACTGCACGCATAGAATTACTTGAAGTAATACTAACTGTTAGGTTTGGTTGGAAAATAATAAACAAAACAGCTTTGCTATTCCACGGACAGACCTTTAGAGTACAATGCATGTTACTTGAAAATTGTATGCCCAAGATCTGTGACGCATATGCTAATTTAGTATCCTATTCCTAAGCTCAGCATCTTCATTATGGAAGGATACTTACGCAATATTTCAGAAAGACAAAAGTAAACACGCAAGGAACGCAATGAAGAGGCAGCAATATCCTGATTCTGACGTCACCTAAAAGGATATGTGTGCAGTAAGTGCAGTGTGTACAGTGACTCTTGATGAGAATGAATATTGTCAAAACAATGATGGAATTAACTATATTAAGTAATAATTATACGATTGTATGTGTTAGCTTTTAATTATGCTTTATTGTTGCATTAAGCTGTGTGACTAATTTCATTGTAAAATGGTCTATGGTCGAGTATTCTACTGTTTCCTCCGACAAAGACAAGAGCTGCGAAGGGTGGAGGATCGCCGTGACAACGAAGTCATTAGTGACGGAGGAGGTACTCAGATCCATAGTACCAAATGACTAACCGGTTCATGGGGCAACAGACATATTTAGATTTTCACTATTTTGTACAATGACTACCCGAATTTAAAATGCTTTCATAATCTACTCTATAAGACGTATAATTATGGTATAATTTATTTTTTATTATTTGTTACATAAGATACATTTTATATATTACTACATCCCTCCAATTTTATTGTCTGTATATATTTCAGTGTGAGGTCTGAAGATGGTCTATAACAGACCGAAATCGCTAGCCTCATACAAAAAGTGTGTTGCGGTTGTGACTGTTCATGTTCATTTTTAAGTAATAAAAACCGCTGTTCTCCAAGAGAAATATTCTCAAAAATTACTAATCCTATAAGAGTTAACACAGCAAGACGTTCATTGCAGTTAGAAACTGTGTGTGTCTTAGAGCAGCAAATAAGCTAGAACTACGGTCAATGACTGATGGGTGGTAGGCCAAAAACTGAAATAGGCGACTGATTGTGCTCCTAATGATGGTATGCAGATTAAATACACGGTTGCTATGTTGTATATCTCAGGAGAGAGCGCTGGGGAGCTGGGACGGAAGGTAACAGGTACAGAGTGTAGTGTTGATCCACGTAAAAGTTCTGAACACCCGAAGGCAACGCAAGGATTTTATTTGATGAAATACGAAATTTTATAAATCGATCCCTGTCTCTTGGAAACCAATAAAGCTTTTTAATCGGAGCAGGCATATTCGTTTTGACTAATTTTTTTGTGCTTGTAACTCGAGTGAAAGCTTGACGCCACTTACCTCTGATGTGAAATGGCAATTTTATCTTTCGGGCGGGTGTACACGGCCGCCGCGACCTGTGATGTGGATCCGTGCATCGCTGTACATTTAGACACGGAATCCTTTGCGGTGAGTCAGGGGCACACGCTTTGCGCCGGGCGACGGTAGGTTAGCAAAGAGGGAATATATTCTTTTTATCGATATGGATCCTAAAAAGCATAAAGTTGGTTTTAAAAAGTAGCAAGTTTTTGACTGAGTGAACTGAAGAATATAGCCTGTCAGGACTGGGGCTGTTCCAGTTGGCCTCAAACGCAACAAAACCGTCGCTCTTGTTGAAGTGCCAAATAAAAGCGACACTACGAAAAACTGTCAGCACTTTCATGTAAATATTCCTTTGGGTAGTGGAGATAGCCATGGAAAACTCCAGGCATATCTAGATTCTTACAAAAATAGCTTGGTGAAACATAACGTGGACAAAACCACGTTATTGTATGTAAATGTAATGCCGCAAGACGACGAAATGTGCAAAAATGCGCACTAATCTATTTTTTACTGTAATAACTTCATATCTAAATATTTCATGTACATTAATTTTGTGAAATGTAGTTATAATTTCACAAATAACATTACAAAGATACACCTACAGTCAGCCTGTGGCTGATTGCGATCGATGACACTTTTTTTGTTTTGTTTGAGAAAGTAAATGAAGAGCGTTTCTGCTCGTATCTCTCTCTTGCTCTTAGCCTCTGCACTGATACGACGCACTACAGCTGCGTGTAAGTAACTAATCTTTCATTTGTGTAGACATATATGATTTTACGTGTACCTCTAGAACAATTTGAAAATCAAATTAATGTAACAATTCTTCTAACAGATATAAGATACATGAAAGGTTTTATTGTTACAGCCAACGACCAATGCGAGACTAAAGGAGTGTGACGTTGAGTCGCAATGGCCGAATACAATCAGCATCCTGCCATTTATTCACTTGCAACTTGCTACAGCGCCCCAGACATTAACTGTGATCACCACGAAGCGTTTTCCAAAATTGACTGCAACCACGGAACCTCAAATGATCTGGCCACGGTATTCAAGCTACGATACCATTTCGCCTGTGAATAACAGGTAACATCGCCGCAAAATTTATGGTGGTATTGCAGGATGTAATCTTCTCTACATTTTACAGTATTTTTCTGGAAGTCAGTTTGGACACTAACAAAATGCATCCACCATCAACAATGGCCGTCTGCTCCAGTTAATTTTAACAGTTTCCTTTCCAATGATTAATTTCAATCTTTAGTTACAACCAATGGCGTTATTAAAGCGATCTATGTGCGGGCAAGAAAAATATGTATTGGAGGCTTAATAAACACCAGAAGTCGGTAACAGGCATTAAATTAAAATAATCCTGTAAGTGGCTGCTGCACGTTTTGAAGAGAAAAAGGATGCTGTTACCACAATTCAACGTATTCCATTGTCGGCAAGAAGCAAAAGAAGCAGAATCGAAATTTTGGCTGTTTACAATAAAAGCAGTTTTTTCTAACTTTTGCAGGAAAACGCCTTTCTACGCCACAGGCTCGATCAGTCATACGTCATTGTTGAGGAAGAATAAACGCTTATTATCATGAGATGTTTGGACATCGAAAGCAACCCACTTAGGAAAAAAGTGCTTGCAATATTGTCGTTTGAAGACAACACTCTCGGAGAAGATTTACTGAAGACTTGTGATGATTTCATGACAAAATCACACATTAGTTACGATAAAATGATGTCTCTTCAACTGACGGGGCGGAGACTCTGCGGTGATCTGCAAAGAAAGGGACAAGCAGGGCTTAGTGAAAAATTAGTGCCGCTCTGAAAGAAGTAATGGACAAGTTGATCAAACTGACTAATTTCATGAGATCTCGGTTTGCTCCTCAGCACAGACAGTTAGGAGTTTCTGTCTGACAATGAGTGTGATTCGTCGCCTTCATTCTTACTGCAGCACAAATGTTCTTTGGCTAGTAAGAACAATAGGGTGCGTATATATAGTGAACAGACCTGAATAATGCTTCAAAATGTTTTGGTAAACAAACTAAGACGTAACCTCCTTAGACAATACGAGAAGTATCTCGATTTCGTAGCAAATGAACGCAATATTCTAGCTGTGGCTTTCCTGAAATGCGTTCTGAAAGATTTAAATGCGCTCAGTGCCGAGCTACAAGGAAATGGGAAATTAATATGTGATCTGATACGAAGTGCATCTTCTTTCCGTCGCAAGGTGGGCATCTTTGAAAAGACACTGCAGGTCAAGAAATATTCACTTTGCAACATTTATTGAAGATGAATACAATTCTGAAGCAGGTACTTCAGTATTTTCAAATTTACGTCAGATCCTAGAAAGCAATTTGCAGCGAGATTCCAAGCCTTTGCAGGGATAGAGTAGTGGATACGATTTTAAAAATCGCCTTTTGAAGATTTTATAGTTCCAGAATGGTCTGATGTGTCTGCTAACTTCTTCGGCCTTTCAAAGCCTTTACTCCAATTGGAGATAACAGAATTGCAAGAAGACATTTCCTTGCAAGCGTATATAACCGCATCCACCAAAGAATTTTGGAGTTAACGTGTCCCAGAAAAACATGAAACTTGCAAAAAAGTAATCCATTTACCTGGCTACTATGTTTGACTCCACATCTGTTTGTTAAACAATGAATGTCGATAGAGATAAACAGCCGCCGACTTTAAGACAGTCTTCGCACAAGCTGCTCCCTGCGTGAATCTAACTTTAAAAAGTGGATCAAGCCCGCAAATTTAACATATGCCACTGATTTTTCAATACAATTATAACTATGTATTGTATTTCATATTACTCAGTAAAAATAAAAGATAGCAAGGAATATGAGGATTATTTTTCCCCTCAATAAAAATTTTCGGAAGTGTCGGATCTCTATATTTAAACTGCTTGCCGAACCTTTGACATAGAACGGAGTTGGTAAACCTTTTATACATACCGCCCACTTTTGTATGTCTGTTAGTAAAATTTGCCAACCCTCCTCCCCTCCCCGCCTATTCCACTGTAATGGTGATTTATAAAGTAGAGAAGTAACTTTATTTTATAAAATTTATAAAGCGGTGTTACAGAAAGTTGCAGCATATAATAATAATTACTTACCATAGGTCTTATGTCAGAATTTATAATAATCTAATGAAAATGTTTTTAAAACCGCTGCCATTCATCACCCACCAAAAAGCTGGAATGCCCACGAATGGGCGATAGAGGCCGGGTTGACTACCACTGGCCTCGAGTACATTCATCCAGTTTTTGAGAATGACAGCAGTTAGCGACTTCCAACCAACTTTCCATACAATATCCAGCCTTCACGATTCTTTCCCTTGCTGACACCACCTCCACTCCCCCGAACACGCATACACACTCAAAATAATTAAAGGCAAACAATGTATCACTTATTACATTCTCGCAACAAAATCACAAGAGGTGGTAGAAGCCGGAAAGAAATTGCGACTAGAATACAAAAGGCCAAAATTGCATTTAACCGGAGAAGGAACTTATTCACCAGCAATAACATCAGTCTGAAAATAAGGAAACGTATCATGAAAGGTTTCGTTTGGAGTGTGGCCCTATACGCATGTGAAACTTGGACAATTGGAAGCGAAGAGAGAAGACGGCTAGAGGCCCTGCAGATGTGATGCTGTAGAAGGATGATGAAGATCAGCTGGAGAGATAAAGTAACAAATGAAGAGGTGCTTAGAAGAGTAGAGGGAATCAGATATCTGTGGAGGCACATCCAAACAAGAAGAGACAAACTTGTAGGGCACATCCTACGACACAACAACGACAATGGAGCGAAGCAAAAGGAGCTATTGAGGGAAGGAATTGGCGGGGGCGACCAAGTACATCATACATGCAACAGATCATGAATGACGTTGGATGTAACACATACATGGAAATGAAGAGGAAGGCAGACAGAAGAGAGGAATGGCGCTCTGCTGCAAACCAACCTCAGGGTTGAACACTAAAAGAGGAAAGAAAACATTCTCGCTCTTCATGCAGTAAAACTGACACATCACGGGGTTGAGTTGGGTTGTTTGGGGGAAGAGACCAAACAGCGATGTCATCGATCTCATCGGATTAGGGAAGGATGGGGAAGGAAGTCGGCCGTGCCCTTTCAAAGGAACCATCCCAGCATTTGCCTCGAGTGATTTAGGGAAATTACGAAAAACCCAAATCAGGATGGCCGGACGCGGGATTGAACCGTCGTCCTCCCGAATGTGACACAACAGGGGTCACGTTTTAATTTATTACTTATTTACCACTAACTCTATTCGCAACACTGTTTGCAAGCAGTATCCAACAGAAAGTGCCTGCAAGATTATATCATCCTACAGCGTAGTTCAGGACATAGGACGCCATTAAGATGCGTGAAAAAGTAGTTGCTGCTCAAACGGAGTGCAAATTACCCACACTATATTCGTAGAGTATTTTAGAATGAGAACACTTAGCGACAACCAATAACTTGAAACATAATTTCGACCCTTCTCTAAACTTTTTCTCTCTTGCCGATTTATTTGCAGATTTTTGGAATTTCGATACCATTTATTTTCTGTGTCATTAACTTGTTTTTCAGCCAGTGCAAGGTCATCATCAGATGGAAGTGTTACAGGAACATATTTGAACTATGTGTGGCTAGAGGCTGTGGCTGTGCTGCTGACAGAAATATCGAAAAATTAGCTATAGGTAACGAAAAGTTTGCTACATTTTGGGTAGTTACGGCGCGCTGTCTTGTGATATCCAATGCAACGCGTTCTGATAATGGGCATATACATACACACTATTTGGATGCACTTCGTTTTACAATTATTCTCAGTATGTAAACACTGAATTTGAGCAGAAAGAATGTAAATATGGTATCACAATTTCCACGACATCCTGGCACCAAAACATCAAAAAAGACAATAGTGGGGAATTCATGCTCCTGCATAAATTACAGTGATCTCCTTACATGACTGATAAATTATTATTCTCTTATACGTGTAACAACTAAGCCACTGCCTGTTTGCTCATAACTGTTTTGCTCTCTATTATTTATATTACCACGGCCAAATGAAGAATACCTCCCCCACATATGGCAATAGCCCATTCACTCTAGTCATGTAGTAAATATCTGTTTATTTGTTGTGTAACTTTTAAATCCATATTATATGTATATTGGCAATGTAATAAACACCTGCAGCTAGCAAGATTCGCTTACATCCATTTTCTATACTTGTAAATATTTATTCTGTAGACCCTAATACAATGCATCTCAGGCCACAGATTATGATGTCGCGAAGTGTAGTATCTATTACATTCTTTGTACTTACCATCACTGTTAGCTCATTTACCATCACGGTTTACAGTAAGTAAGTGTAAAACCAGGTGCAGAAATATATATATATATATATATATATATATATATATATATATATATATATATATATATATGTGTGTGTGTGTGTATAACCTGAAAATGAGCTTTATCAGGACGGATTTGCCGTGGATACCACAAACAGTGCATCGTTAAGTACGCAAAACGTAACAACTTTTGCGTTTCATAAACCTTTCGTTACAGATAACCAATTTTCCGCGTTTTCTTAAAGCACATTACCCAATTAATGTTCCTGGAACACCTCCCTCTGATGACAAGCCTGCGCTGGCTTGAAAACTGGTTAGTGGAACAGAAAATAAATCGTACCAAAAATGCGAATGGGCGCATATCCACGCCCAAATAAATCGCCAGTAAATATCACACTTCCATTTCGACATCCGTAACGGATATACTAGCACTTTTCTCTTTTATATGCGTAACATCAAATATTTAACACATTTATTCATTTGTAAAGAAATCAGAAGTCTGAAGCTTTTTATAGTGGGAGTTCAATTACTTAAAGAATCGGAGGTCTTCTGGTTTGAAACGAGTTCGGAAGGAGATCAGCCTTTTATTTAAAGGACAGTACAGGTATTATCCTAAAGCGATTTTAGGGAAACCACGGAAACCAAAATTTGGATGATCCAGGGGAGGGAGGTATGAACCCTTCTCCCTCTGAATGGCAAGCCCGTATCTTAACCCCTTCGTTACTTCGCTCAGTAACCTGCACAGCGGAAAGTAAAATTTATATCCGAACTGTTACTTACCATTTATCCCAAAGATAAATAAGCCTTATGTGATACAGGTAGACCCCAGACGTCGATTTCACTTCCTAAATTTGGGAAAATGAAACACAGGTATCTGCTTGTAACCCCACAAAACTGTGGTTGTTCACCGCTTGTGAAGCGTATTTTTTATCGTGAATTGATCCCGCCATCCTCATAACAAATTTTAGCATGATAAAATATTCTAAATCGTTTTACCCAGTATCTCTGAAACTAAGCCTTCATACGCAGCGGCTCACTGTCACTTCCATTGTCCACATATGTCTCTCTCTCTCTTTCTCTCGCTTTCTCTTACTAATTTGCAATATATTCCATTGCTACTGTCTCCTCTCTCTCTTACACTGTCTCCTCTTCTTTATCTTTCCCAAAAGCACAGTCTCCAGAATACCTTGGCAACCTAAAAAGTCTGGGGGATCTAACTTATGTTTTCTCCTATGAACACTTGTTTAATATTTGCGCCCTGCACCATACCTACGTTTTTAAGTTCGCCGGTCTGTGAGGGTGTCACTCCCCCCGCCCCCCAAGCCTATGTATGGTCTCCACTCATTTGTATTATTTCAAAAAATGTTCACGTGTGCTTAATTCCTAAGGGACCAAATCGCTGAGGTCATCGGTCCCTAGACTTACACACTGCTTAAACTAACTTATGCTACGAACAACACACACACACGCACACACACCCATGCCCGAGGGAGGACTCGAACTTCCGTCGGGAATGGCCGCGCAGTCAGTGACATGGCGCCTGAAACCTCGCTGCTGTATTTTTCATTTTCACTGCTTACTCTCTCTCTCCTACCATCTCTCTCTCTCTCTCCCTCCCTCTCTGTTTTACCGGCATCGTCTCCTCTCTCCCCCTTCGTCACTGTCTCACTGTCATTCTCTTTCAGAACAAAAGCGCGAATATGTTTGCATGCTAAAATTGTTGGTGAGACCGACTATATGAGAACTGAAGCAGTTGGTTCCCCACCTTTCTGTCAGAGTCTTTTAAAGCGGAACATATTCGCCTTTTTGTGTTCAGACAGCAGCTTTTTTCCGTTGGTTCCCTTTTTTTCCTGCTGCAGCATGCTTTGCTGCTTATATAAAAAGTATTCTATAGGCCAGTGAAGTTTTGACAGTTTATTTATATACTTGGAAACATTTATACACTTTGACACGCAAAAAAAGTAAAATACACATAATACAAGGTTGACACAAAATCGATTTTCCTTCCCCTTGGAATCTTCGCTCGTCAATTGAATTTGTCGAAAATGCCCGGCTTATGATTTGTATCTTAGAAGGTTAAATATTTTGTTACAAATATTTTACTGATTTGCAGTCTTTTCACTTTTACATTATATTTGGCAGTCACTTAGGGTTCTTTCCAGGCATGTTAAGACTCTTTTTACTCCATTTTTTCACTGGAGTATCACTTTGGGCGTATTTTTACACGAGTGAAATTCCAGTTGTACACAGACAACGCGTGATTAAAAACTTAGTTTGGTGGCCTCAGAACCCTTGCGATGATCCTAAGACGCCTGTGTTTTCACTATGTCAGTTAAAACTACATTTACTCCTCAGACAGCGTCTTATGTAAATATTTTATGTGGATAAGTACGTTAACTTTGAACCTCTAGATCTCGGTAACTGATGCTGACGTGAAAAAAGTTTCAAGCTTGCCCTACAATATCATTTTCAGAACTTATTGTAAAAATTTCGACGATCTCCTCACAATTCTTGCTTTTCGTATTGTAATCTACCCCTCCTTCATTTATTGATTGTCACTGACTTTATACTAAACTCTTTTAATAAGCTTTGAGAGGAGTAAGATATACAGTAAACTTTTTTTACTTATCTTCTTTTCTCGTAGTTGGCTCCATTTCTTCATGTCTAGGGGTAGATTTTTGAAGTTGAAATTTTTGATATCATAGGTTCTCTAGGTTCCAACCGACATGACAATCTCTGAAGAATTGCCCGAATATTTAATTCTATTCTCTCACATTTTTCTACATCACACTGTCTTTACAATTTCCACTTCAAAACCGTAAACTTTATTGCTATTGCCAAAAATAAAAACATGTCTGATCACATCAGAGGCATGCCTACTAATAACCCATTCTGCGGTACTAAAATATTCCAAAGAGTTTACGAATTTTCTTGACAAATGAATCTTCATTATTCAATATCACTATTTTATAAATGAATTCTGAAGTAAGCGTAGTAAACATCGTGAGATTGCGCAATTATTAATCGGAATTTTAAATGTGCCAGATATTTTTTAATTTCAAATATTTCTAAAAAAAGAAGTAATTCTAACAGTACATACAGAGGTAGTGTAATTTCTTTTGTACATTTTAGCCTGAAATACATAGTGTACAAAATCGTATGCAATTCTTTTGGAAAAACAGTTCAAATAATATTAACCTATTTAAAGATGTGTAAATAATTTTTTGGGTTCGCCTACTTCTGTTGACAAAAAGTAATGCTAGAGGAGGGTGTCCCTTTACAGAACCCAGAAATCATAGTTTTTCCGAATTTTCTCAAGAACCACAGGTGAACAAATGGTGCTTTTATAGGTGGCCAGAGATCCACCATACGCCGCGCCTAATGCAAAAGACTCAACCGATTTGCTCAGCTTACTTGGGCTGAATGAAGTGTGCAAAGTTTAAATTTTGATCCTGCCCTGCAAATTCTCGCTAGACCAGCGGCTATCCGAAACACTTGACCACTTTTCGCTGCGAATCAATAGAACCAGAGGTATGGCCCCCTGAAAAATCGCATTTTTGCGGGCGGCTTTTTGGAACGTATTGGAACCGGACGTCAAATTACACTTCAGAAATTTACATAAGTCTCTGCGGTGAACAGAACCGCTGAGTAAACCTATGAATGTAGGAAATTTATCATTTGAAATATGAAATACGGTATCACATAATGTCATTGCATTAATAAGTCAAAGAAAATCCGTTGCGGAATGATGAGTTAGTGTTAGTTCAGCGACACGTAACGTGTGCCAAAAGCAGTTTTGAAAAAAAGACATTAAACAGAATAGCCTGTGACGGCAAGTGTCATCTTCTATATTCAAAATTATTTTGCATTAACTGTAACGTTACTTTCGAAGTGCAGTTACATAAACAACCTCCACACTGGGAAATCTTCTCTGTCACAACGCACTGCAGGTGCATAAAGCTTATGTTACCCTAGCGCTTATCCCACCGTAGGGACCCGCCGGTTTCACGATTTGGTAAATATGTTACGTTATTTAATTTTACGACCGGATGTCCTTTCTTGTAACCACAGTCGCCAGATAACTTAAGGGAGGCAAGTCGTCTGAGCTGAACTGCTTTTGTTCTGTGTGTTTATATACAGTGTATTAACTGTTTCTGTGTTATATTATCTGATGCCGAGATTGGGGATTAGCCCAGCATTTGCCGAGGCGAGTGTAGAAAAACGCCTAAAACCACACTCAAAATGCATTACGTAAAATCAAGAAATTGATAAACATACACTGTCTGATCAAAAGCATACGGACACCCATACGTAACGTGGAACTGACCACTAGATGACACAAGACGCGGGCGCGCCGGTGCAGAAGAAGGTGTGGTCACAGAAGCGGCAACAGCAGACATGAGTGTCTGAATGCGGACTCGTCATTGCATGTCACACCTGAGGACATACTAACCTTTCTGAAGATGCCCAAGTCGATTGGAGAGGAGACTGGGAAGTGGCAACGTGTAGGAACAACTACAGCTAAAGAAGAATTCATATACTGATGGACTGGATTGTTGTGAAAAATCGTATTAGGTCAGCGGAAGCTATCACTCTGGAGGTCCCGGGCGATGTGGTGTAACGATATAGGTGTGTTTTTCGTGATCAGCGTATTGTCCCCAACTGCTCTTTAGAAAACGCTAGAAGCGGAAGGATATGCGTACATTTTAGAGCACTGTGTACTGCGTACAGTAGAAGAACAGATCGAAGACGATGATTGGATCGGCACGACAGTCCACCCTGTCATTAAGCAGCATCTATGTTACAGTGGTATGTGGACAATAACATTCATGAAATAGACTAGTCTGTCCACAGTCCCGAACTGACCCCAGTGCAATACCTTTGGGGTAAATTAGAATGGCGAATCTGTTCCCGATTCCAACGACCAACATCGCTACATTCTCTGCTTGAGGCTTTCGATTAGGAATAGGCCGCCACTCCTCTCCAGACATTCAGACACCTCACTGACAATGTCCCCAGCAGAGTGTCCGCATACTTCTGAGTAGCCTTAGTCGCAGGTGTTAGGACTCACTTTCCAGACTAAATCACACACTCTTTTGCGAAGTAGTATTGTTACGAATCTTCCCCGTAAATTAAAATTGTATGCCAGGCTGCGACTCTCACGTGAGACCTCGCCATCTGCGGGTAAACGCTCTACCGGCTGACCTAGCCTGGCATGACTGAAGATTCAGCCTCACAACTTTACTTCAGTCCTACTTTTCAAACTACACAGAAGTTGGGACGAGCTCCCCTGGAGTACAGGCTGTGGAGGAGAGATGGCTTAGACAGAGTCCAGGGGATTGTTTCTAAAGGAACCTTCACTTCTGAGAGGTAGGCAAGAAAGTTTCTGCTCAGTTTGTAAAGTAGGTGAGGTACTGGATGTGCCAGGGTAGCCCGGTAGATAACAGCACTAATGCGAAAGGGAAGATAGCGGATCTGAGCCTCGATCAGACACAATTTTAACCTACCAGGAAGATTCAGCATTTGGTTCAATGGTAGGATACTGGGAGCTGCAGGAGACTGAGCTCCAGTCTGAGAATATTCCTCCAGCGTGTGTAACCGTACCAAACACCACAAACAAGAGATACTGAACATACGAAAATAACAGCACTAACGATCACAGGCTTCTTTCACTCAAGGGATGGCGTCACGGAGATATTGAAAATTTTGGGAAGGCAGAAGCTTGAAGAGAGACGCCACCCAGTCATAGCCGACTTACGATCTTTTAAAAACCAGTAATAAGCGAATAATACACATCTATACTCCACATGGCACATTACGACGTGGGCCGCTGGGTACTTTCCTTATGTGAGCCCCCTTTCCCTGTTCCACTCGCGAAAGGCGTGTGGGAAGAATCATTGCTGGTAAAGCTCCGTGTTAGCTCTAATTTATTTTCTCTTTGTGGTCGCTCCACGAGACGTATATGGCAGGAAGTAAAGGTTGCCTGTCTCTTCCCGGAATGTACTCTCTCGGATTTTCGATAGTAAACGTCTCCGAACCTCTCCTGTGGCACCAGCCACTGAAGTTTCTTGATCATCTCCGTAAGGCTCCCGCGTCGACTCAACGGCGCTGTGACGCAACACATCGGTCTTCGTTGGCTCAAGTGTACCTCCTCTATTAAACCAAGCTGGTAAGGATACCAGACTGAGCAATCCTCAAGACTCAACCCTGCAAATATTTTGTAAGCCACTTCTTTCGTAGATGATTTACACTTCTCATCCTGCGGGTCAACTCGCAGTTCTTGCATCGCTCAACAATCCTCTGCAGATCTTCCTGCAGTTCGCTACAATGTTCTGATGTTGCTATCTTCTTGCAGACAACGGCATCATCTGAAAATAGCCTCTTGGAGTTCCTACGTTATCCACTAGATCATTTGGAGGTAACTTAAACACTAACGGCCCTATCACACTTCCTTAGGATACTCATGAAATTATTTCTACGTCTGTAGATTTTGTTCTTAGAGCTAAATGTTGAGTTCTATGTGCAAGGAAGTCTTGAATTCAACTAAATACCAAGAAATTACAAATACGAACAGCTTAAATTGGAAGCAACACATAGAAAATGTTGTGGGGAAAGCTAACCAAAGACTGTGTTTTATTGGCAGGACACTTAGAAAATGTAACAGATCTACTGAGGAGACTGCCTACACTATGCTTGTCCGTCCTCTTTTAGAATACTGCTGCGCGGTGTGGGATCCTTACCAGATAGGACTGATGGAGTACATCGAAAAATTTCAAAGAAGGGCGGCACGTTTTGTATTATCGCGAAATATGGGAGAGAGCGTCACTGAAATGATACAGGATTTGGGCTGGAAATCATTAAAAGAAAGGCGTTTTTCGTTGCGACGGAATCGTCTCACGAAATTCCAATCACCAACTTTCTCCTGCGAATGCGAAAATATTTTGTTGACACCGACCTACATAGGGAGGAACGATCACCACGATAAAATAAGGAAATCAGAGCTCGTACGGAAAGATATAGGTGTTCATTCTTCCCGCGCCCTATACGAGATTCGAATAATAGAGAATTGTGAAGGTGGTTCGATGAACCCTCTTCCAGGCGCTTAAATGTGATTTGCAGAGTGTAGATGTAGAATTCAGTCGATAATCTGGTCAGATACTTAGTAACTTCCCGCCCTTCATAAGTAAATGGAACGGGAAAATTCTGATATGTCGTACGATGGGAAGTATCGCCTATGAAACACTTTATAGTGATTTGCCAAGAATGCATCGAGATATAGGTATTTACTCCTTGCTGAGCCTTCTGATCACTGCAAGCTCATCGCATGGTAGTTATTTAGAGGAACTTTATTCACAGAATCTGTACTAGAAGGAAAATGTAATATTCCGGTAAATACAGACCACATGATGATGAGCTTGTAGTGGCACGAAAGCTGGCTAATGAGCAAACTCAAGTGTCTGGTCGCAGTTCCCTCGCAAATCATCCGCTACAGTGCAATTAGATCACGGACCCACAATTCCAAGTTCCGCCTACGCCTTTTTTTTCTCGTTTTTGGGAGGGAAAGGAGGGAGGAGGGTCATCAGTCTACTGGCTGCTTCGATGCGACCCGCCACGAATTTGTCTCCTGTGTGAACCTCTTAATCTCGGAGCAGCACTCGCGCCCAACATCCTCAATTGTTTATTGGATGTACAGGTATTCTAGGGCTTATAGAGGGGACTTTGTAGATGAAGTTTTGATGTTAAACCGATGTCCGGAAATATAAAACAAATTTCAAGATTAGATCGGTTTAAAATCTCCCGCCTTCACGGGCAGCACAACGCTTCTACCCGAAAACGTTTTCCGGAACGCCTCAGACCATGACACAGCATTTTCGTCAGACTAGAACAACGACTACGAAATACTGGTACCCTAGCAACCAGGATGGTTGACTGTGGTGCTCCACAGTCGCGCAACAGGGTTTGTGGACAGTGTGTATGAAATTATGGGTTACAGATACTTCTTACGCAACGAACACCAAGACCGCCACGTGTATAGCATACAGGTCACTGCTCACTATTCTGATGTATGCGCACCGTGAGTCAGGAGATTATGCGATCTTCACACTTATTTTACATCCGAACAGTACATTTCCGTATAAAAAGTTTTACTAGAAGCCTGCAATAGTGAAACACTCTGTATTAAAATCTGTGTCTTCCCCTATAGTTCTCACCCTATGCAGCTCGCGGAAACATCATGGAAGTGATCGGTGATGCCCTAATACATGTCCTATCATCCGTTACTTTTTCTTGCCAATATTTTCCATATGTTTCTTCCCTCTCTGATTCTGTGGAGCGCCTCCTCATTATTTACTTTATCTAAGAACCTTCGACATCGCAGCGCGTCAGCAATCGTTGGTTAATATATTAAAAACCTAAATACCCGCCTCTATTGCGTAAAAAGCACCTAGTGTTAAGTGTTAACATAGGTGTCGGCCTAGATAACTACACCTTCTTCAGTTCTTCAATTTACTTTATCTGTTCATCAAATCTTCAGCCTCCTCCTTTAGCACCACACCTCAAACAATTAGATTCTCTCTCTTTCCGGTTTTTCAAACAGTCCATGATCACTTTCATACTGTGCTCTGCTCCACCATACATCCCCAGAAATTTCTTCCTTAAGGGATGCCTTCTTTGCCTGTGTTATTCTGCGTCTTACGGGTCTCCTTGCTTCTTCCGTCATGTGTTACCTTGCTTCGCTTCGTCTACTTTCATGCTAGTTTATTGCTAATCTCATTTCTGATCCTCCTCAGTACTTCCGCCTTTCCTCGGTTTACTGTCAATCCACCGCGTGTGCTCATTAGAGTGAAAGAAAGTGGAGACATACAGCAATCATTCGCAATCCCGTTGCTTTTTACTATTCTTGCAAATCTGGATTTAGGCTATAAATAGCCATCTTCATTACTTTTGAGTTACAATTCAACAAACTCATGGCGATACATGTCACCATGTTGAAGAACATATGGTACTGCCGTGAGTTCGTTGAATTGTAACTCAAATATACTGCCAAAATCTAGATTTGAAAGAATAATAAAAAACCAATGCGATTGCGAGTGATTATCGCGTGCTTTCTTCCCTTATAGTCTACGGTTGCTATACACAACGGTTCCTTATGGATTCAAAGTTGGCTGATAAAGGTTATCATTCCATTGAACAAGCCGTGTAGTCCTCCTTCACTTTCACCGGGGATAGGAATGTCATCGGCGAATCATATCGGTGACAACCTTCCTCCCTGACCACCAGTCCCATCCCTGAACTTTATTTCTGTTATTGCTTCTCCGATGTATAAATTGGGCAGCAGGTGCCAAAGACTAGATCTTTGTCATGGCAGAGCGAGGTGGCGCAGTGGTTAGCACACTGGACTCGCATTCGGGAGGACGACGCGTTCGGACATCCTCATTTAGATTTGCCGTGATTTCACAAAATCGCTTCAGGCGAATGCCGGGATGGTTTCTTAGAAAGTTCACGGCTGAGTTCTTTCCCTAATCCGACAGAATTAAAGAAATGCCAATCTTATTGACATCGTGTTAACGAATTTCCTGATTACGATCTTGTCAAATCAAAATGGTTCAAATTGCTCTGAGCACTATGGGTCTTAACATATGTGGTCATCAGTCCCCTAGAACTTAGAACTACTTAAACCTAACTAACCTAAGGACATCACACACATCCATGCCCGAGGCAGCATTCGAACCTGCGACCGTAGCAGCTGCGTGGTCCCGGACTGAAGCGCCTAGAACCGCTCGGCCACAACAGCCAGCCGAGACCGATAACCCCGCTGGTTGGTCCTCTCCCCCAAATCAATCAACCACCCTTCCTGTCTTATGCCCTTTCTAATCCGAGCATTTCGTTCTTGGACTCTCATTTTTCACCGTTCCCTGTCGGTTCCTGTATATATTGTACGTTACCTGTCTTTCCATGTGGCTCACACCAACGCCATTACCAGCTGCAAAGATCGTGATTCGTATGACTGTCGATTTATTTCTGCGAAATGGCAGACTGTCCTTTCGAAGCCGTGGAGGATCGCGGCGACAGTAATTGCCGACTGGGCCAGCAATTTCTCCGCGTCTACTTCAGTCCCAGCTGTGCTCTGTGAAAGCGTTACTCTCACCGCGGTCGTAGGCGATCATTAAACACGGTGTTTGCAGCGACCGCGCCGCGTCATCGGCCCGACAAAGAGGATGTGGGCGACGTGCGTCAGAGGACCGCGGCACCGGCTCCGCTTGCGTCACAACCATCCTAAACGTCAGGGATTCCGGAAATGGGCGCACGCCCAATTGGCACGTCCCCGCGGCTCTAACCAGCCGCCAACTTAGGAGCCGGCCGAGAGCTGGCCCCTGTTAATGGGCGGACGCTCTAAACGCACTGCTCGCCCGCGCCGACACACACTGCGGCCCTGTGCGTGAGAAAGCCCGGGCGAGCGCGCAGGCTCCGCAGAAAACCTCGCGAGCTGCCTACGCGAAGAATATGTCTGCCCCCTTGCCGGAAGGCACAGGCACTATTCCTTTAAGCCCGTCTCACACGGAGCAAGATTCGCTGCAAGTTTCCTTGCTGGCTAGAGCGACGTCTACATTGCGGGCTCCGTCGTCTGCTAACGGGCTACCTTGCTGGGAACCTTGTAAGATTTCCAGGATAGGTCCGGTGCTATTTTTCTTGTAAGGTTCCCTGCGTGCTTCCTGCGTTGTCCAATCATGATACGTTTCGTTTGTGACGTCAGACGCGGAAAGCTTG
Source organism: Schistocerca gregaria (assembly GCF_023897955.1). NCBI lineage: Eukaryota > Metazoa > Arthropoda > Insecta > Orthoptera > Acrididae > Schistocerca > Schistocerca gregaria. The sequence goes on from NC_064925.1 coordinate 288,406,965, forward strand.
GGCGGGAAGCCTTTGTTGATAGTCGCTTTTCTGCTGTTGTGAGGTGCGGTACGAAGTTCTTAGAATTATTAAATAATGCTACCGCAGTGGTCCAAGGAAGCGATTGAAGCATTGATATGTACTTATAAAGAAGAACAGTGTCTGTACGTCGTGAAAACCGCAAACTATTATAATAAACACTTGTGTGCAGAAGCACTCGAAAGAGTTGTAAGTGCCGTGTGTCTTACTCGACCATATTCATTCGTATAGAATTTGCAAAGGATGTACGGTCTTCTATCCTACAAAATAAAGTCGTATGTAATAGTCAAATTGGTATATTTATAAAGTCAAATAGTAATGAAATGGTGATACTTTTCAAACAAAAGTAGTTGTTATGCGAACTAACCTCAACTCTTTATGAAGCATGGAGAGCACACATTTTCCAGCGTTTTTCCTCCTAATTCAGTTCTTCTTCTCTCATTAGCATCCATTTCTGCATCGTTTAGCACCAAAACAGCTAATAACGCCAGTTTGCTCTGAACATCTGTACCTGAAGCAGCCATCTTCGTTCGATACAACAAGCAGCCGATCACAAAACTACTAGCTGTCGATCTCGCGCCGTGGGAGAGCTTCGGCATGGAAGATAGCCGGCTCCTTTCCCTGCAAGCCGGCAGGCACGCATGCCATCTCGCAAACTTGCGGCGAACCTGGCTCCGTGTGAGACAGGCTTTAGTTCTGTCGATTGTCTAGCCCTGCTTGAAAACGTGACCAAAACTGTCTCCAGCTTCATCAAACAACACCAGTTCTTCCATATTCAGGCCACGGATCTGCTTAAAAAATAGGGATGGCGGTCATCGCTGAAACAACCTGTTTGAAGTTATATCGTTTTTTTCAACATCAGTTTAACCTGAATGATAAAACCGCTCAAAATAACCGGTTTCTGAAATAATAGATTTTTGGATTTTTATATTTTGCTATCTTTAGTAATAAACGTAGAAATCGGAAAAAGACTGAAAAATTTTTGCTTCTCCAGTTTCAAGATACATAGGATCAAATGTTAAATTAAATAGCCAAATAAAATAAAAGATAATCCATCTACGCTTCGCAGCTTTTCTCGAAATAGTGGTAAGCGGCTGAATATCTCAAAATATCACAAGTATTCTGCGTTGATCCTAATTTTTTGGGACTCTACTCAAAAATCATGTTGTAATCGAGGATCCTACAACTATATATATAACCTAGTAGATAGTGTCGGAAGTTCCATGCGGCTTTTCGCAGATGATGCTGTAGTATACAGAGAAGTTGCAGCATTACAAAATTGCAGCGAAATGCAGGAAAATCTGCAGCGGATATGCACTTGGTGCAGGGAGTGGCAACTGACCCTTAACACAGGCAAATGTAATGTGTTGCGAATATATAGAAAGAAGGATCCTTTAGTGTATGATTATATGATAGTGGGACAAACACTGGTAGCAGTTACTTCTGTAAAATATCTAAAGTATGCGTACGGAACGATTTGAAGTGGAATGATTATATAAAATTAATTGTTGGTAAGGCGGGTACCAGGTTGAGATTCATTGGGAGAGTCCTTCGAAAATGTAGTCCATCAACAAAGGAGGTGGCTTACAAAACACTCGTTCGACCTATATTTGAGTATTGTTCATCAGTGTGGGATCCGTACCAGGTCGGGTTGACAGAGGAGATAGAGAAGATCCAATGAAGAGCGGCGCGTTTCGTCACAGGGTTATTTGATAAGCGTGATAGCGCTACGGAGATGTTTGGCAAACTCAAGTGGCAGACTCTGCAAGAGAGGCGCTCTGCATCACTGTGTAGCTTGCTGTCCAGGTTTGGAGAGAGTGCGTTTCTGGATGAGGTATCGAATATATTGCTTCCCCCTACTTATACCTTCCAAGGAGATCACGAATGTAAAATTAGGTAGATTCGAGCGCGCACGGAGGCTTTCCGGCAGTCGTTCTTCCCACGAACCATATGCGACTGGAACAGGGAATGGAGGTAATGACAGTGGCACGTAAAGTGCCCTCCGCCACACACCGTTGGGTGGCTTGCGGAGTATAAATGTAGATGTAGATATAGATTTGGACATTACGAATAGTCGGCGTTAAAGAGTAAAACTGAGGTTGGAGACCACTATTTTTCATGGTAATTTGCCCGTTTTCAAGGGCTACAAGGAAAAAAAAGCATACTACGGAGACAGAAGCGACAGATCAGCTACTTTCTGTTTTTATCGGGAAATGTGAATGAATTGTTAAGTTCTAAGCTTTTTCGCTGTGAAATGTCGCAAGTTTGTTGTGGCTTCTCCCGTTCTTAATCTTTTAAAACAAGTCGGGCATTGTACGTAACTGATACTGCTCTTCGTAAAATGTGGTGCCATTTTGTAAAAAAAAAAAACTAATGTTCGACAACAGCGAGAAACTACCATTTAGACGAGATGGGGCAAGTCTCACATACTGCATGTACATGTGCACCATCCAGTAGACCACGCCACGCCACATGGCATGGTTAGACCGTTAGTTAGTCAGTTACATGTTCCATGCATCATTTCGCACGATAGACCCTAATATTGTGGAACGAATCATTATGCAGTCACATCGCAAATTAATTTTTACACACTATATGGCGGTAAAAAAGGTACATAACTACCTTAACTATGATGTGTCAATTCTTATGCTAAATGTTTATTGCTCGTTTCTGTCAGCATTCGTATTAAGTTAACATTGATCGTTTTTCCCATTTTCTATAACAAGGCAACGTTTCAAAGTAATGGAAATTTTACGAATAAAAATTACTCATTTTTAAATAGCTTTCTTTAAAAAAAAATTTACCACTTCTGCTGTGGCTAACTGATATTTCGGTTTTTTACCCGGTTGCAAGTAAAAAATTTAAAAAAGTTATTATGGAGACCAAAGCAACAGCGAAAAATACCCGTTATTCAAAAGTAAACTACTTGTATCGGTTTCAACCGCTAGTTTTTTCATATCCCTATTTCAAAATAGGCATCGCCATCCAGCTACACCCCCCTTCGACATCTTACGGCCACATAATGACCACAGTGAAATAACAGTTCATGCAAAACTGTAAAAACGCTGTGCTACCTCCTTGATCCCTTAAGGATGAACTATTACTTGCTGAGTGCCGGATTTCCCTCCCTGCAAAAATAATTACAAACATGGAGGCGAACTGTATCCTCAGTAAATTAAATTATATTGGTAATCAGCTTATTCATACAATGCTATTCACTAGTTTCAAATTTCGTTGTTTTTCCAGCTTCCTTTTCTTTCTCGAACACTTCGAAGCTGCAGCAGTTCTATCGACTGCTTTCTTTACAGAAAGCAGTGGGCCACCACTAAGTTTTTCAGTCTCAAAGTAGGCCAGTAACGCGCATATCATTTCTCTCGACTGGCCTCGTATAACAGTGTCCTGGCGAAGAGAAAGATGTCAAACTTATCCGTTAGCAACTTTCAACGAATTTCCTTTCGACATCATGAATGGTGCAACCGATAACAGTAAGAACAAAAATTAGCTGCCTCAACGGTAACAAACTAAATCACGGGGTGTAACGATAACACAAAACAGCAATCTCTCGACTGACCTCGTACAGCAATGCCCTGGCGGAGAGAACGATGTCAAACTTTTTCCCAAGCTAGTTTCAACGAACTTCCTTTTGACATTGTTCAGAACCACACGACCGATAAGACTAAAAACAAAAAATCGCTTCCGTAACCGTTTCAACAGAAACAAACTTAATCACGGGAAGTAGCGATAACCCAAAACAGCAAGTTGCATGAACAGTGCACAGCGCAAGTAAGAAGTGGTGATGTGGTGGAGGTCAGGATTTGAAACCTGAGTTGCTTGCTGCGGCTACGGGCTTCTTATCATTGGCGGAATGTGTGTCGTGCCTCTACTACTTCCGACATAGCTGTCAGTGCAGAAGTAATATGAACAAATTACACAGGATCTTACGAAACACAGTGCGAGACATCCTACAACAACCTCTCTTTTATTTCCTACGGGTCCCAATTTTTTTAACGCTGGTCTGACTTGGACCACCACGATATCCTCTTGTTCGTGTTTTAGGTATATGACACATCTGAACTGTCATGAAAAAAGAAGACTAGACACGTATACTGACTTACTGCACTCTAATATTTATTTATTTTATTTTTCGAGTCCAGGGTATAAAATAATTACAAAAACTAATAAATATTGATTCACATTACAAATTTGCAAAATTAAATACGTACAGTCGTATTTATGACACAGATTCAATAATATATACAAACAAGCAGCAGATAAACAAGCAGCAAGATGATTATATTTTTTGACGGACCCAGTATTCGTTATCATGGCAGTTTCGCTGGCTGCAGCGAGATCACACATAGTGCATGCAGCCGGTAGCTTCCTACAGACTAGCACATGTACCTCACCACACTGAGAAGTTTCCTCCTCATTACTGAAGCCCCATTTCCTGAGGTTGGCTTTGCACCTTGGCACCCCAACTCGCAGTCTGTTCAAATTCTTCCAGGTTCCGTATGACAGGTGTGAACCTTCGGCTATTTCCTCCTTGACCGTTACGTGATTGTCTTCGGCTAGGGAGTCTCGCCAAAGCTCCTCTCTGCGAGTTCTGGGAGATGAACGAATTGCCATAGTTTTCTGTAGGAAGCTTTTTCTTAGCCTCAGTCTTGGCTGTTGAGGATCATGTCCGAACAAAGGATGTCTAGGACCGATTTCGTGTTTTTTCTTTTCCACTTCTGTTGCAGCTTGCCTTCGAATGCGTGGCGGTGCTACACCCATAATTTGGTACATCTTATTGACAGGAGTAGGTCGTAAGCAGCCTGTAAAAATGCATTCCGTCGCGCTCAGGGCTGTATCTACATGTTTAGCATGTGCAGAGTTTTGCCAGACGGGTGCTGCGTATTCTGCAGCGGAGAAACATAGTGCCAAGGCAGATGCTCTACGCACTTTTGGCTGGGCACCCCAGGTGGTTCCTATGAGTTTGCAGATGATGTTGTTCCGCGCTTTTACTTTGAAGCTCGTTTCTTCACAGTGGGCTTTGAATGTGAAGGAACGGTCCATCTTCACCCCAAGGTATTTTGGAGTTTCGCAGTGGAGTAGTTGTTCTCCTCTCCAAGAGATGTTCAGTTTACTTTTGGCTTCCCTATTTCTAAGATGGAATGCACAGACTTGGGTCTTTCCACGATTCGGTTTCATTTGGTTTTCGTCGTAATACTTGGCCAAATTTTAAAGAGCTGTTGTCAGATTCAGCTCTACTTCCTCAAAGGTCTCACCTTGGGCACCGAGTGCTGTATCATCAGCGTATATGAATGCCTTAGTTGAAGAGCTAATTGGCTGGTCATTTGTGTAGATATTATATAAGAGCGGAGACAGCACACTTCCCTGAGGGAGACCATTTTTCTGCATTCTTCATCGACTCTTCTTGTCTTGGAGAGAGACGAAACATCTCCTGTTTTGCAGCATACACTGAAGGATCTGAGTTAGTCGGTAATCATTTGTTGCTAAGTATACTATTCTAAGCAGCTCTTTGAGGTTAACAGTATCATAAGCCGCCGCGAGATCGATGAAAGTCACACCTGTTATTTCGCCTCTCTCATACCCATCCTCAATATGCTGAGTCAAATTCAGTATCTGTAGACAGCAAGAACTTCCCGGTCGGAAGCCGGACTGCTCTTTTATAAGGATTTTATCAATATAGTCTGATATTCAGAAGCTTTCGAGATGTGGTGCTACAGAAGAATGCTGAAGCTTGGATGCGTAGATCACACAACCAATGAGGAGGTATTGGATAGGATTGGGGAGAAGAGGAGTTTGCGGCACAACTTGACTAGAAGAATGGATCGGTTGGTAGGACATGTTCTGAGGCATCAAGGGATCACCGTGGAGGCTAAAAATCGTAGACGGAGACTAAGAGATGAATACACTAAGCAGATTCAGAAGGATGTAGACTCCAGTACGTACTGGGAGATGAAGAGGCCTGCACAGGATAGAGTAGCATGGAGAGCTGCATCCAACCAGGACTGCAGACCACAACAACAACAACTCTGATATTCGATTTAGGATCAGCCTTTCCAATACCTTGTACAAATGACAAAGGAGTGAAACCGGCAGAAACTTCTTGGGTCTGTTGGTTCTTTCCCAGGCTTTGAAAGTGCTATTACCTTGGCTTTACGCCAGATCTTGGGGATTTGCAATTTTGAAATGCAGGTGTTCATAATGTTTAATATCCACTGTTTTGTGGCAGGTCCAAACTTTTTGATTTGTGCCAGTCGGCCACACACACGCACCTGTGACTCCTGAAACGATGGTACGTGCGGACACTCTCTTTCGAGGTGAGCGACGGATAACAGACATCTCGCTGCATAACTGGACATCTCTGTTGGTAGTGCTCTCGTCCACCAGTTGGGGAATCTGGAAATTTGTGGTAAGATCCTATGGGACCAAACTACTGAGGTCATCGGTCCCTAAGCTTACACACTAAACTTAAACTGACTTACGCTAAGGACAACACACGCCGGCCTATGTGACCGAGCGGTTCTACGCGCTTCATTCCGGCACCGCGCGACTTCTACGGTCGCAGGTTCGAATCCTGCCTCGGGCATGGATGTGTGTGATGTCCTTAGGTTAGTTAGGTTTAAATAGTTCTAAGTTCTAGGGGACTGATGACCTCTGATGTTAAGTCGCATAGTGCTCAGAGTCATTTTTGAAGATATTTCGTAGTATAATATGGCATAAGAAATCAGTTTGGACACTACACACACACACACACACACACACACACACACACACACACACACACACACACACACACACACACACACCCACACCCATGCTGGAGGGAGGGCTCGCACCACCGACGGGGGTAGCTGCGGCTACCCCGCGCACCCCGCCATTTGGGGTATTCAACGGTGTATTCCCGCTGGGTTTCTCGCCGCCACAAAGAAGGCCACAAAGAGCAACGAGGGACCATCTGCACCGAATTATTTGCACGTTACGAGGCTGATAATAACAATTTTTTTATCGAACATCTATGAAACATGGGTTAATAAGGTCGAACGGCAATCCATGGAGTGGCGCCACACCAACTCTCCTCCGAAAAGAAAGTTCAAACCCCAATGAAGGATGTCTTCTTTGTGAAGCAGTACAATACGTTGGTTCTGACGTCGACCAGTACCATGCGGGCATAGAGGCGACCCCAGTAAGGTGGCGTAAGTCGCACTGAATAGGAATTACGTTGTAAAATAGGGATTTGTAGCCAAAAGAGTGGGGAATAGATTGGTGTATTGGAATCCTAAATAAAACCAACCCGCTTTCAGAGAAAACATGTGTTGTTTGAAAGCCCCCGTACTCACCTAGACCCGTAATCGGCAACAGGAGGGGGGGGGGGGGGGGGGGGAGGGTTTTTCTTCAGCCTGAAGCAAATGCGTCAGTCTTCTCCATATCATTCTTTTCCCATGACGGCCGGTGTTCACAACGTCCTCTGCGGACAAGGTTCTTAATGTCCTGCCACGAGGCAGACGCGCTGTAAGCAGGCAGGAAGTGGCCAATGAGAATGCCTGTATTCAGATTCCTTGGCAGGCCCCTATGCTAAATACGAGGAGCTTCAAATAAGTAAGTTTTCCTATTTTATAAAAAAAAACACTAGCTGAGTACTCAAGAGTTACTCTGGTATGTATTTACTCCAATTTTCTAACTCTATCTCTTCCTTCCCACTCTTCCGCTCCTTGTTTCTATCCAACTACTCTTCCCCCTCTCTGTCTGTTTCCTCCTCTACCCTCTCTCTGTCCATTTCCCCCTCCACTCTCTCTATCTATCTCTTCTTCCTCCATTTGTGTTTATCTCCTCCTACCCCCCCTTCTCTTTCCAAGTTATCACTCTCAGTACGAGACTGGCGCTTCTTCCCCAACAGCATTTCATTCCAGAGTGTAACAAATATGTGTACGAAAATTGGCTCATTTGTTCCAGAGCTTTAAGAGAAGCTTTTTACCCGTGGTTTTGCCCGAGTACACACTTGTCAAATCTGTTTCACATGTGTTTAACATATTTCGCACGTATTTGTACACATATTTGATCTGTATCTCTTGCGAATTTCACCATGCAGTTTGCTTTTCACGCAGCTCAAATTTTATTATGGTTCCTGAACTAAGTATCATACAACGATATCATTTTGCAGGTACATCCAATAGTGTATGTGGCATTTGTCAGTGGAATTATATTGCGAACAGATTTCGTAGTAATGAAGTAATAAATCAAAACGTCATGCTTCATGCTGAAGTTTTAATGCATGAACAGCGTGAATGTGGTAAGCCATAAACTTTTTCCTTTTATCATTTTGTGGGCACTGTCAGACAGAAGAAGTTTCGTAAATTTGATATTATTTGTAGAGCATGTTGCAAGTCACTAAGTGTTCTCTTTCTTAAATACTGGATTACCAAAGTAAGGGTTTTCGCGAGTCATAGGCAACGCTGCCTTTTCTCCTCAACCACCACCTCCTCCCCTACCAGACAGTAAATAGTGTGTGTACCATGTTTGGTTTAGGAAGAGATGTGGTACATATGTACATATATATGTACATCCATTTTTATAATATGTGTGGACATGTGAATTGCATACAATTTACCATGTTGAGATAATTTTATTGACTTTATACAATGATTCTAGCACTTTTCTACATAGTAGCCATGTTTTTCCACTCATATCTGGTAACGTGACCCAAGTTTTTCTAAACCAGTGTTGTTATGCTCGTAACCAGCAGTTCACAGATAATGTGACTTCACCATCGCTGTTGCAGTGCTCACCTCCAGGATGACATTTGAGTTGCAGGAACAAATTAAAATCACATGGGTCATGAACTGTGGATATGAAGGATGCAGGAACACTTCCCAGTTGAATATTCCGAGCTCCACTTGGTCATTCGAATTGTACGAGGACGAACATTGACATGAAGGAAAAGAACTTTGCGAGACAAAAGTCCTAGACTTTCCTTTTGATGACAGGTCACAGATTCTTCAAGACATTACCTCTGTGCACTAATTGTGATGTTGCAAGGCAGGTAGTGAACGAGCGAAACCACCTGGTGGTCCCAAAAGAATGTTGCCATTACTTGCTCTGGCGAATGAGTGACCTTTGCCTTTTTTTGGTGGGCACTTTCGTGAGGTTTCTTCCACGCCATTTCCTGAAGTTTTGTCTCAGTAGTCGAGTGATAGACCAAAGTCTCATAGCCACAGACAAGCCGTTTCAAGAGGAGATCTCTCCCTCTGATCGATCTCCAGAAACATTCCTGCCGACTCCAGCTATTGCTGCTTGTCGAAAACAAACGTAACACCCATCTTCCACAGACTTTGCGGTTGTGAAGGTGGTCTGTCAGGGTCTTTGCGATGGATAAGTGTCCCAATTGCAGTACCTGGAGGTAGCCGCATTGGGATGTTGGCAATGGTATTGCGACGATCTTCCTTCACAATATTGTGACTTTCAGTTATGGCATCGTCACATGCTATTGAAACGAATCTAGATTTTTATGATATCTGTGCAGCAGTAGATGACGATACAGCTGTGTCGTATGAATCTCTCGATACCATTTTTACTCTAACGATATTTCGTGGAATTTCCAAAACTTATTTTTTCTCTGTGAATTTGCGGATTCATTTTCATTTTTAGTAACTATTTTCTGAAATTTCATTTATCATATTTTGAAAATCCATTTCTTCATACAGGGTGACATTATTGAACTATAGGAAAAAAGGTAACTTTGTTATAAACTACGACGTGCATACACATTATTCAACATGTATACGTCACGACAGATATTCGGATTCAGGTTATGAAATGTTCCATATGCCTGCCATCATTGGCGATGATGTAGCGCAGACGAATAGCGAAATTCTGCATGACCCGCTGAAGTGTCGGAACATCGGTGCTGTCGATGATCTCCTGAATGGCTGTTTTCAGCTCAGCAATGGTTTTGGGGTTGTTGCTGCACACCTTGTCTTTAATACAGCCCTACGAAAAGGAGTCTCACGTGTTCAGATCCGGAGAATACGGCGGTCAATCGAGGTACATTGTCAGTGGCCTCTTAGTAACCCAGAGCCAGAACGCGGTTCCCATTGCTCCTCCGGAACATCAAACACTCTCCTGCTTCGATGGGGTCGAGCTGCGTCTCGCATGAACCACAAGTTGCCGAAATCAGGGTCACTTTGAACAAAGGGGATGAAATAATTTTCCAAAACCTTCGGCTACCGCTCGGTAGTCACCGTGCCATCAAGGCATATCGCACCGATTATTCCGGGACTGGTGTAGCACACTACGTAGTCACCCGTTGAGGGTGGAGAGACTTCTCGATCGCGAAATGCGGGTTATCAGTCCCTCAAATGCGCCAATTTTGCTTCTTGACGAGTCCATTCAAATGAAAGTCAGCTTCGTCGCTAAACCATACCACGCATGCGCATATTAATTACCATCATGCCCTCGGCCAACCGTGTAGTTTGAACGTCGTAAAGCAAACCGTTCAGAAGTTATGGCACTTTTACTTCATATAGTTCAATAATTGTCGCCTTGTATTTTTCTGAAAACATTATTTCTCCTGTCTGATCGCCTTTGCTTGTATACCAGCTAACAGCAAATAAACGTATTCTTGGAAAACACAAATTATAAAAAATCCGTCATAAAAAAACTACATTTAAAAATTATGCAACAATTTATATTTTACAAAATGTGCTTCTCATTCCAATAATATTTTTTAGACAAAAGGTATCGTAGTTGGATTGTATCGATATCAGTGAAACCGTGTGAACTGTTCAAATGTTATATGTTTATTTTATTTTGTGTTATTCTGAAGTTAGTAAGTAGAAAGAGTCAATATGAGTTGTTGATGGTGAACAGACGTGGGAGGCACGTCTGCGATATATCTTCATTGCAATTGTGTAATATTACGTTGTAAAAATCCAACAACATACGGAACCTAATACACCCTATTATCTTTCGGGATGTGTTTCACCCCCTTACAAGTGAAATTTGGCAAAAACGGAAAGGTATGTTTTGAACTATTTTATCTCTCTACATATCCGACAAATTTCACCAACATAGTTTGATTTGGCTACAACTGGGAATGTTACCTTGTTAGTTAATCTTGGCTGTCACGGCACACGCACAAACACAAACACACTTGCGTCAGCGCACGCACGCTGAGTAAGGGAAAGGAGACGAAAGCACACGCCTCTAGATGGCGCCTTCACAGTGAACTCTTGGCCCGCGGCAATGTTTTACAGTCCCAAAGCCGTAGCGCCATAAACGTGGAGTAACTGCTGTGTGCCGGCATTTAAAGCTGACTCCTCCGCCGTAGACGTAATCGCGCCAACGCGGAGGCGGCCTCGTTACGTCATCCGTGTCACCGCCGGCACAAGTGACGCCAAACCATACGTTCGACGCCGCACATCCCTTCTGCGCAAGACAATCTCAGCCACAGACAGCAAAAGCGCGCATTACCAACACATTTCCTCCTCTTCTCGAACTTCAAATGGCTCTGAGCACTATGGGACTTAACTTCTGAGGTCATCAGTCCCCTAGACTTAAAACTACTTAAACCTAACTAACTTAAGGATATCACACACATCCATGCCCGAAGCAGGATTCGAACCTGCGTCCGTAACGGTCGCGCGGTTCCAGACTGTAGCGCCTAGAACCGCTCGGCCACCCCTGGCCGGCTCTTCGCGAACTAAACCACAATTTATTCCTTATGTCCAAACGTGTCACAACTGTTTGGTCACTAAATCTTCTTTTTTCTCATTTTGGTCCTCGACGTCAATAAGTTACGAAACCACAAAAAAACTTTTTTTTCCTGAAGGAGTAATCTGTGTGTAATTGACGAAGACACAGATACGCAATGCAGCAGAGAATAATCAGCTAGAACGTCAAATGTGGCAGTTACGTTAATGCCTTCCACACCTATTTGGGGACTCCAGACGATATCCACGATTGCTTAGAATCACGTCTGCGCTGACATGGTCAAATTGTTTGCTCTACTTCACTAAGAGTGGACGGGACATTGTATATGATCCATACACCGTCAAAATTTTATGGCGAATCTGGGTGCAATTTAGACGTACTGTCCCGCGTATTTCGACGTTTTCAGTTGCCACGGCAGTTCAGTCGCACATTGTGATGCACCTCTAATCCGCATCGCACCACAACTGTCTCTGGAAGAACCTCGGAACACTGCACTCTCTTCGGATAACGGTCTTTGCGTGGCATGACATGTGTTATTTACTTTCTGAAGTTCCTGCTCATATAATTACTCAGGAACTCACGTTTAAGTGTTTCGTGGATGCTCATAAAAACCTACTATTCCACTGTCGAAAACTGGAAACATAAACCTTTCCTTAGCCGGCCGCTGGTGGCCGAGAGGTTCTAGCCGCTTCAGCTTAGAACCGAGCGACTGCTACGGTCGCAGATTTGAATTCTGCCTCGGGCATGGATGACTGTGATGTCCTTAGGTTAGTTAGGTTTAAGTAGTTCTAAGTTCTAGGGGACTGATGACCTCCGAAGTTAAGTCCCACAGTGCTCAGAGCCATTTGAACCAAATCTTTCCCTGTCAGGACCGTTTTCTCTATTTCATCATGATAGTCATTTCTTCCCGTGTAGGTGATAGTAACCAAAGTATTTTGATACGAGGAGGAGAATGATGGTGACTGCAATTTTGTGAAAATATCTCACCGCAACAAATAACGCCGTTGTTTTAATGATTGCCACTCCCTCTCACTTATCATATCTGTGACACTCTCTCTTCCATTTCGTAATGCAAAGAGCTGCAATTTTTTTCTGTCCTCCGTCAATCCTCCCTGGTAAGGAGTCCATACCGCGCAACAATATTACACAAGAGGACGGACAAGCGTAGTTTAGGCCGTCTCTTTAATAGATTTGTTGCATCTTGCAAGTGTTCTGGCAAGCACAATCTATAGAATACCTTCCACAGAACATTTTGAACATGATGGTACCGATTTACGTTGCTTGTACTTGAAATCCCCAGGTACTTAGTGGTATCGACAACCTTTAAATTTGTGAAAAATCGTGTAACCGAAATTTAACGGAAATTCTCGAATCCAGTTGCACTGCTGAGACGGACGAAATTTGATTAGAAGCCGCTTGTGAGAAACGATGTCAACAATCTTCTGGAAATCTCGAAATATGTAATTAGCTTCAGGGAAAAGTATGGTAATAATGCACAGAATAATTCAGACTTCCAGGGCAGTGATTCCCATACTGTGGGTTAATTACACCGTGAAGGGTAAAACGCAAAATTCTGAGAGGTAAAAACAAAATAGGTACTATAAAGATTCAGTGACCACTCTAAATTAATTAGTTACAAGAAATCTGTTATCAAAATTTTGGCAGACTAATTCACAACCCATCATCATCATCAGCATCATCATCCTCCATTTGATATCCACTGCTGGATAAAAGCTTCGTCTATCTATTTCCAAGCATTACAAACTTTAGGGATACAAATCAGTGTTGCTACATCGTATCCTGTAATGTCTCCTGCCAGCCTTCCATAAGCTTGTATTCTCAGTCTTTTCGTATTTCTGGGAATCCAGAATAGAGCTTCCTTTTGCCTTTTACTATATGTGCTTGGGTGCTGTCCGGTCCACCTCCATTCCATTCCTCACTGACATAGTTGCGTGTCTCATTAAATGTGTCAACTAACCCATTTATTCGTTTTCCTATCTCTCCCAACAATTTGCATTTCTCAACTGTCTGATGAGCCGCCCTCAAATTTTGAATGGTCTACCTTTTAAAAGATCACGCCTCACTGTCATGAATCAAAAATCAATAGGAATTCTTTACTAACGCCCTGACGTCCCTTATCGTACGCATTAAAAGCTACATTTCGAATATTTATTTCGTTTAGCAACAGCATTCAAGGTCTGCTTTAGTTTGCCATTTACTGATTTAGCTGTCTCTTCAGTGGCAGTAATCACTTGCCACAAGTAATTAATTCTAATCGCGATTACGTTTTCCGATTTGGAAAATTGCACTAGGTTCTAAAACCAGTTTCGCTGAATGAAGAAAAATTTTAGGTAGTGAAATTTGGGCCGAAATGTAATTATTTATTGAACCTCACAAAGGAAACACTCTATGAACAGATGTTTTAGTGATCAGCCCGTCGTTAGCAGCTATTGTTATTGGTTGACCTATTGGCAGTATCGGTTCCATTCGACACGACTTACAGTTGTGAAAGTAGACTTTCGACTACGGTAACAATGAAAACGAAACTGAAGGTGTTTGTCCATGAGTTCCTATGTGCAAAGGCGGACACCAACCCAAATATGAGACAAGGACTGTTAGAAATAAGCAAAATCAAGCACACAGTTGAATATGTAGAAAACGCGTAAGCGTCAATTGTTTGATCATTAACTAAATATTTAATCTGTCACTTTAAATAGAGGAGTGTTGATTTTTTTACAGTCTAATGTTTAATTAGATTCCAAACTTTGGTTATGGTATTGGATGACATCTGGTCTCGTTCAGGGGTAACGATTTCAAAAGGGATGGGAACCACTGTATCCAGCAACTGTAATACCACAAGTTCCAGAAAACAACAAATATGGCAAAAGAACCGAAAACTGTTTGACCGAACATGCTGCTTAGTCTTCGAGTCCTACGAAGTTTGTGCAACGTCTGGCCTCTCCGTTGGTAGAGCCGACTCGACATTGCGCAAATTTTGAAACATGCATCCACAGATAATTCGTGCTGTACATAAGTTGCTAACTGAAGATGGTTGGAAAATGTGTAGCTTTATGCCACTGTTTCACGTCATTTGTGGCATCAATGGGAAAGGACTCTGTGACAGGTTTGGATCTAACGAGGCATGTTCTTAGTTTGCTGGGTATGTGAATGCAAAAAACATAAGCGTATGTGCTACGTAAACTGCATGAGTCCACTTTGCACATACAAAAAGTTTGTGGAATGCCACGAGGGCGAATCTTTTTCATTTTCTTTCGTAGTACAGTGAACCGTGAGTGCTACTATTTGTATACATTTTACCAGAAGACTACTAGCTATAGTACACTATTTCATAAAGCGTTGCTATGGCACGCACAGCCATGAACAACATGGCATTCTTGGATCAGTTGTCGCGGGGAGTAATAAACTATGTTATCTTTGTTATGATTTCCTCTTCACACAGTGGCATTTAATGTTGTTTATTAATTGCGATCGATTTCGAAGTGATCGACGCTTCATCGCCAAGATACTGTGCAATCGCAAAATATGGCGATGAATCCCTGAGCTTTGCAAAATCAACAACGATCAGTAAGCAATATTAAATACAGCTGTGTGAAGTGGATATTGTACGAAAGAGAAACAAAGTTCATTTTTCTCGGAAACAAATGTATATCAGCTGACTTCCCCAATTTCTTCCAGCAAGATGGAAGGCAAAAGATTTCTGAATCAGTTATTTTCATGGAAAAGTGATTTCGAAGCAGTTTTGTGTGTCCTGATTTATCCTCACCTGAATATTTCTTGTGGTAGTGCCTTAAGGATGCAGCTTTAAATACACTCGCACTAGTGCCGAACTGCGAGAGAAACAATGTTAGTTTGGTGCAAATCCTCAATGAACTTTACAGTATGTGTTTAAGAACATAAAGCGTCATATTTAATCACGATAATCGTATAATGGAGCAACTTTTCACAAATTTTGTTAACATAGTCCTTTTCCCAAGCGGTTGCGTTAATTTTTGAACACTACGTACTTCAAAAGTAGATGAAGCTAACAGAACAACCAATGTACATGCTGACTTGTTTGCTGATGACTAGTTGTAATTATTGACTGGTTGGACGCCTTAAAAATAACCAGTCATGAAGCCTATTTTACAACTACATAGCTAAGTCTAAAAATTTATACCAACATGGCTGGAACTATGGCATTTATAAAACCAGAACATATTTTGTTTGAAATAGGAACTGAAAATAAAACAGACAAAAACAATAAGTAACTGCGATGAACATTAGTCTTCCAAGAATAGAGGACAGGGGAAATGGAAGTAGGAAGATCAGATTAAATTATTAGCATAGTTACAGCAGCTAAAAAAAAAAATTTCTCACTCTGTCGAATGGGAGTGAGGTGCTGATTATTCGAAAGAAAATTTGAGACACTAGTAGTGAGATTATTAGAGCAACAGGGTGCACAATACGAGGACAGGAAAAGCAATGCAGAACTAACTACAGTAATACATAAACACCGTTAAGAGACTGAAAGTATATAAGACAATCAACAAAAGGCACAGAAAAATGAATCACGCTCGTACTCCCAAAAAGATATGTACATGAATCAGTGAGGCTAAGACTGTGGTACGATTATGATAATACGCAAATATCTTTAATGCGGAATGGAGATGCTAATATGCTCCACAGCCTATTACAATGAGAAAAAAGAGCAATGGCAGGAAGAAAGAGCAATTACAAACACACTTCTGATTTAGGTGTCTTCCGTGCTCTAAACACATCCATGCAACTTGATCATGTGCTTTGTAATATATTTTTATCTTACTATTAAGTTACATTTCCATTAATAGTATATTAAGCAATGTATACGTTACTTACTCCATTAGTAAACTGATGAACGCATTTTTAAAATTTTTGCATCATATTTTGACTGTGCCTAACATTAATGTCCATGCAAATTATGGCTTCATAATAATCCTCTCAGCAGCATTTTCATTTTGCGATCTGTGCTAACAGTTCTTTGTAATCTGTGTTGCAGTTAGTCTAATATTAAGAACTTTCAAATTCTGGTTAAAAGACAACGAACTGAACTAGTGTTATTGCTTTTCTATTAACTGTGTATGTTTCCTTACGATGCATGCACTGACCGCATTAATACAAGTAATAAACTGCACATTACCTGTCCCTTGAGCCAGCTAACATCTCGTCAACCTGGAAACGAAAATTAAGTTAATATAATGTGCTGCTACAGTAACAATAGACAAGATAAATCACGAAATTGAAGTATCAAACAAATAACGCTTCATGATGCAACTTCAGATAAGAATCTATCTTAGGTGAATTCCTGTCATTAGATGTCATTATGTGCGCCAGCCATTTATGAGCACTGTGGGATTATGACTAGAAGTAATTCCGATTGTTTTAGCAGAAAAGAGCTTATTCTAGGACTGGGAAAGAAATAACTAAATGTAGTCGATATGTTTACCCAAATGCAATTACTTCTCACGTATACAAAGATGTTAAGAAAAATTTTTCCTGCTGTTAAGTTTCAAAATTTTTCCTGTTGTTCGTGACAGGTTGGATACTGTTGGTGAGAATTCTGCGTGCTAGCAACAACGAGTAAACTTTACAGACTTTTACAAAGTTCCAGTGAAACTGTTTCATTGTGACGTACTGATATACAGCACATAGCATTATACCGGATGATTAAAAAAAAAAGACAAAAAGATAGAGACGTATTTTCCAAGTCACTGGATAGAGGAAGGTTTGAAGTTTTGACACAGCTGCGCTGTAGTTTGTCTGGTAGTAACATGGCGACTATACCACAAGAGGAACCATTTTGTGTGTTGGAACTTGCGCGAGGTCAAACCATCGTTCAAGTGCAACGTGCATTCCGCCGTCGATTCAGCAAGAAGCCGCCTCTGCACACGCAGATTTATGACTGGCACATAGAGTTCGTGGAAGGTGGTTGCATATGCTATGGGAAGAGCACTGGTAGCCCACGCACGTCTGATGAAAATGTCGAGCGTATCCGAGATGCGTTCACATGGAGGCCTCTGATGTCTCCAAGACGAGCAGGCCGGCAACTTTAGCTTCCTCAAAAAAAGTGGCGTGTTCTGAAATGACAGATGCGTATCAAGCAGTACAAGTTGTAGCTACTGCAGCAATTAAGTGGCGGCGACCATACCAGAAGGTGTGAATTTTGCATTTTACTTGTCCAGGATATAGCAGACGGCACTTTTTCCGTACAGCTCATCTTTTCGGACGAATCGACGTTTCATCTATCGGGTGAAGTAAACCGCTATAATATAAAAATTTCGTGGTCACGAAATCCTGTAACTTATATATACTTTTATTCACAGATTTTAACAATTACAGATTTTTACTTGAAATGATCTGCTTGATTATTAAACGGTGATGGACATTTTCCCGTTTTTCTTTTCTGACCTTTCTTTGAGTAGTCTTTTGCTTAAGTAGCAACACAACCACAGGTGGAAAAACAAGCGGCCAAAGACACTGCTAGCTAGGGCATAGCCACCCATGGTAAACTAACATACACAAACAGCGACAAACGTCGGTAAGCCCCTGCATATCAGCAACACTGACTGGCAACTACCAGCTGCTACTAGAGCCGACCAACAGGCCACAGCAGGGACACCGACGAGCTCGCCCACACACGCACAAACAAGCTGCCAACATTCCCTCACACTGTGTCTCCGGTATATGACCTATCGGACACAAGATCGATAACAAACCTAACTGTTGCAGGTTGCTGGCGCTGAACGAGGACTCCGTACCAGCACCCAGCGCCAGCTGCCGAGCAGCACAACGCACAACGCCAAGGTATCGACAAGCATGATACCCACTACTAACAAAGCCTCTCCTTGCACAACCTATCGCAGGCAGCAAGACAACCGCTACTGCTCCTACCACCCGACCTAACTATCGCAGAGGTTTTTTTCTCTTGGCTTTTGCCTTGGCACTTTTTTTCCTGTGCCCTTAAAACCGCTACCCTTCGTCAGATTTCGACCAATCTATCTCCAGATGAGCGCGTATTAATGGTTAATCTTAACCAGACGTACGCAAATATCGCAGTACCCACATCCTACGACACCTCACTTTAGTGAGAGATGGCAGTAGACCTTTTGTGTTGTCCATCATGCCGGTGTGGGCGTGGAGGGGCTCCACCTCTGATAAAAAAAAATAAAAAAAAAATAAAAAACTTTTATTCTCTGATTGTCCTTCAGATAATTTTTGCATTGTGTTTATTTGAGTTTTTTTCCAAACTTACTTTACTTTGCAGAATGAGATTTTCACTCTGCACCGGAGTGTGGACTGATATGAAACTTCCTGGCAGATTAAAACTGTGTGCCCGACCGAGACTCGAACTCGGGACCTTTGCCTTTCGCGGGCAGGTGCTCTACCACCTGAGCTACCGAAGCACGACTCACGCCCGGTACAGCCTTACTTCTGCCAGTATCTCGTCTCCTACCTTCCAAACTTTACAGAAGCTCTCCGCACCTGCCCGCGAAAGGCAAAGGTCCCGAGTTCGAGTCTCGGTCGGGCACACAGTTTTAATCTGCCAGGAAGTTTCACTTACTTTACTTTGATTTCTTGTATTTTGAGTTTAAATATTTTTATGCTTTATGGTATTAGGAAATGCACATATTGTGACATGTTCACTATATGTTTGACAAAGGCGAAATTGAGAAAAAATAACAGATGCATATATGTGAATAACTTAATGAATAAAGAAGGTTACTAATGTATTGCATTTAGCTGGATGCAACAGTTTGCAAACATATGTTGACGCAAAGGATATCTAAAGTGAAAAATGTTATGTCATAAAGGGGCATGCTGCATTTAGGCACATGATGAGCAGAAGTTTATGTATATCCATGTACTAGCGGACCCGACAGACGTTGTCCTGCATGATATTTCAAGCGATTAGTATATTAAACAAAGTATGAAATGAAAGACAAATAAAATAATAATTTCATTATTCTTTATTTTGAAATAACATCAATTTTTCTATAAGCAATTCGTTATAATCCATAATGTTTGTTTAATTTCATCTTAATGCGAGTTGATGAACAATACTTTCAGTCAGTTTCTGAGGAGTATAAATGAATAAACTTTACGGTTTTCCAACGCGAGAACACGCCATATATACTTGGCCATGTGAAAAGACCGGATTTTCTAGATCCAACCCACAAATCGACATTGTTTGACCTTGCATAAAAATAAAATATTAGGTAATGACATGTGTCGATTGTACCTGTTGCTGGATTTCCTTGTTTGATATTTAAATGATATCCATCTTCTCCTTCCCAAAATATCAATGGATATTGCAAGCTTCGTAAGAGCAATGACTGTCTGCAATCGTATGCTCTGTGTTAACTCTGAGTTGGATTTATATATTTCGACGTTGAAATGCGTCGCCAACCGTAACAACTGCAATTTCATTAACGTTCGGTGCATTATATCGGCCCGTGTGCTGCCCAGATAGTACTTTGTCTGCTTTGATGACGATCGTATAGTTGTCGTTTTGCAGTCTGTCTGAAACGGAATTGAATAAATGGACCAACTGGTTGTGATTCTGTAAAAACGGTTCTAAAATATCCACAATTTCTTGCTCCTCCATCTGCTCGATATGGTTGTACTGGCAGCGTGCGTTTATTTGCTGCTCCTCGTCAGGTATGAAGTAGATTTGTGGAAGTTTTGAGGCGGTATCAGGCATCGACATTAAACAACCAATTTGATGATACACTTCGCCTTGAATCTTAAACGTTGATTGAAAATTGCGACCGTCCTCATTCTGAATGATTTTTGTTGCTCCAAATGATGTCATTTGAAAGCACGAATTGAATTTGCGAATTTTACGCAAAACCAATTTAGACTTATAGCTCCAGCCAATAGTGTTTTCAATGTTTCTGGCGGCGAATTCGATGGTGGCAATACAACAGACGCGCAGTAAAACCGGCCGATTCACACTTGTATTTGAGTGCATGACAGTGTTCACATTGTTTCTTCATAGTACAGATTACAATTTGTGGATGTGACAAATAGTCGATGTCCGACTCATATCCAAACGCAAGGAGAAGTGATGCACGTGTCAATGCGCGATGCACTTGCAAACGCTGTTGTTCACGTGTTCTGAATGTGTCGGCGACTCGTTGGCGGGCCAGTCTTTGTCTCAATGCATGTGCTCGAAGGCGTTCGTTGCGTTGCTCTTGACTTTCATTAGCACATCTGATTGCAGCCTGGTATCTTAAATTTTCATCGTCCGTCAGTTGATCTTCTGCCGATCTATTTAACCGACGGTTCTGAACTAATCGTGAATTCCGAGTCCTGTCGACCAAAATTTCCTCCTCGTTCACGAAGACGTGGCATTGTTTTATGTACGTAACTTGTATGTGAATATAATACACTTAATATTCACTGAAATGCGACACCGGAAATGTCAAAACACACCAAAAAAATTAAAATGCCAAAATAACAGAACACACTTAATATAATACACTCCAATTAAAATGTCGAAAAATAAACGATATCCTATGCACGCAACGCATATCTGAATATAATACGCTCAATGTTGCAAACAAAAATGCAACGCCACCTACCGTGCTGGGTTAAGAATGTAAATTTTCCAGGCCCCCGTTTGAATGCATACACAAAAATTCACTCAAGTCGATCCAGCCGTTTAGTTGCAGTGTAGATAAATAACCTAGATACGAATTGCAGTGCCATCTGCCGGGATGATTTGTGAATCTAAACCATCCAGGGCGCCACCCAAATGCATACTAAAAAATTCATTCAAATCGGTCGAGCCGTTTAGGAGGAGATTAGTGACATTCACACGCACAGTAGAAGTATATATATAAAGATCACAGGAACAAAAAAAGAAAAACATACAATGAATGGAGAGAGAGAGAGAGAGCGAGAGAGAGAGCGAATGTGAGTGAGAGAGCTCAGAGCCATTTGAGAAATCGAGTTGTTGAAGCTGTCGATTCAATAAACAGGGGCTTTTGATTCGTGTGTGGAAAGAAATGGACTTCCGTTTCGATGTTTATCGAGCAATGCACTGTGTTGATGTTGAGTGTATGGTATAGTGTCTGTGTGAATGTAAAATTCTGAACCTTCCGCTATCTAGTGACATATCCAATGTCTTTCTATCTTTCCCAATTTGTCTGTAATAAAAAAACTGAAATCTGTTCTTTTTTTCTGAACCAACGTATGCTATCTATTAAGTGAATGAAATATACGAGTATATATAGGAAGGAAGGAAGATTGGCCATTAACGTCCCACCGACGACGATATCGTTAGAGGCAAATCACAAGCACTAACTGGCGAAGGAAATCGGCCGTGCTCGTTTATAGGAATCACCCCGGCATTTTCCTTATGCAACTTATGCAGATCTGGATAGAATTAGAACCAGCGTCTTCCCGAGTGCGAGTACTGTGTCCTACTGTGGCGACGCTTCGTTCAGTGATATCCTCCGGATTACATCATCGTTTAACTAAGTGAATTTCTTAAAGCGCCAATTATTGCGTTTAAAATAACTTGTTTGACAATTATCTGCCTTACTGACGTGACTACATGTTTAATTTCAATAAAAAATCCTTTAAAGAAAAACTCTTTTCAAAAATAAATTAACCTCAAAACAATATCGTGGCGTAATTAATTTTTCTTTTATATAACCAGACAACAAACAAAAGTTTTGCTGATACAGTTGACGGTTTTTACATCTCTGCTGACTATATGTAGAGAAACACTAACCAAAAAAATTACCTGGTGACGACAGTCTTTATCCACGCGAGGACCTCCATCAAAAAATTATTCATAAACGAAATTTAAATGCCAAGTGCTCTAACTTTCTCGATCCAAAGCCCAAAACCCGATCCCATACAAAATCATAGTAAACGCCCAGAAAATAGTAAGAGTGAACGAATTGACCTTCTTGGGGAATACTACCACCTTCATAAAAATAAAAAAAGATACCAAAAAAACTGAAGGGTTGATAGGAACACCCAATAAAAATATGAGGAAAGAAAAAAAAGTGTGTGGATTCCTAAGGGACGAAAGTGCTGAGGTCATCGGTTCCTAGACTTACGCACTACTTAAACTAACTTATGCTAAGAACAACACACACACCCATGCCCGAGGGAGGACTCGAACCTCCGGCGGGAGAGGCTGCGCAGTCAAAACACACGGGCACTCCACGCGGCTAAAGAAATTCTAATAAAATTGTATAGAACAGTGCAAACACAATATACACTTTATGGCAGTGAGACTTGGAAAATAATAGCTAGAAATGAACGAAGAAGTGTATCTGATACGAAAAGGAATACAGCAATCAGATCTGATCTATGACCTAAAGGCATTTATGAGCAGGTGAGGGGGTACAGAAATGAATCGAGAGATCATGTATCAAAGTAGAATGCTCACAGTAATAATGAATTATAGACGTATAAGGAAAAGATCAACAGGTAGACCAAATAAGAGGTGGAGAGATCCACTGACAGTAGAGGCACTAACAAGAGGACATAACTGGCAAATGACTAAGACTAGAAGAAAGATGAGTAAGAATTATTGGTTTCAACTGTAATCTATAGTCATCTTCACATGCAATTTTGCAGCATAATAAGTCTCGTAACGACGGGGCCTTTCGTTTCAATGTCACATGGTCCGCGGTGTGACATTGTATGGGTAACAATGTTGCGAGGCCTCTTATACTGCAACATTGGATCTGAAGACGACTAGATTACTGCTGAAACAAGTAATTTTTTGAGAGAATGGTGGTATTGTCGTGTTCCGTAAAAGAAAAACGATTTGTTGTATCATGGTAAAATAACTAAGCTATGTGACAAAGAGACCCATTACTACCAAATGAAGTTATAATTTAAACTACGCGTAAGTCCTCTTGCTATCTGTCGACGGTGGTAAATAGTAACGGGATTTGATGTTTGTGTGTCTTTCTCCTACGTTACAATAATGTCAGAAAGAAAACACCGTAGTGAACTTATTCACTCCACGGGTTGCGTTTTCAGTCAGTGTGTACTGTGCAGTGACGTCAAAGACAAGTGTGAAACGACAAAGCAAGATAATGCAGCCTACCTGCCGCATCTACGCGTTGCGTGGATTGAAATATACGGCAGGTTAACCAGGCTTGGAAACGTACTGTGCTTTTCGCGAAAACGTATGAAGCAGACTTCTAACATGGTGTAGAAGAGCTTTCCGGTGCCTTATGCGGCATTACAGCTGCAACACCAAATGTGCGGGTTAAATCGTGACTGCAACTGAATACAGTCTGGCTGATGAGAAGAGAAACAAAGCGCACATTAGTTATATCATCGCGCGTGAAAATGCTCCTCTGCAATTTGTTAGTTCCCATTTAACTGCAGCATTTACTTCTAGATGGTCTTAACGGGAGTACACTCGGAGGTCGGGAATTGTCCAGTGTGTTATAGGACCGTTACTATTTAGAACATATATATATATAATGGTCTGGACACTTATTAACCTACATCTACATACATACTTCGCAAGCCACCGTAAGGTGCATGTCGGAGCGTTCTCTGTATCGCTACTTGTCATTTCCTCTCCTGTTGCAAACAGAGTGAGGGAAAAACGACAGTCTGTGCGCCTCGGTATGAGCCCTAATTTCTCGTATTTATCTTCGTGGTCCTTACTCGCGATGATCAAAAAGTCAGTATAAATTTGAAAACTTAATTAACCACGGAATAATGGAGATATAGAGGTAAAAATTGACACACATGCTTGGAATGACATGGGGTTATACTAGAACAAAAAAAAAAAAAAAAAAAAAAAAAAAAAACACTCCATATTGCTAGACGCGTGAAAGACCTCTTGCGTGTGTCGTTTGATGATGATAGTGTGCTCTGCCGCTACTTTCGTCATGCTTGGCCTCACAGGTCCCTATACCTCAGTCCGTGCGATTATTGACTTTGGGGTTAGCTGAAGTCGCAAGTGTATCGTGATCGACAGACATCTCTAGGGATGCTGAAAGACAACATCCGACGCCAATGCCTCACCGTAGCTCCAGACATGCTTTACAGTGCTGTTCACAACATTATTCCTCGACTACAGCCTTCCCTCCATGGATTCGTATTTGCGCTCAAGAAGCATCTCCGTAACACTTACGTGTTTTCGAACCTACCGGTAATAAATCTAGCAGCCCTCCTCCGAACTGCTTCGTTGACTTGCTTCAGTCCGACATGGTAGGATCCCAAACAGTACTTCAGAATACATCGCAGCAGCAGCCTACATGCGGCCTCCTTTACAGGTAAACCACTGTTTCCTAAAATTCTTCCAGTAAACCAAAGTCGACCATTTGCCTTCCGTATCACAGTTTTCACATGTTGGTTCCACCTCATAGTGCTTTGCAACGTTACGGCCAGATATTTGAACGACTTTAAACTTGACTGTGTCAAGCTGGACACATTACAGGTTTGTTCTTCCTACTCATCGAGATTAACTTACATTTTTCCACATTTTGAGCTAGCTGCCATGCATCACACCAAGTGGACATTTTGTCAAAGTCGTCTTGTATCTTTCTACAGTCACTCAACTTCCACACTTTACCGTACACCACGGCATCATCAGTAAACAACCGTAGACTGCTTCTCACCCTGTCCGCCAAACCATTTATGTATATAGAGAACAACAGTTGTCCAATCACACTTCCCTGGAACACTTCAGACGATACCCTTGTCTCTGATGACATTAATAAGGGGTGTGTCCACTATTTGTCTTCACGACTGCTTCAGCTCGAATGGAGACACGGGCAACAAGGTATCTGAATATATTTAGATGAATGGCAGGTCATTCTTTAGCAAAAGTCGAAGTCAGAGACACTGGGGCTGAACGTTCTCATTCATCCCAGAGGTATTTCGCTGGGCTCAGGTGGGGACTCTGTGCTGGCCAGTCAATTTCAGGAATGTTATTGCCCACATCAGGATTATTATTGTCCTCACAGCGTTGTCTCTCAGATGCTGATCTATGACATTGCGCCCTGTCATGCAAATAAAAACAGTCATCGTACCCGATGACGTAGTGAATAACGTCGGAAGCGCCGCGAGCCTGTCATCCTCTGACGCTGTTGTCCTTACGAAGGATGTAACGCGAAAAAAGTATTGCCAAATGCAGGAAGAACTGCACAGAATCGACTGTTGGCATATGTATTGGCAGATGCACTGAACGTAAGTATACTTCCCATGATTGTATTATATTATATGGAACTGAGGACCTAGAAACGACGGAGAGGCTCCATCCCAGCCGTAGCCTGCAGTGGAACACAACGCCACAACAGGCTACAGCAGTCCACTCGCCCCATCGCCGCCCCACACCTAACCTAGTGTTATTCTGCGGTTCGAGCCCCCCCCCCCCCCCCCGCCCCCCTGGGGAACGTTACCAGACGCGTAGCAACCCCAATGTTCCCGTGGTAGAATAATTATGGTCTACGCGTACGTGGAGACAGTGTTTGCGCAGCAATACCTGACACAGTGTAACTGAAGCGGAATAAGGGGAACCAGCCCACATCCGTCGAGGCAAATGGAAACCCGCCTTAAAAACCATCTACAGACTGGCTGGCACACCCGACCTCGACACTAATCCGCCGGGCGGATTCGTGTCGGGCCCAGAAAGCAGTGCGTTAGACCACAGGGCTAACACGGCGGGCTTGCCCATGATAAGAGATTTCCATTATTGTCGGAATACAACTTTAGCATGCGATATTGCAAACACTAACGACAGTAAAACGCCTAGATATAAAGTGTATGGGAAAGTCCTACAAAACTGGCAGTGTTATCCTTTTCACTTGTAAAATGTGAAATATTCAAAAATTTCGGAATAGAATACAGTAATGTGGTACTTAAACTGTGCATTATGTATGCACATGTATGATTTCCCTGTAATTTTACAAAAGTGACAGGTCATGTAGAAGTAAAAACATGTGGAGGTCATGTAGAAGTAAAAACAGGTGGTTTGTCAGTCAGTACAAAAACTGTCTTCCAGTATCGGCCAGTGCCTCTATAGGTAGTAAAGAAAACCATTAAACACATTATTATACAAAAAAAATGGAAATGAGCGTATGGCATCGTTGTCCGGGAGGCCCTTATTCGGGGAAGTTCGGCCGCCAAGTGCAAGTCTTATTTCATTCGACGCCACATTGGGCGACTTGCGCGTCGGTGATGACAATGAAAAGATGAGGAGGAAATCAACACCCAGTCCCCCAGCGGAGAAATTCTTCAACCCGGCCGGGAATCGAACCCAGGCACGCTCGCAGGGGAGGCGAGAACGTTACCACCCAGCTAAGCAGGCGGGCAGTGCGAACAAAATCCACTAATTTAAAAAAAGTCCACTTATTGCAAAGATCACAAATAACATAAAATATACTTTCTGAGTCTACACAACAAACAAGTCCCACTGCTTACATTCAGTGCACTGAACACCTTCATCAAACGATTCACAGCATAGATCTTATAATTAGTTTTCCTCGAGACATGTAAGTCTCATCTCTATCTATGATAATGATGGAGGCTGAAAGATATGAATTAAAATTTGAGTGACAACTGGGACTTTGCCTCCGTGCTTATCGGGCAGGAATGCTGACCATTACACCAGCGCAGTACTATGAATATCATTCCTGCAAGGACTAGCCAAATCCAAAGCCCTCCCCAACACAAACCTCCATCCACATGCCTGCAGTTTGCTGAGATAACGCAGATTGTTGAACGATGTCGCAAAAAAAAAAAAAAAAAAAAAAAAAATACAATTTTTCTAAACCAGAAGTGCCAGAGGAAAAAAAAATGTTGCATTACTTATGAATGGCCCTGGTCCAAAGTGGAATAGGTTATCACGGAGAAGTTTACTTTTAAAAATTTCTAAAGCCTACGATTCAACAAGGGTCACGCAGCACATTACCTCCTCCTCCACACATCTCATCAAAAATCAGAGAAGGTAGAGACGATAAGAAGCCTATCCAAAGTCGTTCCTCCCACACACCGTTCGCGGATGGAAAAGTTATGGCTAACAAGCTAGTGAAACTCGTTCATCATTGCGTGGCATGGCTTTACACGGACAGCACTAAGTATATGCAGTCTGGTGTCTTGTGTGTCGTAGAGACAATAAATTAAGATCATTCCTTGTGAATCAGATAGTGAAAAATGTACCAAAGCCAATACAACAGTTCCTGACATTAGTCTTCACATACAGAAGCTGTGCGGGGTATTTTAATTTATAATGTGAAGAGATAAAAAAGATTTACCTGCACTCTTCCCTGTGTTTTAGATTACAAGATGCCTAGGCTGTACCTTATTTCCACATAGGCTGAGTAGTGGGAAATTCCAGAAAGTGATTGCGCGGTTCCGACGGCAAAATTTCCCGAAGTGTCTTTCCTAGAAAAGCAAGAAATGTGTCGCCGTGTGTGTGTGTGTGTGTGTGTGTGTGTTCACAAGGGCGCCAGTGCTTCGTTGGCGGCGCCCGTGGCGACCTGCCAGCCACACCACAATATACGCACGGCGTCCCAATGCAGATCGATCTCTCCACGGCTAACTTACCACTCACTGGACTCAAAACGTGCAGTCCAACCTGTCAGCCTATGCTGCTCTATTACCTGCTTCAGGCAGTAAAAATCGTTATGCATATGCAGCATGATATTATCCACAGTGGTCAGTGTGTTGAAATCAAAGGACTACTACTGCTTACGGAAGCAACAGCTTTAAATGGTGGCCAAACAATGCGAAATAACGTGTTATGTTTGTTTTGTACTAATTGTGGTTCCAGAAAAACAAACACACTAAGATCGAAATTTTAGCATTGCTAAGCCTCTTGGGAACGGTATAGTCATACTTTCCTGCGTTCTCAGAAACCCAGTGCCAAATACTACATTACTGCTTTCGAACTGCGTATGCAGATGTATAGAGTGAGCCAGCTGCGCCGGCCATGGTGGCCGAGGGGTTCTAGGCGCTTCAGCTTGGAACCGCGCGACTGCTACGGTCGCACTGTTCGAACCCTGCCTCGGGCATGGATGTGTGTGATGTCCTTAGGTTAGTTACGTTTAAGAAGTTCTAAGTTTTATGGGACTGATGACCTCAGTCCCATAGTGCTCAGAGTCATTTGAACCACTTATTTGAGCCAGCTGTCCCTGCCTATCGGTTTTATGCAACCAGTAACGCCTTCAAAAACCAAAAGCGAAATTTTCATATTCTCTCGTTCGCTGTGCAACCTATTTTGTCCTACAGACAAAATGAACAGGACCCTTTTTTTTTGTAGGAAATTTGATGTAGTTAAATTTTGTACTGTGATACGTTTTCCCTGAAGGAAACGGTTTCGGAGTTATTGAGGAAAAACTCGTTTGAAGGTCACTTCTGTATATTTTCTTGGATAATTCGAAAACTACGGCTTCTAGCGAAAATATGTCCCAGTACAAAACTTGACTATATTAAATTTCCTGCAAAAATATCCTGTTAATCTTTTCTGTAAGACCAATAGTTTGGGTGTAGCGAATGAGACAATATGAAAAGATTGCTTACCATATTTGAAGGCACTGCAGATTACATAAAACACAGCTGTAGGGGCGCTGAATCATCTGCGAGTGCATCATGCTTTGACGACGATCTTATGAACAACCAATGTTAATATACTTTCGTAATAGTCATGTTTTTCCATTGCACAAGGTTTTTGGAACACTATGCACCTACTGGAAAAAGAAAGCAAGGCGTTTAGTGCAAGTTCCTATTTGTACAGTACGATAATTTCTCATATTATAATATTTGTAAACCATTACTTTATTTGTGTTTACGAAAGAACATATTGATATAGGCATACCTTCTGGTATCACATTCCCCAGTATCAATCATATCTAGCTTCTGCCATTTATCTCTGATATTAGATTACCCTCGAAAACTCGTTACTTCAGCGGATACATAATCTTCCTAGGTAGTTGTCTGTAGTAATTGCGGGCACAGTCGTGTGTGTGTGTGTGTGTGTGTGTGTGTCACCTTTTATAGACGCAAAACAAACGGTTATGCTAAATTATAACTGTAGAAGGCACAAAGGTATGAGTGCATTAAGCTGGGGATTTAAGGTATAAAACTCGCCTTACTAAACTGAAACAAGCTGTTCCTAGCCGGCTTTAAGACGATCTCAGGCAGTCTCCATCGACTTCAAATAAAAATGTGTGCACTGCCATTACAATTATACTTTGAAAGGCATCTTGGGTTATAAGACTGAGGGCACTTAATTACCGATATCATGCTTACTTCCCCTTCTCTGTTACATTCGTGAATTATGTGAGGGAAGATCCACTGTCGGTAACCCCATATGAACTAGAATTTATCTATTTTCAACACTATTGCCTTGCGCGTGATACACGTAGGATGTAGTAATAAGTTGCTTCACTTCTCTTGGTATGTTAACAGTAAGGCATTCCGCGACACCCAAACCTTCCCCAAACCGAAATTCTTTGCTCCATCTCCAATGAACGTGTCGTCAACGCGCTGCTCTTCTTTGGATTTTCGCCATCCCTTCAGTCCAAAGACTGACCTGATGCAGCTGTCCATGCTAGATATTGCTGTGTACGCCTCCTCACCTCTGCAAACTACCACAACCTACGTACCTTTCAACCTGCTTGCTCTATTAAACTTTGGTCTCAAGCTACAATTTTTACCGCGCAGTCTCTCTTCCATTACCAAATTTATTCCTCGATGCCCCAGGTTCTGTCCTATCAGCTGATCCCTTCTTTTAGTCAAGTTGTGCCACAGATTTCTTTTCTCCCCAATTCTATTCAGTACCTCTTCATTTGTTATTCCACCTACCCGTCTAATATGCAGCATTGTTCTATAGCAACACACTTCAAAAGCTTCTTTTCTGTACTTGTCTGAACTGTTTATCATCCACGTTTCGCTTCTGTGCTAGCTGACACCCAAAACATATACCCAATGAAAACATTAAACTCATATCAGATGTTAATAAATTCCACATTTTCATAAACGGTTTTCTTGATGCAGTCGTTCTGTGTTTCATCTGTTCTCTGCGGCTGCTACCCTGAGTTATTTTGCTACCCCAATAACAGAACTCATCTACTGCTTTTAGTGGTTCAACTCCCTAATCTAATTCCATTTGTATCGCCTGACTTCCTTCGACTACACTTCATTACCATTCCTTTACTTTTGTGGATGTTCGTCTTACAGTTTCTTTTCAAGACACTATCCGTTCCGTTCAGCTCCTCTCCCAAGTCCTTAACTATCTCTGATAAAATTACAATTCATCCGCATGTTGCAAGATTTATATTTCTTCTTCCTCAATTTTATTTTCATCTCACAATTTTTCCTTGGTTTCCATATACCAAAACCAGAAAAAAATTCGTACAAACGTATACCCAAAAATACTTTGTCTGCTAAGGAAACTTCGCGTTTAACACATCAGTTACAAATTGTGAGCTTGAACGTGTGGAATCCAGAAACTCATAACAAATGTTCAGAATGTTCAAAAGCTCGTCGTATTATGGACTATCGCACCCTTAAAACTCCCTGAAGATGTTGAATGGTGTCTCAGGTTTCCATGATCCCTCAATAAAAGACCATTCATCTGGGTTGTCTGCTGCATAAACCATTTGTTTAAGGTGCCCAGAAATAAAAATCAACAGTGCTGAGGTCGGGAGAACTTCGGCTGTGGAAAGGTCTTCCTCTACCTCATTTGTCAGGGTGCATAGATAGCAGTGCATTTCTAACAACAAGACTAAAATGTGCTGGAGCGCGCTATGCATAAATCACATGTCACTTTTTATTTGACGGGGCACATCATATAGTCCTGGAGAACATTCTAAATGAAGTTCCTGTAGATTGCAGCTATAAGACGTCCTGGTAGAACGTATGTACCAACCATATATGATACGATGGATGCACTACACCAAAGAGTACAGTGGAGTTGTTGGTTTGTGCCAGGAATGCCGTTGATCGTAAACTTTCATAAATAACTTGAAAATGAAGGGTTTTAGAAACTATATTAAACAACTAGAAACCCGCCTCGATTGCGGAAAAAGCACCTAGTGTTAACCCAGATTTCGGCGTAGATAACTACACCTTCTTCAGAACAACACTAAAATCCACAAGTGCCTAAGAAGGCCTTTGTCAATTATTAAAAGAACAACATAGCTAAAACGAAAAAGAAAAGGACAACGCAAACAGTACATATGTACAAGGTCAAAACCAGTACTTAACTTAATGGTGTACGCTCCACCTCACACCGGCCCATGTTCGATGGACCATGACCCGCCATAAACTGGAGCTACAAACGGTCGCTCACTTACAAGCCTGACCCGCTATGTATGCACATGCACAACACAAGGGAGGTTACTTGAATGAGCATTCGCATACGAATACGAGAAAGTTTATACATGGGTCGGGGATAAATAGCCCATATATTCCCAACCGTGGATCAACGTATATCAAGAAATGAAATCGATAAAACAAGAGACGAGCTAAATAGGAGATGAAACCTAAAAATAACCGCACACGGTTACTTATGCTAGTAAAGTTTTCCTTTTCTTTTTCGTTTATAAATGTATAGCTACGTTGTTCTTTTAATAATTGACAAAGGTCTTCTTAGGCACTTGTGGGTTTTAGTGTTGTTCTGAAGAAGGTGTAGTTATCTACGCCGAAACCTGGGTTAACACTTAACACTAGGTGCTTTTTTCGCAATCGAGGCGGGTTTGTAGTTGTTTGCCGGCCGCTGTGGCCGTGCGATTTTAGGCGCTTCAGTGTGGAACCGCGTGACCGCTACGGTGGCAGGTTTGAATCCTGCCTCGGGCATGGATGTGTGTGATGTCCTTAGGTTAGTTAGGTTTAAGTAGTTCTAAGTTCTAGGGGACTGATGACCACAGATGTTAAGTCCCATAGTGCTCAGAGCCATTTTTTGTTAGTTGTTTAATATATTAACCAACGATTGCTGTCGCACTGCGATGTTGAAAGTACTTAAATTTTAGAAACTACCTTTACGAGAGTTTTTTTTTCTTTTTAAATTGAAAATGAAGGATTTTAGAAACTACGTTTAGAGAGCTTTAGCGAGGTGGCGCAGTGGTTAGACACTGGGCTCGCATTCGGAAGGACGACGGTTCAATCCCGCTTCCGGCCATCCTGATTTAGGTTTTCCGTGATTTCCCTAAATCACTCTAGGAAAATGCCGGGATGGTTCCTCTGAAAGGGCACGGCCGACTTCCTTACCCATCCTTCCCTAATCCGATGAGACCGATGACCACGCTGCCTGGTCTCCTTCCCCAAACCAACCAACCAACTTTAGAGAGCTTTTTTTGTTGTTTTGGAGAGGGGAACCTGTCAAGGAAGTTTGTAAAGATACTGTTGAATCACTCTCTAGGTGTACAAGGTATAATGGTGAAAGTAGTCTCCAAGCGAGAGCAGTGATTCAGCCTCACAGGGGAATCAGCTGTGGCTGAGTCAGCGCGCTCTGTGCCCCCAGCAGATAGGTTATCGGGCGCGACAACGCCCAAACACTGGCCGACTCAGCCGGCCTTCTCGGAAGCGATCGACAAACACAGCCACAGGCAGCTCCAACCTAGACCGACAACAGCGCATAGCGCGATAGTCTCTGCCTTAACAGAACCTCTTTGCCGCTCTGCAGTACCTCTGGATCTAATCGGTGATGTCAACGTCAGTTGCACAGTGCGACTGTGTTTGCGTTATCACTAAACGTAATGCCTTTTGCGAGCATTGTTCTACGTCTACGTTTGTATCAGAAAGAATCTGAAAAGCTTGTAAGGCTGTTGCAGAGTAGATAGTGCTGTGATGCAATCACTAAGACAAAAATACTTGAGTTGCACCGTTTCCGACTTAATTAGTTTTGAAGTCGGCCAACCAGAACAATGCGCTTACAAATAAAGCAGCCTGACAGCTGTCCTCATAACATGAAAATGCTCAGTTGTTGGCTTGGGCTCGATCCTTACTATCGTCCCATGTCCAATTTTTGTATTGCTCTCTTGTTAGATTTTAGGGAACCAAGCGCCGGCCGTTGTCGCCGAGCGGTTTTAGGCGCTTCAGTCCGGGACCGCGCTGCTGCTACGATCGCAGGTTCTAATCCTGCTTCGGGCATGGATGTGTGTGATGTCCTTAGGTTAGTTAGGTTTAAGTAGTTCTAAGTTCTAGGGGACTTATGACCTCAGATGTTAAGTCCTATAGTGCTTAGAGCCATTTGAACCAAACGAAGGACACGTTTTGCAACACGGGCTGGTGTAATTTACGCAGGCGACGACATGACTGGCTAGTTTCAGCGTCAATTAAATCGGAAACGACGCACCGTATCTAACTTTCTCTTAATAATTATTTACCAGTACACCCTACCCTGCAACACCCTTAAGGCTTTTCAGACTATTTCTGACCACGCTGCATACTGCGCTAGCTCGTGTGCAGCACATAGCGGATGCTAACCTCACCGGAGAAAATATTAGTCACACCAAAAACAACAGCACACTGATCAATCTGAATCGCTGTAGTTTATGTATAACTAGTATCAGGCGCAAAATTACAGACCAATATTCCTGACTTCGGTTTACTGCAGAATACTTGAACATATTCTCGTTTCGAATATATTAAACTTTATTGAAACTGAGAAGCTTTTCTCTACGAATGGTTTTAGGAAGCATCGCTCTTGAGAAACTCAGATTCCCTTTTCTCACATATGGACATACGGCAACAGTCAGGTTCCCGGAAAGCATTTGACACGGCACTCCACTGTAGGATTTTAACAAAGGTACGAGCATATGGAATAAGCTCGCTCACAGTGGCTAGAAGACTTCTAAGGAACAGAACCCAGTAAGTTGTCCTCAACGGCGAATGTTCATCAGAAACAAAGAGTGCCCCTGGGAAATGTGTTGTTCTCCATATAAATATATGATTTGGCATACACGGTGGACAGCAACCTGCGGTTCAAATCAAATGGCTCTGAGCACTATGGGACTCAACTGCTGTGGTCATCAGTCCCCTAGAACTTAGAACTACTTAAACCTAACTAACCTAAGGACATCACACACATCCACGCCCGAGGAAGGATTCGAACCTCCGACCGTAGCAGTCACACGGTTCCGGACTGCGTGCCTAGAACCGCGAGACCATCGCGGCCGGCAACCTGCGGTTGTTTGCTGATGATGCTGTAGTGTACGGTAAGGTGTCGAGTTGACTGACTATAGGAAGACAAAAGAGGGCTCAATACAAAATTTCCGGTTGGTGTGATGAATGGCTGCTAACGCTACATGCGGGAAAGTGTAGGTTATCGTCGATGAGTAGGGAGGAGAAACCTGTAATGTTCGGATACAGTCAAGTCGTTTAAATATCTGGGCGTAACGTTGGAGAGCGATATGAAATGGAACGAGCACGTGACAACTGCGATAGTGAAGGCGAATGGTGGACTTCGGTTTACTAGAATTTTAGGAAAGAGTGGTTCACCTGTTAAGGAGGCCGCATATAGGTGGTTGGTGCGACGTATTCTTGAGTACTGCTGAAGTGTTTGGGATCCGTTCCAGGTCGGATTGAAAGTAGACATCGAAGCAATTCAGAGGCGGACACGTAGATTTGTTACCGGTAGGTTCTAACAACACGTACCTGATACGGAGATGCTTTGGGAACTCAAATGGGAGGCGACGTTCTTTTCGAGAAACACTGTTGACAAAATTTAGAGAACCAGTATTTCAAGCTGAATGTCAAACTATTCTACTGCCTCGAACACCTATTGCGAGTAAGTACCACGAAGATACGGGAAATTAGGGCTCATACGGAGACATATAAACAGTCGTTTTCCCCTCACTCTATTTGCGAGTGGAACAGGAAAGGAAATGACTATTAGTGGAACAGGGTACCCTCCACCAAGCACCGTACGGTGGCTTGCGGATTATCAATGTAGATGTGGATGAAACAATGGTTGAGAAGGGAGTGAGACGGCGTTGTAGAATATCCCTGATGTTATTCATTCTGTACACTGAGGAAGCATTAAAATAAGTCAAAGGAAAATTTGCAGTAGGAATTAATGTCTAAGGACAAGAAATAAAAACTTTGAGGTTTACCTATGACGCTCCAATTCTGTCAGAGACGGCAAACGGCTTGGAAGAGCAATTGAACGGAATGGACAGTGTCTTGAAAGGAGGATAGAAGATGAACGTCAACAAAGGTAAAACGAGGATAATGGAGTGTAGTCTAATTAAATCAGGTAATGGTGAGGGAATTAGATTAGGAAATGAGGCACTTAAAGAGGTATATGAGTTTTGCTACTTGGGAAGCAAAATAAGTCGAAGTAGGGAGGATATAAAGACAGACTGGCAACGGCAAGGAAAGCGTCTCTGAAGAATAGAAATTTGTTAACATGGAGTACAGATTTATCAGGAAGTCCTTTCTGAAAATATTCGTATGGAGTGCAGCTATGTATGGAAGTGAAACATGGACGATAAACATTTCAGACAAGAAGAGAACATAAGGTTTTGAAATGTGTTGCTATATAAAAATGCCAAAAATTAGGTGGATAGATCACGAGACTAATGAAGAAGTGCTAAATAGAATTGGGGAAAAGTAAATTTGTGGCACAACTTTACTAAAAGAAGCGATCAGTTGATAGGACATATTCTGAGACATCAAGGAATGAC
The DNA here is from genome assembly GCF_023897955.1 of Schistocerca gregaria. Lineage (NCBI taxonomy): Eukaryota > Metazoa > Arthropoda > Insecta > Orthoptera > Acrididae > Schistocerca > Schistocerca gregaria. The sequence continues at coordinate 288,443,360 of NC_064925.1, forward strand.
CAATTTAGTATTGGAGGGAAGTGTGTGTTTGTGTGGAAGGGGGAAGGGGGGGTAGATATTGTAGAGGGAGGGCAAGAGATGAACATATTAAGCAGATTCAGAAGGCTGTAGGTTACAGTAGTTATTGAGAGGTAATTCAAATGGTTCAAATAGCTCTGAGCACTGTTGGACTTAACTTCTCAGGTCATCAGTCCTCTATAACTTAGAACTACTTAAACCTAACTAATCTAAGGACATCACACAGATCCATGCCCGAGGCAGGATTCGAACCTGCGACCGTAGTGGTCAATGGGTTCCAGACTGTAGCGCCTAGAACCGGTCGGCCATATAGGGAGGTGAAGAGGCTTGCACAGGATGGAGTGGCATGGAGAGCTGCGTCAATCCAGTCTTCGGATTGAAGACCACCTAGCAACAAAATTATTCAAACATTGTCATTGTCTGCAACGTATCCCAGCAGTGTAGACGAAGCTGAGACGAACAGTTTGATACGGGACACTTGTGGTCTATCAAGTCAGGAAACTTCCTCAAACTGACCAACAAAAATTACAGTGCATGTGCGTCGCGCGAGGTTTTCAGTGTTATAGCGCTCTCTTCGCCTTAACTATTAGTCCTACAGAAAAAATAAATATCATTTTTTGTAGTAAATTTAACGCCGTTCAATTTTGTGCTCCGACACGATTTTCGAGTTATTCAAGAAAAACTCACAAAAGTGATATTAAATGTGTTATATCTTGCGAACCATGGATGAAGGGTATCAGGCGGATGCCATATTCCTTGACTTCCGGAAAGCGTTTGACTCGCTGCCCCACTGCGGACTCCTAAGGTACCAGCATATGGGATTGGTTCCCAAATATGTGAGTGGCTCGAAGACTTCTTAAGTAATAGAACCCAGTACGTTGTCCTCGATGGTGAGTGTTCATCGGAGGTGAGGGTGAGTGCCCCAGCGAAGTGTGGTAGGTCCACTGTTGTTTTCTATCTACATAACTGATCTTTCGGATAGGGTGGATAGCAATGTGCGGCTGTTTGCTGATGATGCTGTGGTGTACGGGAAGGTGTCGTCATTGAGTGACTGTAGGGGGATACAATATGACTTGCACAGGATTTGTGATTGGTGTAAAGAATGGCAGCTAACTCTAAATATAGATAAATGTAAATTAATGCAGATGAATAGGAAAAAGAATCCTGCAATGTTTGAATACTCCATTAGTAGCGAGGCGTAGCGTTTGGGCGTAACATTGCAGAGTGATATGAAGTGGGACAAGTATGTAATGGCAGTTGTGGGGAAGTCGTCTTCGGATCATTGGTATAATTTTGGGAAGATGTGGTTCATCTGTAAAGGAGGCCGCTTACAAAACACTAATACGACCTATTCTTGAGTATTGCTCGAGCGTTTGGGATCCCTATCAGGTCGGATTGACGGAGGACATAGAAGCAATTCAGAGGCGGGCTGCTAGATTTGTTACTGGTAGGTTTGTTCATTACGCGAGTGTTACGGAAATGCTTCAGGAACTCGGGAGGGAGTCTCTAGAGGAAAGTAGGCTTTCTTTTCATGAATCGCTAGTGAGGAAATTTAGAGAACCAGAATTTGAGGCTGACCGCAGTACAATTTTACTGCCGCCAACTTATATTTCGCGGAAAGACCACAAAGATAAGATAAGAGAGATTAGGGCTCGTATAGAGGCATATAGTCAGTAATTTTTCCCTCGTTCTGTTTGGGAGTGGAACAAGGAGAGAAGATGCTAGTTGTGGTACGAGGTACCCTTCGCCAAACACCGTATGGTGGATTGCGGAGTATGGACGTAGATGGAGATGTAGGTGCTCTATCTCGGGTACCATTCGGAATGGGGCATATGTCTACATTTAAGTTTTTTGTTCAGAATCCCTAATACTCCTTGAAGCATTTACCTTTCCGCCTGACTCACCCTTTATATTACTTTGGAATAAAATGACACTCGTAAGAAAACGAATATATAATTGTTCCATCAAACAGAGACAGAGAAGCCACTAACCATGACATCAGTATGTGCTTTCGTGAATAGTGAGTGGGGATGTTGGTACACGAGTACATAGCCTGGGGGGAGGGGCGGAAGGGAGTGGGAGTTAGTTCCATTGTGCGTTAAAAGCAACGACAGAGGAGGAAGTGAATTATGGCAGAGACAATGACACAACGCAAGCGGCCACTGGCGCCGGTCAGTGGCACCGGAAGTGAGGAAATGCTGAGGAGCGAATTCCAGCCGAGCCTGCTGTACATGCAGCGCCGGCCTTTGACCAGGACATGTGCACGCGGCACTACGGCTCGTGATCTAGCTGTTGTGTGTCAGCCTCGCGCTTCTCCGTTAGCTAAACACCGCCAGTACATATGTACCCATATCTTTCCCAAACTCCTCACGCAGTTCCGATTTCGACACACGAGCCGGTTCCAAGCAAAGAACCTGCGCAAGTACGATGTCCATGGGGAAGGAGACTGGACAAAGAGCACGAGGCTGATGACCACACAATAACGATCACATGCTACGTGCTCGCCAACTGCAGCACCAAGGCCGTAATTCGGATGTTTTGCATAGACTTCAGGGCTGAACCTGTGGTGCGAGCTATACCAGGGTAATTTTGAGACAGATAACACACAAAAATAGCGTCCTAAAGTTATTTTCGAACTAAATGCCTGTAACGCAGCATTTAAGGTTCATTATTTGATTGTATAAAATTTTGGTTCACACCATTATGACCACCACTGCATCGTCTTCGTTATCACCATTGCCAGTAGGCATATTCTGCGACTTGAATTTCAGATATAAGTGCCAATATACTTCCATTTACGTAGCACTATTGGGAGTAGAATACTACAGATGACTAAAAATCTATTTCTCCTCTAGCACTGTAGAGCAGTGTGCAGAGGTTACGTAGATTCTGTCCATATGCACTAGTTGCCATAGCTTTTTTAGTATCTCGTATCTGCTTTACAAGTAATGTTAACGCACTTTGTGGAAAATAAACACCCCCCCCCCCCCCCCCCATCCCCCCGGGAATATCTGTACAGTTCGTCGCCAGTGAGGCATATGGCACGCTTTGGAGGGACCGCATAACTTTGTGATTCACCTTTCAGCTGTTTCTCTTCGCGCTTCAGTTTGCAGACTTATGTAATCCATGAACACAGTCTGAAAATCTACCTTCCTTCGTACTTCTACCCCCACACATCTCTCTCCTCCATCCTGTTGCACCATTAATACGGCTGTATTGCACTTACATGTGATACGCACTTAATATTTGTTTTTAATCCACTTCGTCTAAATATAAACAATTTTATACCGTTAGGACAATATTTTTAGTAACCTGCGATTTTTTGATGCACTGCAACGCGGAATATATTAGTTCTAGAGAAAAAATGTACAAGAGACTTTGTAGGAAATATAATGTAGTTCAATGTTGTACTGGAAAACATTTTCGCAAGGAGCCGCGATTTTCGAGAAAAACAAAACGTGGCCTTTAAATATCTCCTCCGCCTTCCGCCTGGCTCACACATCACCGGTCCAGAACGTTTAGTATTTTGTTCAGGGCACTCCCTCATAGCAAGCACCTTGAAAACATTTGGAACTACACGATTTTTCCCCTAATCGAATCATCTTCGTAGACTTTGCTTTAGGCCGCCGTCTCTGTGAAGAGTGCTGACAGTAATTTTTATTTCAAAGGCTTCTTTAATAAACGGTCCTGTTGCCGTTTGTGCGATTTACGACAGAGGTGTCGTGAAATTTGATGCAGTGACCGTTTTCTAGAGCATGCGCAAGTAAAGCAGATTTTTCGGAAGAGCGAAGGCGATTAAACCTCTCACGGTCCATCCTACGTTGTTAAACAGCACGCACTGTTTGTCCATCCTGCGTTTTAAGCCCCAAGTGTTCAGGGTTACGTTGTAAGCCTCTGGTGTTCTGAGACCTTTTACGTCTTTAATTGCTCTCAGTAATTGCCTGATTTTTGAAGTATCAAAATCATGAGCAATCGACGAATATTTAATTCGGTAATGGAGGGAAGTGTAAGGGAGTAAAAAGCCTATAGAAAGGCAAGGCGTGATTTTAGTCAACAGGTTCAAATGGATAGTAGGTTGGAGTGTTATGATGAGAGGCTTTCACAGGATAGTCCAGCAAAGACAGCCGCAACAACCCAATCTTCGGGCTAAAGATTACAACAGAATCAATCGTTAAGGATGGGCTACTAATCCTGCGATTCATTTCACGATTTAAATTAGACAGTAAGTTTGTGTGAGTGGAAGCAGATTGTAAACAGTGGCGTCTCCTCGGCTATAACGAGCAACCCGCAACGGTATAAGTGAGTTGGACACACTGCCTCAGTGAGAACAGTGGCTGCACGCACATGTGTTGCTTTGCAAGAAGCCACTCGGTTCGGAACTGTGAAGACGCCTGGTCCTTTGCACCTCTCCCCAGCGGCAAAGGCACCGTACTGGCAACAAGGGCCCTGTCCGGCTGTCCACACACAACGTGGATCTGCGGATACGACACGTAAGGTCGTGTGACGCGGCGCGCCACCGCGGCGCCACGTCACGCTTATATATAGACAAGCCCAAGGACTCCGGCCATTCCGCTACTCGCCTTCTTTGTCTCCTGGGCCCGCAGGGATCGAACCCGCGACCGATCCGTGAACGGAGACTCTAGCTATGAACGACTGCCCACTGAGGAAGACAACCATTTCTGCACGTATTATCACACTTGCACCTCACCACATGGAAACTTGCAAAACGTCTCAACTATAACCGTTATCAGTTTCAGAACTTCGGATGTTCGTAGTATCTATTAGAAAGAATAAACAAACCAATTTTACTTCACAACTTTTGCGTGTTTGCACTCGAAACTACAGATAACAGGATAGAGCCTCTGCCTTAAGTTTCCCAGTACTAGCAATGTCCTTACAATCCAGTTGTCAGTCGGATCACGGACAGTATGAAGTGATAGACAGCATCTGCTATTATTGGTGACAATCTGAACCTCTGCTCTTGTGAGCGCCTAACAATGTCGAGACAACAGTCAACAAAGCAAGCTGAAAATTCAATTAGAATGGAATTATTTTTTTATGAAAACGATAGATTAGTCTAGCAGATTTCGCTAGAATTTAAGAATGTTGGAGACTGAAGTTAATGAAGCTGGCCCCCAATTTACTCAATGTAATTTCATTTAATTTTCCTATGACAAATATGCATTGTGGTGCTAAAATACAAAACAAAAATGAAGCAAACCACTATCTGTCGTCTTGTCAAGTCAGTATAGGGAAAACTGCAGTAAAGGGACAATTCTGATTGACATGATATGAAACTTCCTGACAAATTAAAACTGTGTGTTGGACCATCGCCTTTCGCGGGCAAGTGCTCTACCATCTGAGCTACCCAAGCACGACTCACGCCCCGTCCTCGCAGCTCTACTTGTGCCAGTACCTCGTCTCCTACCTTCCAAACTTCACAGAAGCTCTCCTGAGAAACTTGTAGACCTAGCGCTCCAGGAAGAAAGATATTGCGCAGACATGGCTTAGCCACAGCCTTTAGCCAGAATGAAATTTTCACTCTGCAGCGAAGTGTGCACTAATATGAAACTTCCTGACAGATTAAAACTGTGTGCCGGACCGAGACTCTAACTCGGGATCATTGCCTTTCGCGGGAAAGTGCTGGAGGTAATTAACACAGTGCATCCCTACAGCTGCGCAAAAATCCGTAAGAGTACGAGAGGGTAGAGATGTCTTCTGAACAGCACGTTGCAAGAAATCTTAGATATGCTCAATAGCATCCATGACCGGGGACTTTAATGGCCAGTGGAAGTGTTTAAAAACATAAGAGTGTTCCTGGAGCCACTCTGTAGTAATTCTGGACGTGGGGTGACGCAGTGTCCTGCTGGAATTGTACAAGTCCCTCGGAATGCACAATGGACATGAGTGGATGCATGTGATCAGAGAGCATGGGTACGAACATGTCACCTGTCAAAGTCGTATCGCCGGCCGGTGTGGCCGTGCGGTTCTAGGAGCTTCAGTTTGGAACCACGTGACAGCTACGGTCGCAGGTTCGAATCCTGCCTCGGGCATTGATGTGTGTGATGTCCTTAGGTTAGTTAGGTTTTAGTAGTTCTAAGTTCTAGGGGACTGATGACTTCAGATGTTGAATCCCATAGTGCTCACAGCCATGTTTTGAAAGTCGTATCTAGACGTATCAGGGGTCCCATATCACTCCAACTACACACGCCCCACATTACAGAGCCTCCACTAGCTTCAACAGTCCGCTGCTGTCATGTAAGGTCCATGGATTCAAGAGGTTGTACACATCCATCCAAAAATAGTTCAAATGGCTCTAAGCACTGTGGGACTTAATTTATGCGGTCATCAGTCCCCTAGACTTAGACCTACTTAAACTTAACTAAGCTATGGACTCGCACACACCCATGCCTTAGGCAGGATTCGAACTTGCGATTTCAGCAGCAGCGCGGTACTGGACTGAAGCGCCTAAAACCGCTCGGCCACAGCAGCCGGCCACGTCCATCCACTCGATACAATTTGAAAAGAAATTTGTCCGACTAGGGAACGTGTATCCAGGCATCAACAGTCCACTGTCGGTGTTGGCGGGCCCAGGTGAAGCGAAACACTCTGTGTCGTGCAGTCATCAAGGGTACACGAGTGGGCCTTCGGCTCCGAAAGCCCATATCGATGACGTTTCGTTGAATGGTTCGCACGCTGACTCTTGTTGATGTCCCAGCAATGAAATCTGGTGTGATTTGCGGAAGGGTTGCACTTGTCATTTTGAACGATTCTCTTCAATCATCGTTGGTCCCGTTCTTGCAGGATGTTTTTCCGGTAGCTGCGATGTCGGAGATCTAATTTTTCACCGGATTCCTGATGTTCACGGTACACTCGTGAAATGGTCGTACGGCAAAATTCCCACTTCATCGATATCTCGGAGATACTGTGCCCCATCGTGCATGCGCCGACTATAACACCACGTTAAAATGAACTCAGATCTTGATAACCTGCCATTGTAGCAGCAGTAACCGATCTAACAACTGCGCCAGATAGTTGTGCTATATAGGTGCCGGCCGCAGCCTCATATTTTGCCTGTTTACAAATCTCTGTGTTGCAAATGTCGTGTGACTAGGGCCTCCCGTCGGGTAGACCATTCGCCGGGTGCAAGTCTTTCGATTTGACGCCACTTCGGCGACTTGCGCTTCGATGGGAATGGCTAAAAATGGTTCAAATGGCTCTGAGCACTATGGGACTTAACATCTGAGGTCATCAGTCCCCTCGAACTTAGAACTGTTTAAACTAACCGAAAGACATCACACACATCCATGCCCGAGGCAGGATTCGAACCTGCGACCGTAGAGGTCGCGCGGTTCCAGACTGTAGCGCCTAGAACCGCTCGGCCACTCCGACCGGCTCGATGGGAATGAAATGATGATGATTAGGACAATACAGCACCCAGTCCCTGAGCGGAGTAAATGTGCGACCCAGCCGGGAATCGAACCCTGGCTCTTAGGATTGACATTCTGTCGCGCTGTCCACTCAGCTACCGGGGACGGACGTTTCTGTATTTGAATACGCATGGCTATACCAGTTTCTTTGGCACTTCAGTGTATCAGGAAGAGACAAAATAAGAATGGATAACGTGTTTGAGAGCTCCGTAATTTGGTTAACTTACGCTGTTAGCAGACGCCGCCGCTGTCGCCCGCTTCTACGCAGGCGCAATCGGCAGTGTTCTGTTAGGAGGGAGGGAGGGGCAGGCTGTGTATCGCGGAGCAGCCGCGGCCTGGCACCCCGGCCACCGGATACTGGGCGACACAGAACACGGCCGCTATCTAATCTCCAGCTGCCTCTGCGGCGGACCGGCGCTTCTCGGAACCACCGACCGACACTTATCGCTGCCATTGCTCTACACGCCGCCTTCCATGGCTCCAAAACCCCATAAAACTGGCCCGGGAAATATTTGTAAGAATGACGCTGCGGAGGAACTGACCGTTGTTAATAAAGAGGACAACCGTCCATTACAGAAAATGCTGGAAAGCGTGATTTCGATGTACCAATCGGTTGCTGTCACCCGTCTAGCCATGCACAACTCTCGTATGCTCCGTCTCGAGTACTTCGCCATGTCATTACGTTTGAAAGAGTGAGAGGAGACGTGTTTACGGACCAGTTGAATGCAACACAAAATGACGCTCACAATGAACCTGTGCGTGTTTATTGTCGAGATTTATGCGAAGCAGCCGGCCGCTGTAGCCCAGAGGTTCTAGGCGCTTAAGTCCGGAACTGCGCTGCTGCTACGGTCGCGGGTTCGAATCTTGCCTCGGGCATGGATGTGTGTGATGTCGTTAGGGTTGGGTTGGGTTGGGTTGTTTGGCGGAGGAGACCAGACAGCGACGCCATCGGCCTCATCGGATTAGGGAAGGAACTCGGCCGTGCCCTTTCAAAAGAACCATCCCGGCATTTACCTGGAGCGATTTAGGGAAATCACGGAAAACCTAAATCAGGATGGCCGGACGCGGGATTGAACCGTCGTCCTCCCGAATGCGAGTCCAGTGTGCTAGCTACTGCGCCACCTCGCTCGCTGAAGTCCTTAGATTAGTTACGTTTAAGTAGTTCCAAGTCTAGGGGTCTGATGACCTCAGATGTTAAGTCCCATAGTGCTCAGAGCCATCCGATTTGCGTATGCGAAGCACAATTCGTGAAAAACTGGAAGTTTCTTTTAATACAAAAATCGTAACCATTCGAAAAGACTTCGAACGTCAGAAAACATAGGTTGAGTAAAGGAAATCCTGGTACGACGAAATCTCAATGCCACTTTGTCTGTGCAAATGCAAATTAAGAGATAGTCGTGTTGAAATATTATCAAAAAGAACCTACATCTTTATCCTTACAAATTTACTGCTGTAAATCAGTTGCAGCATCCAGTCAAAATTTAAGTGGTTTCCGAGTGAAGTGGATGTGGGATTTCTAGGTCCTCAGCTTTTCACGACATCATTGCGAACTTGTTATGGGGTTTGATAAGTCTGGTAAAAAAGCAAGAAGAAATATTTGTTTCGTAAAGAACTCAACTTTCTTCTCAACGTAGTGTCCTTTGAATGATATGCTCTTGGTCCAGAGAGCCCTCACGTTTCTCATCCTACCGGGAAAATAGGTCTGCAAAATACTTTTTGACTGCAAGTATCACTTCCTCATTTGATGCAAATTTCTCCCCAGCAAGCCAAAGTTTCGAGTTAGTGAACAGGAAGAAGTCACTTGGAGCTAAGTCTTGTGAATAGTTTGGATGAGGATCCAATTCATAGCCCAGTTCAAGCACTTTCGCCACTGTTATCGCTGATGTGTGTGATAGTGCATTATCCTGGTGAAAGGGCACTTTTTTGGGTCTCAACTTCTGGTTTTTTTCAGCCAACCCTAGTTGCAAAGGATCCAATTAAAGCATAATAGGGTCCAGTTATGTTTCTGCCTTGTTACGGGTAATCTACGAGGATTATTACTTTGGAATCCCAAAAAACCAGTGGCTATCATCTTGCCAGATGGAAAATAATATTTGCCTTCTTCTGTGCACTTTCACCAGCCTCTGTCCATTGTTTTGACTGCCGATTTGACTCTGGTGTGTACTGATGCACTCTAGTTTCATCAACAGCCACAAATCGCCGCAGAAAGGCTTGCGGATTGCGATTAAACATCGCCAGACATTGTGTTGGAATGTTGTGCCGGACGCGCTTTTGGTTGAGCAATCGCAGTACCCACACCCCACACAGGTTTTTCATAGACATTCCTCCGTGCAAGATATTAACACTCGCTCAGCTGAGACGCCTACAGTCTCAACAATCTCACGAATTTTATGCGACGGTTCTGCATTATTGTATGATAAATGTTGTCAGTGGTTTCCTTTGTTGTGACCTCAACTGGACGGCCGGAGTGCTGTTCGTCTTCGTGCTTGTCCGACCACGTTTAAATTGATAACCCAAAAATAAACGGTCTTCAATTATGGGGCTGAGGGCACATGAACTTCATCCAATTCTGCTATGATTTGTATATGGCAGTCCAACTGTTCAAATGAAAATGTTTAATAACACGAAGCTCGGTTTTCTGCATTTTCAGTCGCAGTCGACACGCTGACCAATTCGGAAGGCTGTCAACAGCGAACTATACGCCGTATACTGCTGAAATTCTTATCCTTGGAATAATCTAGCTTACTAACCACGAAGTCGCAACAGAACTGTTCCATTCCTTCATCTAAATTTATATGACTTTTTAAACTATCAGTGTAGTCTATGCCGACTCCCAAGACAGAAACGATAGTCTAGAATTGGTCGCACTAGATTCTTATATGAGATTTCCTATGCAGCTGCACTTCATTTTCCCGGAAACCACCCGAAACTCGAAATCTTCCATTCGCCTTCCATGTTATTGATTTTACGTGATATCCCCATTTCAAATTGCTTCTTGCATTACCCTTAAACACGTTTGTGACGTGACTTGTTTAAGAATCCTATCACTAGACATACACTAATGGGGTTCCTTCTCTTTATTGTATGAATTATCTAACATTTACCCACATTTTAAAAAGTATGAATTATCTAACACTTATCCACATTTTAAAAAACCATAATTCACTACACTATGTGGAAATTTTGTCCACGTTTTTCTGCAGTTGCTTACCATCGTCCAACGGCGATACTTTCCTGTACACAATTTCATCTTATAGTACTGCTGATACTATCTGATAGACCGTTTATTTATGATATATCTGAAACATCATAAATTCTACTGCGCTTTCTTAGGGCAAACCCGATATTTTTTATATGTCCATCCTTTTGGCCGGACGTCTTAGGGACCACAGCCGTTCACTATTGTAAGAAAATGAAACGCCTACAGCGGTCCTTATGATCTTATTTATTGTGTAGCGACCACATCTTTAGGGTGTAGTTGATGCTTAAGGGGTTATCCATATATACACCGCATCAGTGGCCAACGTAATTGCTTTACGTAGACTATCTGTAAACTTTGGTGTCAACACACCAACCATTAACTGCCTACAGTTGGCAGCTCATGGTTGGAGTGCTGACATCAAAGTTTACAGTTAGTCTGGATCAACTGCCAACAATTGACAGTTGATGGCTCGAGTGCTGACACCAAAGTTTGCAGATAATCTGCGTAAACCAGTTATATTGACCACTGATGCAGTGTATATGCGGGTAACCCCTTTAGCATCAACTGCGGTCTAAAGCGCCGAAATTGGTAGCTACAAAATAAATAAGATCATAAGGACGGCTGTAGGCAGTTTCTTTCAACGCCCGATATTTCTTTCGTTTCTGTGGGAACATTCGCCGTCCAGTATAATGTACTGATTTTCCTCAACCAAACAACCCTCGAGTAATTATGCATTTGCGAAAGTGCTCCTTACGTCCGTACAGCGGTTAGTAGTCGACGATGTGAGACAGCGTCGAATGCCTTTCAGGAATCTATGCTGACGGAGTCTACCTGCTCACTTACGTGTATTTTGTGGATGTAGCCTTTTTCAGCGAATTTCATTGACGAAATCTCGGTTATCAGCTTAGTCGTCGTGTCGTGCTGTCGCAACGTTTCGGCGGGTTTCCTACTCATTATCTTCGGCCTAGGTGTCCTTCATTTCACCTGAAGATGACGAGAAGGAAACTCGTCGAAATGTTGCGCCAGCACAACGTCACGACTAGGCTGATGGCCCGAGAAGATTTCATACACGTGCATCATTTGTTTGCAGGATGTGGTGTATGGATAACTAATGATGGTCGTAGTAGAGAGGATATAAAATGTAGACTGGAAGTGGCAAGGAAAGCGTTTCTGAAGAAGAGAAATTTGTTAACATCCAGTATAGATTTAAGTATTTGTATGGAGTGTGGCCATGTATGGAAACGAAACGTGGACGATAAATAGTTTGGACAAGAAGAGGAGAGAATAGAAGCTTTCGAAACGTGGTGCTACAGGAGAATGCTGAAGATTAGATGGGTAGATCACATAACTAATGAGGAAGTATTCAATAGGATTGGGGAGAAGAGAAGTTTGTGGCACAACTTGACTAGAAGAGTAGAGGGAGACCTAGAGATGAATACACTAAACAGATTCTGAAGGATGTTGGTTGCAGTAGGTACTGGGAGATGAAGAAGCTTGCACAGGATAGAGTAGCATGGAGAGCTGCATCAAACCAGTCTCAGGACTGAAGACCACAACAACAACATGTCTAGCCCTCAGTGAATTTTCCTTACTTTGTAACGTGAAGGTTTGCACGTTTGTAGTAGGGGATGTGTAGCGGTGGAGACAACCGGATGCGGCGGCAACGACTTTTGACTCTCTCCTTCCAACGCGGACGCAGCCGGGCTAGCCCAGAGCTTTCTCTGTTACTGCGAAGGCGAGAAAGCAGTGCGCCGTGGATTTCCCCGCCACGCCACTCTTGTGTCCGGCGCTATTCCGAGAAGTCTGCGCTCGAATCAGGAACACATCATCATCGACGTTCACTCCGCGCAAGCCAAGGTACATCGTGGCAGAATTACAATCGATCGTTCCATCTGAGAAGACTATCTGCACAATGTCTTGACATGTGTAGCTGTTTCGATAGTACTTTCGAGACAGCTTACATTAACAATCGTTTCATCTGAGAAGACTTTCGGCAGAGTGACTTGACATCTCTAGTTGTTTCAATAGATCCTTCGTGACGATTTATATTAATGAATTATATTAATGAATTAATGAATTAATGCGACCCGTCTTTACGTGGGAAAATATTTAACTCATTATTACTTTCTGCAAGCACAGGAACAGAGCTCAAATTCCATTATGACGGTGTATGAATTCGGATAGATATTCACTTGTTTCCAAGTTACAACAACCTTTGTTCTCAATAGTGTATCCAAAGAGCATGTTCTTCGGAGATACCGATTAATCTAAACCATTTCGAACTCAATGAGATATGAAATGTGGAAATGTAAAACATTTCAAGTGCCAAATCTCACATTTATCAGGAGAATGAATAAACAATTTATCCCTTCCAGGACGAATTTTCACTCTGTAGAGGAGTGTGCGCTGGTATAAAACTTCCTGGCAGATTATAACTGTGTGCCTGGTCGAGAGTCGATCTCCGGACCTTTGGCTTTCGCGGTCCTGTGCTCTACCAACTGAGCTACGTAAGCACTTGTCCGTGACAGCCAAAGGTCCCCAGTTCGAATTCGGTATGGCACACGATTTTAATCTGGCAGGAAGTTTCGATGCATCTCTTTTTGTACATAACTGATTTGTATCGAAAAAATGGGAAAGCATTCTGATATCACGGATTTATGCTACCATTGCAAAAAAAAGGAAAAGTAGAAAATCAAAATTTTATTAAGGAAGTTCTAAATGTCATACCAGGCAGCTGACTACTTCTAAGTGAAAATGAAGTTTTTGTTTGAATACCGAGGCATTACCTTTCATTTCTGACAACACAAGTACAGAAACCTAGCTGTAATATTTTAACTAGTAAAACTGTAACCAATAAAAACACTTCTCGTAACGTTTAAACTTCTTACAAGAAAACAACAAAATTAATTTTAAGAAAACAGTCTCTCAGTAATAATCTTTGTTTCGTACACAATACTATTCTTGGGATCAGATGCTGCAAAATTTATTAGAAAACTCCCTGAGATGTTAAAAAGAAATGGCTACATTGTCAATAGATATTTCTGCTCCGTGATTGATTGAAATTGGTGTTCTTTCAAATTAAGTACGACATGGCATACATCATCCAAGGCGTTTCCAATTTTGAATAGATTGATATATTTCCAGTCTTCTGTTTCAGAATGAGAATTTTTTACAACTACTTGAGGGGGATGAGTATGACACATTTTGGTCATACTGAATTTGAAGATTTTACATATCAGCATTGACAAAAATACTGCAGCGGCACCTTTTAAAGTAGAGAAGTTAGTTGTATACAAGGAATAGGTTCATAGCTTTAGCGGACTTGACAATCTCGTGTAAATCTTACGGAACAAAGGCCTTGGTTACCTTTCTTCGTTTCTCTATAATTGAGAAATCTCTGTTACAGCTCAAAATGCTATGTCCACTCAATAAAACCTTGTGTGTTCTCTTTTCAAACACTCCAGGCTAAATGCACGGGACCTTGACGCATGGCATTCGGAAATACAGGGCGAAGCACTGCTTGGTACAAAGACTGTGTGCTACCTGCTAACACAGGTCTGATAGACTTTCCCCTTGGCTTGGCACCTGTATCAAGTCTAGGGACATGCAACGGAGGACCAAGAACACAACAGCAGTGAAAAGAATTTTGTGGCACTCAGAACATTTTCCATTACCCTCTTCTTATAAGATTTCTGTAATATTTAACTGCGAAAGGTCGAATTTTTGAAGGTCCTTGTGCCTCTATGGTAGAAGACTCGCCTGCCACATGGGCAGCCGGGTTTGATTCTCGGTTGCGTTAAATTATTAAATGGAGGTGCATGTTCTACAAGCATTACCGTGAAATTAAATACGAAATAAAAATGATAAAATTCATTGTGTATTTTTTGATCCAAACCATCTTTATTAACAATCATTTATAAAAGATCGGTAGCTGAGAATTCATATTCCAAATGAAAACTGAATATTTGTGTGGAGTATGTAATTAGATATGAGAAGATACGCGTTTTTCATACAATGGCAGTTATGTATGTATTAATTCCCAAATATTTGATAAATTTTGTATTTAAATGTAGGTATTCGAATCAAACTAAAAAAAAAGAAAAACAAACAATAAATCGAAACGAGACTCGAACCAGAGATCCAGCGGCCACCAGCCTTAAGCACTACCAATTTTTTTTCATCTTCATGTACTTTACGCTTCGCGGAAATGCTTGTGTGACATTTTGCCACGACTTCGCTGTTGAGCACTCTATCACAAAGCAATGCTGCCTGATGAAATACTGTCCTGACTTTGGGGTATGAAAGACACTAGGAATAAGATTTCCTCGAGAATTTTTTAGAGTTGCATCAAACTACTTTGGGAAACTGATATTTGAGTTCGGAACTTTACATAAAATAAATATAAGAAATTAAAAAATTCTATATCCGTGTCGTCTCCTTCGGTTCAAAAAATGGCGGTCAGGCTGATTTGCGGAATCAGATCGTGGCTCAAGTGTTTCGGATTCTAACTCAACCATCTATGAATTTATTGACAAAGTGATCCATATACACGGTTGTAGTAGGATCTAATTTGGTCACGTGACTGGTACTGCTATGCTGTAATAAAAAGTTGTGCACGTTGTTGTCAGACAGTGCAAGCTCGCGGAAAATGGCTTCGAAGACAACTGCGACGGAATGCTGTAACGTCATTACATTTGTTGACGATCGGGACGTGAAAAAACGACAGTGAAGCGGTTAAAGTGATGGAACGTGCATGCAAAATATGAGTAAGTAGGTGGCGTGCATATTAGGGCAGGATGTACGTGGTGCTGAGCTAGGAATTTAAATATCTATACCAGACAAGAAGTACCAAACTGCACAAAATAAATATCTCGTAGACGCTGTGGATAAATCTATTAATATACACCAAGTTCAGCTACGTTATGAACAACACTAGCTGTTACTCACAGTTGCGTCCGCTTATTGGTAGTTTTGTTACGAGTGATGGTAAATCAGTAAGTTATTGTATGTTTGATAACGGCAGGTACCCTCATATGTCTCTCTATTCAGGTTGTGTGCAGCTCGCGATATGACTCCCCCCCCCCCCCCCCCCCCCCCCTCCCTCCTCACTCCGAATACGCCAACGCACAACACGGCACGCTCTCAGCGTTGCTGCCGAGGAATGCTTGCAAATGGGCGTGGGCAGGAGAGCGCATCTATGCACTGTGCTATGGAAGTAGCTTTACATTATATAATGTGTATGTTATGCAACAAATTTAACATTTTTTTAAAATATGGTTTATGTTCACTGATCTAAAGAAAAGATGTTTCATTCACTACTTCATAGCTTTAGGTGCTGATTTTTCTTTTGTTTTTTAAGTGGTACACTTCTTCCACATGGTTCAGGTTATCTCCAAACCTAATTTTATCGAAACTAACAGATTTACTTTCTCAGATATTTGATCATAGCATGGATGTTCCGTAAAAATTGCATCAAATCATCTGCCTTAATAAAGGTAACAGATGATCTGAGGGTTGCCATGGATACACAAGACATAACTATCGTGTGTTTCTTAGACTTCAGCAAAGCCTTTGTCACTGTCGACTTCGACATTCTACTGGCCAAACTCAGCGGCCCAAATTTCTCGCCAAGTGCAGTGCAACGGCTTCTCTCGTACCTGACGTCTCGCCAGCAATAAATCATGTCCGGCACCGGAAAGTCACTATGGAGGCAGGTAGTATCAGGCGTAATCCAAGTGGTAATGGTTGGTCATTATAAGCTCATTACTCCGAAATATCTGAAATCCGTGCTATCTTTAACCCTATATAGGACAAATATCAACTTCTCTCCTCCAGCAAAGAGTCGAGGACTAGCAGCAGTCGAAAATCTAAACTGGACTGAGCACGTAACTGCAGTGTGCAAGAATGCATCAGCATCCATCCATGTTCTACAAAAGTATAAAAAACTATTTCCTCTTGACCTGAAAAAGGAACTTGTACAAACACTTATACTCCTAATGACTGATTACAGTTATCCTGCAAGGCCTTTCTCAGGAAAGCTCAAGATGCCTGGAATGGTTATGAATGCCAGTGTTGGTTATATCTGTGGTGTTCGACACTTTGAACATATTTCTCCATCATATGTACAGCTATTCTGGCTGCGTGCAAACAAGGTAAGAGACTTCTATATCCCCTGTCTTTTGTACTGTCTTATCAACGAACGGTCTCACTCACACCTCTCCTCGACCTCAACGCCCTCGCCTGAGCAACATGGCAGAAACATCCCGTTCCTATCATAGCAATATCCTTTCATTCCACCTTCATCGTTCAGCCCATCTCCAGCTCCAGAAGAAATTTCATTACATACTTACAAAAGCAACAACATGGATTCCCATTGTTTTGGAAAATTGGAAAATTGTGGTAAGAGGCTATGGGACAAAACTGCTGTGATCATCGGTCCCTAAGCTTACACACTATTTAATCTAACTTAACCTAACTTACGCCAAGGACAACACACACACCGACGCCCGAGGGAGGACTCGAACCTCCGACGGGGACAGCCGCACGAACCGTGACAAGGCGCCTCAAACCGCATGGCTACCGCCGCGGCATTGTTTCTGTGCACAGTTTTTCCTCCTTTCCAAACAGATCTTCTCTTTTTCCAGAATTCTTAGCTGGTGTAGTCTGGTTTCCTTTCCCCAGAATTCGCTATATCAGAAAACATCGGTCTTGTACACCTATAAAACTTTTTACATCTGCCACTCCCATCATCATCATTATTATTACCTCTGTAGTAGTACAAGTACTGCCAGTATTAACTTTATTATTTCATAGGCAGTATTATTTATTCAGATTGGCACTTCAGATATTTAAATCAAAATAATACTATTTGTCACATTAAAAAAGGTTAGTTTTTTGGAAATTATTTTGTAAAAAGGTTATATGTGACAACCTGATCCAATGTAATAGACGGCCTGATGGTCCTAACCAGATCAGTTTAAACAAATAAATAAAACAGATACACTCAGTCATCACTTTTCTGACTGCTTTGATGCGGCCCGCCGCGAGTTCCTCTCCTGTTCCGACCTTCTCATCTCAGAGAAGTACTTGCCACTACGTCCTCAGTTATTTGTTGGATGTATCCCCATCTGTCTTCCTCTTCAGTTTGTACCCTTCTACGTCTCCCTCTTGTACCGTAGGATTGTATAAGCATTGTTTTTATGTAGAACATATAAATAAAAGCATTCTGACAAATATGATTTAGCCTAAAAGTCAATTAATAAATAGCTTTTTCACATTCAATTTGTTATAATCAGTCCGAGTGACACCCTAAACTCTCAGCCACACCACATGCTGCTGCACGAAATCGCCAATGCACACAGCTGTGTAAAAGTTGACTCCCGCCTGATGGTGATAAGTTTGCCATCGAAATGGGTAGTGAATGAAATAAAACATCGTGACTAGTTAACAGTAGAAGTCCAAACAACATAGACCATAATGGTTTTAATTGGCATTCATTCTCTTTTTCCAATCGGAAATAAACTACATATGGAACAACAGCTCAGAGAGCTATGGATTGCTCTTCAAAGAGTAGAATGACGCATAAGACTAGAAGGTCGTACTCGTATTGTAAACAGACAAACCATGGCGTCACATTCCTGACGTCGCTTCTCCATCTCCATTCTCCATTTCATTGCAACGCCACTAGTAGACAAATGTCTCAATAACATCAGAGGTATTTGATTATTAGTTTTGTTCCGTCTTATACAAACCGATAAAAGATAGGAGCGTCAAATACATAGGAAGGATACTGCCACTGAGTTGCTACTCCCGTGCCCTTTTTTGCGATTTTTAAGATAGTGAGACACTTTAGAACAGAAATCAGAATTTAGAGAAAACATTATTCCCCCCCCTCCCTTCTCGGTGCTATTTCTAAGGCCGGCGAGGCATATATTTTCGTTCGCTGGAGTACGCTATCATGATGAGAGGCTGAAAACGAATGGGGTGCAGAGAAGTCGTTACCGAAGTGGAGTAGTTCTCAGAATCCGTCTTTCTGTAGATACGTGTGAAAGCGCCGCTAAGGGGTCTCGCCTGCCTCCGGGAACTTACGTAAGCGCCTCTTGGGCGTATCTCGTCCTGCTCTGTGGAATGGCGCCATACTGTGGTTCCTCCACAGTTCTAGAATTTCAGCACCAGTCTCTCAAAGAAGAGCAACAGCGTGCGCTGGCATACAACACATATCGGCGCTTGATCAACGCCTGCTCTGTAAGCAATACCCAATAAAACTACATGCAGCTTAAGCAGTAGGTATATGAGTAATCAACTGGCAACTTCTGAAGAAATAAGAAAATAAAATTTATTGACACTCCACAGAAAAGAAAAACTAGATTAACTGGCCATCTAATGACTTCATAAACATCATGGGCAGAAGGCAGACTCAGAACATCCGTACCACGTAGCGAAATCAAAGAAATGGTCTGCTGCAGTAACACACCTATTGTACAGATGGCGCGGAGGCAGAAAATGGCAGAATAACAAGGCGTTGCCTTTTGTCGATTATGGTGACGACCACTGTACACTATCACTGAAAATGTTGCCATATGAAGCGAAACAATCATACACAGCGACAACCATGCAGTACTATCAAGACATTTACATTCGAAAAGTATTATTTGGGAAGGACCTGTAAACACAAAATCTCTGTTACAAGACTAATGGTACCTAGTCTTCATCACAAGAATTAGTATTTTCTAAATTCCATTTATTTCAGTAAGCTACCATAACAAATGAACCGAGGGTATTCCTACAGAGCACAAAGGTTAATTTGCCTCTAGTTGAAATATCCACTCTGTCCTGAGTGCCTTCAGTTCTTGCGGCGGGAGATTGTTAAAAATGTATCTTGCCAAGTAGCCAACAGTTTACTGAATTGTAAAGGACGTAATGGCCACATATTAAATTGTTGCACTGTCCTTTACTGATTGAATGTACGCAGATTTTTTTTTTCAAATAACTGTTATCATGAACAAG